>NC_090922.1:1531557224-1532222581 GCF_040938575.1 Ambystoma mexicanum
CAGAGTACACACACTGGGGAGGGGGTGGGAGAGGCAGCAGAGTGTGCCCAGAGGCAAGCAGTGCTCACGGGTTATTAGGACTCATCAGCAGCTGGTGTAAGGGAAACATGTGGAGATGAGAGAAGCAGAGTACACGCACTGGGAAGGGGGTGAGAGGGGCAGCCGAGTGTGCACAGAGGCAGACACTGCTCACAGGTTATTAGGACTCATCAGCAGCTGTGGTAAGGGAAACGTGGAGATGAGAGAAGTAGAGTACACACACTGGGAAGGGGATGAGAGGGGCAGCCGAGTGTGCACAGAGGCAGACACTGCTCATGGGTTGTTAGGACTCATCAGCAGCTGTGGTAAGGGAAACGTGGAGATGAGAGAAGCAGAGTACGCGCACTGGGAAGGGGATGAGAGGGACAGCCGAGTGTGCACGGAGGCAGACACTGCTCACGGGTTATTAGGACTCACCAGCAGCTGTGGTGAAGGAAACATGTGGAGATGAGAGAAGCAGAGTACACGCACTGGGAAGGGGATGAGAGGGGCAGCTGAGGGTGCACAGAGGCAGACACTGCTCACAGGTTATTAGGACTCATCAGCAGCTGTGGTAAGGGAAACATGTGGAGATGAGAGAAGCAGAGTACACGCACTGGGAAGGGGGTGAGAGGAGCAGCCGAGTGTGCACGGAGGCAGACACTGCTCACGGGTTATTAGGACTCATCAGCAGCTGTGGTAAGGGAAACATGTGGAGATGAGAGAAGCAGAGTACACACACTGGGAAGGGGATGAGAGGGGCAGCCGAGTGTGCACGGAGGCAGACACTTCTCACGGGTTATTAGGACTCATCAGCAGCTGTGGTAAGGGAAACATGTGGAGATGAGAGAAGCAGAGTACACGCACTGGGAAGGGGGTGAGAGGAGCAGCCGAGTGTGCACGGAGACAGACACTGCTCACGGGTTATTAGGACTCATCAGCAGCTGTGGTAAGGGAAACATGTGGAGATGAGAGAAGCAGAGTACACGCACTGGGAAGGGGATAAGAGGGGCAGCCGAGTATGCACTGAGGCAGACCACTGCTCACTGGTTATTAGGACTCATCAACAGCTCTGGTAAGGCAAACATGGAGATGCGAGAAGCAGAGTACACGCACTGGGAAGGGGAGGAGAGGGGCAGCCGAGTGTGCACGGAGGCAGACACTGCTCACGGGTTATTAGGACTCATCAGCAGCTGTGGTAAGGGAAACATGTGGAGATGAGAGAAGCAGAGTACACGCACTGGGAAGGGGATGAGAGGGGCAGCCGAGTGTGCACGGAGGCAGACACTGCTCACCGGTTATTAGGACTCATCAGCAGCTGTGGTAAGGGAAACGTGGAGATGAGAGAAGCAGAGTACACGCACTGGGAAGGGGAGGAGAGGGACAGCCGAGTGTGCACGGAGGCAGACACTGCTCACGGGTTATTAGGATTCATCAGCAGCTGTGGTAAGGGATACACGGAGATCAACCACCCGTTAAGGGATCGGGGCGTGACTGAATAATCGTGTGGAGATTCGTATGAACCCAATTGGTCCGGGGTGCATTCCGCCCTCTGATACCCCACCCCCAGGCCCCCTCCTCCATTGAGGAACAGTCTGGATTGCAGAAGGTCAGAGGGGAGAGTCCCTCGCCACCAATCAGCAGGGCACTGACCTTTCACTTTGAGAACAAATGACTGCAAGAGATTAGTTACAAAAATAAACTTTAATCTGAACATTTCCATTTGAAACGTGATACAGTCAAGTCGGGCACACACGCGTCACCCCTCCCCATCCCCTCCCCCGCCTGCTGTACCCATGTGAAGCGTGACTCAGAAAACCCAAAACCTGGACAAACGCATCCCGGGAAACGCGACAGGGTGTGGCGAGGGGAGGGTGAGTCAGGGCCTCCACACCACACCGAGTTGCGAGGCCTAACAAGGGAGACACGGTGATGCCTGCAGGCAGTGCCTTAAGTGGCACCACAAAATGAGCCGGGGCTCATCAAGGGGGCGTGGCCTAACGGCGGGGGTCCAACTGGCCAGTTGGGCCACGCCCCCCTGACGAGCCTCGGCTCAATAGCTACTGGCACCCCTGCCAGGTAGCCTTTTGTGGAGATCAGCACCCTCTCCCCCTTGGGGAGAGGGTGCTGATCTCTACATTTATTTTCTATAGGCTAACCTGGCAGGGGATAGCGCCTCGCCTATTCAGCCTTAATAGTGGCGCTGCCCCTCGCCAGCTGGGGAGGGGCAGCGTCACCATTAAGGCTGAAAGGGTGAGGCCACTGGAAGCAGAGGCCTTTTCCTAAAGAATGAAACTCCCGGGAATCCGCGGGAATTTCATTATTTAGAAAGCGAGGCCTCTGCTTCCAGCGGCCTCACGTTTTCTCCATAATGGTGGCGCTGGCCCACGTGCATCTCTTGCTCAAAGGGATGCCTCGTAGGTGCGGCGCCACCATTATGGCGGAAAGGCATTTTTTCTGAAGCCTGAAGCTCTCGCACACGAGCGAGAGCTTCAGGCTGTAGAAAAAAATGCCTTTTCGTGTAAAAAATGCCTTTTCGTGTAGTGGCTGGAGCTGCCAGGGGAGACTAGTGGGCCCCGACAGGGCCCCGCCTCAAAACGAAATTTCGGAGCCTGCCAGGGCCCACTTAAAGCCCTGCCTGCAGGGTGTCATGCGGTGGTGGTGGTGGCGATGCCATCATGAGTGCATGCTCACCACACGCAGAAAAGCCATGCACGATGCAGCCCGGCATGCCACCGATAGTGCCCACGTATAGGTGGCGAGTGTGGTGGGCCAAGGGGGTGTGATCACCACACGGAGTTGTAGGGTGTGGAGCGTCAGGACGTGCTCATCGGTGGATAAGTGTAGACGTAGTCTCCGCATGCCGGGTGGTGAGATGCTGTGGTGAGACAGAACACGGCGACGGCAACGCGCGGCGAGGCAATGTGTAGCAGGATAGGTGAGTGAGGGTGTGCTTACCTTTGCAGACTAGTGGTACAGGCTGTCAGGAGGCAGGGTGTGATGTAGGGTGTGGTGTTCTGAGGCAGGCAGTGCTTTGGGAGTGATGCCTCACTGCACGCAGAGTTGCGGGGTTACTACATGCAAGCTGTGGGAAGCTTAGTGGTGCAGTGTGTGTCAGTGCTTTAAGTGGGCCGGGGCCTGCCGGGGCTGGGCCACGGCAGTCTCCAAAAAGTGAGACTGAGCCGGGGCCCTACGGTCCCAGCACTTGACGGTGGGTCATTGTCCCGCCACGGCCGCAGCCGCGATGGGAGATGAGACCTCCGTCATCAAGACACGCAGCTGTGACTGACAGAGGTGCAGGGGAGTAACAGCTTCGCTCAAACTCGTTTGTGTGAAGCTGTGGCTGGCAGGCCCTTGTGTTAGCATTGCTCGGGAAACGTACATCGTCCCCACCATTAACACCCTTTTGTCTCCACTCCCTGTTGTGCCTTTTACAGTGTAGGGCTGACAGTAACAATCACAACAGGTGTGCAGACAAAAGGGTGTTAATGGTTGACCCATTAACCCCATATTCTAGACCTGGTCTACCTCTGTGGGTTGAAGGCCTAGTCCTTCAGCAGTGCATGGTGTATGCCTGGTCTGCCTATGTAGAGTACTCTAGACCCGGTCTGCCACTGTGGGGTATAGGCCTAGTCAGGCATAGTGTATGCCTGATCTGCCGCTGTAGAGTACTCTAGGCCCGATCTGCCACTGTGGGTTGAAGGCCTAGTCTGTCAGCAGTGCATGGTGTATGCCTGGTCTGCCTATGTAGAGTACTCTAGACCCGGTCTTCCACTGTGGATTGAAGGCCTAGTCTGTCAGCAGTGTATGGTTATGCCTGATCTGTTGGTGTAGAGTACTGTAGGTCCTGCCCCTGTGGGGTATAGGCCTAGTCACGCATAGTGTATGCCTGATCTGCTGCTGTAGAGTACTCTAGACCTGGTCTGCCACTGTGGGTTGAAGGCCTAGTCTGTCAGCAGTGTATGGTTATGCCTGATCTGTTGGTGTAGAGTACTCTAGGTCCTGCCCCTGTGGGGTATAGGCCTAGTCACGCATAGTGTATGCCTGATCTGCTGCTGTAGAGTACTCTAGACCTGGTCTGCCACTGTGGGTTGAAGGCCTAGTCTGTCAGCAGTGCATGGTGTATGCCTGATCTGCCTCTGTAGAGTACTCTAGACCCGGTCTGCCACTGTGGGTTGAAGGCCTAGTCTGTCAGCAGTGCATGGTGTATGCCTGGTCTGCCTATGTAGAGTACTCTAGACCCGGTCTGCCACTGTGCATGGTGTCAGGTTGTGCGCAGCACTGATCTTTTGCCTTTTCATGGAGGTATGTTTAGTGTTCAGGAACAGTGACTCTACAGGGACCCCTGGGTGTCTTGTCATGTCATGGAGGAACTACTGAGATTTGTAAACGTAAAAGTGACTCTCAGTTGACCTTTCCCCCCGTGGGGGGCTGTTTCAACTTGAGCACTATTCGATGCGATGTAACATTGACCCTGCAGTGCTCCCCAGAAGGCCTTCCCCTCTAGAGTGGCCACAGGGGCCCCGTTTAGGCTCTTGGAATAGTCCCTGTGCCTTGTGCCCATGACCCCGTGGTTCCAAGAGCAGAGTTTTGTGCTTGGGCCCCTCCGATGCTCTGTAACAGTCACCCTGCAGCCGCGGTCCCCTGGGGGCCTCGCCCTCTATAGAGGCCCTAGTGGCGCCCTTTTTGGCTCTTGGAGTATCCCCTGTGACCTGATGCTGTGATTGCAAGAGTAGAGCTTTGATCTTGCGACCCTTCGCTGCTCCGTAACAGTGACCCTGCAGTGCTCCCCAGAAGGCCATCCCCCCGTAACAGGGACCCTGCAGTGCTCCCCAGAAGACCTTCCCCTCTAGAGTGGCCCCAGGGGGCCCCTTTTTGGCTCTTGGAGCATTCCTTGTGTTTGTTAGCCATGACCCTGTGGTTCGAAGAGCAGAACTGTGGGTTTGGGCCCCTTTGATGCTCTGTAACAGTGACCCTGCAGCGCTCTCCTGGGGGCCTCCCCCTCTAGATTGGCCCGAGGGGGCCCCTTTTTTGCTCTTGGAGTATCCCCTGTGACTTGAACCTGTGGTCTCAAGAGCAGAGTTTTGGGCTTGGGCCCCTTCGATGCTCTGTAACAGTGACCCTGCAGCACTCCCTTGGGGGCCTCCACCCTCTAGAGTGGCCCCAGGGGCCCCTTTTTTGCTCTTGGAGTATCCCCTGTGGCTTGTCCCAGTGGCCGCAAGAGCAGAGCTTTGAGCTTTGGCCCCTTCGATGCTCTGCACAGTGACTCTGGAGTGGTCACGAGAGAAGCACAGTTCCTTGTCCTCATGGGGGAAGCACAGTTCTCTTGAGCAGTGACTCCTCAGGGGCCACCGGGGGGCCCCGCCCTGGTGCACTCTTCACAAGTAGTTGATCCGCTGCGAGACAGACTTGCAGCCACTGGCGGAGAAGAGCTTCTCCTCTTTCGGTACAAAGATCATCATGCGGGCCACCTGGTCCAGGGTGGCCTGTGTGTGTGGGAGACCCCGTGCCAGGAAGGCGTCTCGTGCACACAACTTCACGTGTTTGTACTCGAGGGGCAGGAAAGGCACCAGGGCATCGATGAGATCCTCGGCCTGGAGGCGGCTGTGCACAAAGTCGTCATCTGCAGGCACACAAAAGACAAGATGGCATCACTGAGAGTCTGGCAGAGTAGCAAGAAAATACAGCTCTAGTGTTTTATTAATGTAACTTTACTTTTCAACGGAATGTTGTATACCTTCCATTTCCACACTTTAACATCAGTCCCAAAGAGTCAACGAAAGAAAAAAAAGAGAAAAAGGAAAAGCAACAAAACAAATCCTCCTCAATTAGATCAAGATAACTCCTTAGCTGACAGCTTCTCAGGCTAGCCGTGCTTCATTGCGACTGTCTCATAACTCTCCTTTACCTCTATAGATTCTATTTCATAAAAAATCAAGCCCAAGAAGTTCACTAGAGCAATAGTTAAGGAAGTCCTCTCTCCCGACAGGAGAGAAGACCACCAGTCATCTGGGGTCTATGTTTCTAATTCTACAAACAAGCCCCCAGCACGCTTGTTCTTGGATGAGGAAGTGCCTTACAGAAAAGAACCAGGTGCTTTAAGGTCTCTTTCTCTTACTTCCGTTTACATAGTCTGCACCCGGTGAGTCTCTTAGGCCCTTTATCTCCAAGGCATAAAATAAGCAGTGTTGCACAGCAATTTGCTATGCAATTCTGTCAGTTTGCTAATCAAATGGACATTTGTGTATCAAAGATAACTATTTAAGTTGCCCTGTTCAATGAAAGCACCGCTCGCCCTGCTTTTCTATCTTGCCCTCTGTGATCTCTTCCCGCTCTTCTCCCCCTAATAATGTCATGAAGCAAAGCGACTCGATTACAACTAGAGGATTGAAGGGCAACATCAGTAGACAGGCCCATTCACAGGTTAGTGCAGAAATACCCATCAGTCCTTTTCAAAGATATAATTGAATTATACTTGATTTATTTCATTAAAACATTATTTATCTCTATTAAATTCATAGAACCAAAAATGTAGCCAGATATCTATACCGGAAGAAGGGCTAATGAGCCCGAAACACGTAGTAGCTGATAGGTGGACGTCTAGTCCTCACAGACTTGTATAACTCCTATCAAGATATCAGGATGTTTATTGTTTAATATATGAACACTATTGAACAATCAAATGTACAGACAATAGAACCTATTCAATTTGAATGTTACAGTGAAATTCATTCATCAATTGGGTACAGAGTTATGTTATATATTGCCATGTATTTTGAAAATTGATTGAATAACCAATTTGGTAAAAAAAATATGTATTTTTGTGTTACCTTTATGGACAGCATATATATAAAAACTTTTTACAAAAAAACAAATCCATGTGGTGAATATTTAAGAATTCAAAACCACTTGATAGTTGCAGTGAGTGCCCTTGTTTGTATCTCGTTTCTTTGAGCTGCCCACTTTTTTCTCATTCTCTATATCCGGTAGCACAGATTCAACAAGGAGCACCTGGAAAGATAATCATTTAATGAGCTAAGTGTCGTATCAATTGCTAAAACCCCTATTTGAAATTGAGTGCACCTCTACACCTTTCTAACATTCTATATAATAACCCAGTTGCTTTATACCAGGTACCCTGAAATTGAGATGACCAGAAACTACAATATTCCATTTAGTTTGCCCAGTTCTCTGCCTGCTACACAATCCATGCTGCTTAGTGTCTTTCTCTTCTCTTACATTATGATTACACAAAGCGAACTAGATGCTTACGCAAAGTAGTGATTAATAGTGCCATCCAGTCTGTACATCGACAGGTCTACTGCAATACCAGACACTGCAGTTAGCCTCCAGAGTTTGCTTTACTTTAACATTATATATTGCCATCTGCAGGAGAGAGCTGGCCATACTGTTTTCAGAGCATTTCTATCATATCTATTTATTTGAGTCAACCTTTTACATATTATAGACACTCAACTGTGGCTTGCATAGTCAAGTACATTTTATGACGGGCCAGTAGCATTTTCAGGAGATGTTTGAAACTTTTATTTAACATTTACTTTGTTTGCAGTAAAGGTCAAACAAAAGTTTCACTGTGCATGGCTGGCCTCTGGGTGGCAGCAGTGTGGTGCCAAACAAAGCGGGTTTGAAGTGACATGCGCCATTGTACACAAATCACACATTAAATGTGTTATCCTCCGTTGCTATGGGTTGAGTGCATTTCTCTTAGGTTGAATAGGGAAACTATGTTATCCGACCTGCAGGTCTAGCTGAATTTTAAAGAATTTGCAAGGCCTGACTTCTCTACTAATGTCTTATTTCTGCGGTACACAAAATGCTGTATTGTTGCTCATTTCATGTCTTGGGTGTAAATAATGTCTGGTGACATTAATAATATTAGTATAAAATTGCTAATCAAATGGGTCTGTTTGCTCATCAAAAATGCTCAGGCGAAAACTTATGAATCTTAATACGTGACTAGGAGATCTTTAGAAGTATTTAGGGAGAACGTTTTAAGGGCCCCATTATTACTCCCTCTTGTAAGCATATTTTAGCTTTGCTCGCTTTTTCATGCGTCAGGATTCAGTCCTGGCGCCAGATTTTTGTTTTCACAGAATCGGGATTAGAGGCAAGTTGTTCTTCTTTTGTTGTTACGTGGTCCAGTAACAACCTCTCCCCATTCCTCAAGGCCACCTTCTCCACCTCCCGCTAGAGCTTTTTTTCAGCATCCTGTATCTTCTTATCCGGTCTGTTGTTACTATTTTCCAAGTTACGTGTGCTTGGAGTGAGATTAGGCCCAGCTCTTGCCTTATTACCGGCATCAGAACACACTTTGGTAGTTGTAGCACATTTTTCTAGTAAATGCTTTCCGAAGACTCCCAAACTCTCCCGGGTAGGCCAGGAAGGCTTGCCCTCCATACGCTGCTATAGATACAACTTTTGATTTGTAAAATGTCCAAGAAGGGATGACAGAGAATTTTCCACATTTCTTTTGGATCAACCTTCCTTGTGCTGTCAATGATTTCAATGTGTTCCTCAGCATAACGTTTTGTGGGAGGTCTCTAAGTGTGTTGTTTACACATCCACCCAAGTACACCATAGACCAGTGGTCTTCAAACTTTTTTGGCCTGGGCCTCCCCTGAGCAAAGTTTGGGCAGGCCGGGCCCCCCCAAAAGTGCCAGATGGACTGTATGTAGAAATCGCTATGAACTTTCGCGTGCCGTCTCCCAGTACAGACCCTGGGCTCTCCCCCACCCTGCTCCCACCACTATTACAGTGCTGCCGCCCATCCTGCTCCCACCACAGTCCCATAACACAAGCATACACACATCCATACACATAGATAAATAAAAAATAAATCGCCATAAACGTACCTTCTGCAGGGTCCTGCGCGTGGTTGCTAAAATGCCCCGCTCCAGGATGCTCTGCCCGTATGTGCGAGGAGGCGCAGGAGCACCCCCTTGCACATACATACATGCAGTGCCCCAGCCAGCATTTCCAATGAGCTATGCAAGGCTAGCGAAGCAAAACACCCCCAGCGTGGCATGGCTCAGTGATCATGTGCGGCTTAGGAACTGAACTGTCAAAGGCAAACCGAGTTTCCCTTTGACAGTTCAGCCAGCCCAGGATCACTCCCTCAGCTGGAAAAATCAGCGGAGAGAGTGCTCAGTGTTTCACTGGGCTGGCTCCTTGGCTCCTCCATAATGGGTGAGGTGGCCAGTGGGTGGACGCCCCCTCACCCATTAAGGATGAGCGGCAGGCTTGGACTGGCCTAAAGGGCAATAGGGCGATGACCGTACTAAAAATGCAAAATGCTAGTGTAGGCCAGTCAAAACGGGCCACTTTTTTGGCCAATGTGGCCCAGTTTGAGGAGTTACTTCACTATGCAGCTAGTAGTTTTGACCATTGGTGCTGAATAAATATTCTTTAAATATCACAATTTGTTTACATTTGAACACCCCCTTGGGTACTATTCAAACAGTCTGTGACTAAAGGACTGAATATTTGTATTTGTATTTATTTATTTAAAGCGCGCAGCCTTGCCCTGAGGCATCTGGGCGCGTGGTTTCAAGCGAGTGGTTACAAGCAGGCATAGTAAGTTACAGCATTGGCGTAGTCATAGTCAGGATAATACATTGGCGTAGTCATAGTCATGAATAATACAAGAGGCATAAAGCATAGCTTAAAACACAGTACAGGATACAGGAAATGGAGTATAGCTTAAAACGCCGTACAGGATACAGGAAATGGAGCATAGCTTAAAACACAGTACAGGATACAGGAAATGGTGTATAGCTTAAAACGCCGTACAGGATACAGGAAATGGAGCTGAAGCTGGAGTAGGAAAGAAATGAAGAGGGTGCGGAGTGGTTGGGGTTCAAGTAGTTGGGTACAGGCCTATGTAGAGGGTGTAGTGGGCTCATCAAGCTAGTGGAGCCAGAGTTTGGTTTTGTTTTTGAAGGAGACAAACGTAGCTTCTGTTCTGAGTGTGGCGGGGGTAGTGTTCCAGAGTTTAGATGCAAGAACTGGGAAACTTGAGCCCCCAGCAGACTGCAGCTTAAATCTGGGTATAGAGAGAGTGTTAACATAGGCTGCTCTCAGAGGTCTGCTTGAGACATGCTGCGAGAAGCGGCTAGTCATGTAAGCTGGCGCCAGGTTGTTCTGAGCCTTGTAGGTTAAGGCTAAGGTTTTGAGGGATATTCGCTGCTCGACGGGGAGCCAGTGAAGGCTACGTCTGATGTCTGAGATGTGAGATCTTCTAGGGGTTTTGAGGGCTGCCCTTATGGCGTTGTTTTGTGCAACTTGTAACTTGTCAATGTTTTTTTGACTGGTCCCTAGGTAGAGAGTAGGTTGCAGTAGTCTATTTTAGCCAATATTAATGTTCTAGCTAGGATTAAGCAGCTTTCTGAATTCAAGAAGGGTCTGCAGGCTGTGATAAGTTTGCAGGTATATGCAGATGCCGACGCTGCGCTAAATTTGTCTAGTTAGGGAAAGAGTTGCGTCCAAGTAGATGCCCAAGGTTTTTGCTGTGTTCGACACGTTGATGACGTTACCATCTATGGTGAAAGCTTTGTATGTTGGATTTAGTTTGGCCAATTTGGAGTGCGAACCAAGGATAAGTAACTCAGTTTTCTCATCATTAAGGCAGAGCCTGTGATGAGCCATCCAAGCCTGGATGATAGAGTATACATCGTTAAGAGCCTTGGTGTCAAGAGCAAAGTCCCCAGAGATGGGGATGAGTATCTGGGTGTTGTCAGCGTAGTTGGTGTAAAAGACACCCAGGTAGTCAAGTATGTCAAAGAGAGGCTTGGTATACACATTGTATAATGTAGGAGATACGCAAGAACCTTGAGGGACTCCGCACGGGACCTGGGCAGGATCTGCAGAGGCTAGTGGAGAGAAGACCCTCATGGTCCTATTTGCTAAAAATGAGCTAATCCAGGATGATGCAGAGTCAGAGAAGTGCACAGCAGTTTTGAGATGGTGGCATAGAATTTTATGACCGACCAAGTCGAAAGCTGCTGAAAGATCGAACAGAAGGAGGAGTGCCATCTTGCCCTTATCTTTTAAGTCCTCAATTTGGGTTTTTTATTCTATCAAGGCGGTTTCCGTGCCATGTTTAGGACGGAAGCCCGATTGACGGAGACCCAGTAATTGGTTTGATTCAAGATAAGCCTAAATTTGCAGGTATGCGGCGCGGTCCAGGATTTTTAGAAGGTATGGTACCGTAGTGATAGGCTGGTAATTGGCAGGGTTGCTTGGGTCAAGGGTGGGTTTTTTGATTAAAGGGATGACCCAGGCATCTTTAAGGTTATCAGGGACGATGCCTGATCTGAAGGACGCTTTAATTAACGTGGTGATAAACGGTGCAGCTTCCTTAATGATTGGTGCAGGGCAGGTGTCGCCTTGGCAGTTTGAATGTTTAAGCTTTGAGATAATGTTTTCCACTTCCTCAATGGATAGCGGTGAGAAGCTGAATGGTTTTTGGGGGCGAGAAGAGGGGCCTGGGGGGTTGAATGATGGCGAGTGCATGGTGAAATCGGATAGGTTATTCTTTTTAGCGTTTATTTTCGCTTGCAGTAAGGCAATTTTATCCAGGAGTGCCTTTTGAATATTCGTGCACCAGGCTGCGCCTGGTGTGCAAGTCACCAGGGGGGCTACAGGGGACTTCAATTCCTTGAGGATCTTGAAAAGTTCCTCAGTGTTAGAACTTGCCTGTGTGATGTGTTTGTTGTAGACATCTTTTCTGGCTGTAAAAATAGCAGCTTTGTAGGTGGAGGAGGCCTGAGCTAGGTTGAATTTGTTGACCGTGGAATGTGTATCTTTCCAAAGGGCTTCAGCATTTCTTTGCGGCGTAAATCTCTGAGATGGGGGTGAACCAGGAGTTTAGGTGAGAGCACGGTTTCTGTTTACGTAGTTTTGGTGGTGCAATAGTATTAAGGGCATTATGCATGGCCTGGTTGTAAATATCCACTAAGACTGTAGGGTCTGAGCTCGTGGTCAGGTGGCTATTAAGTAGGGGAAGGAGGATGGGAAGAAGTTTCTCAGTAGAGATGTCTTTCTTATTGCGGGTTTGAATGGCAGGAGCTAGATTTGGCTTGTTGATTTGTGGACTGGAGTTAATTGCGAAAGTTATTTTGTAATGGTCTGTCCAGAGGCATGGGGCCACCGAGATCAGGT
This sequence comes from Ambystoma mexicanum, assembly GCF_040938575.1. NCBI lineage: Eukaryota > Metazoa > Chordata > Amphibia > Caudata > Ambystomatidae > Ambystoma > Ambystoma mexicanum. The sequence goes on from NC_090922.1 coordinate 1,531,569,423, forward strand.
TGAGATTGCAGTTAAGGTCAGCAACCCAGTCAAGGGTGCGGCCTTTGATATGAGTGGGCTCTTGGATATGTTGGGAGAGGCCAAAGTCTGTTAGAGTATTTAGGAGGTCAGTCACTTTGGGATCATTTACATCTTGGTGTCCTAAATTAATCTCCATTTGCAACTGCTGGCCACCTTTTCATTGGTGCCTAAGGCCGTTTTATGGTCCAGTCTGACCATGTGAGCTGCCCCTGCCCATTTCCTCCAATCTAAAAAAAAAAAATAAGAATCTTTTTTTATTTTTATTTTTTACATTTCATGCTGGGCTCTCCTGCTCCCCCTGGGATGCGGCCGCGCCCTCCTGGGGGGGCGCGCCCCACTGTTTGAAGACCTCTGCCATAGACGTTACTTCTGACAGTTTTTCATATGCCTGATGCCAAGCTTACGCCCTCTGTCTCTTCTGCATATGATGTCCCAAAGTACAATCTTAGATTTCCTCACGTTGACTATCAATCCCTTCTCAAGCATGTATTGTTCCAATGCTTTAAGTTCTCTTTCTAAGCCAACGTAAGTTTGGTCTACGAGGACCAAGTCATCTGTATATAGAAGGTGATCAAACTTCACCCCACTGATGTTTGGGGGGAAGCTATGTATTTTGCCCAGTGAATCCGGGAGGTCTGATATAAACAGGTTAAGATGGCAGGGGCCAACAGGCACCCCTGCTTTAGATACTCTGGCTGTTGGTATTGCAGCTGACAGTGACCCTGATAGGTCCAGCCTAATTTGTACATTCGTGTTTGTATGAATATCCTTATACCCTCGAGATCTTCCGGGAAACCCCACCCTGATAGTTTCGGCCACAGTTTATTTCTGTCCACTGAATCAAAGGCCTGCGCCAGATCTATACATGCCCAGAAAAGTTTAATGTTAGAGCGTCTTAGTCAAGCCTTCAAGAGATTGATCGTGAAAAGATTGAAGGACGTATTCATTCCTTCAACGAAGCCCGACTGCCAGTGATCCAGCCTTCCAGAAGTCTTGATCCAACTGTCCAGGCCCTGCAGGAGCCGTTTGGTGAAGATTTTACCTCCAACTTCCAGGAGTGCAATTGGGCGATAATTGCTTGGGTCCTTTCTGTCTCCCTGTTTAATTATCAGGACAATTGTGGATGGCTTCCATGATGAGGGGACCTTCTTTTGCTTCTCTATCTTATCAAATAAGATTGACAGTGTTTTAGGCCATAGGACTGGTTCCTCCTTCAAGTGAGCCTTTGTCATCCCATCTGGGCCCGGTGCTCTTGAGCCTCTTCCTCCTCCATTTCGAATCACCATTCCTGGCCTCACATGTTTCCCCGGATAGTTGGCTTATCTTCAATCGAATTGAGCACCCTTCCATAATGGCTGACCCAGGCAAGCTCGTATACTGCGTTTTCCATTATGGCATCCACTGCGGTGTCGATGGAGGTAAGGTGTTTTTAGACTTCACCAATTCGCTTGTTAGATATGCTCCTCATCATTAATTTGGAGTCCTTCTGGAACATTCTTGCTTTCCTTTCCCTGATCCAGTTCCTATAACGTTGCCTTCTATTTTTGATTAGCCCCGTGATGTTCGGACATTTAGATTTAATTAGTTGCTTCAAATCACACCGCAGTAGCCGTTTTCCCAAAACTAGGTCTATGGTTATAGCAGTGTTAATGCTTGAAAACTACTTTGCAGCCAAGACTCCAAGTTTCAATAAATGCTTTTAGGAGTTTGGCTTAATCCCCAGTGTTACTCTCGTTTCCCCTTTTGGGCGCAGTTGACATTAGGAGCTATTGTGTCAGTACTTCAATTTTTCCTGCGTCCATTTTTAGTCAATTACTTCCTTGATTAATTGTTAAAAAGCATGGGTATTTGTTTTGTGGAAGGAAAGAAGTTCTTCTAGCTATTAAAGTAAGTATGTTATGGTCACTGTTCGTTGTAGTGACTTTCAGCCAGGATATACAAGGTAACAGATTTCCAGAAGCAAATATGTAGTCCAGAACCATCCTTGAATCACCACAAGACCAAGTGTGATGTACAGGCACGCCCCCAGCGGTTTGTCCATTTAACAGGTTCAGATCTCGGTGCATGGATTCCCTCCCCCACCAAGCCCCTCTGTCCACTTTCCTGTGTGACTGGTCTTTTGGCTGTAGATGGTTACACTCCCCTTCTGATGTAACTGACATGTTGAAGTCCTCACAAATGATGACCATAGGATCTTCCAAGTCATCTCGCAGTTTGTCCAGTTTCCCCAAGATGATCCTGACAAAAATGTTGGACTCAATGCCTGCCGAGTTCCAGTAAATACGACAGAGTATCAACCACACAAGTTTGTTGGCCCTTTGCCAATTACATCTCAGCTTTGTCATTTGTGTATTATTATTATTATTATTATTGTTTATTGTTTTTGGTTTGTATTAAACCTTTACAAAAGTACATAGATATTTTCATATTAGTGAAGTATAAAAACAAACATACATTTCATAGAATCATTAGCAATCATCTTACACATCAATCTGCATAAAATGTTTTTATCTAAAACATATCGTTTCTTTATCGTAACTTAGCAGTTTAGGAAGCAGCAAGTCGTTTCTTAGTTTCAGAGCATCAGATCGAATCATGGCTTTTCTTATTTCATATTTAAACAATCTCCTCGTAAAAGGCATCATTACCCGATTCTCAGTGTAAGGATATGCTGCTATCATGATAAGTTACGAAAGTTTTTCAGGAAGGTTATGACTCTTATTTTTAAAAAATTAGAGTTGCCATGCCGTATCTGATACCACAACAGTTCTCTGTTGACACAGTGTAATTGATTCACAAATTGTTTGAAATATAAAATACGTTGTTGTAGCAGGGCTGGACAAACTAAAAGCAAATGCTGCAATGTCTCTTCAATTCCTTCCTCTCTACAAAACCGACACCACCCCCATTCTTTATCAGCAATCAGCCATCTCTTCAATATGTAGTTAGTTCTTAGGACATCGACTCTGAATCTCATGAACGCATTGCGTAATTCACGCACAGGATATGACTCGAGATATGTTTGAAGTGTAGGATAGAATTTCCAGAATGAGTATATGTGATACATAGACTTTGATAACATCACATACAGCATTGTTTGCTGCCAGTCATGCCCTTTAATAGTCTTCTTCACCTTTAGCGGGTTTAATATTAGGGTGTCTACGGATAGGCCTAAGTCCTGGAGGTACGTTTTCATTAATTCGCTTTGGTGGTTATAGTATGTGTTTCTATTGTCGTTTCCAAGAATCGAGTATAACGTATCTGCAGGATTAGTTAAACATTTCCTCCATAAACATAACTTCTTCAATTTTATGATCGAACTCCAAGATAGCAGTCCTAATTCGTATCTTATCGCCTCAATTGGGACGGATTTTGGTAGAAAGAAAATAATCCCTTTCCATATAATGCTCTCTAGTTGTTTCAGGTAATCAGTGTCCTCCAAGTCATGGAGTTCCATCCCATACAACAAGCCTGGAATTCCCTTCATATTGTAAAAATCTTTAAGCGGCACTAAGGTAAATTTGCAGTATTGGGTTTCTAATTTTCGCATTTGGCGTACGATACTTTCAGCTTTGATTTTTAGCTGTTTTTTTATCGTGGCAGGGGAACCAGACCCTGAGAAAAGGTATCCCAGATATTTAAAGCCACACTGACAGGGTATACTTTTGCCTTCGACTTTCCAAGTAAGGTTTAACCATTTTTTTTGGGTTTGCCAAGAGATATGATGGTTGATTTGTCAGCATTGATTTTCTGTCGTAGATCAGCTATAAAAGTTACGAACGTATCAATCAATCTTTGTAAGCCGACTTTTGTGGAATCGAATAACAAAAAGTCGTCGGCATATGCTAGCCATTCCAATTGCATGTCACCAATCTTTGGTGCCATCAGACCTTTGCCTCCTAGTGCTTTGTCCGCACCACACACATATAGGTTGAATAGAGTGGCTGCAAGTATGCATCCTTGACGCAAACCGTTTTGAATGTCAATCTCGGATGTCAGCAAGCCTTCAGAGTTCAACCTTACCTTAATCTTTGTGTTTGAATACAGATTGTTAATAATTTGTAAAAGGTGATTGGGAATCTTCAGGTCGGACAGTTTTAGCCATAAAGTCGCCCTGTCTACCAGATCGAAAGCTTTGCTGAGATCCATTGTAGCTACAAAGATCGGGTTCCCATGTTTGCCTAGGGCCTTGGAAAGCAAAGATCTCAAAATCAGACCTCCGCAGTCCGTGCCTATTCCTTTTTTAAAGCCTATCTGTTTGATGTCGAGTATGTGGTTTAGTTTTATCCATTCGAGCAATTCTTCTAGGATAATGGAAGAAAAAATGTTAGACTCAGGGTCTGTAATAGCAATCGGTCTGTAGCTGTCAGGTGCTAATCTGGAGCCTTTTTTAAAAATGGGAATAACTAGAGCCAGTTTCCATGATTGTGGTAGGGTTTTAGTCATTAGGATATCATCATACAAAATGTGCAGAATTTCGGACCATAGGGTAACATCAGCCTTTAGAATTAGGTTTGATAAGTGGTTGGGGCCGGGAGCCCCCGAATTTCTGGATTTAGTTATTATGCATCTGATGTTAATAGTGGATATGTCTAGCGACCATTTGCAGGGTTCCTAATTAACATCAACATGTCTAGCGTTGTTACATGAATACATTCTGAGAAAATGTTTGCATCACCTTCTCTCACTTATTTGGGTAAATTGTATGTCTTTTTGTGTGCGGTCAACATCATTAACAATTTGACAAAAATTTGCGAGATCTTTGCCTTTAATAGCATGGAGCATTTTTTCCCCGTCTTTTTGAGCTCTTAGGGGCCTGTGGCTAATCGCCCAGTTCTTATACTGTTGCTTGACATTTTTAATCAAACGAGTTGTATGAGTACACACAGCATTTTCTTTCAGAATAGCACGAATATCTCTCCTCATTACAGATTTACGATCGTGGACCTCGGCATCAAAAGAATGTTTGTGTTGTGGTCTATTGGTCCTTAGTCTATTATCATTTTTGACGGTGTATTCACAAATATCATTCACATGATCAGTAAAGATCCCAGTACCAAAGAACCGCACACGATCATTCATAGTCATTTCACAGAAGTCTTGCACTAACACAGAAGTAAATCTCTTCGTTTTGGAGTAAGTCCATCGTATTCTGTTGCTTTTGTCATTTGTATATAAGGGGTTAAGTTCCATGATTCCACAATTTTGAACAAGGAATCGATCTTAACCAGTCTCCGAAGCCCCGAAGCGGGCCTCCTCTAACTCCTTTTATAGTTGGGTTATAAGGGCACTTAATCCGTCAAGGCCGGGGGCCTCTCAAAGCCATGTTTCCCGCAAGCACACGATTTCATGGTTATTCCAGATAATCTCATCTTCGCCAAACAAGTGCTTAAACCCCGTGGTATTCCATCTCGCTAGCGACCACTTGTCTGGACCTTGTTCCTGTCATGGTTAAGGTTAACCACCAACGCTTTGCCAGCCAATACCATGATTCATCCGGTAGCTTCTCACTTTCACGATTATTACAGAGCGATACTTGTCTTTCAGGGTTGACCAGGTTACGGACGATTATCTGGAGCGGCGCTAGTTCCCCTCTTGCCATAGATTCAGCCTCTTTTCGTAATGGAGTTGGTGACTCCTAGTTCCACCTCTCAGTGAACTTTTGATTCTGCTCTGTTGTCAACCGAAGGCTCTTAGGAGCCATTTTTCACCATTCAAAGGGATGCCCAGGTCTAAGATTGCCGAAGATTCCTCTAGGATGCAGCTCAAGTGCATTAGGCGAGGCCCCTCAGAGAGAGCCAGAAGGACAAGCCCTGCTGAGACAGCATAAATCTCAGTGTGCATCTCAGTGTGGACAGAGAACACTCAGTCCGCCAACGTCACAGGGTGGAAATGGTGGGGGAGAGAGTACAAGCAGAGACCACTCACAACTCAGGGAGTGCATGGTGGGGGAGAGAGTACACTCAGACCACTCACTCCTCAGGGTGTGCATGGTGGGGGAGAGAGTACAGTCAGACCACTCACTCCTCAGGGTGTGCATGGTGGGGGAGAGAGTACACTCAGCCCACTCACTCCTCAGGGTGTGCATGGTGGGGGAGAGAGTACAGTCAGCCCACTCACTCCTCAGGGTGTGCATGGTGGGGGAGAGAGTACACTCAGCCCACTCACTCCTCAGGGTGTGCATGGTGGGGTGGAGAGTACACTCAGCCCACTCACTCCTCAGGATGTGCATGGTGAGGGAGAGAGTACACTCAGACCACTCACTCCTCAGGATGTGCATGGTGAGGGAGAGAGTACACTCAGACCACTCACTCCTCAGGGTGTGCATGATGGGGGAGAGAGTACACACAGCCCACTCACTCCTCAGGATGTGCATCGAGAGGGAGAGAGTACACTCAGACCACCCACTCCTCAGGGTGTGCATGGTGGGGGAGAGAGTACACTCAGCCCACTCACTCCTCAGGGTGTGCCTGGTGGGGGAGAGAGTACACTCAGCCCACTCACTCCTCAGGGTGTGCATGGTGGGGGAGAGAGTACATGCAGCCCACTCACTCCTCAGGGTGTGCATGGTGAGGGAGAGAGTAGACTCAGACCACTCACTCCTCAGGGTGTGCCTGGTGGGGTAGAGAGTACACTCAGCCCACTCACTCCTCAGGGTGTGCATGGTGGGGGAGAGAGTACATGCAGCCCACTCACTCCTCAGGGTGTGCATGGTGAGGGAGAGAGTAGACTCAGACCACTCACTCCTCAGGGTGTGCATGGTGGGGGAGAGAGTACATGCAGCCCACTCACTCCTCAGGGTGTGCATGGTGAGGGAGAGAGTACATGCAGCCCACTCACTCCTCAGGGTGTGCATGGTGAGGGAGAGAGTAGACTCAGACCACTCACTCCTCAGGGTGTGCATGGTGGGGGAGAGAGTACATGCAGCCCACTCACTCCTCAGGGTGTGCATGGTGAGGGAGAGAGTATATGCAGCCCACTCACTCCTCAGGGTGTGCATGGTGAGGGAGAGAGTAGACTCAGACCACTCACTCCTCAGGGTGTGCATGGTGGGAGAGAGAGTACATGCAGCCCACTCACTCCTCAGGGTGTGCATGGTGAGGGAGAGAGTACATGCAGCCCACTCACTCCTCAGGGTGTGCATGGTGAGGGAGAGAGTAGACTCAGACCACTCACTCCTCAGGGTGTGCGTGGTGGGGGAGAGAGTACATGCAGCCCACTCACTCCTCAGGGTGTGCATGGTGAGGGAGAGAGTAGACTCAGACCACTCACTCCTCAGGGTGTGCCTGGTGGGGTAGAGAGTACATGCAGCCCACTCACTCCTCAGGGTGTGCATGGTGAGGGAGAGAGTACACTCAGCCCACTCACTCCTCAGGGTGTGCATGGTGGGGGAGAGAGTACATGCAGCCCACTCACTCCTCAGGGTGTGCATGGTGAGGGAGAGAGTAGACTCAGACCACTCACTCCTCAGGGTGTGCATGGTGGGGGAGAGAGTACATGCAGCCCACTCACTCCTCAGGGTGTGCATGGTGAGGTAGAGAGTACATGCAGCCCACTCACTCCTCAGGGTGTGCATGGTGAGGGAGAGAGTAGACTCAGACCACTCACTCCTCAGGGTGTGCATGGTGGGGGAGAGAGTACATGCAGCCCACTCACTCCTCAGGGTGTGCATGGTGAGGGAGAGAGTACATGCAGCCCACTCACTCCTCAGGGTGTGCATGGTGAGGGAGAGAGTAGACTCAGACCACTCACTCCTCAGGGTGTGCATGGTGGGGGAGAGAGTACATGCAGCCCACTCACTCCTCAGGGTGTGCATGGTGAGGGAGAGAGTACATGCAGCCCACTCACTCCTCAGGGTGTGCATGGTGAGGGAGAGAGTAGACTCAGACCACTCACTCCTCAGGGTGTGCATGGTGGGGGAGAGAGTACATGCAGCCCACTCACTCCTCAGGGTGTGCATGGTGAGGGAGAGAGTAGACTCAGACCACTCACTCCTCAGGGTGTGCATGGTGGGGTAGAGAGTACACTCAGCCCACTCACTCCTCAGGGTGTGCATGGTGGGGGAGAAAGTACACTCAGACCACTCACTCCTCAGGATGTGCACGGTGAGGGAGAAAGTACACTCAGACCACTCACTCCTCAGGGTGTGCATGGTGGGGTGGAGAGTGCACTCAGACCACTCACTCCTCAGGATGTGCATGGTGAGGGAGCGAGTACACTCAGACCACTAACTCCTCAGGATGTGCATGGTGAGGGAGAAAGTACACTCAGACCACTCACTCCTCAGGGTGTGCATGGTGGGTTGAGAGTACACTCAGCCCACTCACTCCTCAGGATGTGCATGGTGAGGGAGAGAGTACACTCAGACCACTCACTCCTCAGGATGTGCATGGTGAGGGAGAGAGTACACTCAGACCACTCACTCCTCAGGGTGTGCATGGTGGGGGAGAGAGTACACACAGCCCACTCACTCCTCAGGGTGTGCATGGAGAGGGAGAGAGTACACTCAGACCACTCACTCCTCAGGGTGTGCATGGTGGGGGAGAGAGTACACTCAGCCCACTCACTCCTCAGGGTGTGCATGGTGAGGGAGAGAGTACACGCAGCCCACTCACTCCTCAGGATGTGCATGGTGAGGGAGAGAGTACACTCAGACCACTCACTCCTCAGGGTGTGCATGGTGGGGAGAGAGTACATGCAGCCCACTCACTCCTCAGGATGTGCATGGCGAGGGAGAGAGTACACTCAGACCACTCACTCCTCAGGGTGTGCATGGTGGGGGAGAGAGTACACTCAGCCCACTCACTCCTCAGGGTGTGCATGGTGAGGGAGAGAGTAGACTCAGACCACTCACTCCTCAGGGTGTGCATGGTGGAGTGGAGAGTACACTCAGACCACTCACTCCTCAGGGTGTGCCTGGTGGGGGAGAGAGTACACTCAGCCCACTCACTCCTTAGGGTGTGCATGGTGAGGGAGAGAGTAGACTCAGACCACTCACTCCTCAGGGTGTGTATGGTGGGGGAGAGAGTACATGCAGCCCACTCACTCCTCAGGGTGTGTATGGTGGGGGAGAGAGTACACTCAGCCCACTCACTCCTCAGGGTGTGCATGGTGGGGGAGAGAGTACATGTAGACCACTCACTCCTCAGGGTGTGCATGGTGGGGGAGAGAGTACACTCAGCCCACTCACTCCTCAGGGTGTGCATGGTGGGGGAGAGAGTAGACTCAGACCACTCACTCCTAAGGGTGTGCATGGGGGGGTGGAGAGTACACTCAGCCCACTCACTCCTCAGGGTGTGCATGGTGAGGGAGAGAGTACACTCAGCCCACTCACTCCTGAGGGTGTGCATGGTGATGGAGAGAGTAGACTCAGACCACTCACTCCTCAGGGTGTGCATGGTCTGGTGGAGAGTACACTCAGCCCACCCACTCCTCAGGGTGTGCATGGTGGGGTGGAGAGTACACTCAGCCCACTCACTCCTCGGGGTGTGCATGGTGAGGGAGAGAGTAGACTCGGACCACTCACTCCTCAGGGTGTGCATGGTGGGGTGGAGAGTACACTCAGCCCACTCACTCCTCAGGGTGTGCATGGTGGGGGAGAGAGTAGACTCAGACCACTCACTCCTCAGGGTGTGCATGGTGGGGGAGAGAGTACACTCAGCCCACTCACTCCTCAGGGTGTGCATGGTGAGGGATAGAGTAGACTCAGCCCACTCACTCCTCAGGGTGTGCATGGTGGAGGAGAGAGTACACGCACCACACTCACTCCTCAGGGTGTGCATGGTGAGGGAGAGAGTAGACTCAGCCCACTCACTCCTCAGGGTGTGCATGGTGGAGGAGAGAGTACACGCACCCCACTCACTCCTCAGGGTGTGCATGGTGAGGGAGAGAGTACATGCAGCCCACTCACTCCTCAGGGTGTGCATGGTGAGGGAGAGAGTAGACTCAGACCACTCACTCCTCAGGGTGTGCATGGTGGGAGAGAGAGTACATGCAGCCCACTCACTCCTCAGGGTGTGCATGGTGAGGGAGAGAGTACATGCAGCCCACTCACTCCTCAGGGTGTGCATGGTGAGGGAGAGAGTAGACTCAGACCACTCACTCCTCAGGGTGTGCATGGTGGGGGAGAGAGTACATGCAGCCCACTCACTCCTCAGGGTGTGCATGGTGAGGGAGAGAGTAGACTCAGACCACTCACTCCTCAGGGTGTGCCTGGTGGGGTAGAGAGTACATGCAGCCCACTCACTCCTCAGGGTGTGCATGGTGAGGGAGAGAGTACACTCAGCCCACTCACTCCTCAGGGTGTGAATGGTGGGGGAGAGAGTACATGCAGCCCACTCACTCCTCAGGGTGTGCATGGTGAGGGAGAGAGTAGACTCAGACCACTCACTCCTCAGGGTGTGCATGGTGGGGGAGAGAGTACATGCAGCCCACTCACTCCTCAGGGTGTGCATGGTGAGGGAGAGAGTACATGCAGCCCACTCACTCCTCAGGGTGTGCATGGTGAGGGAGAGAGTAGACTCAGACCACTCACTCCTCAGGGTGTGCATGGTGGGGGAGAGAGTACATGCAGCCCACTCACTCCTCAGGGTGTGCATGGTGAGGGAGAGAGTACATGCAGCCCACTCTCTCCTCAGGGTGTGCATGGTGAGGGAGAGAGTAGACTCAGACCACTCACTCCTCAGGGTGTGCATGGTGGGGGAGAGAGTACATGCAGCCCACTCACTCCTCAGGGTGTGCATGGTGAGGGAGAGAGTACATGCAGCCCACTCACTCCTCAGGGTGTGCATGGTGAGGGAGAGAGTAGACTCAGACCACTCACTCCTCAGGGTGTGCATGGTGGGGGAGAGAGTACACTCAGCCCACTCACTCCTCAGGGTGTGCATGGTGAGGGAGAGAGTAGACTCAGACCACTCACTCCTCAGGGTGTGCATGGTGGGGTAGAGAGTACACTCAGCCCACTCACTCCTCAGGGTGTGCATGGTGGGGGAGAAAGTACACTCAGACCACTCACTCCTCAGGATGTGCACGGTGAGGGAGAAAGTACACTCAGACCACTCACTCCTCAGGGTGTGCATGGTGGGGTGGAGAGTGCACTCAGACCACTCACTCCTCAGGATGTGCATGGTGAGGGAGCGAGTACACTCAGACCACTAACTCCTCAGGATGTGCATGGTGAGGGAGAAAGTACACTCAGACCACTCACTCCTCAGGGTGTGCATGGTGGGTTGAGAGTACACTCAGCCCACTCACTCCTCAGGATGTGCATGGTGAGGGAGAGAGTACACTCAGACCACTCACTCCTCAGGATGTGCATGGTGAGGGAGAGAGTACACTCAGACCACTCACTCCTCAGGGTGTGCATGGTGGGGGAGAGAGTACACACAGCCCACTCACTCCTCAGGATGTGCATGGAGAGGGAGAGAGTACACTCAGACCACTCACTCCTCAGGGTGTGCATGGTGGGGGAGAGAGTACACTCAGCCCACTCACTCCTCAGGGTGTGCATGGTGAGGGAGAGAGTACACGCAGCCCACTCACTCCTCAGGATGTGCATGGTGAGGGAGAGAGTACACTCAGACCACTCACTCCTCAGGGTGTGCATGGTGGGGAGAGAGTACATGCAGCCCACTCACTCCTCAGGATGTGCATGGCGAGGGAGAGAGTACACTCAGACCACTCACTCCTCAGGGTGTGCATGGTGGGGGAGAGAGTACACTCAGCCCACTCACTCCTCAGGGTGTGCATGGTGAGGGAGAGAGTAGACTCAGACCACTCACTCCTCAGGGTGTGCATGGTGGAGTGGAGAGTACACTCAGACCACTCACTCCTCAGGGTGTGCCTGGTGGGGGAGAGAGTACACTCAGCCCACTCACTCCTTAGGGTGTGCATGGTGAGGGAGAGAGTAGACTCAGACCACTCACTCCTCAGGGTGTGTATGGTGGGGGAGAGAGTACATGCAGCCCACTCACTCCTCAGGGTGTGTATGGTGGGGGAGAGAGTACACTCAGCCCACTCACTCCTCAGGGTGTGCATGGTGGGGGAGAGAGTACATGTAGACCACTCACTCCTCAGGGTGTGCATGGTGGGGGAGAGAGTACACTCAGCCCACTCACTCCTCAGGGTGTGCATGGTGGGGGAGAGAGTAGACTCAGACCACTCACTCCTAAGGGTGTGCATGGGGGGGTGGAGAGTACACTCAGCCCACTCACTCCTCAGGGTGTGCATGGTGAGGGAGAGAGTACACTCAGCCCACTCACTCCTGAGGGTGTGCATGGTGATGGAGAGAGTAGACTCAGACCACTCACTCCTCAGGGTGTGCATGGTCTGGTGGAGAGTACACTCAGCCCACCCACTCCTCAGGGTGTGCATGGTGGGGTGGAGAGTACACTCAGCCCACTCACTCCTCGGGGTGTGCATGGTGAGGGAGAGAGTAGACTCGGACCACTCACTCCTCAGGGTGTGCATGGTGGGGTGGAGAGTACACTCAGCCCACTCACTCCTCAGGGTGTGCATGGTGGGGGAGAGAGTAGACTCAGACCACTCACTCCTCAGGGTGTGTATGGTGGGCGAGAGAGTAGACTCAGACCACTCACTCCTCAGGGTGTGCATGGTGGGGGAGAGAGTACACTCAGCCCACTCACTCCTCAGGGTGTGCATGGTGAGGGATAGAGTAGACTCAGCCCACTCACTCCTCAGGGTGTGCATGGTGGAGGAGAGAGTACACGCACCACACTCACTCCTCAGGGTGTGCATGGTGAGGGAGAGAGTAGACTCAGCCCACTCACTCCTCAGGGTGTGCATGGTGGAGGAGAGAGTACACGCACCCCACTCACTCCTCAGGGTGTGCATGGTGGAGGAGAGAGTACATGCACCCCACTCACTCCTCAGGCTGTGCATGGTGGAGGAGAGAGTACACGCACCCCACTCACTCCTCAGGGTGTGCATGGTGGGGTGGAGAGTACACTCAGCCCACTCACTCCTCAGGGTGTGCATGGTGAGGGAGAGAGTACACTCAGCCCACTCACTCCTCAGGGTGTGCATGGTGAGGGAGAGAGTACACTCAGCCCACTCACTCCTGAGGGTGTGCATGGTGAGGGAGAGAGTACACTCAGCCCACCCACTCCTCAGGGTGTGCATGGTGGGGTGGAGAGTACACTCAGCCCACTCACTCCTCGGGGTGTGCATGGTGAGGGAGAGAGTAGACTCGGACCACTCACTCCTCAGGGTGTGCATGGTGGGGTGGAGAGTACACTCAGCCCACTCACTCCTCAGGGTGTGCATGGTGAGGGAGAGAGTACACGCAGCCCACTCACTCCTCAGGATGTGCATGGTGAGGGAGAGAGTACACTCAGACCACTCACTCCTCAGGGTGTGCATGGTGGGGAGAGAGTACATGCAGCCCACTCACTCCTCAGGATGTGCATGGCGAGGGAGAGAGTACACTCAGCCCACTCACTCCTCAGGGTGTGCATGGTGGGGGAGAGAGTAGACTCAGACCACTCACTCCTAAGGGTGTGCATGGGGGGGTGGAGAGTACACTCAGCCCACTCACTCCTCAGGGTGTGCATGGTGAGGGAGAGAGTACACTCAGCCCACTCACTCCTGAGGGTGTGCATGGTGATGGAGAGAGTAGACTCAGACCACTCACTCCTCAGGGTGTGCATGGGGGGGTGGAGAGTACACTCAGCCCACTCACTCCTCAGGGTGTGCATGGTGAGGGAGAGAGTACACTCAGCCCACTCACTCCTGAGGGTGTGCATGGTGATGGAGAGAGTAGACTCAGACCACTCACTCCTCAGGGTGTGCATGGTCTGGTGGAGAGTACACTCAGCCCACCCACTCCTCAGGGTGTGCATGGTGGGGTGGAGAGTACACTCAGCCCACTCACTCCTCGGGGTGTGCATGGTGAGGGAGAGAGTAGACTCGGACCACTCACTCCTCAGGGTGTGCATGGTGGGGTGGAGAGTACACTCAGCCCACTCACTCCTCAGGGTGTGCATGGTGGGGGAGAGAGTAGACTCAGACCACTCACTCCTCAGGGTGTGTATGGTGGGCGAGAGAGTAGACTCAGACCACTCACTCCTCAGGGTGTGCATGGTGGGGGAGAGAGTACACTCAGCCCACTCACTCCTCAGGGTGTGCATGGTGAGGGATAGAGTAGACTCAGCCCACTCACTCCTCAGGGTGTGCATGGTGGAGGAGAGAGTACACGCACCACACTCACTCCTCAGGGTGTGCATGGTGAGGGAGAGAGTAGACTCAGCCCACTCACTCCTCAGGGTGTGCATGGTGGAGGAGAGAGTACACGCACCCCACTCACTCCTCAGGGTGTGCATGGTGGAGGAGAGAGTACATGCACCCCACTCACTCCTCAGGCTGTGCATGGTGGAGGAGAGAGTACACGCACCCCACTCACTCCTCAGGGTGTGCATGGTGGGGTGGAGAGTACACTCAGCCCACTCACTCCTCAGGGTGTGCATGGTGAGGGAGAGAGTACACTCAGCCCACTCACTCCTCAGGGTGTGCATGGTGAGGGAGAGAGTACACTCAGCCCACTCACTCCTGAGGGTGTGCATGGTGAGGGAGAGAGTACACTCAGCCCACTCACTCCTCAGGGTGTGCATGGTGAGGGAGAGAGTACACGCAGCCCACTCACTCCTCAGGATGTGCATGGTGAGGGAGAGAGTACACTCAGACCACTCACTCCTCAGGGTGTGCATGGTGGGGAGAGAGTACATGCAGCCCACTCACTCCTCAGGATGTGCATGGCGAGGGAGAGAGTACACTCAGACCACTCACTCCTCAGGGTGTGCATGGAGGGGGAGAGAGTACACTCAGCCCACTCACTCCTTAGGGTGTGCATGGTGAGGGAGAGAGTAGACTCAGACCACTCACTCCTCAGGGTGTGCATGGTGGAGTGGAGAGTACACTCCGACCACTCACTCCTCAGGGTGTGCCTGGTGGGGGAAGAGTACACTCAGCCCACTCACTCCTTAGGGTGTGCATGGTGAGGGAGAGAGTATACTCAGACCACTCACTCCTCTGGGTGTGTATGGTGGGGGAGAGAGTACATGCAGCCCACTCACTCCTCAGGGTGTGTATGGTGGGGGAGAGAGTAGACTCAGACCACTCACTCCTCAGGGTGTGCATGGTGGGGGAGAGAGTACACTCAGCCCACTCACTCCTCAGGGTGTGCATGGTGGGGGAGAGGGTAGACTCAGACCACTCACTCCTAAGGGTGTGCATGGGGGGGGTGGAGAGTACACTCAGCCCACTCACTCCTCAGGGTGTGCATGGTGAGGGAGAGAGTACACTCAGCCCACTCACTCCTCAGGGTGTGCATGGTGAGGGAGAGAGTACACTCAGCCCACTCACTCCTTAGGGTGTGCATGGTGAGGGAGAGAGTAGACTCAGACCACTCACTCCTCAGGGTGTGTATGGTGGGGGAGAGAGTACATGCAGCCCACTCACTCCTCAGGGTGTGTATGGTGGGGGAGAGAGTACACTCAGCCCACTCACTCCTCAGGGTGTGCATGGTGGGGGAGAGAGTACATGTAGACCACTCACTCCTCAGGGTGTGCATGGTGGGGGAGAGAGTACACTCAGCCCACTCACTCCTCAGGGTGTGCATGGTGGGGGAGAGAGTAGACTCAGACCACTCACTCCTAAGGGTGTGCATGGGGGGGTGGAGAGTACACTCAGCCCACTCACTCCTCAGGGTGTGCATGGTGAGGGAGAGAGTACACTCAGCCCACTCACTCCTGAGGGTGTGCATGGTGATGGAGAGAGTAGACTCAGACCACTCACTCCTCAGGGTGTGCATGGTCTGGTGGAGAGTACACTCAGCCCACCCACTCCTCAGGGTGTGCATGGTGGGGTGGAGAGTACACTCAGCCCACTCACTCCTCGGGGTGTGCATGGTGAGGGAGAGAGTAGACTCGGACCACTCACTCCTCAGGGTGTGCATGGTGGGGTGGAGAGTACACTCAGCCCACTCACTCCTCAGGGTGTGCATGGTGGGGGAGAGAGTAGACTCAGACCACTCACTCCTCAGGGTGTGTATGGTGGGCGAGAGAGTAGACTCAGACCACTCACTCCTCAGGGTGTGCATGGTGGGGGAGAGAGTACACTCAGCCCACTCACTCCTCAGGGTGTGCATGGTGAGGGATAGAGTAGACTCAGCCCACTCACTCCTCAGGGTGTGCATGGTGGAGGAGAGAGTACACGCACCACACTCACTCCTCAGGGTGTGCATGGTGAGGGAGAGAGTAGACTCAGCCCACTCACTCCTCAGGGTGTGCATGGTGGAGGAGAGAGTACACGCACCCCACTCACTCCTCAGGGTGTGCATGGTGGAGGAGAGAGTACATGCACCCCACTCACTCCTCAGGCTGTGCATGGTGGAGGAGAGAGTACACGCACCCCACTCACTCCTCAGGGTGTGCATGGTGGGGTGGAGAGTACACTCAGCCCACTCACTCCTCAGGGTGTGCATGGTGAGGGAGAGAGTACACTCAGCCCACTCACTCCTCAGGGTGTGCATGGTGAGGGAGAGAGTACACTCAGCCCACTCACTCCTGAGGGTGTGCATGGTGAGGGAGAGAGTACACTCAGCCCACTCACTCCTCAGGGTGTGCATGGTGAGGGAGAGAGTACACGCAGCCCACTCACTCCTCAGGATGTGCATGGTGAGGGAGAGAGTACACTCAGACCACTCACTCCTCAGGGTGTGCATGGTGGGGAGAGAGTACATGCAGCCCACTCACTCCTCAGGATGTGCATGGCGAGGGAGAGAGTACACTCAGACCACTCACTCCTCAGGGTGTGCATGGTGGGGGAGAGAGTACACTCAGCCCACTCACTCCTTAGGGTGTGCATGGTGAGGGAGAGAGTAGACTCAGACCACTCACTCCTCAGGGTGTGCATGGTGGAGTGGAGAGTACACTCCGACCACTCACTCCTCAGGGTGTGCCTGGTGGGGGAAGAGTACACTCAGCCCACTCACTCCTTAGGGTGTGCATGGTGAGGGAGAGAGTATACTCAGACCACTCACTCCTCAGGGTGTGTATGGTGGGGGAGAGAGTACATGCAGCCCACTCACTCCTCAGGGTGTGTATGGTGGGGGAGAGAGTAGACTCAGACCACTCACTCCTCAGGGTGTGCATGGTGGGGGAGAGAGTACACTCAGCCCACTCACTCCTCAGGGTGTGCATGGTGGGGGAGAGGGTAGACTCAGACCACTCACTCCTAAGGGTGTGCATGGGGGGGGTGGAGAGTACACTCAGCCCACTCACTCCTCAGGGTGTGCATGGTGAGGGAGAGAGTACACTCAGCCCACTCACTCCTCAGGGTGTGCATGGTGAGGGAGAGAGTAGACTCAGACCACTCACTCCTCAGGGTGTGCATGGTCGGGTGGAGAGTACACTCAGCCCACCCACTCCTCAGGGTGTGCATGGTGGGGTGGAGAGTACACTCAGCCCACTCACTCCTCAGGGTGTGCATGGTGAGGGAGAGAGTAGACTCGGACCACTCACTCCTCAGGGTGTGCATGGTGGGGTGGAGAGTACACTCAGCCCACTCACTCCTCAGGGTGTGCATGGTGGGGGAGAGAGTAGACTCAGACCACTCACTCCTCAGGGTGTGTATGGTGGGCGAGAGAGTAGACTCAGACCACTCACTCCTCAGGGTGTGCATGGTGGGGGAGAGAGTACACTCAGCCCACTCACTCCTCAGGGTGTGCATGGTGAGGGAGAGAGTAGACTCAGCCCACTCACTCCTCAGGGTGTGCATGGTGGAGGAGAGAGTACACGCACCACACTCACTCCTCAGGGTGTGCATGGTGAGGGAGAGAGTAGACTCAGCCCACTCACTCCTCAGGGTGTGCATGGTGGAGGAGAGAGTACACGCACCCCACTCACTCCTCAGGGTGTGCATGGTGGAGGAGAGAGTACATGCACCCCACTCACTTCTCAGGCTGTGCATGGTGGAGGAGAGAGTACACGCACCCCACTCACTCCTCAGGATGTGCATGGTGGGGTGGAGAGTACACTCAGCCCACTCACTCCTCAGGGTGTGCATGGTGAGGGAGAGAGTACACTCAGCCCACTCACTCCTCAGGGTGTGCATGGTGAGGGAGAGAGTACACTCAGCCCACTCACTCCTGAGGGTGTGCATGGTGAGGGAGAGAGTACACTCAGACCACTCACTCCTCAGGGTGTGCATGGTGGAGGAGAGAGTACACGCACCCCACTCACTCCTCAGGGTGTGCATGGTGGGGGAGAGAGTAGACTCAGACCACTCACTCCTCAGGGTGTGCATGGTGGGGTGGAGAGTACACTCAGCCCACTCACTCCTGAGGGTGTGCATGGTGAGGGAGAGAGTACACTCAGACCACTCACTCCTCAGGGTGTGCATGGTGGAGGAGAGAGTACACTCAGCCCACTCACTCCTGAGGGTGTGCATGGTGGGGGAGAGAGTAGACTCAGACCACTCACTCCTCAGGGTGTGCATGGTGGGGTGGAGAGTACACTCAGCCCACTCACTCCTCAGGGTGTGCATGGTGGGGGAGAGAGTACACTCACCCCACTCACTCCTCAGGGTGTGCATGTTGGAGGAGAGAGTACATGCACCCCACTCACTTCTCAGGCTGTGCATGGTGGTGGAGAGAGTACACGCACCCCACTCACTCCTCAGGGTGTGCATGGTGGGGTGGAGAGTACACTCAGCCCACTCACTCCTCAGGGTGTGCATGGTGAGGGAGAGAGTACGCTCAGCCCACTCACTCCTCAGGGTGTGCATGGTGAGGGAGAGAGTACACTCAGCCCACTCACTCCTGAGGGTGCGCATGGTGAGGGAGAGAGTACACTCAGACCACTCACTCCTCAGGGTGTGCATGGTGGAGGAGAGAGTACACGCACCCCACTCACTCCTCAGGGTGTGCATGGTGGGGTGGAGAGTACACTCAGCCCACTCACTCCTCAGGGTGTGCATGGTGGGGTGGAGAGTACACTCAGCCCACTCACTCCTCAGGGTGTGCATGGTGGGGTTGAGAGTACACTCAGCCCACTCACTCCTCAGGATGAAGCCCTGCTAGTGCAATCGCTGTGGGGGATTAATGTTTAATTTGTGTACTTTGTTAATCTATTGGGCCAAGTTAGTTATCGTTATCCTTTCTTCAGCCGGGAGCGTTCTAGGGAAGACCTGGATCCTGGGAGAATTACCTGGATCCTTGGCCCAACGGGGAATCTTTGGCGCTTCTACCACCGGCAGTATTAGCGCAGCGGTAATAGCGCCGGAAATCAGCAAAATCGTGGCGGATTTGCCCCCAGCTCAAAGCTGGGGGTAAATCCTGCCGAACCCCTGATTTGGCAGACCCTTAAACGCGGCAGAAATAGCATTACTGCCGCATTTAAGGGTTACCGCCAAACTCGTGATGAGGCAGCATGGCTGTAATCTAGGGAAGGCTTTCGAGACCCATCTGCTCATGTGTGTCGAAGAAGTGACCGTTAGCAAGGGCCAAATAAAATGCCACTAGAGCTGAGTCACCTATGAGGCTTCTGGGTCAGAGGTCAAAAGAAGCAGGACCGGAAGTAACACTTTGGAGGAGCAGAGTCACCCCATTGTAAGGTGTGGATTATATGTTGCTTGAGTCCAACTGCTACCCGCGGCCCATCACGGTGAAGACCCTGTGAAACGAGCCCTACTGTGACAATTCCACGCAGACCAAGAAGAAACCAAACCCACAACTACACACTCAACCGAGAAGATGGAGTAATGAGCCTCAAGCCTCGGTATCCAAAAATCACCGCTGATGGATACACATCTATCAGCAAGAAGAAGACAGAGGGGACATGGCTTCCCCACCAGTCCAGGACCGCAGGCTCCAGAGTTAGCGCTTTATAAAAGATGAAGCGCCGCTGCTGAGGCGTGGTTAATGTTATCTAACAGTGACATTAACATCTGTAAATGCCCACACAGCGCTGCGAAGCCGGCAAGTGCAGGTTTGGGGAGGATTTCGCCCAGGCCCTAACCCGTCAACGCCTCTGCTTTGGAGGGCCTTGCTCTAGGGGGCAGGCATGGGCTCAGGGGCTGTACACATGCCACAGGGGCTGTACACATGCCAAGGCTGCGTATGATGGAAGAGTGTGTTCGGTAAGCCCGCCTGGTGCTATAATCTATGCGCCCGCTGTCATGGCGCTGGCTGTCACAGTCTTCTCAGTCCATATAATGTTAGCTGCAGAGGCTAACACACACTGCAGCCATCACTATTTGGGAACCATGTGACTAGTTACTAAGTTACACTTCATTTAACACTGCATTCACTGCAGATCAGTGATGGGGAAGGAACCTTGATGTATATTGTTAGAATACTTAGAATTGGGTAAAAACCAGATGTGGGTTGAAACTCAGATTGACTCTGGACTGAGAATGGCTGTGGAATGGGGCAGTAAGCAAGGAATAATGCTCCCCGCAACTCCGACAGGTACAGGGGTCCCCAGACGTGGCCTTTCGCCCACGTGCCTGTGGTGTCACGTGCTCCACGGCATGCCGTGCTACGTCGTGGCGTGGGAGGATCACTCAAGAGGCCCGGTTACTCAGTTAGCACCCAGGGGACCAAGCTGCAACCCGCTGGGGTCCCCCCAGGCCAGAGCTGCTGGAGGGGGCGTGAGGCCTGGCGTGGTTTTCACACGGCTGCTCAGCTTTTCTAATAATGCAGACACGTTTAAAATGAGGACATGGAAGCTGGCCGGGTACCTGCACAGCCTGCATGCCTCACTTCCTGGGGTCTGAGGACAGGACGTCCCGGGCCCTGTGTTGTCGTGGGCCCCTACTCCTGGCATGCAGAGGCTGCCAGCAAGGGCACAGGGGAAGCACCGAGCAGCTGTTTCCTGGCGGCCTTCCTGCTCCGTATCGAATGCTTGGCATGTGAGTGTGAATTCACGGTGCCTCACACCCATACACTGATATAGCGGGGGAGGGGGAGATCAGGTCAAAGCAGCGCCATTCAAGGGCTATTCCAGTTCCTTAGAATACCAGGGAGGGGTGTGAAACATTCCTAATGCCACGCATTCGGGAATTATTCTAATACTGCAGCTGGTGATCGTTATTGGTCTACAAGCCACCCACACACTGCAAGCTACGCACACACTGCAAGCCACGCGCACACTGCAGGCCACGCACACACTGCAAGCCCCCACACACTGCCAGCCACCCACACACTGCCAGCCACCCACACACTGCAAGCCACACGCACACTGGAAGCCACGCGCACACTGCAAGCCACCCACATACTGCAGGCCACCCACACACTGAAAGTCACCCACACACTGCAAGCCACGCACACACTGCAAGCCCCCACACACTGCAAGCCACACACACACAGCAAGCCCCCACACACTGCAAGCCCCACACACTGCAAGCCCCACACACAATGCAAGCCCCACACACACCGCAAGCCGTGCACACACAGCAAGCAGCCCACACACTGCAAGCTATGCACACTATCCAAGCCACCTACACACTGCAAGCTATGCACACACTGCAAGCCACCCACACACTGCAAGCCCCCACACACTGC
This sequence comes from Ambystoma mexicanum, assembly GCF_040938575.1. Taxonomy (NCBI): domain Eukaryota; kingdom Metazoa; phylum Chordata; class Amphibia; order Caudata; family Ambystomatidae; genus Ambystoma; species Ambystoma mexicanum. The sequence continues at coordinate 1,531,591,024 of NC_090922.1, forward strand.
AAGCCATGCGCACACTGCAAGCCACGCACACACTGCAAGCCCCCACACCTGCAAGCCAACCACACACTGCAAGCCACCTACACACTGAATGTCACCCACACACTGCAAGCCATGCACACACTGCAAGCCCCACACACACTGCAAGCCCCCCACACACTGCAAGCCACACACACTGCAAGCTGCCCACACACTGCAAGCTATGCACACTGCAAGCAACCTACACACTGCAAGCTACGCACACACGGCAAGCCACCCACACATGGCAAGCCACGCACACACGGCAAGCCACGCATACACTGCAAGCCCCCACACACTGTAAGCCACGCACACACTCAAGCCCCCCACACACTGCAAGCCCCCCGCACACTGCAAGCCACGCACACACTATAAGCCACCCACACATTGCAAGGCATGCACACACTGCAAGCCCCCCACACACTGCAAGCCCCCCGCACACTGCAAGCCAGACACACACTGCAAGCCACCCACACACTGCAAGCCACACACAAACTGCAAGCCACCCGCACACTGCAAGCCACCCACACACTGCAAGCCACCCAGACACTGCAAGCCATGCACTTACTGCAAACTACCCACACACTGCAAGCCATGCACACACTGCAATCCGCCCACACACTGCAAGCCACCCACACACTGCAAGTCACCCACACACTGCAAGCCACCCACACACTGCAAGCCACACACACACTGCAAGCCACCCACAAACTGCAAGTCACCCACACACTGCAAGCCCTTCAAACACTGCAAGCCCCACACAGCAAGCCACCCACACAATGCAAGAAACGCAAACACTGCACGCTGTTAGGGAGAATTCCATGTTTAGGCTGAATTTCCTAACCTAGTGAGTCCCCCAGCAGCTTTGCTGGATTTCTGGAGTTTGTTTTTTTCCATCCTGCCAAGAGTGAGACTCTTTTTCCCACTCTTGGACATGAATGTGGTTAATTCCTTTGAATGTCAATGTGTTCTATGGGCTACGGGGTCTTTTACTCCATAGGGTCTCATATGTTTCACTATGTGTGTTACATCGCACCCTCCGTGCCGTAACACTGGGGCATCCTAGAGGGTCCCCACCATAGACTCCATACCCTGGGACTGACTACTGTCTCCCAGGGCATGTAAAGTCACCATAGGCTTTACTAGATCTAAATTTACTAACAGAACTAGTACAAACCATCCTATTGTGGACGTACTAGTAGGGGTAATTCGATTGCCCCTGGGTCTGTTATTTGAGGGGGCACTGTCCCGTCCACCCTCGTTGAGTTTTGGCTGGTGGCAGTGGAAACCACTTATTATATTCGAACCCGAATATAATTCTATGGGATTCTTCCCATTGTTGGAGGCTAATACTTTTTCCTGTTAGTCTCTAACATACCACTGGTTTAATTGTCTTAAATAAATCTATCGGTTGGTATTTTCTGCCAGAACTCGGTTTTTAAAATGGCGTCTGTGTTCGTCTCTGTGACTCCTAAACCAAAGGTTGAGCCCTTTGTTCCACTTTTGGCGGGCTTCTGCACAGAGGCCCTCCAAAGTGGTGCCATTCTGTCTGGGTACCACAGGGGGTGTCGGAGGGGGTTTAGGCACCCTGGACTGAGTTGCCTTGCCAACTCAAGTCGCACTCTGGTGTGATTGGCCCAAGTGGTGAGCCACCTCGCTCACCAATTAGCGTGTTTTAATTGACAGCTGGGCTGAATGAATGGGGGTTTTCTGCATAAAAGCAGGGCTTTTGGGACTGGATCTTCAGAAGTCGCCACAGGACCTAAGAATCCGACGAGGGTAAAGCTGAGCCAACCTACAGCGACGACACCTCCGGTGGAGCCCTGCTGAACCGACTCACCACTTCCCAACGACAGAGGAGATCTCCCCGCCGGAGAGTCTTCTTCCCCTGTCTGGTGGGCACAACCAGTCCCCTTTGCTTTTTCTTCGCTTCCAGGGCGTAGTGGTCGAATTGCCCGTGCTGAGCACCCTGGCAACCAGATAGCCACTAGCTCGCACTGCGACCAAAAGGTGGTGCCTTGTGATGGAGCACTCCGCGGCTGGTCTCTTCCCTGGTGGTGCAACGATCTTCAACTTTCCTTCGACGACGAGAGCATCTCATCTCTTGGCAAAGCCCCGACCTGCATCCACCACCAGGAACAGCTGCCCCCCGCCGGAGCTGTCTCTCCAAATACAAGGTACCGTGTCCACCTGGCTTCCCTTGTGACGGTTAGCGTGAGGTGTCTTAATCCTTGCCTCTCCATTGGGTCGCCTCCAAGCCTTCTTAACTTTCTGTTCTGAACTAGTCGAATCTTTCTGTGACAATTTGCAACAAAGACTCGAATTGCATTTCCACTGGGATACTTATGGGACATATCGCCTTGCCACTCTCCGAGTGGGCCTGGCCTCTGAACTTTGTGATCTACGGTAGATCCTGCCTTACTTGCCTTACATTGTTTCGTAAAAGTGTTGGTACCGAGTTGGTTTCATACCCTGCCTTTTCTCTCCCGTTCTAATGAATACTAGAGTGCCATCTAGGTTAAAGCATTCACCTCTGTCTGCAAATAAGTGGTGCCGATGAACCTAGACTTGTCGACATATTGTTAGAGGAGTGAGATACTTATAGTAATTTTAATTGAAGTTGTTTGCCGTATTAGTGCCAGTGTGTTTTTCATAGATGTGTTTTTATAAATAAATAACTATATATCTTTACACCCAAGCTCTGTTCCGTGTCTGCTTGTTCTACTGTGTAAATTGCCCTATTTTGTATACTCCACATACTGCCTAACTCTACTTGAGGGAAGTCTGACTGCTCAGCCACAGCTACCAAGTGAATCTGTGTGGTACAGACTGCTACCAAGTGGGTTTACTGCCAAACACCTGTAGGCCTAAATCTTTTGCAGTGGTCCCAGAGGGAGCTGCACAGGTTTCCGCTTAACACACGCACACACTGAAAGCCACCCACACACTGCAAGCCACCCACACACTGCAAGCCATCCACACACTGCAAGCCATGCACACACTGCAAGCCACCCACAAACTGCAAGCCATGCACACTCTGCAAGACACACACTACAAGCCCCACACACACTGCAAGCCAGTGTAGGGAAGGACTGGCCGCGAGGCCCTCCTCACCTGCAGCCTTCTCCCCAGGTGAGGACCATGACTCGGTGGCCATCCCCTCATGCCACCCGGGCCCAGGTGGAGGAGGGGTCACCCGCTGACGACATTGCCCACACATATCCGTTCCCTGCATATACCAAAATTCAGTTAGGCCTAGAAGCCATCTTGTTTAGCAAACATGGCGTGAGTTCAGCACACTGTAACGAGGCCCCCACCTTTGGAGGGCCTTTCATGCATCTCTGCCGCCGCAGTAGCCCTGGTAGATCCGCTGCGAGCGCGTTCCCATGAGAAAGTCGGATATGAGCTAACCCGAGATGCTAACACTGTAACATTTTTATCATCCACAATGTAATATTGCACCCTGCATGACCTGGTCCGCGAGGCCGGGGTGACGGGAAAAAAAAGCTGAAGCATCACTATCTGAAGAAAGTAGAAAATAATTCAAGTATTGGTATTAACGAACTACCTCGGTTTAAACAGATCCTGTAAACTGTGAATAAACCATAAAGATGTAACGTTACATGATACCACCCCAGGTCTGGACTAGTGCTGCTACAACCACAGAGAAAGATGTAGACCAAATGTATAGCCTTTATTTACTCATATATGTTTTCTTAATCACCTAAAGCAGCGAGCATCAATTTCTGTAGGCCATAACCTAGAACGACCTCGTGTAACGTTTAATGTACATAAAATAATCACATCATGTAGTAAATATAATGTTAGGTAACGAAAAGGTACTCGGACCGACTGTATTAAAGAAATGTGTAACGAAATGGAAATATATATGTGTGTTTAAATAACATCAAAATAAGGCGGAACATTATAAAAGTTCTGCATTCAAAAGTTAGCAACGCACGAGGAAAAAACCTTTGTGAGTATATGCAAGGCCATTCTCCCTCCCACCCTACCAAGCCTGCCAGATAAGGAAGCTAAGGCCTGTGCCGCGCTCCCTCACCTCCCCCAACCAAGCTGGAGCCGCTTCAGAGAGTCAGAGGCCCCGGTACCGCACCCAAGGCCACAGCCCACCACCTGTGTTATTTACAGCACGGTAATAAACCCACGTTTTGAATCCACTGATCTACCAGCACCCTCTCGTAAAGTCCACAACCCTCCCCCTAGACCACCCCAAGAACGACCCCCATCACTGGGACAAGACACAGAGACCCATTTATATAATAACTTCTAACGCGGCAGACAGGCATGTACCAGTCGGCTCAGGCCCCAGAACTCAGCCCCTCGACCTAAAATACCGGTCAATAGGACACAGGTAAATCTCACCCCAACCGACAATCACCGGACCTCTCAAGAGGTGCATTCCTCATGTGTTGCGTTTATTTTATAAGACAAACTGCCGAGCGATTTATTGATGAACTTAGATGTCGTTTCTTGAATAACTGCAGTGTGCATGGCCTAGGGCAAACGAGTCAGGAAAGGTATTCATCTTTGTCACAGGCTGCCCCAGCATACCAACACCGCTCGGATGACCTCAAGCTGGCCTGCCAGGCCCAACCCAACCCACGAGGCTGACCAGTGACGTCCTCACGCCAAGACCAACCACGCTGCAGCAACACCTATAGTTAGTCGACGCCACCCAATCCCAATTAACTTGTGCCCCCTATAGTGTGTAGGTTCTGATGACGTTTTTTGTATTAGAAATACGCCTGTCTTTGCTATTGTCAGACAGAGCGCTCTCGGAGGTTGCAGAGTTCTTTGCATGCCCTATTCTTTGGATAAACTCCCACTTACGCTCACCCGCACTCTGTCTTGGTCTTATTCCCACTACGGGAGAGTCCCTTATTGTCTCTCATTGCGGGGAGGATCGTGCTGAAATTGGGGGCGCTTCCTTTCAGTGGTGACCCCGATAGCGTGATATCTCCAAATTATTTTTCCTAACTCCTTTCTAACGACCCCCTTGTGGCACGAGAATCTCCGGTCGAGAAGGGATACGCACGGTGAGCCGGCTCCGGGAGGCTGCCCGCCAACGGCGACCGGCACAATAAGAAGTGCGCACTCAATGAGAAAGGGTACGGGATCCCGATTGGAAAAAAATCCCCTTTGAGTGCCGCTCGCCGGAGCCAGGAGCTGACCGTTGAGTTACCGGTGACACCGCCTGGACGGACCCAGTTTCGGAGACTATCGGTTCAAGACGGGCACGTGAGTACTGAGTGCGAGCGATCGTAAAGGGGAAGGGAGGGGAAACGGTGAACAGGAGAACGGGGACAGGTAGAGGAGAAGAATAACGGGGGTCTACTAAAGACGGGTCTTGAAACTTTCTTTATCTTTTCTTTGCATATGGCCATTAGGAGTAAGAAATAAGTGAAGTGGTAGAAGTGACGGAAACCTAGCTCCGAAAGGGGGTGGAAGGCGGCGCCGCATAGTGCTATCTAAACTAGTACTGGGAATATATGAAGAAGTAAGAAATAAGTTATTGGTGTCTGGCAAAAGGAGACACCGGGAATATTTTTTAGTGATTGCTACTCTCTCTATTTCTTTTTTCCATTCCACGGGGCAGGGGAAGAAAGCGAAAAGGGTATAAGATAAATATACTTGTAGAAGAACTATAAAATAGGGAGCACATTTTGAGGAGTGGGGACTAAGTAGTGGCACGTACAGACGTGAACATAGCAACCTTAGCAGAAAAACAGGGACAGCTGGCCAGGGAGGAAAGGGAGGAAATAAGACGAGGTGTGAGTGGAAAGGCATTGTGATGGGTGCGCGCACCGTGTGAGTGTTGGAGACGATCGGTTGACCGCGAGGTGGCGCCAGAGAGTGTTGACCATAACTAGTACTTGATCAGTTGCAAGCGGAATCACATGAGAGTGTATGGGAATGGGAAGGAGATGAGCTATGGTGAGTGCGAAAGGATTTGCGCAGTGAATAAACTTGGGTGATAATATTTGAGACGTCCGCTCTTGTCTGTGCCATAAAGGTATACATACACATATCTACACCTAACTAAAAGTAAAGAAGGTGGACACGGCTGTGTGAGTGATTTAGAGGATGGGGGCCGAAACTCCCTTGTCACATATTTGTAAGAGCTTACCGGGATACGCTGAACGAATAAATAAATATCACGATCAATGGGTAACAGAATTGAAGGGGGAGGGTCTGCCCCAGATTTGGCCCGAGGGAGGGTCTTTTGACAAAAGCGTTCTTGATATGGTACGAACATGCATTAGCCTCAAGTATAAGGGGAAACAATGGCAAAATAGGAAGGAGATATTAGACCTCTGGAGATTGTTTGAGGAGGTACCCCCACCCAAAGCTCCGGCACCAAATATTGATCTACCTTCCACCACAGATAATCCATTGATGATTCCAAGAGAGGAAAAGGAACAGCTAAGTACAGCACAACCTGCGGAGGTGATTAGTTTGTACCCGATATTACCTAAACCAGCCCCCGCAGCAGGATACAGCGACCCTACGTATGTGCCTCCCCCCACAACTGGTACACCACAAAGACCAACAGCCCCCCCGCCATACGAAAGCACCAGAGAGCGCGCCCAGGGAAGCACACAGAGGGTGGATATAGAGAAGCTAACGAGTGACTTAGAGTCGAGGCTTACTGTGGCAAGGGATGAACTCTCAAGAATAAAAGACATATGTGAGCGCACAGCGTGTGCCCCCACACAATCAGGACGCACGTCTAGAGCGTCGAGCGAAGGTAGACAGATTGAGGAAGGATGGAAAAAGGGGGAAATACTGTTCAGGATTGAGGAAGAGCCGACACGAATAATAGAGGTAGGAGCAGTAGAAGGGAGCATTGGTGATGTATCACGAGAGAGAGGGATCAGAGAGGACTTGTTATGTGATGTCAGAGGAGGGTTGGATGACAGTGATAGGTTGAGTATGGCAGTGGGAGGGGAAAGCGAGGAAGTGGACGGTGCATGTTCGCTAGGGACTATAGACGACGAATGGATGGGACGACTAAGAAATAGGGTGGGGAAGATGGCGTCATTGGAGTCAGCAGCGACTAAGGAAAGGGAGGGTGCAACTGCAAAAGGGAAGTTACAACTTCCATTGATACACAGAGGGGGGGGGAGACCAAACTATATACCATGGGCTCAGATGGATAAGGCTAATTTAATGAAATTATTGCCCCAGCTGTCAGGAGGGGCGAGCAAGTGGATATATGCATTTGAGAAACATACCGCCGGCATACCGTTGGCAGTAGGCGATGTGAAAAGCCTACTAGTAACCGCAGTAGGAGATCAAGCGGACAGAGTATGGGCTAAGGCTGGTTTCCCGGCCGTGACGTTAGATTGTGATCGTCATGATGGGGCTTCCTTTAATACAGTACGAGCAAGGGTGTGGGACGCGCTGCGGGAGACATTCCCAGATACCCCTGATTTACAGTCAGTAATGCAATGTACAATGAATGACGGGGAGGATGCTATGGATTACATTCTCCGGGTGCAGGAGATGTGGAGAGCGGAAACGGGCACGCCCTGGCACCAATCCACATCTCTATTTTATTTTATCATTAAGAGAGGGCTCCCAAAAGAGGTGCAGAAGGCACTCGATAAGATAGCGGGCGTTGAGGCGAAGGGGTGGCCAGAGATCCAAAGTATAATAGTGCACCATTGCAAAAGGATCAAAGAGAGAGAGAGGGAAGTAGCACAGAAAAGGTTGGCAGACGAGGCAAAGTTGGTACAATCAAAACTAGTGAAGGTTGCAGCAGCGGTAGCAGGGCTCCCACTCATGAGGGAGGGAGAGGAAGGAGAGGAGGGGCAAATAGCAATACAAGGAAGAATAGCAGCAAATTGGGCAGGACAAGGACAACGACAGTGGACTGAGCAGGAGCAGAACGGAGGTCCAACGTGGCAAGAGTGGGCCCCAAGAGGGGGAAGAGGTGGGTACCGGGGCCGAAGAGGAGGACAAGGGTATGGAGGAATGGGAGGTAATGGGTGGCAGGGTCCCAGAGGTCCACAGGGGAGCTGCTGGAATTGTGGGAGATGGGGGCACTACTCAAGAGAGTGCAGGAGCAGACAAAACAACGGGTTCCAGGAGACAGAACAGTACGGTCACCCCCACCCAGGAAGCCCCTACGGCCTCCCCATGGGACAATACCAACAACCAGAAAATGTAGGACAAAGAAGTAACGCACAACTACACGGACATCAGTACAGGACACAAAACCACCCACAGAATAATGACAATATGCAATACACGCCAGGTAACACTTTCGCCACAGTAGCTAACGGAGCACCTGCTCCCGCACCTTACAGCGGGGTGTCAGTAGTTTCGGGGAACATTTTTGATGAGGGGGGGCAATGAAACACCCCGCATAGGACAGCCCACAGAGAGCACTTGCGTGTCCAGTACTATCTACGACCCACAATGCATCAGAGGAACCATTGATAGGAGCGCAGATAGGAGACAAGCAGTTCATATTCATGGTGGATTCGGGAGCGGAGAAATCATGCATTAGAGAGGGCCGGTTCCCGTTATCTAATAGAACGTTAGAGACGCAGGGGTTCTCTGGGGCTGTAATTGAAGTTCCTTACACAGAAGCATTGGATGTGACAGTGGGGGGTAAAACAGTGAAAGCACCCTTACTGTACTATGAACACTCTCCCATTAATTTGCTGGGGAGAGATCTCTTGAGCAAACTAAACATGACAATATCATTCACAGGGAGCGGTATCGTATGTTCGACGCCAGGCATATGTCCTCTCCGCATATTAGCAGTAATACACGGCCACACAATTATGCAAGAGATCAGAGGGTTACCAAGAAACGAGGAGATGTTTGTTGAGGGCATGAGAGCATTGGCTCTCATAGTACCAGAACTAAAAAGGATGGATTGGAGGATTCCAGCCGAATTCCTCTTCCGCCCCATAGCAAGCCCCGACACTGCTCTAGGGTCAGTGGTATCGTTGGATTTACACGCAGTACACGTGTCAGCAAACAGAATATGTGTGATTGGCGTTGACATGGAAGGATGTGAGTGGCGGACAGTACTGTGTACAAATGCAAATATCCCACTGAGGGAGCTCTCGGACGAGGAGCTATTTTCAGACACTGAGACAGATGGCGAAATAGTGATGGAACTAGCAATGCCGTGTGACATTGTAGTTACAGCCAGAAAAACTCAAGTTGAATTAATGGCAGTGGTAGGAGCACCACATGCATTTTTTGATGACGACATGAGGTTAGTACCCACTAACATATGGACAAATGGCCCCCATGACGTGGGGTTATTACATGAGGTTCAGCCTGTGGTAATAAAACTGAAACCGGGAGCAATTATACCCCGGGTAAAACAATATCCATTGTCACGCGAAGCAGAAGAAGGGATCAGAGAGACACTAGATGCACTGCTAGCACAAGGAATAATAGTGCCCTCAAACTCCCCATGGAACACATGCATTTACCCGATTAAAAAGGCGAAGGGAGGTTCATGGAGGATGATACAGGATTTACGCCCACTCAATGATTTGATTCAGAAGGAGTTCCCTCTAGTCCCGAACCCATCAACAATACTGTGCAACATTCCGAAAACGGCATCCCACTTCACAGTTATTGACTTAAAAAATGCATTTTTCTCGATTCCCTTAGCAGAGGAGAGCAGGTACTTAACAGCGTTTACACTAGGGGGGAGGAGGTTCGAACACTGCAGACTACCACAAGGATATTGCGAGAGCCCAAGCATATTCAACAGGGTACTACATGAAGATCTGGGGAATTTGTGTGTAGAAAGCACAGTGATTCAGTACGTTGATGATTTATTGATCTGTGCACAAACTGAGGAAGAGTGTAGAAAGGACTCAATAACACTCCTGACATTATTGGCCAATAAAGGGTACAAGGTGGACAAGGGGAAGTTACAATACTGTCTGACCGAGGTCCTATACTTGGGACAGCTGATATCAAAGGATGGCAAGCGGATCATACCAGACAGGGCACAGGCGATTAGAGCAGTTGGGGAGCCCAAAACAGTAAAAGAGATGCAGAAATTTCTGGGTATGTGCAACTATTGCCGAGCATGGATATTGGATTATGCAGCATACACGAGGCCCTTGTTACAGGCACTAAAAGAGGCACAGCAGGAAAACAAACACATAGAATGGACAGAAGAGATGAACACAGCATTTGACTCACTAAAAGAGCTGATATCAAGCGCTCCAGTACTGGCAAATCCAGATTATGGGCGCGAATTCTTCTTATTTTCACACTGCAAAGGAACACTGATGACAGCAGTATTGACACAAAAGACATCGTTAGGGCACAAACCACTGGCTTACTATAGTGGCACCCTAGACGCAGTAATGCAAGGTCATTTCGCGTGCGAGCAATCTCTAGCTGCAGCCGCGTTCGCGATTGAGAAAAGTGCCACGATAGTGATGGGCTGTCCTGTGACACTGTTTGTGGAACACTCACTCTTTGCAATATTAGAGCGATCAAAGAGCACATTGACAACACAACGCGCCACAGCATATGAAATAATACTGTCCAGCGCAAACATCCACATAGTAAGATGTAAAACAGTGAACCCAGCCACATTCATCACAGAGGCGTGCACCGTAGAGGACATGCAAAACCACAACTGCGCTACGTTCACAGGTGACGAAGGTCAGGATCAAGTGATTTTTGAGAATGCCCTGAACGAGGGAGAGGTGTATTTCGTGGACGGGTCAGCATCAATAGATATGGAGACAGGAGAGAAACATGTGGGTATGGCAGTCGTACGATTAGAGGAAGATGAATACGAGACACTAGTGCAACACCGCCTCCCATCCCACTATTCAGCCCAAGCAGCAGAACTAATTGCGCTAATAGAAGCATTGCATGCCGCCAAGGGGTGCGCAGTGACAATATATACCGACTCAGCATACATGACAACGACAGTACACGGCGGGTTGGCACGGTGGGGGCGGAGAGGGTTCCGACGAGCAGATGGAACACCAGTTCAGCATGCAGAACTATTGAAAGAACTGATTGAGGCTCTGCAAGACCCCACGGCAGTGGCCATTGTAAAATGCCAAGCCCACACCACAAATACAGATTTTATATCTTTGGGGAACGCGGCAGCAGACGCCGCTGCCAAAGAAGCTTCGTATTTACAGAAAGGTGTAGTAGGAGAATACATGTTGCACCACACAGCAAGCCAAGAGGTCCCCACAGGATACAACATGATGCCCACACAGGAAATAATAGAGCTGCAAGAGGGAGCTAGTGCAGAAGAAAAATTGCTGTGGACTAAAAGGGGATGCAGCAAATCGCCGACTGATTTGTTATGGCGACAAAAAAGTTCAGGAAAAGCGGTAATGCCAGTCACATTGTTAGAAATAGCATTTCAACAACTACACTTTCCCGCACATAACGCAAAGCAACACATAATGGCAGAGATACAAGAAGATTGGTTTGCACCTTGCCTCCATGAACACGTCACAAGACTGGCTTTAGAATGCACGACATGTCAGATTTACAACTCAGGTATGACATTGCGCACACTGAGAGGAACGATACCCAAACCAAATGGCCCATTCAGAGAGCTCCACATTGATTATGTAGACATGGGAGAAAGATGTAACGGGGCTCGCTACATGATTGTGGTTGTATGTCCATTTTCGAGATGGGTGGAGGCAGGCCCCTGTGCGCGCCCTGATGCGAAGGGCGCCGCGAAGTTCCTAGTGCGGGAAGCGTTCCCGCGCTGGGGGATTTGCGAAGTTATTCGCTCAGATAACGGCACGCATTTTGTTAATGAACTATTCAAGGAAGTGACTACCCTATTGGGAATAAAGCACAAATTATGTTCAATTTATCATCCTCAAAGTAATGGCGTAGTGGAAAAGATGAACGGTCTGTTAAAAAGCAGATTGTCAAAACTGTGTTTTTCCCTTAAAAAGACCTGGATGTACTGCCTGCCTTTGGCCTTGTTCGAGTTACGAAATCAGCCAAGTAAAGACCACCACTTGTCCCCGCATGAGATCGTCACGGGAAGGAGAATGCACACAGCGCATTCACCTCTCCGTGAACGTTCTGATGCACACAGAAGTGCAGCGATATTAGGAGAGGAGTTCACAGAGTACTTGAGAAAACTGACACGGGCAGCGCGCGTAATTGCAAAGCAACTAGCCCCCCCCTCTACAAGAGAGGAGGGGAACACAACAGAAACAGAGACAATGCCTGAAAAACCATTACAACTAATGCCTGGTGACCTTATATATGTCCGAAGTTTTGTGCGAAGGTGGAATGCACCACGTTTCCATGGCCCTTATGAGGTAGTGTTTTGCACACCCACAGCAGTAAAAGTAAAGGGCCTACGATACTGGGTGCATTTGACAGACGTACGCAGAGCTTATAGCGCCGCGGAAGGTGAGGTACAGGACGAGGCACAGACAACTGCGGACAATGAAGTTGTGCAGAATGGATGATGGGAATTTTGTGTGCATTAAGTGTTGAACACTGAACACGAATGGCGCACGACATGTGTACTGAAATAAACCTGTGTATATACATATATATATAATTTTTACAACTTTTGAAGGTTTTTGTGGTCCTTTTTGGGTTTTGGAGAAGTTTTCTTTTTTTTCTCTCTCTCTCTCTCTCTCTCTCTCGACTTTTCTCTTCATGTATGAAATAATGTACTGATAGTAATATTTGTAAAGTTACCTTGTCTGTGGACATACCCCCTCCTTCACCCACTCCCATACTTTGCCGAAAAAATTTCACAACGTTCTAAATGTTTACATGCTTGTACTTAATGCACTTTTATGTCTCAAACAGGATTTACTATGGCATCGGATGGGCAGCCTGCAACTAATAGATTTGTTAGATTTAGAGAAATGTTAGTAGATAGATTGACATATTCATACGAATGCGGTTTATCAATGTGTGTTATTGTGTTCTTCATCTCAATATTTTGCCTAATGACACATTGGGTCATAGCGTTCATCTCTACTGAGATGAACGAGGGGGGAGGGGGGAGTAACACCACCCTTGCCCCTGGCACGAATTCAATCACAAATATGAATATTAAAGAAGGTGATTTTTTGATCTGGGATGGATCCCGCCTTGTATGGGGTTACTACACTGCACCACCCACTGCTGCCCCGTCACGATCAAAAGATAAAGATATGGAAAATGACACAATGTCCCTACCTGAAATATATAACAGCCCCACTACCCTTCCCGCCCCGATACAAAACAGCGACTTGTTGTTTATTGAGGAAAATGGAAAAGTAATTACAATGACAGAACACAAGTCCCTATATGAAGAATTGGAAAAGGGGGGAGGGAATGAGAAAGGGGGGCCTATTCTTTCACCTATCGAAACTATAAGGTATAGGAGGGGGGAGAGAAGTAGGCGAAGAAGAGAGACAAGCAGGAGGGGGTATGATGAGTATTATGGGTTAGGATTAGACAAGATGGAAGACCCACGACACCCCCACCAAGCAAATAAATGGTATGCAGATATGAGTACAACAGCTAAACAGACAACTAATGAAAGCTGCTATGTCTGTTCGCTCATCCCCCATGCATCAGGTACACCCAAAGTGTTGTTGCCAAGAGAATTGCCCATTGTGGATGCCCAATGTCTCCTTCATCTCACACTGTGTAGAATAAAGAACACCTTTCAAGCACACGATGTCTCTTTCAAAATAATACAGGACAACAAAACGTGCTATTCAAAAGCGTCTGGAGTGGTCTGTCCTAAAGAACCTTTCTTTGCAATACAAGGGACGCTGTTTTCAGAAAACAAATGGAAAGATGAAGAAGTACTGTGCAAAGCGGAAGCACTGAGAGGTGTCCAACCAGACAAGCTGCGATGGATGGAAAAAACGTGCTTACCAATATGGAAAGAACACATCTCTAAACTAACATGGGTAACAGCGATGGAGAAACCCTTCAAGCTACAAAGTGAAATACAAAACGAACTATGTTTCAAGGGAGAAGGAAAAGTGGCAATGGGAACGAACAAAAACTGTAACAAAACTCTCACCATCCCAGACATGAAAAAAGGAACAGCAGCACTAATGGACACATACTGGGTATGCGGGAATCAGGCTTACTTGCACCTTCCCCAGGCATGGAGTGGCAGCTGCTCAATGGCCACTTTGCATTCGGCCCTAATGGTGATTCCAGAAAGCCACGTCGACAAAAATAAAAAGACGCAAGGAAACATGAACAAGGACGAGACGTCTCCCACTGCAGAAGCACACCTCTATGTCCTGTCCTCCGGAGGGAAAGAAGAGGAGCTATCACGGAACAAGCGAGCATCAAACTACATATCACAAGCATCATCCGATTTATTGGCACAGATCCCAGACAGGTATCGCCTGTTCAGCTCCGTGGAAACATTTTTTGCCTCACTGGTTTCAAGTGTCCAAGCAAGAGCAAATGCAAAATGGCTTCAGATCACACGGTGGGAACTGATTCAGCTGGCCAATGATACTGAAGAAGGGTTCAACATAATAAAGGTGGAACTACGAGCTCTGCGACTAATGACCATGCAGAACAGGTATGTTCTGGACCTGCTAACAGCAATCGATGGAGGTGTTTGCCGAAAAATAGGAAGTGCGTGCTGCACGTTCGTACCTTCTGAAGACGCAGAAAATGGGTCCCTGTCCCACGTCATTGAAGCAGTCCATAACCTGGGAGAGAAAATGAAGCTGGAAGGTGGGGCTAAAGACAGCTCATGGTTCGACAATATCTTCTCCTGGGTTCCCTCCTGGCTTGGAATGACGATGAAATTATTGATACCAGTTGCGGTGGTCCTCCTCGTGGTGTTCTGCCTGTGCCAGGTGGGCCTTCGATGTTGTGCTAACGCAGTCCCTAACGGTGCGATGATGATGGTGACAATGGGCAACTCTGGTGGTACAATTAAGGCGACACAAGAAGTACATGTACAGACAGGACCAGATAACACTCCCAGATACCAGTTAGTGCCTATGTGCCGTGATAAGTACATAGTAGATAAACTATGGCACACCACTATCAAAGAACCCCGAGATGTGGAACTGGAATGGTATGAGGAGGTCTGGGTAGACTTGGAAGGGACGGGTGACTGTATATATTTAACATGTACCCCAGATGAGTATGCTAGAAGAGGTGAGAACTTGAGGAGGGTATGCAGAGCCTGGATGCCTAGAAAAGGAACACCTGCATGGGATGACGCAGTGATAGAGGAGCAAGAATGTAGAAGATTAGAAGAGCTAAAGAATTCGTTACTTTAGTAACGAAAGGGGGGAAATGTAGGGAAGGACTGGCCGCGAGGCCCTCCTCACCTGCAGCCTTCTCCCCAGGTGAGGACCATGACTCGGTGGCCATCCCCTCATGCCACCCGGGCCCAGGTGGAGGAGGGGTCACCCGCCGACGACATTGCCCACACATATCCGTTCCCTGCATATACCAAAATTCAGTTAGGCCTAGAAGCCATCTTGTTTAGCAAACATGGCGTGAGTTCAGCACACTGTAACGAGGCCCCCACCTTTGGAGGGCCTTTCATGCATCTCTGCCGCCGCAGTAGCCCTGGTAGATCCGCTGCGAGCGCGTTCCCATGAGAAAGTCGGATATGAGCTAACCCGAGATGCTAACACTGTAACATTTTTATCATCCACAATGTAATATTGCACCCTGCATGACCTGGTCCGCGAGGCCGGGGTGACGGGAAAAAAAAGCTGAAGCATCACTATCTGAAGAAAGTAGAAAATAATTCAAGTATTGGTATTAACGAACTACCTCGGTTTAAACAGATCCTGTAAACTGTGAATAAACCATAAAGATGTAACGTTACATGATACCACCCCAGGTCTGGACTAGTGCTGCTACAACCACAGAGAAAGATGTAGACCAAATGTATAGCCTTTATTTACTCATATATGTTTTCTTAATCACCTAAAGCAGCGAGCATCAATTTCTGTAGGCCATAACCTAGAACGACCTTGTGTAACGTTTAATGTACATAAAATAATCACATCATGTAGTAAATATAATGTTAGGTAACGAAAAGGTACTCGGACCGACTGTATTAAAGAAATGTGTAACGAAATGGAAATATATATGTGTGTTTAAATAACATCAAAATAAGGCGGAACATTATAAAAGTTCTGCATTCAAAAGTTAGCAACGCACGAGGAAAAAACCTTTGTGAGTATATGCAAGGCCATTCTCCCTCCCACCCTACCAAGCCTGCCAGATAAGGAAGCTAAGGCCTGTGCCGCGCTCCCTCACCTCCCCCAACCAAGCTGGAGCCGCTTCAGAGAGTCAGAGGCCCCGGTACCGCACCCAAGGCCACAGCCCACCACCTGTGTTATTTACAGCACGGTAATAAACCCACGTTTTGAATCCACTGATCTACCAGCACCCTCTCGTAAAGTCCACAACCCTCCCCCTAGACCACCCCAAGAACGACCCCCATCACTGGGACAAGACACAGAGACCCATTTATATAATAACTTCTAACGCGGCAGACAGGCATGTACCAGTCGGCTCAGGCCCCAGAACTCAGCCCCTCGACCTAAAATACCGGTCAATAGGACACAGGTAAATCTCACCCCAACCGACAATCACCGGACCTCTCAAGAGGTGCATTCCTCATGTGTTGCGTTTATTTTATAAGACAAACTGCCGAGCGATTTATTGATGAACTTAGATGTCGTTTCTTGAATAACTGCAGTGTGCATGGCCTAGGGCAAACGAGTCAGGAAAGGTATTCATCTTTGTCACAGGCTGCCCCAGCATACCAACACCGCTCGGATGACCTCAAGCTGGCCTGCCAGGCCCAACCCAACCCACGAGGCTGACCAGTGACGTCCTCACGCCAAGACCAACCACGCTGCAGCAACACCTATAGTTAGTCGACGCCACCCAATCCCAATTAACTTGTGCCCCCTATAGTGTGTAGGTTCTGATGACGTTTTTTGTATTAGAAATACGCCTGTCTTTGCTATTGTCAGACAGAGCGCTCTCGGAGGTTGCAGAGTTCTTTGCATGCCCTATTCTTTGGATAAACTCCCACTTACGCTCACCCGCACTCTGTCTTGGTCTTATTCCCACTACGGGAGAGTCCCTTATTGTCTCTCATTGCGGGGAGGATCGTGCTGAAATTGGGGGCGCTTCCTTTCACCAGCCACCCACTGCACGCCACACACACAATGAAAGCCACCCACATAATGAAAATCACCCACACACTGCAAGCCTGCACACACTGCAAGCCACCCACACACTGCAGGCCACCCACACACTGAAAGTCACCCACACACTGCATGCCACGCACACACTCAAGCCCCCCGCACACTGCAAGCCCCCACACACTGCAAGCCACGCACACACTGCAAGCCCCACACATTGCAAGCCACCCACACACTGCAAGCTCCCCACACACTGCAAGCCCCCACACACTGCAAGACAGGCACACACTGCAAGCCTGCACACACTGCAAGCCACCCACACACTGCAAGCCACCCACACACTGCAGGCCACCGACACACTGAAAGTCACACACACACTGCAAGCCACGCACACACTGCAGGCCCCCACATACTGCAAGAAACACACACTGCAAGCACACACATCAAGCCACCCACACACTGCAAGCCACCCACACACTGCAAGCCCCCTAACACTGCAAGACACACAAACACTGCAAACCATGCACACAATACAAGCCCCCACACACTGCAGGCCACCCACACACTGAAAGTCACCCACACACTGCAAGCCATGCACACACTGCAAGACCCCACACACTGCAAGCCCCACACACTGCAAGCCCCACACACACTGCAAGCCCCCCACACACTGCAAGCCACGCACACTGCAAGCTGCCCACACACTGCAAGCTATGCACACTGCAAGCCACCTACACACTGCAAGCTATGCACACACAGCAAGCCACCCACACACGGCAAGCCACGCACAAACGGCAAGCCATGCACACACTGCAAGCCCCCACACACTGCAAGCCCCCCCACACTGCAAGCCCCACACACTACAAGCCCCCCACACACTGCAAGACATGCACACACTGCAAGCCACGCAGCCACTGCAAGCCTGCACACACTGCAGGCCACCCACACACTGAAAGTCACCCACACACTGCAGGCCACCCACACACTGAAAGTCACCCACACACTGCAAGCCACGCACACACTCAAGCCCCCCACACACTGCAAGCCCCCCACACACTTCAAGCCACGCACACACTGAAAGCCCCACACACACTGCAAGCCCCACACACACTGCAAGCCACCCACACACTGCACATCATGCACACACTGCAAGACCCCACCCACTGCAAGCCATTCACACTCTGCAAGCCACCCCCACACTGCACGTCAGGCACAAACTGCAAGACCCCACACACTGCAAGCCCCCCACACACTGCAAGCCACCCACACACTGCAAGCTACCCACACACTGCAAGACCCACACACTGCAAGCCACCCACAAACTGCAAGCCATGCACACACTGCAAGCCACCCACACACTGCAAGCCCCCCACACACTGCAAGCCATACACACACATCAAGCCACCCACACACTGCACGCCACCCACACACTGCAAGCCCCCACACACTGCAAGACACGCAAACACTGCAAGCCATGCACACACTGCAAACCCCCACACACTGCAAGCCACCCACACAATGAACGCCACTCACACACTGAAAGTCACCCACACACTGCAAGCCATGCACACACTGCAAGACCCCACACACTGCAAGCCCCACACACTGCAAGCCCCCACACACTGCAAGCCACGCACACTGCAAGCTGCCCACACAAACAAGCTATGCACACTGCAAGCCACCTACACACTGCAAGCTACGCACACACGGCAAGCCACCCACACACAGCAAGCCACGCACACACGGCAAGCCACGCACACACTGCAAGGCCCCACCCACTGCAAGCCGTGCACACACTGCAAGCCCCCACACACTGCAAGCCCCCCACACTGCAAGCCCCACACACTGCAAGCCACCCACACACTGCAAGCCCCCCACACACTGCAAGCTACGCAGACACTGCAAGCCTGCACACACTGCAAGCCACCCACACACCGCAGGCCACCCACATACTGAAAGCCACCCACACACTGCAAGCCATGCACACACTCAAGCCCCCCACACACTGCAAGACCCACACACTGCAAGCCCCGCAAACACTGCAAGCCCCACACACACTGCAAGCCACCCACACACTGCAAGCGCTCCACACACTGCAAGCCATGCAAACACTGCAAGCCACGCACACACTGCAAGCCACCCACACACTGCACATCACTCACACACTGCAATACCCCACCACTGCAAGCCACTCACTCTGCAAGCCACCCACACACTGCATTTCAGGCACACACTGCAATACCACACACACTACAAGCCAGGCACACACTGCAAGCCAACCACACACTGCAAGCCACCCACACACTGCAAGCCACCCACACACTACAAGTCACCCACACACTGCAAGCTCCCCACACACTGCAAGCCACACACACACTGCAAGCCATCCACAAACTGCAAGTCACCCACACACTGCAAGCCATGCAAACTCTGCAAGCCACCCACACACTGCAAGCCACACACACACTACAAGCCCCACACACACTGCAAGCTATCCACACACTGCACGCCATGCACACAATGAAAGCCACCCACATAATGAAAATCACGCACACACTGCAAGCCTGCACACACTGCAAGCCACCCACACACTGCAGGCCACCCACACACTGAAAGTCACCCACACACTGCATGCCACGCACACACTCAAGCCCCCACACACTGCAAGCCACGCACACACTGCAAGCCCCACACACTGCAAGCCACCCACACATTGCAAGCCTGCACACACTGCAAGCCACCCACACACTGCAAGCCACCCACACACTACAGGCCACCCCCACACTGAAAGTCACCCAACACACTGCAAGCCCCCTCACACTGCAAGCCCCCCACACACTGCAAGTCTCACAAACTGCAAGCCCCCCACACACTGCAAAACATGCACACACTGCAAACCCCCACACACTGCAAGCCACCCACACACTGCAGGCCACCCACACACTCAAAGTCACCCACACACTGCAAGCCACGCACACACTGCAAGCCCCACCACACTGCAAGCCCCACACACAAACTGCAAGTCCAACACACTGCAAGCCGCGCACACACTGCATTTCAGGCACACACTGCAATACCACACACACTACAAGCCAGGCACACACTGCAAGCCACCCACACACTGCAAGCCACCCACACACTACAAGTCACCCACACACTGCAAGCTCCCCACACACTGCAAGCCACACACACACTGCAAGCCATCCACAAACTGCAAGTCACCCACACACTGCAAGCCATGCACACTCTGCAAGCCACCCACACACTGCAAGCCACACACACACTACAAGCGCCACACACACTGCAAGCCATCCACACACTGCACGCCATGCACACAATGAAAGCCACCCACATAATGAAAATCACGCACACACTGCAAGCCTGCACACACTGCAAGCCATCCACACACTGCAGGCCACCCACACACTGAAAGTCACCCACACACTGCATGCCACGCACACACTCAAGCCCCCCACACACTGCAAGCCCCCACACACTGCAAGCCACGCACACACTGCAAGCCCCACACACTGCAAGCCACCCACACACTGCAAGCCTGCACACACTGCAAGCCACCCACACACTGCAAGCCACCCACACACTACAGGCCACCCCCACACTGAAAGTCACCCATACACTGCAAGCCCCCACACACTGCAAGCAACACACACACTGCAAGCCCCCTCACACTGCAAGCCCCCCACACACTGCAAGTCTCACAAACTGCAAGCCCCCCACACACTGCAAAACATGCACACACTGCAAACCCCCACACACTGCAAGCCACCCACACACTGCAGGCCACCCACACACTCAAAGTCACCCACACACTGCAAGCCACGCACACACTGCAAGCCCCACCACACTGCAAGCCCCACACACACTGCAAGTCCAACACACTGCAAGCCCCCACACACTGCAAGCCGCGCACACACAGCAAGCCACCCACACATTGCAAGCTACGCACACACTGCAAGCCACCCACACACTTCAAGCCCCGCACACACTGTAAGCCACACACACACTGCAAGCCACGCACACACTGCAAGCCCCCACACACTTCAAGCCACCCACACACTGCAGGCCACCCACACACTGAAAGTCACCCACACACTGCAAGCCCCACCACACTGCAAGCCCCACACACAAACTGCAAGTCCAACACACTGCAAGCCGCGCACACACTGCATTTCAGGCACACACTGCAATACCACACACACTACAAGCCAGGCACACACTGCAAGCCACCCACACACTGCAAGCCACCCACACACTACAAGTCACCCACACACTGCAAGCTCCCCACACACTGCAAGCCACACACACACTGCAAGCCATCCACAAACTGCAAGTCACCCACACACTGCAAGCCATGCACACTCTGCAAGCCACCCACACACTGCAAGCCACACACACACTACAAGCGCCACACACACTGCAAGCCATCCACACACTGCACGCCATGCACACAATGAAAGCCACCCACATAATGAAAATCACGCACACACTGCAAGCCTGCACACACTGCAAGCCATCCACACACTGCAGGCCACCCACACACTGAAAGTCACCCACACACTGCATGCCACGCACACACTCAAGCCCCCCACACACTGCAAGCCCCCACACACTGCAAGCCACGCACACACTGCAAGCCCCACACACTGCAAGCCACCCACACACTGCAAGCCTGCACACACTGCAAGCCACCCACACACTGCAAGCCACCCACACACTACAGGCCACCCCCACACTGAAAGTCACCCATACACTGCAAGCCCCCACACACTGCAAGCAACACACACACTGCAAGCCCCCTCACACTGCAAGCCCCCCACACACTGCAAGTCTCACAAACTGCAAGCCCCCCACACACTGCAAAACATGCACACACTGCAAACCCCCACACACTGCAAGCCACCCACACACTGCAGGCCACCCACACACTCAAAGTCACCCACACACTGCAAGCCACGCACACACTGCAAGCCCCACCACACTGCAAGCCCCACACACACTGCAAGTCCAACACACTGCAAGCCCCCACACACTGCAAGCCGCGCACACACAGCAAGCCACCCACACATTGCAAGCTACGCACACACTGCAAGCCACCCACACACTTCAAGCCCCGCACACACTGTAAGCCACACACACACTGCAAGCCACGCACACACTGCAAGCCCCCACACACTTCAAGCCACCCACACACTGCAGGCCACCCACACACTGAAAGTCACCCACACACTGCAAGCCACGCACACACTGCAAGCCCCAACACACTGCAAGCCACGCACACACTGCAAGCCCCCACACACCGCAAGCCCCACACACACTGCAAGCTCACCACACTACAAGCCCCCTGTTAGGGAGAATTCTCTGTTTAGGCTGAATTTCCTAACCTAGTGAGTCCCCCAGCAGCTTTGCTGGATTTCTGGAGTTTGTTTTTTTCCATCCTGCCAAGAGTGAGACTCTTTTCCTCCCACTCTTGGACATGTATGTGTGTAATTCCTTTGAATGTCAATGTGTTCTATGGGCTATGGGATCTTTTACTCCATAGGGTCTAATATGTTTTACTATGTGTGTTACACCGCACCCTACGTGCCGTAACACTGGGGCGTCCTAGCGGACCTCCACCATAGACTCCATACCCGGGGACTGACTACTGTCTCCGCGGGCATGTAAAGTCACCATTGGCTTTACTAGACCTAAATTTACTAACAGAACTAGTACAAACCATCTTATTGTGGACGTACTAGTAGGGGTAATTTGACTACTCCTGGATCTGTTATTCGAGGTGGCACTGTCCCGTCCCCCCTCGTCGAGTTTTGGCTGGTGGCAGTGGAAACTACTTGTTATGTTCGACCCCGAACATAACCCTATGGGATTCGTCCCATTGTTAGAGATTGATACTTTTTCTCGTTAATCTCTAACGTACCACCGATCTACTTATCTTAAATAAGTTTATCGGATGGTATTTTCTGCCAGAACTCGGTTTGTAAAATGGCTTCTGTGTTCATCTCTGTGACTCCTAAACCAAAGGTCGAGCCCTTTGTTCCACTTTTGGCGGGCTCTGTACAGAGACCCTCCAAAGTGGTGCCATTCTGTCTGGGTTACCACAGGGGTGTGGGAGGGGGTTTAGGCACCCTGGCCCGAGTTGCCTTGCCAACTCTGGTCGCACTCTGGGGTGATTGGCCCAAGTGGTGAGCCTCCCCGCTCACCACTTAGCATGTGTTGATTGACAGCTAGGCTGAATGAATGGGGGTTTTCTGCATAAAAGCAGGGCTTTTGGGACTGGATCTTCAGAAGTCGCCACAGGACCTAAGAATCCGACGAGGGTAACGCTGAGCCGACCTGCACGACGACACCTCCGGTGGAGCCCTGCTGAACCGACTCACCACTTCCCGACGACAGAGGAGATCTCCCTGCCGGAGAGTCTCTTCCCCTGGCTGGTGGGAACAGCCAGGGGAAGAGACTTTGCTTTTTATTCGCCTCATGACGCAGTGGTCGAATTGCCCGTGCAGAGCACCTCGGCAACCGGATAGCCACTACCCCTGTACCGCGACCAAAAGGTGGTGCCTTGTGACGGAGCACTCCGCGGCTGGTCTCTTCCCTGGTGGTGCACCGGACTTCACTTTTCTTCGACGACGAGATCATCTCTACTCTTGGCAAAGACCCGACGTGCATCCACCACCAGGAACAACTGCCCCCGCCGGAGCTGCCCTCCACAACAAGGTACCGTGTCCGCCTGGCTTCCCTTTCGATCGGTTCGAGTGAGGTGTCTTAATCCTCTCCTTTCCGTTGGGTCGCCTCCAAGCTTTCTCACGTATTGTTCTGAACTAGTTCAATCTGCCGATAACAATTTGCTACAAAGACTCAAACGCATTTCCACTAAGAGACTTTTTGGGCCATATCGCCTCGCCTCTCTCCGAGTGGGCCTGGCCTCTGAACTTTATGATCTATTGTGGTTCTTGCCTTCTTGCCTTGCAGTTTTCCCGTGAAGTATTGAACTGTCTTGATTTCGTAACCTGCTTATTTTTCTCTCCCGTCCTAACTAATATTAGAGTGCCATCTAGGTTGAGGCATACACCTCTGTCTGCAAATAAGTGGTGCCGGTAGAACCTAGACTTGTCGAAATATTGTTAGGGGGATTGACCGTTTCTTCTTCGTAGAGTAATTGTATTTGACTTGTTTGCCGTGATAGTGCCATAGTGTTTTCGATAGATGTTTCGTTATAAATAAATACCTTAATATCTTTACACTGAGCCTTGTTCCGTGTTTGCTTGTCTTACTGTGAAGAATTGCCCTATCTTGTATACTCCACATACTGCTTAACTCTTCTTGAGAGAAGTCTGACTGCTCAGCCACAGCTACCAACAGTGAATCTGTGTGGTACAGACTGCTACCAAGTGGGTTTACTGCCAAACACCTGTAGTCCTAAATCTTTTGCAGTGGTCCCAGAGGGAACTGCACAGGTTTCCGCCTAACACCCCCCACACACTGCATGCTCCCCACACCTCTGGAGTCCATCTTGGGAGTAATACGGGTGGAAGTCAGATATTGGATCGGACTGATCGAAGGAAATCAACAGATTGGCACGCTGGGGAGTAAGGCCCGGGATCACTACTCGAGGGAGTATACTACTCATGGAAGATCTGGGATCAGTACTTCTGGGGGTGAAGTTTAGGATTGATACTCCTGGTTGAAATAGCTGGGATAGGTGCTCATGGGAGAAAACGGGTGGGAGAAAAGCCAGTGCTAGTAAAGTACTGGTGCCAGTACTTGGGAGAGTAATGTTTGTTTGAGCTCAGTACCTGGGGAAGCTGCCATCTCAGCTCTCAGGGGCTTCTCCAGGTCCCCAAGCGTCATCTCCTCGCGCCGCCGCCCCGCTCTCCAGAAGTTCCGTGCCACCTCGTTAATAGCGTTGCCACCGATGTTACTACAAAGAGAGGCATGGCTGCAGGTTATATGAGTCCACAAGGGCTGGCATTACTTCACACAAGAGGGCAGGTTCACCAAAGAGGGCAGTGACAGGCTCTGGGCAAGAGCAGGGCAATGTATGGGTGGTGACAGACTAGATCAAAAACAGCAGTAGAAGCGAGCAGTGACAGGCTCTGAGCAAGAGCAGGGCAATGAGATCAGGGTAGGTATGGGGGTGACAGACTAGATCAAAAACAGCAGTAGAAGCGAGCAGTGACAGGCTCTGAGCAAGAGCAGGGCAATGAGATCAGGATAGGTATGGGGGTGACAGAGTAGATCAAAAACAGCAGTAGAAGCGAGCAGTGACAGGCTCTCAGCAAGAGCAGGGCAATGAGATCAGGGTAGGTATTGGTGATGACAGACTAGATCAAAAACAGCAGTAGAAGCGAATAGTGACAGGCTCTGAGCAAGAGCAGGGCAATGAGATCAGAGTAGGTATGGGTGGTGACAGACTAGATGAAAAACAGCAGTAGAAGCGAGCAGTGACAGGCTCTGAGCAAGGGCAGGGCAATGAGATCAGAGTAGGTATGGGTGGTGACAGACTAGATCAAAAACAGCAGTAGAAGCAAGCAGTGACAGGCTCTGAGCAAGGTATACACAAAAAAGGGGGTTCTTCCCATACAGATTTGTTTTAAACAGAATAAATCGCCAGTGATTTAGCAGCCTGGTCATGCAAAATGTCAATAAATCACGCCATTTAGAGCAGGGTTGTTCAACTCCAGGCCTCGAGGGCCGAATCCATGCCAGGTTTTTAGGATACCCTTCACTAATATTCATGAGATAAATTAACATACAACAATTCTAAATGTATGCACATTTTTCCTCATTAATATTAATGAGGGATATCCTGAAAACCTGGCAGGATTATGGCCCTTAAGGTCCAGAGTTGGACAACCCAGGTTTAGCGTGTTCAAGCAAACAAAGGAAGAGTTGTAATGTATACAATCAAATAAAAAATTAGATGATTTACTTCATGAATTCAAATAGACAATCAAGACAACAGACAAAAAAATAAAGAATTGAGCGTTTATAACATAGATTAAGTACAAAAAGACAAAGGTAAATAAGTACAAGCATATCTGTATGGTGGTTGCCTACTGGAGTTAGTTGCATGGCAGTCTACCTACATCTCAAGGACTCAGGAGACATGAACCACATTTAATTACATATCAATCTACCTACATTTAAAGTAGGTTATAAGAGGCAATACTCAATGTGAAGGCAACATACTTAGAAGTGACAAATAGAATTAAAGGTGGCTATGGTTGAACGCCGACCTACTCCAAAAAACGTAGGAATGACAGAAGCGTAAGACACGACCAAGGCGTGTGTATCACGATGGCGTTTCGGCAGAGTTGAGTGGTTCAGACTGCCTTCTTCAGGAACAAAAGTCAATATTTTTTTTTTTATTTAATGTGATACAGTTTAGTGAAATAAACTTTACACATGTCATAAAAATTATACGTAAAATATAAAAATAGTACTAAAATCAAATAATATAGCATAGCATAGCAATTAATAATATATTTAAATATCAAATATCAAATATCAAATCAAGAAAAAAGACAATCACTTTCACTTTTAGCAAAAGAACAATTAAAAATTACACAATTAGGAGTTAAACAACCAAGCCCAACAGTCAATAATGGACCCTATAGACCATGGAAAAAGCAACATCTCAGTCTAATGACCATCAACATAAGGTCAAGGAAGTATTCACCAAAGTGTTGCAGGACAAAGGATAAGAGAAAGGAAACATATCACCAGTGAATGGGTGGTGACAGATGAGAAGTAGGAGGAGGGAGACTACATCAGGGTAGGCATGGGTGGTGACAGATGAGAAGCAGGAGGAGGGAGACTACATCAGGGTAGGAATGGGTGGTGTCAGATGATAAGCCAGAGGAGGGGACTACATCAGGGTAGGAATGGGTGGTGTCAGATGATAAGCAGGAGGAGAGAGACTGCATCAGGGTAGGAATGGGTGGTGACAGATGAGAAGTAAGAGGAGGGAGACTACATCAGGGTAGGCATGGGTGGTGACAGATGAGAAGCAGGAGGAGGGAGACTACATCAGGGTAGGAATGGGTGGTGACAGATGATAAGCAGGAGGAGGGAGACTACATCAGGGTAGGATCGGGTGGTGACAGATGATCAGGCAGAGGAGGGAGACTACATCAGGGTAGGAATGGGTGTGACAGATTATAAGCAGGAGGAGAGAGACGACATCTGGGTTCGCATGGGTGGTGCCAGATGATAAGCAGGAGGAGGGGGACGACATCAGGGTAGGCATGGGTGGTGCCAGATGATAAGAAGGAGGAGGGAGACGACATCAGGGTAGGCATGGGTGGTGACAGATGATAAGCAAGAGGAGGGAGACTACATCAGGGTAGGAATGGGTGGTGACAGGTGAGAAGCAGGAGGAGGGAGACTACATCAGGGTAGGAATGGGTGGTGACAGATGATAAGTAGGAGGAGGGAGACTACATCAGGGTAGGAATTGGCGGTGACAGATGATAAGGCAGAGGAGGGAGACTACATCAGGGTAGGAATTGGTGGTGACAGATGATAAGCAGGAGGAGAGAGATGACATCAGGGTAGGCATGGGTGGTGACAGATGATAAGCAGGAGGAGGGAAACCACATCAGGGTAGGTGTTAGGCGAAAACCTGTGCAGTTCCCTCTGGGACCACTGCAAAAGATTTAGGACTACAGGTGTTTGGCAGTAAACCCACTTGGTAGCAGTCTGTACCACACAGATTCACTTGGTAGTTGTGGCTGAGCAGTCAGACTTCCCTCAAGAAGAGTTAGGCAGTATGTGGAGTATACAAAATAGGGCAATCTACACAGTAGAACAAGCGAACACGGAACAGAGCTTCGGTGTAAAGATTATAGTTATTTATTTATAAAAACACATCTATGGAAAACACACTGGCACTAATACGGTAAACAACTTCAATCACAATTACTATAAGTAAATCAATCCCCCTAACAATAGTTCGACAAGTCTTGGTTTCAGGGCACCACTTATTTGCAGACAGAGGTGAATGCTTTAACCTAGATGGCACTCTAGTATTCGTTAGGACGGGAGAGAGAAAGGCAGGGTATGAAATCAACTCGGTACCAACACTTTTACCAACAAATGCAAGGCAAGTAAGGCAGGGTCTACTGTAGATCACAAAGTTCAGAGGCCAGGCCCACTCGGAGAGAGGCAAGGCGAAATGTTCCAAAAAGTATCACAGCGGAAATGCACTTCGAGTCTATGGCGCAAATTGTCACAGAAAGGTTTGGACCAGTTCAGAATAGAAAGTTAAGAAGGCTTGGAGGCGACCCAATGGATAGGCGAGGATTAAGACACCCCACGCTAACCGACACAAGGGAAGCTAGGCGGATACGGTACCTTGTATGTGGAGAGACAGCTCCGGCGGGGGAAGTTGTTCCTGGTGGTGGATGCAAGTCGGGGCTTTGCCAAGAGAAGAGATGTTCTCGTCGTCGAAGGAAAGTTGAAGATCCTTGCACCACCAGGGAAGAGACCAGCCTTGGAGTGCTCCGTCACAAGGCACCACCTTTTGGTCGCGGTACAGGGGTTAGTGGCTATCCGGTTGCCGGGGTGCTCTGCACGGGCAATTCGACCACTACGTCCTGGAACGAAGAAAAAGCAACAGGGACTGGTTGTTCCCACCAGTCAGGGGAAGAGACTCTCCGGCGGGGAGATCTCCTCTGTCGTCGGGAAGTGGTGAGTCGGTTCAGCAGGGCTCCACCGGAGGTGTCGTCGTTGCAGGTCGGCTCAGCTTTACCCTCGTCGGATTCTTAGGTCCTGTGGCGACTTCTTAAGATCCAGTCCCAAAAGCCCTGCTTTTATGCAGAAAACCCCCATTCATTCAGCCTAGCTGTCAATCAAAACACGCTAAGTGGTGAGCGGGGTGGCTCACCACTTGGGCCAATCACACCAGAGTGCGACTTGAGTTGGCAAGGCAACTCAGTCCAGGGTGCCTAAACCCCCTCTCATACCCCCTGTCGTACCCAGACAGAATGGCACCACTTTGGAGGGCCTCTGTGCAGAAGCCCACCAAAAGTGGAACAAAGGGCTCAGCCTTTGGTTTAGGAGTCACAGAGACGAACACAGACGCCATTTTAAAAACCGAGTTCTGGCAGAAAATACCAACCGATAGATTTGTTTAAGACAAATAAACCGGTGGTATGTTAGAGACTAACAAGAAAAAGTATTAATCTCCAACAATGGGAAGAATCCCATAGGGTTATATTCGGGGTCGAATATAACAAGTAGTTTCCACTGCCACCAGCCAAAACCCGACGAGGGGGGACGGGACAGTGCCCCCTCGAATAACAGACCCAGGAGTAATCGAATTACCCCTACTAGTACGTCCACAATAGGATGGTTTGTACTAGTTCTGTTAGTAAATTTAGGTCTAGTAAAGCCAATGGTGACTTTACATGCCCTGAGAGACAGTAGTCAGTCCCAGGGTATGGAGTCTATGGTGGGCATCCTCTAGGACGCCCCAGTGTTACGGCACGGAGGGTGCGGTGTAACACACATAGTAAAACATATTAGACCCTATGGAGTAAAAGACCCCATAGCCCATAGAACACATTGACATTCAAAGGAATTAACCACATTCATGTCCAAGAGTGGGAGGAAAAGAGTCTCACTCTTGGCAGGATGGAAAAAAACAAACTCCAGAAATCCAGCAAAGCTGCTGGGGGACTCACTAGGTTAGGAAATTCAGCCTAAACAGATAATTCTCCCTAACAGTAGGCATGGGGGGTGTCAGATGATAAGCAGAAGGAGGGAGACTACATCAGGGTAGGAATGGGTGGTGACAGACGATAAGCAAGAGGAGGGAGACTACATAAGGGTAGGAATGGGTGGTGAGAGATCATAAGCAGGAGGGGGGAGACTACATCAGGGTAGGAATGGGTGGTGACAGATGAGAAGTAAGAGGAAGGAGACTACATCAGGGTAGGCATGGGTGGTGACAGATGAGAAGTAGGAGGAGGGAGACTACATCAGGGTAGGAATGGGTGGTGACAGGTGATAAGCAAGAGGAGGGAGACTACATCAGCATAAGGAATGGGTGGTGACAGATGATAAGCAAGAGGAGGGAGACTACATCAGCATAAGGAATGGGTGGTGACAGATGATAAGCAAGAGGAGGGGACTACATCAGGATAAGGAATGGGTGGTGACAGATGATAAGCAAGAGGAGGGAGACTACATCAGGGTAGGAATGGGTGGTGCCAGATGATAAGGAAGAGGAGGGAAACTAGATCAGAGTAGGAATGGGTGGTGACAGATGATAAGCAAGAGGAGAGAGACTACATCAGAGTAGGAATGGGTGGTGACAGACGATAAGCAAGAGGAGGGAGACTACATCAGCATGAGGAATGGGTGGTGACCGATGATAAGCAAGAGGAGGAGGACTACATCAGGGTAGGAATGGGTGGTGACAGACGATAAGCAAGAGGAGGGAGACTACATCAGAGTAGGAATGGGTGGTGACAGACGATAAGCAAGAGGAGGGAGACTACATCAGGGTAGGAATGGGTGGTGACACACGATAAGCAAGAGGAGGGAGACTACATCAGGGTAGTCATAGGCGGTGACAGATGAGAAGTAGGAGGAGGGAGACTACATCAGGGTAGGAATGGGTGGTGACAGGTGATAAGCAAGAGGAGGGAGACTACATCAGCATAAGGAATGGGTGGTGACAGATGATAAGCAAGAGGAGGGAGACTACATCAGCATAAGGAATGGGTGGTGACAGATGATAAGCAAGAGGAGGGGACTACATCAGGATAAGGAATGGGTGGTGACAGATGATAAGCAAGAGGAGGGAGACTACATCAGGGTAGGAATGGGTGGTGCCAGATGATAAGGAAGAGGAGGGAAACTAGATCAGAGTAGGAATGGGTGGTGACAGATGATAAGCAAGAGGAGGGAGACTACATCAGGGTAGGAATGGGTGGTGCCAGATGATAAGGAAGAGGAGGGAAACTAGATCAGAGTAGGAATGGGTGGTGACAGATGATAAGCAAGAGGAGGGAGACTACATCAGAGTAGGAATGGGTGGTGACAGACGATAAGCAAGAGGAGGGAGACTACATCAGCATGAGGAATGGGTGGTGACCGATGATAAGCAAGAGGAGGAGGACTACATCAGGGTAGGAATGGGTGGTGACAGACGATAAGCAAGAGGAGGGAGACTACATCAGAGTAGGAATGGGTGGTGACAGACGATAAGCAAGAGGAGGGAGACTACATCAGGGTAGTCATAGGCGGTGACAGATGAGAAGCAAGAGGAGGGAGACTACATCAGAGTAGGAATGGGTGGTGACACACGATAAGCAAGAGGAGGGAGACTACATCAGGGTAGTCATAGGCGGTGACAGATGAGAAGCAGGAGGAGGTAGACTACATCAGGGTAGCCATGGGTGGTGACAGATGATAAGCAGGAGGAGGGAGACTGCATCAGGGTAGGAATGGGTGGTGACAGATGATACGCAGAAGGAGGCAGACTACATCAGGATAGGAATGGGTGGTGACACACGATAAGCAAGAGGAGGGAGACTACATCAGGGTAGTCATAGGCGGTGACAGATGAGAAGCAAGAGGAGGGAGACTACATCAGAGTAGGAATGGGTGGTGACAGACGATAAGCAAGAGGAGGGAGACTACATCAGCATGAGGAATGGGTGGTGACCAATGATAAGCAAGAGGAGGAGGACTACATCAGGGTAGGAATGGGTGGTGACAGACGATAAGCAAGAGGAGGGAGACTACATCAGAGTAGGAATGGGTGGTGACAGACGATAAGCAAGAGGAGGGAGACTACATCAGGGTAGTCATAGGCGGTGACAGATGAGAAGCAAGAGGAGGGAGACTACATCAGAGTAGGAATGGGTGGTGACACACGATAAGCAAGAGGAGGGAGACTACATCAGGGTAGTCATAGGCGGTGACAGATGAGAAGCAGGAGGAGGTAGACTACATCAGGGTAGCCATGGGTGGTGACAGATGATAAGCAGGAGGAGGGAGACTGCATCAGGGTAGGAATGGGTGGTGACAGATGATACGCAGAAGGAGGCAGACTACATCAGGATAGGAATGGGTGGTGACACACGATAAGCAAGAGGAGGGAGACTACATCAGGGTAGTCATAGGCGGTGACAGATGAGAAGCAAGAGGAGGGAGACTACATCAGAGTAGGAATGGGTGGTGACACACGATAAGCAAGAGGAGGGAGACTACATCAGGGTAGTCATAGGCGGTGACAGATGAGAAGCAGGAGGAGGTAGACTACATCAGGGTAGCCATGGGTGGTGACAGATGATAAGCAGGAGGAGGGAGACTACATCAGGATAGGAATGGGTGGTGACAGATGATAAGCAAGAGGAGGGAGACTGCATCAGGGTAGGCATGGGTGGTGACAGATGATAAGCAAGAGGAGAGAGACTACATCAGGGCAGGAATGGGTGGTGACAGATGATAAGCAGGAGGAGGGAGACTGCATCAGGGTAGGAATGGGTGGTGACAGATGATAAGCAGGGGGAGGGAGACTGCATCAGGGTAGGAATGGGTGGTGACAGATGATAAGCAGAAGGAGGCAGACTACATCAGGGTAGGAATGGGTGGTGACACACGATAAGCAAGAGGAGGGAGACTACATCAGGGTAGTCATAGGCGGTGACAGATGAGAAGCAGGAGGAGGTAGACTACATCAGGGTAGCCATGGGTGGTGACAGATGATAAGCAGGAGGAGGGAGACTGCATCAGGGTAGGCATGGGTGGTGACAGATGATAAGCAAGAGGAGAGAGACTACATCAGGGCAGGAATGGGTGGTGACAGATGATAAGCAGGAGGAGGGAGACTGCATCACGGTAGGAATGGGTGGTGACAGATGATAAGCAGGAGGTGGGAGACTGCATCAGGGTAGGAATGGGTGGTGACAGATGATAAGCAGAAGGAGGCAGACTACATCAGGGTAGGCATGGGTGGTGACAGATGATAAGCAGGAGGAGGGAGACTGCATCAGGGTAGGAATGGGTGGTGACAGATGATAAGCAGAAGGAGGCAGACTACATCAGGGTAGGAATGGGTGGTGACACACGATAAGCAAGAGGAGGGAGACTACATCAGGGTAGGCATGGGTGGTGTCAGATGATAAGCAAGAGGAGAGAGACTACATCAGGGTAGGCATGGGTGGTGACAGATGATAAGCAAGAGGAGAGAGACTACATCAGGGCAGGAATGGGTGGTGACAGATGATAAGCAAGAGGAGGGAGACTACATCAGGGTAGGAATGTGTGGTGACAGATGATAAGCAGGAGGAGGGAGACTACATCAGGGTAGGCATGGGTGGTGACAGATGATAAGCAAGAGGAGGGAGACGACATCAGGGTAGGAATGGGTGGTGACAGATGATAAGCAAGAGGAGGGAGACTACATCAGCATAAGGAATGGGTGGTGACAGATGATAAGCAAGAGGAGGGAGACTACATCAGGGTAGGAATGGGTGGTGACAGATGATAAGGCAGAGGAGGAAGACTACATCAGGGTAGGAATGGGTGGTGACAGGTGATAAGCAAGAGGAGGGAGACTACATCAGGATAAGGAATGGGTGGTGACAGATGATAAGCAAGAGGAGGGAGACTACATCAGCATAAGGAATGGGTGGTGACAGATGATAAGCAAGAGGAGGGAGACTACATCAGGGTAGGAATGGGTGGTGACAGATGATAAGCAGGAGGAGGGAGACTACATCAGGGTAGGAATGGGTGGTGACAGATGATAAGCAAGAGGAGGGAGACTACATCAGGGTAGGAATGAGTGGTGACAGATGATAAGCAAGAGGAGGGAGACTACATCAGCATAAGGAATGGGTGGTGACAGATGATAAGCAAGAGGAGGGAGACTACATCAGGGTAGGAATGGGTGGTGACAGATGATAAGGCAGAGGAGGGAGACTACATCAGGGTAGGAATGGGTGGTGACAGGTGATAAGCAAGAGGAGGGAGACTACATCAGGATAAGGAATGGGTGGTGACAGATGATAAGCAAGAGGAGGGAGACTACATCAGCATAAGGAATGGGCGGTCACAGATGAGAAGCAGGAGGAGGGAGACTACATCAGGGTAGGAATGGGTGGTGACAGATGATATGCAGGAGGAGGTAGACTACATCAGGGTAGCCATGGGTGGTGACAGATGATAAGCAGGAGGAGGGAGACTACATCAGGGTAGGAAATGGGTGGTGACAGGTGATAAGCAAGAGGAGAGAGACTACATCAGGGTAGGCATGGGTGGTGACACACGATAAGCAAGAGGAGGGAGACTACATCAGGGTAGTCATAGGCGGTGACAGATGAGAAGCAGGAGGAGGGAGACTACATCAGGGTAGGAATGGGTGGTGACAGATGATAAGCAGGAGGAGGGAAACTGCATCAGGGTAGGAATGGGTGGTGACAGATGATAAGCAGAAGGAGGCAGACTGCATCAGGGTAGGAATGGGTGGTGACAGATGATAAGCAGTAGGAGGGAGACTGCATCAGGGTAGGAATGGGCGGTGACAGATGATAAGCAGAAGGAGGCAGACTACATCAGGGTAGGAATGGGTGGTGACAGATGATAAGCAAGAGGAGGGAGACTGCATCAGGGTAGGCATGGGTGGTGACAGATGATAAGCAAGAGGAGAGAGACTACATCATGGTAGGCATGGGTGGTGACAGATGATAAGCAAGAGGAGAGAGACTACATCAGGGCAGGAATGGGTGGTGACAGATGATAAGCAGGAGGAGGGAGACTGCATCACGGTAGGAATGGGTGGTGACAGATGATAAGCAGGAGGTGGGAGACTGCATCAGGGTAGGAATGGGTGGTGACAGATGATAAGCAGAAGGAG
Organism: Ambystoma mexicanum; assembly: GCF_040938575.1. Classification (NCBI taxonomy): domain Eukaryota; kingdom Metazoa; phylum Chordata; class Amphibia; order Caudata; family Ambystomatidae; genus Ambystoma; species Ambystoma mexicanum. The sequence goes on from NC_090922.1 coordinate 1,531,626,118, forward strand.
GCAGACTACATCAGGGTAGGCATGGGTGGTGACAGATGATAAGCAGGAGGAGGGAGACTGCATCAGGGTAGGAATGGGTGGTGACAGATGATAAGCAGAAGGAGGCAGACTACATCAGGGTAGGAATGGGTGGTGACACACGATAAGCAAGAGGAGGGAGACTACATCAGGGTAGGCATGGGTGGTGTCAGATGATAAGCAAGAGGAGAGAGACTACATCAGGGTAGGCATGGGTGGTGACAGATGATAAGCAAGAGGAGAGAGACTACATCAGGGCAGGAATGGGTGGTGACAGATGATAAGCAAGAGGAGGGAGACTACATCAGGGTAGGAATGTGTGGTGACAGATGATAAGCAGGAGGAGGGAGACTACATCAGGGTAGGCATGGGTGGTGACAGATGATAAGCAAGAGGAGGGAGACGACATCAGGGTAGGAATGGGTGGTGACAGATGATAAGCAAGAGGAGGGAGACTACATCAGCATAAGGAATGGGTGGTGACAGATGATAAGCAAGAGGAGGGAGACTACATCAGGGTAGGAATGGGTGGTGACAGATGATAAGGCAGAGGAGGAAGACTACATCAGGGTAGGAATGGGTGGTGACAGGTGATAAGCAAGAGGAGGGAGACTACATCAGGATAAGGAATGGGTGGTGACAGATGATAAGCAAGAGGAGGGAGACTACATCAGCATAAGGAATGGGTGGTGACAGATGATAAGCAAGAGGAGGGAGACTACATCAGGGTAGGAATGGGTGGTGACAGATGATAAGCAGGAGGAGGGAGACTACATCAGGGTAGGAATGGGTGGTGACAGATGATAAGCAAGAGGAGGGAGACTACATCAGGGTAGGAATGAGTGGTGACAGATGATAAGCAAGAGGAGGGAGACTACATCAGCATAAGGAATGGGTGGTGACAGATGATAAGCAAGAGGAGGGAGACTACATCAGGGTAGGAATGGGTGGTGACAGATGATAAGGCAGAGGAGGGAGACTACATCAGGGTAGGAATGGGTGGTGACAGGTGATAAGCAAGAGGAGGGAGACTACATCAGGATAAGGAATGGGTGGTGACAGATGATAAGCAAGAGGAGGGAGACTACATCAGCATAAGGAATGGGCGGTCACAGATGAGAAGCAGGAGGAGGGAGACTACATCAGGGTAGGAATGGGTGGTGACAGATGATATGCAGGAGGAGGTAGACTACATCAGGGTAGCCATGGGTGGTGACAGATGATAAGCAGGAGGAGGGAGACTACATCAGGGTAGGAAATGGGTGGTGACAGGTGATAAGCAAGAGGAGAGAGACTACATCAGGGTAGGCATGGGTGGTGACACACGATAAGCAAGAGGAGGGAGACTACATCAGGGTAGTCATAGGCGGTGACAGATGAGAAGCAGGAGGAGGGAGACTACATCAGGGTAGGAATGGGTGGTGACAGATGATAAGCAGGAGGAGGGAAACTGCATCAGGGTAGGAATGGGTGGTGACAGATGATAAGCAGAAGGAGGCAGACTGCATCAGGGTAGGAATGGGTGGTGACAGATGATAAGCAGTAGGAGGGAGACTGCATCAGGGTAGGAATGGGCGGTGACAGATGATAAGCAGAAGGAGGCAGACTACATCAGGGTAGGAATGGGTGGTGACAGATGATAAGCAAGAGGAGGGAGACTGCATCAGGGTAGGCATGGGTGGTGACAGATGATAAGCAAGAGGAGAGAGACTACATCATGGTAGGCATGGGTGGTGACAGATGATAAGCAAGAGGAGAGAGACTACATCATGGTAGGCATGGGTGGTGACAGAACATAAGCAGAAGAAGGGAGACTACATCAGGGTAGGCATGGGTGGTGACAGAAGATAAGCAAGAGGAGGGAGACTACATCAGGGTAGGAATGGGTGGTGACAGATGATAAGCAGGAGGAGGGAGACTACATCAGGGTAGGAATGGGTGGCGACAGATGATAAGCAAGAGGAGGGAGACTACATCAGCATAAGGAATGGGTGGTGACAGATGATAAGCAAGAGGAGGGAGACTACAACAGCATAAGGAATGGGTGGTGACAGATGATAAACCAGAGGAGGGAGACTGTATCAGGATAAGGAATGGGTGGTGACAGATGAGAAGTAAGAGGAGGGAGACTACATCAGGGTAGGCATGGGTGGTGACAGATGAGAAGCAGGAGGAGGGAGACGATATCAGGGTAGGAATGGGTGGTGACAGATGATAAGCAAGAGGAGGGAGACTACATAAGGGTAGGAATGGGTGGTGAGAGATCATAAGCAGGAGGGGGGAGACTACATCAGGGTAGGAATGGGTGGTGACAGATGATAAGCAGGAGGAGGGAAACTACATGAGGGTAGGAATGGGTGGTGACAGATGATAAGCAAGAGGAGGGAGACTACATAAGGGTAGGAATGGGTGGTGAGAGATCATAAGCAGGAGGGGGGAGACTACATCAGGGTAGGAATGGGTGGTGACAGATGATAAGCAGGAGGAGGGAAACTACACGAGGGTAGGAAATGGGTGGTGACAGGTGATAAGCAAAAGGAGGAAGACTACATAAGGGTAGGAATGGGTGGTGACAGATGATAAGCAAGAGGAGGGAGACTACATCAGGGTAGGAATGTGTGGTGACAGATGATAAGCAAGAGGAGGGAGACTACATGAGGGTAGGAATGGGTGGTGACAGATGATAAGCAAGAGGAGGGAGACTACATAAGGGTAGGAATGGGTGGTGAGAGATCATAAGCAGGAGGGGGGAGACTACATCAGGGTAGGAATGGGTGGTGACAGATGATAAGCAGGAGGAGGGAAACTACATGAGGGTAGGAATGGGTGGTGACAGATGATAAGCAAGAGGAGGGAGACTACATAAGGGTAGGAATGGGTGGTGAGAGATCATAAGCAGGAGGGGGAGACTACATCAGGGTAGGAATGGGTGGTGACAGATGATAAGCAGGAGGAGGGAAACTACACGAGGGTAGGAAATGGGTGGTGACAGGTGATAAGCAAAATGAGGAAGACTACATAAGGGTAGGAATGGGTGGTGACAGATGGTAAGCAAGAGGAGGGAGACTACATCAGGGTAGGAATGTGTGGTGACAGATGATAAGCAGGAGGAGGGAGACTACATGAGGGTAGGAATGGGTGGTGACAGATGATAAGCAGGAGGGGGGAGACTACATCAGGGTAGGAATGGGTGGTGACAGATGATAAGCAGGAGGAGGGAAACTACACGAGGGTAGGAAATGGGTGGTGACAGGTGATAAGCAAAAGGAGGAAGGCTACATAAGGGTAGGAATGGGTGGTGACAGATGATAAGCAAGAGGAGGGAGACTACATAAGGGTAGGAATGGGTGGTGAGAGATCATAAGCAGGAGGGGGGAGACTACATCAGGGTAGGAATGGGTGGTGACAGATGATAAGCAGGAGGAGGGAAACTACACGAGGGTAGGAAATGGGTGGTGACAGGTGATAAGCAAAAGGAGGAAGACTACATAAGGGTAGGAATGGGTGGTGACAGATGATAAGCAAGAGGAGGGAGACTACATAAGGGTAGGAATGGGTGGTGAGAGATCATAAGCAGGAGGGGGGAGACTACATCAGGGTAGGAATGGGTGGTGACAGATGAAAAGCAGGAGGAGGGAAACTACACGAGGGTAGGAAATGGGTGGTGACAGGTGATAAGCAAGAGGAGGGAGACGACATAAGGGTAAGAATGGGTGGTGACACACACAGACACACAAACACATTTACACAACATTAACACACTCATTTAAACATACCATTCACTTGCTCCCCATGCTCCTTACACTCGCTCTTTCACACTTACACCCAGTCCCCAGTTCATCACACACTCCTTCACACACATCTATATATATATAATGCTTAGGTATGTTTCTGTACTCAGCTGATGCAATTTATCAGAGTTAGATTGCCCTCTGCTGTCCAAATAGCAAAGTACACCTCTGTGTGCCCCTCCACTTCAACAACAGCTATCATTTTAACAAACAGAAGGAGCCTAGTTCTACACAGGCACTATCACCTTCCACTATCGCACACATTCGGAATAATTTAATTTTACTTCTTTCCACCTCCTCTACGCACAGGGCACGGCGGTTCCAATGTCAATAAACAGTTAATTACTGGCTCAATGTTTCAGTCGCTAAATAGCAAGACGCTGTAGGACGAATGCCTCCTCACGAGTGAAAACTGAAAGTAGGTGCTGTCCTTATGCTACTACGCAATCTTATGCCATCACGGGGGCTCTGCAATGGCACAAGGTTGACAATTACGTGCCTACAAAGACACATCCTAGAGGCCCCTGTGATCTATGGATTAAACTAAGATACTGTTCTTATACCCAGCATACCTCTCATTCCTTCTGATACAAATATGCCTTTCAAATTCAAAAGAAGAAAGCTACCTATATGTTTAGCCTTTTCAATGGCCATTAATAAATCACATTAATATTAATAAGTCACAGGACCTATGCCTCCTGGGAATGATCAGTGGTAATTCTGATATTTATGAAGGGGGGCAGAAGTGACCCTATAAATTACCAACCGATATTGACCATTAAGATATGCTAGAACGGCATATGTTACACCGGGGACAACTGGTACATCATAATACATGTACACACTCCTTGCACACATGCATATATAATGAGGGAAGAGGGCTGATGTGCGCACTGGATTTATGTTAGGAAGACAGGTGAAAGGAAACTATCCTGAAACTAGCACGTTTAAAGTTTTGCTGCATTTGTGCAAATACATTTTTCTGCACAAAAACAGTAACTTTAAAGCCGCCAGTTTCAGGAAAGGCTTCCCTTCCCTCTCTGCTTAACATAAAGCAAGTGCACACACCAGCAGCCCCCTCCCCATGGATGCAAGCCAACATATAAGCCTGTGTGGTCCCTGTGTCCCGCTTGTACACACCTGGGGTCAGCGTGCACTGAATGTACACTCATGGTCCTTCATGGTGCCCCTTCTCGGCACTCGTGCAAGTTCACTGTGCCCCTCATTCACACTCCCGTGTGCTCTCTGTGTCCAGCTTGTGCACACCTGTGGTCAGAGTGCACTGCATGTGCACTCGTGTTCATTCTCTGCACTTGTGCAAGTTCACTGTTTACCACATTTACACTCCTGTGTGTTCCCTGTGTCTCGCTTGTGAACACCTGTGGTCAGCGTGCACTGCATGTACACTCGTGTTCTTTCATGGTGCCCCTTCTCGGCACCCGTGCAAGTTCACTGCGCACCTCATTTACACTCCTGTGTGTTTGCGGTCTCCTGCTTGTGCACACCTGCGGTCAGTGTGAACTGCATATACACTCCTGTTCCTTCATGGTACCCCTTCTCTGAACTTGTGCAAGTTCACTGTGCACCTCATTTACACTCCTGTGTGTTCACTGTGTCCCGCTTGTACACACCTGGGGTCAGCGTGCACTGCATGTACACTCCTGTTCCTTCGTGGTGCCTCTTTTCTGCACAACTGCAAGTTCACTGTGCACCTCATTTACACTCCTGTGTGTTCGCTGTGTCCCGCTTCTACACACCTGTGGTCAGCGTGCACTGCATGTACACTCCTGTTCCTTCATGGTGCCTCTTCTCTGCGCACGTGCAAGTTCACTGTGCACTGCATTTACACTCCTGTGTGTTCCATGTGACCCACTTGTGCACAGCTGTGGTCAGCGTGCATTGCATGTATACTCCTGTTCCTTCATGGTGCCTCTTCTCGGCACTCGTGCAAGTTCACTGTGCACCTCATTTACACTCTTGCGTGTTCCCTGTGTCCGCTTGTACACACCTGTAGTCAGCATGCACTGCATGTACACTCCTGTTCCTTCATGGTGCCTCTTCTCTGCACACGTGTAAGTTCACTGTGCACCTCATTCACACTGCTGTGTGTTCCCTGTGTCCTGCTTGTACACACCTGTGGCGAGTGTGCACTGCATGTACACTCCTGTTCCTTCATGGTACCCCTTCTCTGAACTTGTGCAAATTCACGGTGCACCTCATTACACTCCTATGTGTTCACTGTGTCCCGCTTGTGAACATCTGGGGTCAGCATGCACGCATGTACACGCATGTACACTTGTGTTTCTTCTCTGCACTCATGCAAGATCACTGTTTACCTCATTTACACTCCTGTGTGTTCCCTGTGTCCATCTTGTGAACACCTGTGGTCAGCGTGCACTGCATATATGCTTGTGTTCCTTCATGGTGCCCCTTCTCGGCACTCGTGCAAGTTTACTGTACACCTCATTTACACTCCTGTGTGTTCCCAGTGTCCCGCTTGTACACACCTGTGGTCAGCGTGCACTGCATGTACACTCCTGTTCCTTCATGGTGACTCTTCTCTGCACATGTACAAGTTCACTGTGCACCTCATTTACACTCCAGTGTGTTCGCTGTGTCCCGCTTCTACACACCTGTGGTCAGGGTGCACTGCATGTACATTCCTGTTCCTTCATGCTGCCTCTTCTCTGCACACCTGCAAGTTCACTGTGCACTGCATTTACACTCCTGTGTGTTCCATGTGTCCCACTAGTGCACAGCTGTGGTCAGCGTGCATTGCATGTACACTTCTGTTCCTTCATGGTGCATCTTCTCGGCACTCGTACAAGTTCACTGTGCACCTCATCTACACTCTTGTATGTTCCCTGTGTCCGCTTGTACACACCTGTGTTCAGCGTGCACTGCATGTACTCTCCTGTTCCTTCATGGTGCCTATTCTCTGCACACGTGCAAGTTCACTGTGCACCTCATTTACACTCCTGTGTAATCAATGTGTCCCGCTTCTACACACCTGTGGTCGGGTGCACTGCAGGTACACTCCTGTTCCTTCATGGCGCCTCTTCTCTGCACACGTGCAAGTTCACTGTGCACCGCATTTACACTCCTGTGTGTTACATGTGTCCCACTTGTGCACACCTGTGGTCAGCGTGCATTGCATGTATACTCCTGTTCCTTCATGGTGCCCTTTCTCTGCACCCGTGCAAGTTCACTGTGCACCTCATTCGCACTCCTCTGTGTTCCCTGTGTCCCGCTTGTACACACCTGTGGTCAGCGAGCACTGCATGTACACTCCTGTTCCTTCTTGGGGCCTCTTCTCTGCACTCGTTCAAGTTCACTGTGCACCTCATTTACACTCCTGTGTGTTCACTGTGTCCCAGATGTGCACACCTGTGGTCAGAGTGCACTGCATGTGCACTCGTGTTCATTCTCTGCATTTGTGCAAGTTCACTGTGCACCTCATTCACACTGCTGTGTGTTCCCTGTGTCCTGCTTGTACACACCTGTGGCTAGCGTGCACTGCATGTACACTCCTGTTCCTTCATGGTACCCCTTCTCTGAACTTGTGCAAGTTCACTGTGCACCTCATTTACACTCCTGTGTGTTCTCAGTGTCCCGCTTGTGAACATCTGGGGTCAGCATGCACGTAAGTACACTTGTGTTTCTTCTCTGCACTCATGCAAGATCACTGTTTACCTCATTTACACTCCTGTATGTTCCCTGTGTCCAGCTTGTGAACACCTGTGGTCAGCGTGCACTGAATGTGCACTCGTGTTCCTTCATGGTGCCCCTTCTCGGCACTCGTGCAAGTTCACTGCGCACCTCATTTACACTCCTGTGTGTTTGCGGTGTCCTGCTTGTGCACACCTCTGGTCAGCGTGCACTGCATATACACTTGTGTTCCTTCATGGTGCCCCTTCTCTGCACCCGTGTTAGTTCACTGTGCACCTCATTTACACTCCTGTGTGTTCCCTGTGTCCCACTTGTGCACACCTGTGGTCAGCGGGCATTGCATGTACACTCGTGTTCCATCTCTGCATTCGTGCAAGTTCACTGTGCACCTCATTTACCTCTTTGTTCCCTCTGTCCCGCTTGTGCACACCTGTGGTCAGCGTGCACTGCATGTACACTCCTGATATTTCTATGCACTCGTGCAAGTTCACTGTGCACCTCATTTACACTCCTGTGTGTTCCCTGTGTCCCGCTTGTACACACCTATGTTCAGCGTGAACTGCATGTACACTCCTGTTCCTTCATGGTGCCTCTTCTCTGCACACGTGCAAGTTCACTGTGCACCTCATGTACACTCCTGTGTGTTCCAGTGTCCCACTTCTACACACCTGTGGTCAGCGTGCACTGCATGTACACTCCTGTTCCTTCATGGTGCCTCTTCTCTGCATACGTGCAAGTTCACTGTGCACCGCATTTACACTCCTGTGTGTTTCCTGGGTCCCACTGTTGCACACCTTTGGTCAGCGTGCATTGCATGCACACTCCTATTCCTTCTATGCACTCGTACAAGTTCACTGTGCACGTCCTTTACACTCCTGTGTGTTCCCTGTGTCCCGCTTGGGCACACCTGTGGTCAGCGTGCACTGCATGTACACTGATGTTCCATCTCTGCACTCGTGCATGCTCACTGCTGTGCAGGTATACTCCCGTCCACATGCTCTGCCCCTCCTGATCACCTCATGTCCACGCCTGTGCCCTGTGTTCCCTTAGCCTTTCCCATAGGCTCCTACGCCCCCCTCGCCCTCCTCATTGACAATAGGGACAATGAGCGCAGTTTGCGGACAGGGGTCAGTGGGCGGGGGCGCCCACCTTGGCACGGTGCCTACCAGTAGCAAAGGTCCCACAGACTGGGTTCATTCTTTGTGACCTGATGAAAGGGTTAGTCCAGGGTTGTGCAAAGTGGACCATTGGGAGACTCCAGAGGTTGCACACGTATGAGGTGAATGGGGGCAGCCGCACATGCCGTTCCCTCGTGCTACCCACGTGGGGCTTCTGTGGCATGAGTGGGGGACTGGGATAAACCTGTCTGAGGTGGCAGGAGTGGGAGAGTGGCTGCTAGAGATGGAATGGCCCACAGTTAAACCCCCACAGCCGCCTACTCAGTGGTTTACAGGTGGAGATGAGTGCCTGGCTCTCTTAAAATACCCGTTGACTCCCCGTTGGTAGCCCAGTCTGAGCTTCACATTTTAACTCTGCCAAAAAAAGGTGCCACAATGAACAAGCAAAATCGCAACAGAAAAAAACATGTAAAGAACTGTCAGGAGCTCAATGTCCAAGCAGGAGTGTTTATTAAAACTATCCTAAATATATGTCTGGATGTCTTTATTGGATGTAAAGAGCACACACCTAGCTCTGGGAAGACAGAATGCGTCAACAATGGGAATCGTGATAATCAGAAAATGCGAGACACTTTCCTGCACTGTCCGCCATGCAAAGGTAACTCAGGACACTTATTTCCCCAACATTTGGCAAAAAACATAAAATACTTTGCAAGTAACTCAGGACAATAGCAGCTCTGGTTAATCCTTCAGCAAATACCAGGTTAGATCAGGGAACCTCCCAACAGGCGCCTGAAGGCCTCGAAGAGACAGGAAGTCCAGAAAGCAGCCGAGCCTTTAGAGAGAAGCCGAAACCCATGACCACAACGGAACAGTGCAACATGTATGTGCCCAAGGCATTTTCTTTTACAATATATCCCTAACTTGTCATGCCAACAATGAACCGTATATTGTATGATTATATGACGGCATAGGACAGCGCAAGGCAGCATGAAGGCAGAGGGGCAGAACAGTGGGAGGGTACTGAGCCGGAGCAGGACGGTATAAAGGAAGAGGGGCAGAACAGTGAAAGGGTACTGGGCCAGATGCAGGACGGTATAAAAGAAGAGGGGCAGAACAGTGGGAGGGTACAGGGCCAGAGCAGGACGGTATAAAAGAATAGAGGCACAACAGTGGGAGGGTACTGAGCCGGAGCAGGACGGTATAAAGGAAGAGGGGCAGAACAGTGGGAGGGTACTGGGCCAGAGCAGGACGGTATACAGGGAGAGGGGCAGAACAGTGGGAGGGTACTGGGCCAGAGCAGGACGGTATAAAGGGAGAGGGGCAGAACAGTGGGAGGGTACTGGGCCAGAGCAGGACAGCGCACGAAGGCAAAGGGGTAGAACAAGAACAGCGTACTGGGCCAGAGCAGGACGGTATAAAGGAAGAGGGGCACAACAGTGGGAGGGTACTGGGCCAGTGCAGGACGGTATAAAGGAAGAGGGGCAGAACAGTGGGAGGGTACTGGGCCAGAGCAGGACGGTATAAAGGAAGAGGGGCACAACAGTGAGAAGGTACTGGGCCAGAGCAGGACGGTATAAAGGAAGAGGGGCAGAACAGTGGGAGGGTACTGGGCCAGAGCAGGACAGCGCACGAAGGCAAAGGGGTAGAACAGGGACAGCGTACTGGGCCAGAGCAGGACAGTATAAAGGAAGAGGGGCACAACAGTGGGAGGGTACTGGGCCAGAGCAGGATGGTATAAAGGAAGAGGGGCAGAACAGTGGGAGGGTACTGGGCCAGAGCAGGACGGTATAAAGGGAGAGGGGCAGAACAGTGGGAGGGTACTGGGCCAGAGCAGGACAGCGCACGAAGGCAAAGGGGTAGAACAGGGACAGCGTACTGGGCCAGAGCAGGACGGTATAAAGGAAGAGGGGCAAAACAGTGGGAGGGTACTGGGCCAGAGCAGGACAGTATAAAGGAAGAGGGGCAGAACAGTGGGAGGGTACTGGGCCAGAGCAGGACGGTATAAAGGAAGAGGGGCACAACAGTGAGAAGGTACTGGGCCAGAGCAGGACGGTATAAAGGAAGAGGGGCAGAACAGTGGGAGGCTACTGGGCCAGAGCAGGACAGCGCACGAAGGCAAAGGGGTAGAACAGGGACAGCGTACTGGGCCAGATCAGGACGGTATAAAGGAAGAGGGACACAACAGTGGGAGGGTACTGGGCCAGAGCAGGACGGTATAAAGGAAGAGGGGCAGAACAGTGGGAGGGTACTGGGCCAGAGCAGGACAGCGCACGAAGGCAAAGGGGTAGAACAGGGACAACGTACTGGGCCAGAGCAGGACGGTATAAAGGAAGAGGGGCACAACAGTGGGAGGGTACTGGGCCAGAGCAGGACAGTATAAAGGAAGAGGGGCAGAACAGTGGGAGGGTACTGGGCCAGAGCAGGATGGTATAAAGGAAGAGGGGCACAACAGTGAGAAGGTACTGGGCCAGAGCAGGACGGTATAAAGGAAGAGGGGCAGAACAGTGGGAGGGTACTGGGCCAGAGCAGGATGGTATAAAGGAAGAGGGGCACAACAGTGGGAGGGTACTGAGCCAGAGCAGGACGGTATAAAGGAAGAGGGGCACAACAGTGGGAAGGTACTGGACCAGAGCAGGACGGTATAAATGGAGGGGGGCAGAACAGTGGGAGGGTACTGGGCCAGAGCAGGACAGCGTACGAAGGCAAAGGGGTAGAACAGGGACAGCATACTGGGCCAGAGCAGAACGGGATAAAGGAAGAGGGGCACAACAGTGGGAGGGTACTGGGCCAGAGCAGGACGGTATAAAGGAAGAGGGGCACAACAGTGAGAAGGTACTGGGCCAGAGCAGGACGGTATAAAGGAAGAAGGGCAGAACAGTGGGAGGGTACTGGGCCAGAGCAGGACAGCGCAGGAAGGCAAAGGGGTAGAACAGGGACAGCGTACTGGGCCAGAGCAGGACGTTATAAAGGAAGAGGGGCACAACAGTGGGAGGGTACTGGGCCAGTGCAGGACGGTATAAAGGAAGAGGGGCAGAACAGTGGGAGGGTACTGGGCCAGAGCAGGACGGTATAAAGGAAGAGGGGCACAACAGTGAGAAGGTACTGGCCCAGAGCAGGACGGTATAAAGGAAGAGGGGCAGAACAGTGGGAGGGTACTGGGCCAGAGCAGGACAGCGCACGAAGGCAAAGGGGTAGAACAGGGACAGCATACTGGGCCAGGACAGTATAAAGGAAGAGGGGCACAACAGTGGGAGGGTACTGGGCCAGAGCAGGACGGTATAAAGGAAGAGGGGCAGAACAGTGGGAGGGTACTGGGCCAGAGCAGGACGGTATAAAGGGGGAGGGGCAGAACAGTGGGAGGGTACTGGGCCAGAGCAGGACAGCGCACGAAGGCAAAGGGGTAGAACAGGGACAGCGTACTGGGCCAGAGCAGAACGGTATAAAGGAAGAGGGGCAAAACAGTGGGAGGGTACTGGGCCAGAGCAGGACGGTATAAAGGAAGAGGGGTAGAACAGTGGGAGGGTACTGGGCCAGAGCAGGACGGTATAAAGGAAGAGGGGCAGAACAGTGGGAGGGTACTGGGCCGAGCAGGACGGTATAAAGGAAGAGGCGCACAACAGTGGGAGGGTACTGAGCCAGAGCAGGACGGTATAAAGGAAGAGGGGCACAACAGTGGGAAGGTACTGGACCAGAGCAGGACGGTATAAATGGAGAGGGGCAGAACAGTGGGAGGGTACTGGGCCAGAGCAGGACAGCGTACGAAGGCAAAGGGGTAGAACAGGGACAGCGTACTGGGCCAGAGCAGAACGGGATAAAGGAAGAGGGGCACAACAGTGGGAGGGTACTGGGCCAAAGCAGGACGGTATAAAGGAAGAGGGGCAGAACAGTGGGAGGGTACTGGGCCAGAGCAGGACGGTATAAAGGAAGAGGGGCACAACAGTGAGAAGGTACTGGGCCAGAGCAGGACGGTATAAAGGAAGAGGGGCAGAACAGTGGGAGGGTACTGGGCTAGAGCAGGATGGTATAAAGGAAGAGGGGCACAACAGTGGGAGGGTACTGGGCCAGAGCAGGACGGTATACAGGAACAGGGGCACAACAGCGGGAGGGTACTGGGCCAGAGCAGGTATAAAGGAAGAGGGGCACAACAATGGGAGGGTTCTGGGCCAGAGCAGGACGGTATAAAGGACGAGGGGCACAACAATGGGAGGGTACTGGCCCAGAGCAGGACGGCATATAGGAAGAGGGGCAGAACAGTGGGAGGGTACTGGGCTAGAGCAGGATGGTATAAAGGAAGAGGGGCACAACAGTGGGAGGGTACTGGGCCAGAGCAGGACGGTATACAGGAACAGGGGCACAACAGCGGGAGGGTACTGGGCCAGAGCAGGTATAAAGGAAGAGGGGCACAACAATGGGAGGGTTCTGGGCCAGAGCAGGACGGTATAAAGGACGAGGGGCACAACAATGGGAGGGTACTGGCCCAGAGCAGGACGGCATATAGGAAGAGGGGCACAGCAGTTGCAGGGTACTGGGCCAGAGCAGGACGGCATAAAGGAAGGGGGCAGAACAGTGGCAGGGTACTGGGCCAGAGCAGGACGGCATAAAGGAAGGGGGCAGAACAGTGGCAGGGTACTGGGCCAGAACAGGACGGTATAAAGGAAGAGTGGCAGAACAGTGGGAGGGTACTGGGCCAGAGCAGGAAGGCATTAAGGAAGAGGGGCACAACAGTGGGAGGGTACTGGGCCAGGGCAGGACGGTATAAAGGAAGAGGGGCACAACAATGGGAGGGTTCTGGGCCAGAGCAGGACGGTATAAAGGAAGAGGGGCACAACAATGGGAGGGTACTGGGCCAGAGCAGCACGGCATAAAGGAAGAGGGGCACAACAGTGGCAGGGTACTGGGCCAGAGCAGGACGGTATAAAGGAAGAGGGGCAGAACAGTGGGAGGGTACTGGGCCAGAGCAGGACGGCATAAAGGATGAGGGGCAGAACAGTGGCAGGGTACTGGGCCAGAGCAGGACGGTATAAAGGAAGAGGGGCACACCAGTGAGAAGGTACTGGGCCAGAGCAGGAAGGCAGAGGTGCACAACAGTGGGAAGGGTACTGGGCCAGAGCAGGACGGTATAAAGGAAGATGGGCACAACAGTGAGAAGGGTAATGGACCAGAGCAGGACGGTATAAAGGAAGAGGGACACAAAAGTGGGAGGGTACTGGACCAGAGCAGGACAGAGCGGGAAGACAACTGCGGCAGAACAGTGACAGGGTACTGGGCCAGAGCAGGACGTTATAAATGGAGAGGGGCACAACAGTGGGAGGGTACTGGGCCAGAGCAGGACGGTATAAAGGAAGAGGGGCACAACAGTGGGAGGGTACGGGCCAGAGCAGGACGGCATAAAGGAAGAGGGGCACAACAGTGGCAGGGTACTGGGCCAGAGCAGGACGGCATAAAGGAAGAGGGGCAGAACAGTGGCAGGGTACTGGGCCAGAGCAGGACGGTATAAAGGAAGAGGGGCAGAACAGTGGGAGGGTACTGGGCCAGAGCAGGACGGCATAAAGGATGAGGGGCAGAACAGTGGCAGGGTACTGGGCCAGAGCAGGACGGTATAAAGGAAGATGGGCACAACAGTGAGAAGGGTAATGGACCAGGGCAGGACGGTATAAAGGAAGAGGGGCACAACGGTGGGAGGGTACTGGGCCAGAGCAGGACGGCATAAAAGAAGAGGGCCAGAACAGTGGCAGGGGACTGGGCCAGAGCAGGACGGTATAAAGGAAGAGAGACACAAAAGTGGGAGGGTACTGGGCCAGATCAGGACAGCGCAGTAAGTCAGAGGGGCACAACAGTGAGAGGGTACTGGGTCAGAGCAGGACGGTATAAAGGAAGAGGGGCACAACGGTGGGAGGGTACTGAACCAGAGCAGGACAGCACAGGAATGCAGAGGGGCAGTACACGACGGTATAAAGGAAGAGGGGCACAACAGTGGGAAGGTACTGCACCAGAGCAGGACAGAGCAGGAAGGCAGAGGTGCACAGCAGTGGGAGGGTACTGGGTCAGAGCAGGACAGAGCAGGAAGACAGTGGGCAGAACAGTGACAGGGTACTGGGCCAGAGCAGGACGGTATAAAGGAAGAGGGGCACACCAGTGGGAGGGTACTGGACCAGAGCAGGACAGTATAAAGGAAGAGGGGCACACAGTGGGAAGGTACTGCACCAGAGCAGGACAGCGCATGAAGGCATAGGGGCAGAACAGTGGGAGGGTACTGGGAAAGAGCAGGCCAGAGCAGGAAGGCAAAGGGGCACAACAGTGAGAGGGTACTGGGAAAGAGCAGGCCAGAGCAGGAAGGCAGAGGGGCACAACAGTGAGAGGGTACTGGGCCAGAGCAGGACAGCACAGGAAGGCAGAGGAGCAGAACAGTAATAGGGTAATGGGCCAGAGCAGGACGGTATAAAGGAAGAGGGGCACACCAGTGGGAGGGTACTGGACCAGAGCAGGACGGTATAAAGGCACATGGGCACAGCAGTGGGAGGATACTGCACCAGAGCAGGACGGTATAAAGGAAGAGGGGCACAACAGTGGGAAGGTACTGCACCAGAGCAGGACAGAGCAGGAAAGCAGAGGTGCACAGCAGTGGGATGGTACTGGGTCAGAGCAGGACAGAGCAGGAAGACAGTGGGCAGAACAGTGACAGGGTACTGGGCCAGAGCAGGACGGTATAAAGGGAGAGGGGCACAACAGGGGGAGGGTACTGGGCCAGATCAGGTACGGTATAAAGGAAGAGGGGCACAACAGTGAGAAGGTACTGGGTCAGAGCAGGACGGTATAAAGGAAGAGGGGCACAACAGTGGGAGGGTACTGGGCCAGATCAGGACGGTTCAGGAAGTCAGAGGGGCACAACAGTGAGAGGGTACTGGGTTTGAGCAGGACGGTATAAAGGCAGAGGAGCACAACAGTGGGAAGGTACTGCACCTGAGCAGGACAGAGCAGGAAGGCAGAGGTGCATAACAGTCAGAGGGTACTGGGCCAGAGCAGGACGGTATAATGGCAGTCGGGCACAACAGTGGGAAGGTACTGGACCAGAGCCGGACAGAGCTGGAAGGCGGAGGGGCACAATAGTGAGAGAGTACTGGACCAGAGCAGGACGATATAAAGGCATAGGGGCACAGTAGTGGGAGGATACTGGGCCAGAGCAGGACGGTATAATGGCAGTGGGGCACAACAGTGGGAAGGTACTGGACTAGAGCCGGACAGAACAGGAAGGCAGAGGGGCACAACAGTGGGAGGGTACTGGACCAGATCAGGACAGCGCATGAAGGCATAGGGGTAGAACAGTGGGAGGGTACTGGGAAAGAGCAGGCCAGTGCAGGAAGGCAGAGGGGCACAACAGTGAGAGGATACTGGGCCAGAGCAGGCCAGAGCAGGAAGGCAGAGAGGCACAACAGTGAGAGGGTTCTGGGTCAGAGCAGGACGGTATAAAGGAAGAGGGGCACAACAGTGGGAGGGTACTGGGCCAGATCAGGACAGCGCAGGAAGTCAGAGGGGCACAACAGTGAGACCGTACTGGGCCAGAGCAGGATGGTATAAAGGAAGAGGGGCACAACAGTGAGAGGGTACTGGACCAGAGCAGGACAGCACAGGAAGGCAGAGGGGCAGAACAGTAATAGGGTAATGGGCCAGAGCAGGATAGTATAAAGGAAGAGGGGCACACCAGTGGGAGGGTACTGGGCCAGAGCAGGACGGTATAAAGGCAGAGGGGCACAACAGTGGGAGGGTACTGAGCCAGAGCAGGACGGTATAAAGCCTAATTCCAGCCCCCGTCCCGGCATACATTACTAACCTTTACGTGTTCAAGAAATGTCGTGAAATACTACATTTCCTAGCACCGTTCTTCATGGAGGGGCTGGCGGTGTTTTCCGAGTTTTTGCAGCACGCGAAGTTCCGGAGCCGAGGCCTGTGAGACACCGAGATCGCGTTGAGGAGGAGGCCGTGGCCTTTGGGAAGCTGAGCGGCGAGAGGCGAGGAGGAGGCGCCGCTGACATAGGGAAGCACGGTTCCTTCTAAATAAAGTCTCCAAGTGGAAAGGCACCTTTTCTGAGATATGGTGAGCTGCTAAATCGAACATATTTTAGTAACATTTTAGACTAATACATACATGCCAACATTTCAACCCACCTGTGCGGGAGATTACGTCCGAAAAATCAGAAACTGAGATTTTCCGATAGGAATGTATTGGGCAAAGATTCATTTAGGCGGGAGAACGTGAAAAAGAGCATAAATCGGGAGGGTTGGCATGTATGCCAATATACAGAAAATGTACTTAAAATTTGGGAAGGAAGATTCGCCGAGTAATAATAAGCTGCCATCTCATTTACCCTGAACATTCATGAGGATAAGAATATCCGAAGGGTACATTTTTCAAATAGCGCTTTATCCTTGAATAAGGCTGACAGGTTCTTGTGGATAATTAGCGTAATGGACGTCTCCATTAAGAACTGGCTGTAACTTGGGTATTTATCAAAGACGTGGAAGGGAATATTAGCTTCTTGAGCTATTTCAATTTGATACAAGAAGTAAAACATCTGGAAGGGATATTGAAAAGAAACTACGCTGCCTACTATGCAAATTCTGTGAGATGCGATGTCAATCCAACGCTGGTGAGGCCTACATTTTACATGGATATTGCCGATGCTGTAGATTAAAAAAAAGGTTTATAATCCCTTCATGAGATCACTGGATATTAGGTCGCTTTTACCTCATGAGATTAATGCAAAGAGTGCTACGCGATGGCAATGAAAGCATCGTAGTGTGCTCTTAGCTCAGCGATTGGAAGGGAACCACATGAACCAAAGTTAAGCCTTGCTTCTATTCAGTGTAACGCACTCTGTCTTAATATGACCTCAAAGAAGGGGCAATCCTGAGACATGGCATCATGACCTACAAATAATGCCCCCAAAAGACAGCACGGTGACTCTCCCACGCCCAAGGAAGAGACGCAGAATCCATTATGCAAGCGATCCTAATGGAAATAAAATCCCTCAAACCCTTTATGGAAGCCACTACTGCCAAACTACAAACGCTTCATGACAAGTGGTCCACGCTTGTATTCCAGAATAAAGGAAGTGGAAAGGAGGGCCAGCGACGCGGGGGATGGTGCAGGAAAGGCAGTCTTTGGACAACACCGTTTTATCTCTGCAAAGGCAGACAGAAAACTTAGAAAATAGGAATAGGAGGAGCAACATACGTATTGTTGGTCTTCCCGAGAACATTGAAAATGACGACCCTACTCATTTTCTTTATCATATACTTACTATACCTTTCAATCTCACCAAGCGTCCACAGTTTAACATACAAAGAGCCCATCGGATAGGTCCCAAAAATCCTTCTCGTAATGCTCCGAGAACTATGACCTTTGCTTTACTAGACTGTACTCACGTCTTGCTCATATTGGATAAGGCTAAACAGAAGAAGACTCTTATATGGGAAGGCACCAAAATCTTCATAACCCAGCATGTTTCCAGCACTACAGCGGCAAGAAGGAAAGAACTATTGGCGTTCGGACCAGCGTTGCAGCAGCTTAATGCCAGATACGGGATTATTCATCCAGTCTCTCTAAAAGTCACTCTCAATGGCCATATGTATTCTTTCCAGGACCCAAGAGACTTGCACGATTTTATTCAAAGCCAGAGAAGAGAAGAGATGGATACCACCAAACCGCATACTTGAAATAGAAATTACACACAGAATGTTTTGTTCTACAACAAGATACTTTTGCCAGAATGGGGCACGGAGTGGGCCATTTAGATCTGGCTCTCCACCCCCCACTTATTATTGACTGTATATGAACATGGTTTGGAGTGGATGTATCCAGTTAGCCACTACTCGTTCATACAAGTTGGGTGCTATGTGAACTGCATAACTCCATGTTCTTCCTGTTCGTCCTTCCCCCTCCCTTGTGTTTCACTCCCTTATGTGTTTTATCTCACCAGACATTCATCATAAATGCCCGGTTGCATATTCCAGTTGCATTTAACTCATGGCACTTAATATTGTAACATGGAATGTTAAGGGATTACGGTTAAATGGCAAAAAATAAATTCACACCTTGATAAGACTTAACCAGCCATTGCATGCATACAAGAGTCCCACCTCTCACAAGATGAAGCAGCCAAACTGAAGCGATTAAAGGTGGGTCAAGTCTTCTCGAGTGCAGCAGATGGGAAAAAGAATGGGGTTATTACCTTGATAAGCAAACATCTTCCATGCGCAGTACTATCCTCAGAGACGGATGATGTCGGAAGATAGGTTTTAGTTAAACATCTTATTGAATCCATAGAATATTCTATCCTAAATGTATATGGCCCCACTAAGGCTGAACCAGGCTTCTGGACTCATTTAAGAAATCATATATCCAAATCTTGTCCTAGTAACCTAATTGTATGCAGAGACTTTAATGAAATCATGGATCCTATCCTTCATAAAACGTCAAATGTGCGATCTAAAATAACCAAGTCCCACCTACAATCTGTCAATTTTGTGTCTGAACTAGGTCTTATTGATACCTGGTGTATTACCCATCCCTCAGATTTAGACTACACCTTCTTCTCTCCTCCTCATAACTCCTTCTCAAGGATAGATTACATTTTTATATCTAAATCTCTGACCAGCGGCTTATTAGATGCAAAGATTGAACCTATTGTTTTGTCGGATCATGCCGCTGTTCATATTAAATTGTCCAATGCTCAAAACACACATAACTATAATAGACAGAGATTCAATTCAGCCCTCCTGAAGGATGAAGAGTTTGTCAAGTTTATACACCAACAGCACTCTTATTTTTTGCAGAAAACTCTCCCACCGATACATCGATACACAACAACTGGGATTGTTATGAAGCAATACTGAGAGGACACATTATAACATATGCAGCTGCTAAAAAGAAAAAACTTAAAACAGAATCAAAAGATATTCTTAAACAAATCAAACTCCTACAATCACAATATATACAGACTAACTCTACCCTTGTTCATCATAAAATTATCAAACTCAGAATACAATATAATAACTATTGAATATTCGTGTGCTAATCTGTTAAAATATAAGTCTAAGATTTATCAGTTTTCCAATAAATCTGGCAAAGCATTGGCATCATATCTCAAATTTAAAAAAGATAAAGCAAGGATTACTGTCATGAAAGACCAAAATGGTAATAGAGTCCTTACTGACAAGGACATTTTACAAGTATTTTCCAAATGTTATCAAAAATGATATTCGTCTGAAACTATGCCTAATAGTACTCATGCATCAGACTTTGTCAAACATATAAATTGCAACACATATGCCAATTCAAATCTCCAATCTTTAAATAATCCATTGTCTTCAACTGAAATCCACAAAGCCATTACAAATCTCAAAAAGGGCAAAGCCCCATGTCCAGACGGTTTCTCTATTGATTATTTTGCCCATTTTAAGGAAATATTAGTCCCCAAGCTTAATGAATTATATACATCCTTTATTACTGATAGAAAAGCCAAAGACTCTTTTTCTGAAGCAATGCTTATTGTATTTCCTAAACCCAATAAAGACCCTGAATTAGCCCACAATTATAGACCCATATCCCTGATTAATACTGATTGTAAGATATTTTCCAACATTCTAGCCAATAGACTCATTCCCCTTCTTCCAAATTTAAATAAAAATGATCAGGCGGGGTATGTCAAGGGTAGAACATTCTCAGCGAATATTAGACTATTCACTAACATTATTAGTATTATTCAAAATTCTCCTAACCTCTATTTGGCAATAGCATTAGAAGCTGAAAAAGCTTTTGATAGCGTCAAATGGGATTTTATGTTTGAAGCTCTGGCCTGGCATGGGATCCGCGATTCATTCATATCCATGGTTAAAGTATTATATTCCAATCCCACAACATCAATTTTTATAAATAATCAAATGTCCCCATTAATTCCTCTTCATAGAGGTACTCGCCAGGGTGTCCTTTCTCCCCTCTTCTATTTATATTGGCATTAGAACCACTTTTAGAAGCAATTAGACAAGAAGATAATATAATTGGCATTCAGTTTAAAGACATTAAGATCAAAACGTTTGCATGTGTGGATGATGTACGACTTTTCTTAAAGGCACAGATATGTCTCTACAACACCTAAAACATTCCATTACACATTTCTCCATTGCATCAGTGTACAGATTTAACGTAGACAACTCTGAAGTTTTACCACTTACTATACACTGTACAGGTCATCACTGTACAAGCCTTGGAATGTAATGGTGCCCAGCAGGTATTAAGTATTTAGGCATCCAAATCTCATCCTCGAATAAGAATATTGTTAATCAGAACACAGTTAACATTATTACCAGAGTAAAGGAACTAACAAATACATGGTCACCTCTCTATCCTTCTTGGTGGGGGAGATTGGAGGCTGTCAAAATGATGATTTCACATATTATATTGTATTTTCTTTATATGCTTCTTATTCCCAATCCTGCACCTTTCTTCAAATCTTTAGACTTCTGTATCCTCAATTTTCTATGGGGGAAGAAGAAGAGAAGGATCGCATTGTGTAAACTTAAAACACCCCGATCCGAGGGCGTAGTGGGTTTTCCAGATTATAAAAAATATCATGTTGCCTTTATTCTAAGACAAACACAGTTATGGTTTTCTCCAAACAATATTGACTTGCCAATCTGGCTACTCGTGGAGAGAGTGATGGTCTCCCCTCATGTTCTCATAGACTGCCCCTACATGAATAATAATAATAGGTGCTTTACTAGCTCTAGTATTAATATATCCATGAAGTACTTGAGTTCATACCTAATTTTACCCCATAAAAATAGCTCTGAGTTCACATCTCAATATATTTGGATGAACCCCCTAATAAAAATCGATAGGAGAACTATCAGTTGGAGACCATGGCTATCTCTTGGCATTGAGTATATAGGACCACTGTGTACTCAAGGCACCCCATTAACTTTTGAATAATGTACAACTAAATGTCAAGTCCCAAGGTCTGTCCTCCAGAAATATATTAGTTTAATAAATGTTATTATGGAAAAATATGAATTGTTAGTCTCTAACCCTAATAGGTATCAAGCTCAAAGACTACTCTATTTATCAAATCCTAAAGTCACAGCGTCTAAGTTTCACAAAATATGCTACTCTACGTCAACAGATGAAGTTCTGCATAAATGTCAAGAAGCTTGGAATCAAGACTGCTCGCTCAGATACAATTTAGATGGCCTTGTATAAGGACTAATATTTCTAGAGTAATCGTTTAAGATTATCTCAAAATGCCAATTGCTGTAGTTGTCTGAACTCTCAAGGATCCTTCAAGCATGTGATTTCTGAATGTCTTTATGTTAAACCTTATTGGGAAAGGATTGGGGAAACCCTCAGAAGTGTCTCCCCAATACAGCTGCCTATCTCTTTTGATGTTTTATTTCAGGGAAGTGAAATGATTCAACCTGCTATTGATAAACATAAAGGTCATCGGTTTGACTTATTTATCATCATAGCCTTCCAGACTATTACTTCAAATTGGAAAAATCTTAAAGGTGTACACTTTAAATTCTGTTGGAATTCAGTTTGCAATATTCATAGGATGGAAAAATGTAATGCAGTATCCCCACTCTTGTTGCATAAACATCTATTAAAATGGCAATCTTTCTTAGATGTTTTGAATGCCGTAATACCCAGTCAAGATTAGAGAACATAGTTAAGTATTATAAGTTCTTACCCCTATACTTAATGACCCCAAATAATAACTTCATTTATTAGTGGCTGCCTGGAGTGTTGTTTTGCATATTTGGCTTTGGGGCCAATCATAGCTTTTTTTGGTCTGTGCCCAGGATGTTCCAGTGCCACACCAAGTGTTCCTTATTTTCTGGACTGTTTCCGTAATAAATCTGGAGAAGACAATGGATTGGAGAATTTTCCTTATTTTACCATTTTAATAAGAGCAAATTGACCAATAATCGCTTGCAATCCTGTGGAGCGTTGCTGTAGGAAAGTTTCACAATATACCTCGCCTTCGAGACTTGGTAACCCAGTTAGACGTTTTGCGATGGGAAACTTTAACATGGCATATTTATATCTACAGGCAGGACAAACACCATTTATTTTGTTAAATTCCCCCAGGACTAGAAGTAACATAAAGCAAGTCCTCAAAGCACCAAGCCGAGAGCAACAAAATAAGATACGTCGTCACTGGGGAATGTGACTATCGTAAGAGAACTGATTTGTGAACAATCGTCCGAAGGATAGCCTTCTAAAATGTGTGACCGACCAATCAGATTTAACGATGACGCCAATACCACCCAAAAGGGTTGATAATTTTACCCTTTGGCTGGAGTACTCCTTTGGGATCGTCGAATGAAGGTAGCCCAAGAGTAGGCAATTATAAAAGTTTCTGCAATAAATAATAAACAGAGCTTCAAATCAATTAAGAGATCATGAATTTCAGTAGTTTGGTTGTGTTCTGGACGTGATTCACAGTAGATCACTTCTTGTCTTGGAAAGGGAACATTGTGATATAATCCTGCAACTTGTGGAGTTGCCTTGTACTTTTTTGAGGCAATATCAAGAGAACTGTTTTTTTTAAGGTCTGCAACATAATAAACTCAGTGTTGTTGTTCAGTCCCTGGAGAACTTCCCTAGGGTCGACAATCTTAGGCAAAGCCATCGAAAGCTGGAACCCTAAGGAAGCTTAGAGGGAAAAACAGATGGCATAACAGCAGCCAACAGCATGGGAAGCCAACCCTCAAACCCGCCTGGACTAGCCGAAATAGGCTTGGCATCAACCTGGAGTTTGATAAACTGCATAGTCACACCAAAAGGCATGACCAGATGACGACTCGCAAGGAATGTGGGAAATGCCAGAGTCATCTGTAAGCCTTCGGAAAGCCATGATAATCATCACAGAATAAAGAGCTCTCTGGGGGTTAAGGCTTACACCTCACAGCACTATACAACTTGTGGCCTTTACCCCCATCTAGTGCCTTAACCCTTTAAGGGAGTAGTATATAGAACCTGAATGACATCATATTTGATCTACTGGTCAAATGTGATAAATGCCTGTCTTGAGGTTAACCTTTTAAAAGGTTGTTGTGCTGTGAAAGTGTGGTCCTCCCTAAGGAGTCCCTGGCTACTGCTATGACAGGCGTCCAGAGACACCTGCCCGTATGCCTCACTGTGAAAATCGAATATTCCGTAGTGTAGCCTACATCACAGCCCTGAATGCCCAAGAGTTTGGGGCAAGGGTAGTGTGGGAGCCTACATATGGCATTGGTGCACAATACCTAGTGTGAAATTTGGGGTTCACTGTGAAACACTGAAGAACCAGATAAAGAATTTATTGCAAGACCCCTCTACACCTGTGAGGCCTTCTTAACTTAGTTTAAGTTCTGGCGTTTCCATCACAAATGTTACATGTAGACCCCTTACCTCCCACCCCCCAGCTCCAACCTCCTTCTTGATCCAAGATAATGGAACGATAAGCAACAGGAGCGTCTAACAAGTTTATCCCTGACTCTAGGCACTCCGATCCACTCAGGCCGCACGCTTAACCTTATTTTAGGGTCTTACAATGATCCTCTTATTTGCCTTAACCCTCTTCCCTATACTTTATAAGTGTGTGTGTATCCTTCAACCAAGACACTCCTTGACCTTCTTCTGGGCCCTTATTCACTTTGTCACGTCTCTTTGTAAAGCTTCTGAAACCCTGAAGGACCTGGTTTGTGCTACATAGAATTGAGTAAATAAGATAGGCAACACCCTTAATATCCCAATGCACTGAATCTACAAAAGATCACACAAATACATTGACCCACAGTGGGGGCAGGGGTAGAGGCCACAGATATTGCTAGAGAGAAATACATAGGGGGGCCAGGGATGCAGGAGTGCGTGAAAGGAAGAAAGCCAGTGGCAGAGAGAGAAGGTGGCAACAAGTGAGCCGAGGAGGTCTGGGGCAACTAGACCAGCGTCTTGGCACTACACAGGATGAAAAAGGTTTTACAACACACTGCTCAGTTGGGTCAGGCTGGAAATTATTGTACAGATTCCGGCCCAGCCTGTTTCTCATGCCTTCAGTTACCTGAGAAAGAGAAAGATGGACTGGCGGTAGTCTTCATCGCCAGCTTCTTCATAGGAAGACACGTAGGGTCTGAGGGCATCTACCAAGCCAGGGTGCAGCTTCTCCGCCTCGTCAAAGATGAAGAGCGCTCGCTTACAGCGCCAGTTGGTCTCGCTCAGCTGCTTCTTCAGCTGAACCTGTAAAAACAGAGAAAACAGGATCACCATTGAAACAAGTGGCTCTGGGCCACCACAGGGCAGATGAGTTGTGACGCATTCATCCATCAGACATTTAAGACACTCAGAGACCAATATGGCCACCAATAAGACAATAGCCTCAGGCCCACCACAGAAGAGCTACAGTGAGAAGCATACACTTAGAAACCTGGAGAACAGCAGGTTCATTGATGACACAACAGGCTCTGGCCAACCACAGATCAGTGAGAAGCATCAGTCTAACAGAGACGTAGATAATCATAGAACAACAGGGTCACCAATGGGACACCTACCTTAGGTCAACCACAGGGTATGGTGAGAAGCATCCGTCTACCAGAAAATGAGAAATCAAGAGAACAACAGGGACACTAATGAGACAACTACCTCAGGACAACCACAAGGTATGGTGAGAAGCAGCCGTCCAGCAGAAAATGAGACATCAAGAGAACAACAGGGTCACCAGCGGGACACCTACCTTAGGTCAACCACAGGGTATGGTGAGAAGCATCCGTCCACCAGAAAATGAGACATCAAGAGAACATCAGGGACACTAATGAGACAACTACCTCAGGACAAACACAAAGTATGGTGAGAAGCATCCATCCACCAGAAAATGAGACATCAAGAGAACAACAGAGACACTAATGAGACAACTACCTTAGGTCAACCACAAGGTATGGTGAGAAGCATCCGTCCAGCAGAAAATGAGACATCAAGAGAACAACAGGGTCACCAACGGGACACCTACCTTAGGTCAACCACAGGGTATGGTGAGAAGCATCCGTCCACCAGAAAATGAGACATCAAGAGAACAACAGGGAAACTAATGGGACAACTACCACAGGACAAACACAAAGTATGGTAAGAAGCATCTGTCCACCAGAAAATGAGACATCAAGAGAACAACAGGGACACTAATGAGACAACTGCCACAGGACAACCACAAGGTATGGTGAGAAGCATCCGTCCACCAGAAAATGAAACATCAAGAGAACAACAGAGTCAATAATGAGACAACTACCTTCGGTCAACCACAAGGTATGGTGAGAAGCATCCGTCTACCAGAAAATGAGACATCAAGAGAACAACAGGGACACTAATGAGACAACTACCTCAGGACAACCACAAGGTATGGTGAGAAGCATCCGTCCACCAGAAAATGAGACATCAAGAGAACAACAGAGACACTAATGAGACAACGACCTTAGGTCAACCACAGTGTATGGTTTGAAGCATCCGTCTACCAGAAAATGAGACATCAAGAGAACAACAGGGACACTAATGAGACAACTACCTCAGGACAACCACAATGTATGGTGAGAAGCATCCGTCCACCAGAAAATGAGACATCAAGAGAACAACAGAGACACTAATGAGACAACTACCTTCAGTCAACCACAAGGTATGGTGAGAAGCATCAGTTCACCAGAAAATGAGACATCAAGAGAACAACAGGGACACTAATGAGACAACTACCTCAGGACAAACACAAAGTATGGTGAGAAGCATCCGTCCACCAGAAAATGAGACACCGAGAGAACAACAGGGACACTTACGAAACCATGGGCTCTATCCACCCACAGACAGATGTGCTGAGTACAATCTGCCCACCAGAGACTTACAGAGATTAACAGTGTCACCAATTAGACAAGTGTTCCAGGTCAACCACAGGCCAGCTACAGTGCGAAGCACTGATCCACCACAGACTTAGACACAGAGATAACAACAGGGTCACCAACGGGAAATCTGGCTTTGGTCAACCACAGACTAGCCGCAGTGGTACATGCTCTGTAAAACCACGGTGAGGACGTATGGTCATTTTAAATTTAATAACAGCAATAACCCCAACACCCCACTGTTGGGGCGCTGCGGGGCATGTTGGATGCTTAATCGCCTTCAGCCACATACACAACACACACACACGACCAGATAAGAGTTCCCCGATATTTGCGCACTTGCCTTGTTATCTGAGAACAGGGAGTCCTTATCATAAGGGCAGCGGCCATTTCAGGAATAGCACCTAGCACTGGCCCGCCCTTTGAGTGGGTAACTAAAGCCTGCCCATTGCACACTACTTCTGCTTTAGAAAGTATGGGGGTGGGGGAGCAGGGAATATTGTAACCAAATTATTCAACCTTACACGCTGATCTTGCAGTGTCCTGAGGAAGTTGTGAGCCCATGTTCCTGCGGCTGTGTAATGGCCTTTCCTGCAAAAGGTTGGGGGTTCACGTAGCACCAGTGCTTTAAGTGAAATATGAAATTGAGGTGGGGGTCTCTAATGCGTTGTGATGCAATATTTGGGGTGGGGCTAAAAAGGTTATCACACAGCCTCAAATTCCAAGTAGCAAGTAAAACTTTAAAAGAGAAGTGGCCTGTGTCATTAAAGGAGTGGTCTGAGAGAGCCAATCCCATTTACATATGTGCAATGAAAAGGGAACATTTGGGTTTAAAAGATGGATTTAAATATGGTTAATTGATGTCAAAATTTTGACCAAAATAAATATATTCAAATACGAAACAGAACGTCAAATCAAAAGGCGTCAGTACACCAAGCAATCCTGAAGTTCTTCTGAAACAAATCCATTATTCGTACATACTAATTAAAATATTCCAATGATACTACTTTAATATAATGGGGGTCATTCTGACCCTGGCGGTAAGGGGTTAACGGCACCGGTAAGGATGCCGGTGCCGTTAACCCCCTACCGCCAGATTCCGAGGTCCCTTAGTGGGTCCCACCAGGGCCGGCTGGTTTTACCAGCCGCCCTTAGCGGGACCCGTTAAAGGACCAGGGAGCTAATAACGGGCCCGCAATTTGCGGGCCCGTTATTAGCTCCTTCCCCATTCCCATTGAGCCCTATGGGGGCTCGAATGGGAATAGAGAATGGTTTTCTAAATGGGGACTTACAGAGTCCTCCAAGGTTGGAATGACCTGGTAAGTCCCCATTCTCACTACCCGGACCCGGACCCGAGTTTGGAGGCAGCCATGGCACTAATAGAACCATGGCTACCTCCAAACTCGGAATGACCCCAAATGTATGGCAAAAATCAAACAATGCTTTCTTGTTGTATCTTGCTTTCGCCTAAGGTGTGCGAGGTGGACGTCTTGTCCCACCTCACGTACCCTATGCCATCACGTAGCCCTGACGTCAGGGTCACCAACTGACACTGACTCCCTTAATGGTTATTCATTCAGCCCAGACCTGCTGACTGGGGTCTTTATTTCGCCTATACTATCAGTAATAATGTATATTACACTTACCATATTTGTTAGGGTTTACTTCGATTTTTCATTGAAGTGGGACAGTGTATTCCATGTTCCATAAGTTACAAGTCTCCAAAAGCCCTTAGGTGGAAATGGAAAGTGTGGAAATTCCTGATTATGCATGGGAAAAGATTGCCACTAACGTCATGGGTCCTATGCCCATGTTGGGGAGAGAGAACAGGTTTGCCATAGTTGTGCTGGATTATGCCTCGAGGTGGTTTGAGGTGGAATTTCTAGAGTGTGTGACAACTGACGTTTTGATTGATTACTTAGAAAAACTGTTTCTTCAGGAAGGGTCCCCAAGATTATAATATACAACAACGGTGTCCAGTAAGTGTCTAATGAGATGAGGCATTATCTAGAACAACATGGCATAGTGAATAGCATAATAGAACAGCATAATACAACCCGAGAGCTAACGGGTTGGTGGAACGGACCAACCGTATAATCAAGGAATCTATGCAATTGTCCAGGGTTAATGGGTTGGATTGGAAAAAGGGGGTGCGTTAAATGCTGATGGTGCATCGTGATACCCCACATGTATTGACAGGAATATTACCATCCCAAATATGAGGGGTAGGTCCATGCATTGTGATTCATAACCAGATTGGGTAAAGGATCAAGCTGAGGAGGTTATGCACGAGAGCACCAGTAAGATACGTGATGTCAGGTTGGGTGATGTTGTTAGGATAAGAAAACCCTTCTGTGTGTCCAAGGGATGCTCACAATTCTATAACCCAATATTTGTAACTAAAGTGGGTGAGAACCATGTGCTCACCAGAAATGGCAAGCGATGGAAAATGAGTCGTGTAGCGGTGGTTAGACATCCGGCTTTGAGAGAACGACTAATGAATTGTGCCAGTTACGACAGTGGGGAGGATGACTGGTATAAGGAGGGGCTATCTCAAGGTGATCAAGAGTATGATGTGGATGAAGAAGGCAATCTGGGCTCAGGTGTGCAGGGAACGTCCACAAATGGATCAGAAGGCAGTAATTCTCAATTTACAGCAGAGGAAATGGATGCAAGCGGGAGGGAAAGGCCAGTATTGCCACTCATATTTTTAAAAACATATGGTGAGGGAGGTAATTTCGGACAGCCCTGGCAGAGGCATGGTTCGAAGGGCAATATTTGTAGACGGCCAGGGCCTGGCCTTGGGTAGCCCTGTCCCACTTAAAGCCTTGCGTAGCAGTGCTTAAAGCAGAACAGTCTGTGGCCCTGATTAACAAATACCTTGCCTACCTTGCCAACCACAAACTATACGCTGCACAGAAGTTAACACATTTACAAAATATACGCAGTTCATCTTATTCAGAAACGTACCCAGCCGATTCTGGGCAGGCTTAGCCCCTGCCAGCCCAGATGAATGCACAGGTGTCAGTCAAGGGCCGGGGAGCCGATTTATGATTTTCCAGGGGATGCCCAACTATAGGAAGTGACATCACCGGCAGTTATATGACCGCATTTGAACATAGTCGCCAACTTGGTGCAAGGGGGGCAGGGGGGCGCAGAACAGTGGAAACATTGGCTAGTATGTGTTACATATACTAAACTGAAGTAAGAATGAGGTTTCAGTCTTCAAGTTGCATTCCAGTAGGCCATCACTGCCCCTCCTCCACCCCTCTATAATCATCCAGGTTGTAGTAGCCCTCAAAAGGCAGAGCAACACAACTGGGATAGCAGAACGAAATGCCGTCCCATCCTGTGAGTGTGTTAAACCTCAGAGCAAAGACTGTGCATGCGCCTCCTACCTGGGAGCACAATCTCACTAATTTGGTGCAAATCTCTCAAGTGGGAGCATGGGAATCCCCTGCGTGTGTGTGGACTGCAGACCCTGGATGACATGCTCACTTCTTCAGTGTGAAATTCTGGCCAAGGCTCTTTGGGCAAGCATTCAGGATGGGGATCACACCTTTAAACAGTGTGATATATTGAGAGGGCACCTCACTCCTTGGAGCATAGTATCAACCGTTGCTGGTCATCTCACAACTGAACGTACAGTTTCACTCTTGGTCATCTCAGTGACTCCATGTATATTAATGCAGTCAGTCTCCCATCTGGGAAGACAATTATATTTCTGTTAAAACACTGAATTCTCACTCCAGTTTTCTCGATCTATAGATCCATACCATATTCATTCATTGTGTGTGCAGCGGTGATAACTTGTGTCTGAGAGAGCTCATTCTTTCATTCAGGAGAGATAAAGGGGTAACAATCCCCTGCATGTGGGTTCAGGCTCATTCTGCCCCATTGTCCCTCCAGGAGTGAGCAGGTTTTAAGACCCTGTTGATTCTGCTATCCGACAGGCTCGAGCCTTCTATCCCTTGCCCCATCACGGCTTCCAACATCCTGAGCTGCAGCTTATGGACAGCAGACAGCTCGGGACATGCTTGTTGCCATTTGAATGTAGCCAGATCTACTATTTAGACACTGGAAGAGTGCCATGAACCCACATTGGTGGTGGAGAAGCACTCAACATACAGAACCCAATGGTACAGTGTTGCAGCCCTGCTGAGAAATTACAATTCGGTCTGTTTAAATGTAAAGCAGAGTAGCTGAGAAGTACAAGCGTTGTGCCATTAAAAATAAAGCAGCTGTGGTGGGTGGAAGTGCTGCTTCCATGGCATCAAGAGTATGCAATTCCCTGCGGGGTGGTGTTGGTCATTTCCTATTGAAGCATAGCAGCCCTATTGAGAAGTACCATTAAAAGTGAAGCTGTCCAGTAGGCGTGATCAGTGCTGCCCCATAAAAGGTGTAGAAGCCTCTGTGAGAAGTGGCAGTACTGTCCCAATGGTGGGAATTGTAGTATTTACACATTAACTATGCTTAAGCACTTTGGGTTATTGAATAGTGCTGCTACATTCTGAGTAATTCTCCATCCCTTTAAATATATTAGCTCTTGTATAACCACGACAGTGTAGAGTTATTTTGATGATGATGATGATGAAGATGATATCAGTCTTGCTCAATAGTTCTGGTTCTGTATCATTAAATGTACTTAAGATCTTCAGAGTCTCGGGAGGATAGCTCAGGGGCAACGTGCTCGCCTTGGAAGCAAGATGGCATGGAGCAACACAGGTTCGATCCCTCGGTTTGCGCTTAGAAACCTCTGGGTATTATGCCATTATAAATAACCAAAAAAATAAAAATAAATAAATCTGCTGAGAAGTGCTGGGGCCTTGTCAATAAGAGGTAGCAGCTCAACTGAGAAGTGCTGATGTTGTCCCATTAAAGGTATAGCAGCCCCACTAAGATGAACTAGCATTGCCTCAACAAAAGCATAGCAGCACCGCTAAGATGAACTAGCATTGCCTCACCAAAAACATAGTATTACCGCTGAGAAGATTCAACAATTATAGAAGCCCTGTTGGGAAACAGCAGTACTACCCCATCAAGAGTATAGCGAGCCAACTGAGGTGTACCGGCATGGCCCCTTTTCAAATATGGCAGCTCTACTAGAAAGTGCTGGCTCATATACATTACACAGCCCTGCTGGGAAGTGCTGTTACTGTCTCTTTAAAAATATAGAAGCCCATTAGCTCTGCACCATTAGGCCCTGCAAGTACTGTCCCATTGAATAGTATTACACTGAACAAGGTCAGCAGGATGGCAGGTCCATACTGGGTTCTATGTGATAATTCCACATTTTAAAGAACAAATACAAAAAAGACTGATTCATTTCGGCCGATTTGTGAGGTCGTCAAAATGCTGAATTATCACATTCTACTGCCCCCCGCTGCCCCCGCTGACCACGAGAAGGTGATCCCACCTCACCCCACACTCCCCCCCTCCCGCGCTGTTTCCTTCCTTAGAATTCAGGGGAGTTCCCTCCCTCCACGCCTCTGTTCCCCACCCATAGTATTCACCTTCACTGCGGGCACACTCAGAGACAAGGAAACAGTCTCATTTGCCCTCTCCCTGCCCCCTCCCTCTGCAGATGCAATGGGTGCAATGTAAGAGGGGTGCCCACATGTAGAGGTGCACCCAACCCAAAACGTTTTTTAGAAATTGAGGGGCAGATGCAAAGCAAAAGCCTCAGCCCCGACTTCATTCTGCGGGAGGGTGCCCGGGCCCCGGAGCACCCGCGTACTTGGCGCCCCTGGCTCGAGCTGGCATTCACAGGCTCCCAGCATTAATGCTGGGGGGTGGGGGGTGAGCAGAGCCCTCCTGGCACCCGGGGTACTCAGCACTCCCATTCTGGCACCCACCTGGTGTCAGCAGGCCCCGGCACTACCAGAGGCTCCTAGTGCTGGCTTATTGCTGGCTCAGTGTTGGCACTGTGATGGCTTAGTGCTCAAGGTTGGTTCATTGTGTTCTTTATCGCTAGTGTCCTTGTCTACCGTAAAAACTCAGCCCTTCGTGCAAGTATCAACGAGGGGAACTTGAAAAATGCGAGTATTTGCGCAAGCATTAAGGGCTGGCTTACCCTCTCACATATCTGACAAAGAGGCCGAGGGATCACTCTGATTGGCTGGAGCTAACGAGGCCAACAACATTAACCGACAAGAACATAACCCCACCCCACCCCCCTTCACCTCCCCACCCGCGCCCTGCCCAGTCCTAGACTGACTAATGTATTTATTTATTTATTTACAGTGGAAACTCGCCTATCCGAAGCGCCATTAAGTGCAGCACTTTATCAACCGACTCCTGTTATTCCAAGTCTTAGCACAATTTCAGTTAATAAAATGCTGGCCAAGAAAGATAACACAGTCCGGTTGGGTTTGGAGAAGCGCCTTATCTGTCCGCATTGCCCCGTTTTCCCGCCATCCGGAACAGGGACATTCCAGTATCCGGCTTATTGGACTTCACGTCGTTATCTGATATTAGTATAGCGCCTACTGCAGAGCGTTTACTGTAATTATTCACTGCCGGTCCATAAGTGTCTACAAGGCACCGACATTTAACCCTTGACACCGTGCCAGCTCATAGCACTGGCTGCCCAAGCCTGGTGTCTGTCCAGCCGAACCAGTGGCTAATGGGCACCCTGAATCCTGCCTAGTGCCTAGTGAGATGAGAATGCGCGCAGGGCGCTGCTTCCTACTGCCTCACTAGAGGCATGGCACCCCCACTCCCCCTCCTCATCCCCCGGCACCTCCTTCGTTGCTCTGGAAGCAGCAGACCATGGCCACTCCGCCCCTTGGCCCAGGTAGCTCTTCCCATAGTCCTCAGCGGCTTGATAACTGTTGGGAGGGTGGAGCTGGCCATGGGACATCGTACCAGCCCCCCCCCCTAGAATGCTATGGGACACCAGCCTCAGGAGGCTCTAGGCCTCGGAGGTTGCAAGGGTGGGGCCTATCCATGGGACATCGTACCAGCCCCACCCTATAGTGCTATGGGACACCAGTACTGTGTAGGCTTAAGCGCCTCGGTAGGCGGCCAGGCTGATAGTGTCACTGCATACGGCCCCGTCCTGCCTGCTGTGTAGGGGGGCCCCATGGTAACGTGGCCTGCAGGCCACAATACAGGACACACACACAGATCAGTCAGTCATGGTGTCTGCAGCCGGGTCCCGGCTGCACGTGCGCTTGTTCTTCTTCTTGCTGATAGATTTTTATCCATCAGCAGTGATTTTTGGATCCCGAGGCTTGCGCCTCATTACTCCATCTTCTCGGGTTGAGTGTGTAGTCGTGGGTTTGGTTTCTTCTTGGTCTGTGTGGTCTTGTCACAGTAGGGCTGGTTTCACAGGGTCTTCGCAGTGATGGGCCGAGGGTAGCGGTCGAAGGGGTTTGCAGTGGTGGCAGTGAGTCTTCTGATCAGAGGGTTCGGGTTCTGGTCCAGTTCTTGGCAGAAGTTCTTACTCAGCTTCGCTAGATGTTCATCCAACATCTCGATGTCCAGGTCTCTGTGAAGGTCTGCTATCCTTGTGAAGATTGGAGCTCCAGACGATATCCGCAGGGCCTTGTTCTGGACTATCTGGAGACTCTTCCGGTGTCGCTCATGGCAGGTCATCCATGCTGGGGAGGCATAAATCAGGGTTGGTCTGATGATCGCCTTGTAGACGTTGATCTTTGTCCGGAGGGGCATGGACTTGCTCTTCAGGAGTGGGTACAGCGCTGCCATCTTTCCTGTTGCCTTCTGCTGAGTAGAAGGCTGCACGTGCCTGCAGGGCTCCCTTTTATTTAGCTTGGGCCATGACGACATCATGGCCCATCTTAAAAGGGCAATACATGGGGGAGGGACTCAACCCCTTAAAGGGGCGATGCCCAGAGGAGGGCTCACTACACAACATCAACCACCCACTCCCTGGGATCCAGCATGCCGCCACTCTATTGGCTGTTGCCGAGAAGAGGCGTCACTAGGAACACTTTACAATAAGGGTCAGTAGGCAAGGCAGGGGCCCCTCTGGTGTCCTCAGGTGCCACCTGAGCTCATTGGCAAAGTACGCCCGGGGTCAGTATGCCTCCTACCCTGATCAACACTATGTAACACATATGTACATGGGTTTCTTGTCTACACAAGGTGGGCATAACATGTAGCGCCTCGGAAGTCTGCAAGGCGCAACAGTGCCGGCTGCACACAGACAATATTGGCAGCAGCTCCTAGATTCTGCTGCTTGGAGGTACAAAGGCCAGTGAAAGGCTCTCCAGAGAATGGTCCTCCCTACTCAAGAGCTTCCACTGCCGGAGAGTGGGGGGCCTATGAGGCCTCGCCTATAGGGAGCAGTGTGTTCATTGTGCCACAAAGAAGGGATGGCTCCAGGACGTGTACCTAAAGGGTGGGGGCGGGGTTCCAGGAGCTGATGAGAAAGGAAACACATGGGTCACATTGATGCCATTCCCTGGCAAAGACATCAACTTCCTGTGATGTGCCCTGTTAGGAGGAGTCTGGGGGCTTCCAGCTCTAGCTGCTGGTTATAGGTAACCAGCAGGGGCTTCTTTCACTGACCATTACAATATGAGGAGACGTTCTTGTTCTCTTATTTTGCCTGGCCAGCCCCGTTCCCACGCCGTAGACGTCATCAGTATCCTCGGCGACCGCAACAAGGCCGCGCACCACAGCGCCCCCATAGGCTGCAGGGGGCAGTGAAACTCACTTATATTCAGTTACATAAGCTCCGTATAAGAGTGGCACGGCGCTGTGCCAAGACGCATTATCTAAAGCAGTACCAGGACTGCATCTGCTGTGCCGTGCTGAGGCGCTTTTAGTAAATACATTGAGATTGAGGGTGGATTAGACATTTGTACACACAGCATCGCACCTTGTCAGCCATCCACGGCGCCAGAGTACACATCACTGTCGACACTGCCCAGAAAATTTGACTCCACCGCAGCACAGTCACACCAGGCAACCTTGGAGAAGACAAGGGAGATACCAGCCGCTCAGTGATGCTATAGCCTAGATCATCACTATACCATAGCACACATCACATCGCTGTCTCCCCAACCTTCCTCCACCAACAGCACAGTTCGACCCGCAGAGCCTTCACCATCCTCACCAGCCACCATGCAGAACGTGCCGCACCCCACCAAATTTCTTCCCTGCCCCGGAACTCCAACCTGCCCCTGGGAGCAATGGCTTGACAGCTTCCAAATATATCTCAGGGCCATTGACAGAAGTAAATTTAGCGATGACCTTAAGGAAGCGACCCTCTTGAACTGCATAGGAACCGAGGGTCTGAGGTTATTCAGGGCGCTCCCAGAGCCAGACGGTGCAAGTGGAGACGGCAATCGAAATTTTGACACTGCATTGACCAAGCTCACTAAGCACTTCGGCAGCAAGACAAACGTGGTGCTACAAAGATATAAATTCTTTTCTCGGAAGCAAACCAAGGGCGAGTCGGTCGACGCATACCTAGCTTCCCTCAGAGTACTGATGTCTACGTGTGAATTCACAGGTGTCAGTGATGAGTACTTGAGAGACCAGCTTGTCCTTAATGTGGCTGATCCCGCAGTACAGCAAAAACTATGGCAGACAAAAAATCCCTCGCTGGACCAAGCCACCGAAATAGTGAGGAGCATGGAATTTGAGGACCGTTGTATGAAGGAGAGACTGGTCCTGAAAGAGGGTGCTGGTGTTGAAGTGAAGTCTGTGGAAGGCAGTTCTGAGTACGACCAAGACGGGGCATTAGTGGCAGCTGTGAGAAGTGCTCCTCAAAGTACCAGAAGAAACTCCAGAAGGGGGAGAGCATCAGTTTACGACAATCAAAACCCCACGCGCTGTCAGAAATGTGGATGGTATAAACGCCACGACGCTGGGAAGATGTGCCCGGCTAATAATGTGGAATGCTACAAGTGTGGCCAGTTAGGCCATTTTGCCAAACTCTGCCGAAACACCCGAGGGAGACCACGTAGATCTGGCAACAGCAGCAGACGACCCACCAACAGATATGGATCCGTGAAAACAGTGGACTATGATCAAATGTCAGACAGCATGCTATCTGTCAATCAGACATACCCACAAGTACAGATCCTCACGGTCACTTCCTTCCAAGAGTCGAGTGGCCCATGGGTTAACATGTATGTCAACGACATACCCTTGAGAGTGATGGTAGACACCGGATCCCCTTATACCATGGTAGATCTTGAAACCTTTGTAAAAGTGCTTTCTGGAAAAGTCCATGATCTACGGAGCTCCTTGGTAAGAGCCACAGGGTATGGGAAAACACCCATTGACATCATGGGGTACACGTGGATCAAGCTCAAGTTTCATGACAGACAAACATATTGCAAATTGTTTGTAGCCAAGAACGGATCCTCTGTTGTAGGATGGGAAGAGCAGGCAGCTCTCCAAGTGAGAATCCACCCGGGGAAGATATCCCTGTACTGAGTGTGTTCAAAAACAATGCTGACATCAAAGCTAATTTGGCTGAACAATTTCCCAAAGTGTTCTGTGATAAAATCGGATTGCTCAAGGGCTTCCAGCACAGAATCATATTGAAAAGAGGTGCTGTTCCCATGGTCCATCGAGTGCGTGGAGTACCTTTTGGGACCAAAGCAGCACTTAAGGACGAACTCACACGTCTATGCAATGAGGACATTATATAACCCATAGAAAGTTCTGAATGGCTTGCCCCCATCGTCCTAGTAAAGAAACCTGACAATTGCATACGTATGTGTGTTGACCTGAGGGACCTAAACAAAAATATATGGGTCGACAGACACCCACTTCCCAACATAACGGAACTTCTCTTGACCATGGAACCAGCAAGTTTTTTTAGCACCTTGGACCTCTCCTCAGCATACCATCAGATTGCCTTAGATGACAGTTCAAAGGCCCTCACCTCCTTCGTCACACCTTTGGGAGCATACATGTTCAACAGAATGCCATTCGGGCTTGCTTCGGCAGCAGCAGTATTCCAGAGACTTATGTCACATCTTTTTGGAGGCCTTGATAGGGTACAATGCTTCCAGGACGATATTCTTATATCAGCCAAAACCGAGGAAGATCACAATGCCAAGTTAATGGGCGTGTTACGGATAATACAAAGAAGTGGACTCACCCTCAAATTAGAGAAGTGCAACATAAAGTGCAGTCAAGTCTCCTACCTTGGCCATTCCATCGATGCCAGAGGCATCCGTCCCAAAAAAAACTACTAGACACAATATTGAGCTTAGCTTAACCCACTAACAAAGACCAGTTGAAACGTTTTTTAGGGATGACGGAGTACTACTCCAAATTCGTGAGTAACTATGCCAACAGGACGGAAAACATGAGGAAACTCATGAAGAAGTCTAACAGATTTGAATGGTCCATAGAATGCAAAAACGAATTTGAGAACCTCAAGTCCGACATCAACCGAGCTCCAGCCCTAAGGATGTTTGATTATAAAGCCAAGACAATAGTGTCTGTAGATGCTAGCAAGATCGGCCTTGGTGCAGTACTAGAACAACAACAGAAGGGCAACATCGTGACCATCGCATTTGCATCGAAAGTACTAAGAGGTGCTGAATTGAACTATTCCACCATCGAAAGAGAAGCCCTGGTTGTCAAGTGGGCCTTACAACATTTCAGAAATCTAATTTGGGGCCTACCCTTTCTTCTAAAGACTGAACACAAACCTCTCGTCAACATCCTGCAATCCAAAATGCCACACCTTATCTCACCCAGAATAAGGCTTTGGTTCCTAGATGTGATGCAATACAATCTTCAAGTTTACTACAATCCTGGTCCACAAAACCAAGTAGCAGATTGTCTCTCCAGACTACCCACCATTCAAGACAAACAAGACGTCGAAAATGGAGATCAAGACGAGGACATCATAGCCACCATAAATCCTGCCATCCCCTCCGATGAATGGACACGCAAAACCAAGTAGCAGATTGTCTCTCCAGACTACCCACCATTCAAGACAAACAAGACGTCGAAAATGGAGATCAAGACGAGGACATCATAGCCACCATAAATCCTGCCATCCCCTCCGATGAATGGACACGCATCACCAAAGTCGACACAGAACAACAGGAAATCAGAAGAGCCGTGATGAACGAATGGGTTGGTGTTGGACAAGAGTTGGTGAACTTCACTCCATTCAAAGATGAGATATCCATGAACGATAATCACATCTTTAGGGGAAATAGAATAATTCCAGCTGTGGCACTCAGAAAGAAACTACTTGAACTAGCCCATGAAGGACATCTGAGAAGGAGTTTGACAAAGAACAGGATAAGGAACAACTACTGGTGGCCCAACATGTGGAAAGAGGCGGAAGAGACAGTAAAAAACTGCAGTGCCTGTGCTTCCAGTGACAAATCGAAAATCTTAAGGAAAACCCCACTTCAGCCTGTAGAAACCCCCAAACACGTATGGTCAAAGCTGGCAATAGACATTACGGGCCCCTTCGAAAATTTGGAAGAAGTAAAGATATTCATCATCGTAATCGTGGACTACACCTCCAAATGGACTGAATGGGGTGTGGTAGAAACCAGCGCAACCTCCAATAAGGTCATTGACTTTCTAACGGAAATATTTAACAGGGAAGGCGACCCCAGAGACATAGTCTCAGACAACGGGTCCCAGTTCACTTTGTCGGAATTCCAAGAATTCCTTGTAAAGAAATCCATCAACCACATCACCACATCACTTTACCACCCAATGTCCAACGGATGGTGGAAAGAATGAACAGGCTAATAAAAAGTGTCATCCAACTAGCCACAGCCAATGCTGTGCCATGGAGAGAAACCCTCAAGGAGGCCTTGCACGCATATAGAACAACGCCACACTCCACCACCAACTCAGAACCCTTCACCCTGATGCGGGGCAGAACAGCAACTAACCAACTGAGACCAGCATGGATTTTCTTAGATACTGGTGAGGCAAGAAGGAACACAGAACCAAAGGTGGATATGGAACAAATCCACAAAACTATAAAAGAGAAACAAAAGAAGTACAAAACATACTACGACCAGAAGAACAGAGCAAAACAAATGATCCTTCAGGAAGGTGATTGGGTCTGTGTCAGAGAACCCAAGAAGATACTCAAAGGTGAATCCAAATTCAGATCTCCACAAAAAATCACACATTGCCACAGAAAATCCGTCACATTAGAGGATGGAAAGAGATGGTCCCATGACGAACTCGTGAAAATAACCAATGACACCTGCAAACCGAGCACTTCCAAAAACAACTACAACGACACCTGGTCAAGAGAGGATGTGAAGAGAACAACCAACGACACATACAGACCCAGTACTTCTACAGACTCACATGATGGCGCAAGGCCAAGAAAATAACTCACTTCTGAAGAGACATACTACCCCAAACATACAAGAAACAACGAACACCGTCCCGACGATGAGGAAACATCTGCCAGGAGTCTGTCGAAAAGGAATCGCAGGATCATCCGGAACTTCAGCGATGATTTTGTCTACTATT
Organism: Ambystoma mexicanum; assembly: GCF_040938575.1. Classification (NCBI taxonomy): domain Eukaryota; kingdom Metazoa; phylum Chordata; class Amphibia; order Caudata; family Ambystomatidae; genus Ambystoma; species Ambystoma mexicanum. The sequence goes on from NC_090922.1 coordinate 1,531,666,085, forward strand.
GATCAGGAACTGTCTACCTGTTCCTTTCCCCTTCCTTTTTCCCCCTCACCCCCTCTTTCCCATAGATAAGGAGATGTTATAATGTTTTACTGTACTCCGTTCCACATGGAACGGAGAATGTTATTCCCCCCACGTTCCACTAAGGAACGCCACACTCCCATTCCCCTACTGACTGCCCCAGCCTCCGGGGGCCGTATAATAAAGCTTGTATTCTCTTACCCTCAGCCTCTGTATTTATTTCAAAGACACATTTAAAAATCTTCAGAAGCATGCTGAAAACGTGGAAAACAGGAATAGGAGAAAAAACGTCCATATTGTTGGCCTTCCTAAAGGAATTGAAGGAGAAGACACCTGCCTATTCCTCGTCACCATACTCTCCAAGCTACTCAATCTACCATCTTCACCGCAACTCAATGTCAGCGAGCTCATAGAATTGGCCTTATGTGCCCTCTTACCAACACCAGAAATGCCTCAAGAACTCTCATCTTTGCTCTCTTGGTCTTTAAACACATGCAGCTTATCATGAAAAAAGTTAAGCTGATCAAACATCTGACCTGGAACGGAAATAATATTTTCATATCCCAGGATGTTGCAAACTCTACCGCTGCTAGAAGAAAAGAACTCCTTCTGTTAAGACTTGCTTTAAAACAAATTAATGCCAGAAATGGAATGATTCTTTCTGCAACCCTAAAGGTTTCCTGTAATGGCCATACCACTTCTTTTGACAATCCAGGAGAGTTGAACGTTTTATTCAATCACAAGATCGAAAGTTATGGACACCGCAAATCCTTCTTCTTCTAATAATATGCCATAAAGTTTTTCTAAATTAGTCTTAATTGACTCCTCAAACAACGACTTGTATGAGAGAGTAGGCCAGTTTTTGGCCTAATCTCGTTTGTGTGCCCTGCCCTCAACACTTTTCATCCTTTCAACATGTAATGTTTTGGCTGTTTCCTGCAAGCCATATTATTTTGGTATTTTAAGCATCGTACTCAACGTTCACTTTGTTTCATTTTGTTGTTTGTTACCCCCTTGCCCTTGTATATCCCCTTCCCCTCTTCTTTTCTCCCCCAGGCTAATGTTCCTTACATAACAACTAATATTGATACCTTAATTGCTTGGAAATGTACATACTCATACTCTCCAATCATTCGACTGGCATTTTATTCTAGTTTTGTATTGCATACCTTCACATTCTTATGTCTATAAACACATAATCTTGGAATGTCAAAGGCCTTCACAATCCCATCAAAAGACAAAAGGTACTCACTTATCTAAATAGAACAAAATCTTCTACAGCATGCATTCAAGAAACCCACCTTTCATGCTTAGAAGCGGCTACACTTAAGAAGTTATGGGTAGGTTAAGTGTTTGCTAGTGCAGCACTGGGTAAGAAAAATGGCACCATTATCTTGGTGAATAAAAAGTTTGTAAGATCATAAATTCACAATCTGACGACTCAGGCAGATGGATCCTCTTGAATATCTTCTTTAACTCCACATAAAACTCAATTCCAAATGTGTACGGCCCTAACGCACCAGATCCTGTCTTCTGGAAGACACTTAAAGAACATCTGCTCCGCTCCAATATACGAAATTTGATGTTATATGGAGGTAGAAATGAAATAGTGGACCCATTTCTTGACAGAAAGTCAAAGGTCCCTTTTAAAAATTCAAAATCTCACAATCAATTTCTGAACTTCATCTCCGAAATGGGTCTTACTGATTCCTGGCGACTACATCATCCATCAGAGATGGACTACACCTTTCATTGCTGTCCCCATGATTCTTTCTCCAGAATAGATTACATATTCCTGGCTAAATCTATGTCTGCTAACCTAATAGAACCAAATATTGACTTATATCCCTGTCAGAACACGCCCCGGTCCATGTTAAATTAAGAGATATCACTCCTACTTCCAAGTCGAATAGATGGAGATTTAATTTGATTTTACTAAAAGACGATCAACAAAGGAGAAGATACATCCATCCCAAATAATTGGGACTGTTATAAAGCAGTGCTCAGGGGAGTAATAATCTCTTTTGTTGCAATTAAAGAAAGATATGAAGCATGAACATGAAGAAATTATACAAAAACTAAAAATTCTCGAGGAACAATATTTCGCAACCCCTTCTCGGGAAATCCAATCTAAGAAATACAGTAAAGAATTAAATACATTGAACTTACATCAGACGATTCTTGCGTGAATCTGCTCAAATATAAATCTAAAATGTATCAATTTTCTAATAAGGTAAGTAAATCCTTAGCTTTCTATCTCAAAATCAAAAAAGAAAGAAGCAGAATCACAGCAATAAAAGACTCGAAAGGCACCAGAAAATGTATTGACAGAGAAAGCATCAATGTCTTCAGGTATTTCTATCAACTATACGCCTCCAAATCTACCCCCAAACAATTCAAACATTACTGCCTTCCTACAACACGTTACATGCTCAAATTATCCAACTATTAATGTTGATTCACTCAATTCACCAATAGCGCAAAATGTAATTATTAAACCTATACAAGGGCTTAAGAAAGCTAAAGCGCCGGGACCTGATGGATTCTCAATAATTTGTTATGCTCACTTTAAGTCAATACTTACCCCCAAACTATTAAATCTTTGCTCTCATTTTGTCTCTAGTTCGAAATCTGAAAGTACCTTTAGCGGAGCCATGCTCCTAGCATTCCCGAAACCTAATATAGATCCAGAATTACCACAAAGCTATAGACCAATTTCCCTAATCAATACTGATTGTAAATGTTTTGCAAAAATCCTAGCAAATAGACTCCTCCCTTTTATGCCCAAACTAATTAAACAAGACCAGGTTGGCTATGTTAAAGAAAGAGTCTAGGCATCCAATATTAGAATCTTTTTGAATGCTTTGAACATCGCTGTCCCTTCAACTGACCCTTATGCAGCTGTCTCCTGAGATGCAAAAAAGTATTTCGATAGAGTAGAGGGGGATTACCTAATTGAGGCGCTGCGCTAGCACGGGTTGTATTAAACTTTTATATCATGATTAAAATTCTTTACTATAACCCTCAAACCTCTATTTTTATAAATGATCAGATGTCTCCCTTCTTTCATTTAGGTAGAGGTACACAACAAGAATGTCCTCTTTCCCCTCTGTTATTTATCTTGGCCTTTGAACCCTTTTTTTTTATAAACTATTAGAATACACCCTTGTATTCAAGGAATAACCTTTGGAGATCTAAACGTCAAATGGGCAGCTTATGCAGATGACATTCTTATATTCCTTAAGAATCCCGAAAGGAGTTTGCAGAATGTACTCGATATTGTACTTATTTCTCTTTAGCCTAAGGATACAAAATAAATATGGACAAATCTGAAATTCTTCCCCTAAATATTTACTGTTACAAACATATGGTCTAGAATTATGGCATGAGATGGTGTCCCAAGAAAATCAAATACTTAGGACTGCAAATGTCTTCGTCAAACAAAGATATCATTAAAGAAAACCCCAACAGTATCTTGACCAAAATTAAAAATCTTCTAGAGTCATGGTCCTCGTTATTTGTATGATGGAGAGGTCACCTTCAATCCATTAAAATTATGATCTCCCTGATTATTTTGTATGCTTTATTCATGCTTCCAATCCCTATTCCCAGCAAATTATTTAAAAATGTTGGTTCATGTCGTACTAAATTTCTATAGGGAAAGAAAAAACATTGGATCTCCCTTAGTAAATGTAAGCTAAAAGCTACATCTGGAGGGGGCTGGTTTTCCAGACTTTGCCAAATATCATTCTGCCATTATATTAAAAAAAAGCACAATGTTGGTTTCATCAAAATGATCTTTAATCCCTATATGGGTTCATGTGTAAAGCAATATGGTTTGGCCTTTCTTGCTAGCCGATTGTTATGCATTTGATTCAAACAACAGATTTATCAAATACTCTAATGTGCAATTCACTGCCATACAGAGCAGAAGGTATATTATCTCTCCAAATTCATCCAAGTTCATACTACAGTTTATATGGTTCAACAAGCTTATAAGGATTAATGGCAAAGTCATCTTGAGGAAAAATTGGTTCTCAAGGGAATTCATTTTGTTCAACAACTTTTCAATCAAGGTATACCGCTAACCTTCAATGAATTCTGGGTGAAATAACTCACTCCTCTGCCATTTTATCACCAATACTCATTATTAATGAATGCTACTACAGATAGTCTACAGCTCCTGATGGAATCCTCCGGACAAACTACTGCCATTAGACATATGCATATGTATAACGGTCAGTTTTCAGCCTCCCACTTCTATAAAGAACTTATTAATGACTCCATTCAGAACCCTCAATGGAAAACACGGCAAGAATGGCAACAAGACTGTTCAACCACTTTAGAGGATCATGGCTGGCTGGCCTTTTAGAAAAAGACTTCTACCATAACTATCGCTGCTAATTTAACACAAACTTTCTTTTATTTCCATCATAGACTTTTTATTCCCCCCGCTAACCTTTTTAAGTGTAAGATAGCCTTAGACAATAAATGTTGGAACTTTCCTAATGGTGAAGGATCTTTCAAACACATGTTTGTCGAATACAAATGTATTAGAGTTTTCTGGGACAATGTATGGTGTATTATTAAATGTATGTTTAAGCTAAATGAACCATTTAACCATAGGATTTTATGTTTGGGTAGTGTCCTCTTTCATCGTTTGAGGTCTCATACATCTAATGTATTTGATCTCTTCATTCTAACAGCAGTCCAGGTAATCACTACGTATTGGAAGAACTCTGACCACATTAACCATACAATAAGGTGGAATTCCATATGTAACATATATAGAATCGAGGGCTGTAATGATTCCCCCCCCTATACTGCATCACAAATATGAATTGAAATGGAGAATGTTTATTGATTGTCTTGCTTTAGACAATCATAGGTTTTAAGATAATATCAGGATAGTAGATACATCACTGCCCCTATCCTATCCCTCCCTTGCTTCCTCTACCCCCACCTTTCCGCCACTTCTCGTCTGTTTTTTATGTTTTTATGTCTCCATCCCCCTTCCCTGCTTTATCCTTAAAAATAATTTGTATTCCTACTCTAGGGTTACTTTTTCATACAATGCGATATGTGTCGCCCCGACGACTCAAATCATCTAATTTTGACTTGTATACAAATTGTTGAGATGTTATTATTTCCTTCCTTACTATGTTTGACATGCATCGTTTGTGTATCCTTAATAAAACACGTTTAAACACACAAATAAGGTATCCAGGCATTGCTTCGAATATATAGTTTTGAATGCTAAAGTTTCTAAAAAAAAGCATTTTTTTGTAGGTAAAGTTTTTTTTCTATAATGGGTTTTTAGGGGTAAAAAAACGGGGTTGTGGGACCCCCACCCCATTAAAAAAAAGCATTATTTCGATGTATTCTTTTCGAAACTTTGGCATTCGAAACGTTTGCATTCGATGCAATCACTAAGAACCACAAATAAGTCTTTCCCCAACTCTCCTTTGCTTTGGAGACAGGAATTGTAAAAGCTCTGTAGGCCCCCTTCCTAATGCATCTTGCTGTTCATGGCATGCATTGTAAGCCGAAGGGCTAGGTTTTCTGCATTCTGCTGGACAAACAATGAGTATACAGCCGGTGGACCCCTTCCTAATGCCTCCTGCTCTCAAAAGGACTGTGAAACACCCTCTACAGCCTTCTGAAAGGGCAGGGACTAGAAGGAATGTGAACAAAGCCACACCCCTTCTAGGGAGCATAAGAAAACCCCGCCCCGTATGCCTTCTCCGAGTGTAAGGAATATCAGCTCCGCCTCACCCATATGCTCTCATTTGTGCTAGGGAGTGTAAGGAATATGAGCTAAGCCTCTAACCCTAAGCCTTATCTAGTGGTAGGAAGTGCAAGGAGAGTGCACTAAATGCCACCCTTTATGCCATGTGTTGTGTTAGGAATGTAAAAAGTATGAGGTCAAGCGTAATGCCTCTGGGGGACACCTTTCACATTTTATCAATATGACAAATATGACAATTAATATAATTCCTGCTAAGTCTTGTACTAGAGGGGTGACAGATCAAGAGTTGCAAGTTGTTTTCCAATCTTATGATTGGAATTCAACTTTAAGTACCCTACACAGGGAAAGAACAAAGAGTGACGTACCCCCATGAGGTCAGCAGCCACAAATAGCCCCTTGGAACTGCAGAGGCTCTTCGTTTTGACTGTTTGGTGGAACCCCCTTTGGTGGATGGACACATCGTCTGTTGGGTGAAAGCGAAATAGGGCCCTCAGAGTCGCTTGCTTGGGCTTCTTCAGTAGGCCGTCTTGATGTTAATCAGTCTGCTTTTAGGGTTGGTACGGGAGCTTCATTAAATAGTTTTTTAATTACTCTTGTACAACTGCAGTCTAAATTAGAGCAACAACCTTGTTTTTCGGCCTTTTTACCCATCACACAGGCACTTAATTGTATAAACAAGGAAGTTTTATGGGCAAAATTGGAACAGTTCGGGTGCCCCAAGGCCATTCTTAGCATTTTAATAGCCGTACACTCAGAGACAAAAGTAAAGATCTGTCTGGATGAAACGGGACATCCAACAAAGTGGAACTCTACTTACCGGGGCCTTCGCCAAGGCTGTGTAATTGCACCCTTTCTTTTGAACTTTTATATCTGTGACCTTGGTGACATCTTTCAGAAGATTCAAAGTTATCCTCCAAGGCTAGGCAATATTCGTTTAAATTATCTGGCATATGTAGACGACATGGTTCTTTTTGATTTTACCCTGATAGGTCTTCAACATTCTTTGACGGCGATAAACGATGCACCTGAAGTTAATTACTAAGAAATCTCAGGCGTTCATAATAAACTACACTAAGCGAGATAAACCCAATCCGAGTTGGTGGTTAAATCATTCTCTCTTAGAGATAGTATCCTCATTTAAATATCTAGGTGTGGTAATTCATGCCAAATGAACCAAAAGTAACGGTTTGCAAAACGTGTACAAGCCTGCCGTGGCTAGTGCGACGGAATTGCGACAGTTCGATAGAAAATGTCGATGTTTTTCGTCAATTACGATTCTATTATATGTTGGGGAAACAAGTGTATTGCCGTCAAATTGGGACAGAGTTGAAGCGCTTACATGGAGAAGGGTTTTATCTCTAAGCCCAGGAACTCCTAGTCCTTTAGTGAGGCATGAACTGGGTTTCATTTCCTTACACGCACGTGCTACGTGGGGTTCTCTCCAATTGTTCAGGGAACTGTTAGATGCTCCATAATAAACCCTGTTCTGTGGTGTGAATAAAGACATGCCATGGCGTAGATGTAATGTTTTAGAGATCCGGATGGCACCGATCCTCTCTACATCATCTATTAGACATGGCTCAGTGGGTGAGATTATTGCCAATCCCAGCACAGTGACGAGGAACGTCTTTGAGGATCACTGGATAGAGAGTCAAAGTTTAGCTATGAATTATCATGTTTCCTACCACATCCGACGTTCTTCCATCTTACCTACGAAAACACTTTTCAAAAACCTATAGAGGTATGATGTTACGCTTCAAACTTTGCCAACCAGAGAAGTGACCTGTAGATACTGTGGGGTGACTGTAGAAACACTGAACCACTTCATCTTTGATGGTCATATTTTCCATGCACTCCGTCTGGAATTCTTTGCTAAGTTTGTGTCGCATGAATAATTCTTGTGTACTGAGTTGTTTTGGTTTAGGATTTGAAAAAAACACGATTGTAATATGGATTTGGCGATAAAGAAATTTTTACACACATTTTTGATTAAGTTAAGTGTATGTTTACTGAATTGTGGATGTTTTAGGATTTTAAATGATTAAGACTGAAACATGGTTCCCCTTATGCCTTCTCGAGTGTTAGGGAGTGTAAGGAATATAAGCTAAACCCTGCCCCTTATGCCTTCTCGAGTGTTAGGAAGTGTAAGGAATAAAAGCTAAACCCCGCCCCTTATGCCTTCTCGAGTGTTAGTGAGTGTAAGGAATATAAACTAAACCCCGCCCCTTATGCCTTCTCGAGTGTTAGTGAGTGTAAGGAATATAAGCTAAACCCCGCCCCTTATGCCTTCTCGAGTGTTAGTGAGTGTAAGGAATATAAGCTAAACCCCGCCTCTTATGCCTTCTCGAGTGTTAGTGAGTGTAAGGAATATAAGCTAAACCCGGCCCCTTATGCCTTCTCGAGTGTTAGGGAGTGTAAGGAATAAAAGCTAAACCCCGGCTCTTATGCCTTCTCGAGTGTTAGGGAGTGTAAGGAATATAAGCTAAACCCGGCCCCTTATGCCTTCTCTAGTGTTAGGGAGTGTAAGGAATATAAGCTAAACCCTGCCCCTTATGCCTTCTCGAGTGTTAGGAAGTGTAAGGAATAAAAGCTAAACCCCGCCCCTTATGCCTTCTCGAGTGTTAGGGAGTGTAAGGAATATAAGCTAAACCCCGCCCCTTATGCCTTCTCGAGTGTTAGGGAGTGTAAGGAATATAAGCTAAACCCCGCCCCTTATGCCTTCTCGATTGTTAGGGAGTGTAAGAAATATAAGATAAACCCCGCTCCTTATGCCTTCTCGAGTGTTAGGAAGTGTAAGGAATAAAAGCTAAACCCCGCCCCTTATGCCTTCTCGAGTGTTAGTGAGTGTAAGGAATATAAGCTAAACCCGGCCCCTTATGCCTTCTCGAGTGTTAGGGAGTGTAAGGAATAAAAGCTAAACCCCGGCTCTTATGCCTTCTCGAGTGTTAGGGAGTGTAAGGAATATAAGCTAAACCCCGCCCCTTATGCCTTCTCGAGTGTTAGTGAGTGTAAGGAATATAAGCTAAACCCCGCCTCTTATGCCTTCTCGAGTGTTAGTGAGTGTAAGGAATATAAGCTAAACCCGGCCCCTTATGCCTTCTCGAGTGTTAGGGAGTGTAAGGAATAAAAGCTAAACCCCGGCTCTAATGCCATCTCGAGTGTTAGGGAGTGTAAGGAATATAAGCTAAACCCGGTCCCTTATGCCTTCTCGAGTGTTAGGGAGTGTAAGGAATATAAGCTAAACCCTGCCCCTTATGCCTTCTCGAGTGTTAGGAAGTGTAAGGAATAAAAGCTAAACCCCGCCCCTTATGCCTTCTCGAGTGTTAGTGAGTGTAAGGAATATAAGCTAAACCCGGCCCCTTATGCCTTCTCGAGTGTTAGGGAGTGTAAGGAATAAAAGCTAAACCCCAGCTCTTATGCCTTCTCGAGTGTTAGGGAGTGTAAAGAATATAAGCTAAACCCCGCCCCTTATGCCTTCTCGAGTGTTAGGGAGTGTAAGGAATATAAGCTAAACCCCGCCCCTTAAGCCTTCTCGAGTGTTAGGGAGTGTAAGGAATAAAAGCTAAACCCCGCCCCTTATGCCTTCTCGAGTGTTAGTGAGTGTAAGGAATATAAGCTAAACCCCGCCCCTTATGCCTTCTCGAGTGTTAGGGAGTGTAAAGAATAAAAGCTAAACCCCGGCTCTTATGCCTTCTCGAGTGTTAGGGAGTGTAAGGAATATAAGCTAAACCCCGCCCCTTATGCCTTCTCGAGTGTTAGGGAGTGTAAGGAATATAAGCTAAACCCCGCCCCTTATGCCTTCTCGAGTGTTAGGGAGTGTAAGGAATAAAAGCTAAACCCCGCCTCTTACATCCTTCTCGAGTGTTAAGGAGTGTAAGGAATATAAGCTAAACCCCGCCCCTTATGCCTTCTGGAGTGTTAGAGAGTGTAAGGAATAAAAGATAAACCCCGCCTCTTATGCCTTCTCGAGTGTTACGGAGTGTAAGGAATATAAGCTAAACCCCGTCCTTTATATCTTCTCGAGTGTTAGGGAGTGTAAGGAATATAAGCTAAACCCCGCCCCTTATGCCTTCTCGAGTGTTAGGGAGTGTAAGGAATAAAAGCTAAACCCCACCCCTTATGCCTTCTCGAGTGTTAGGGAGGGTAAGGAATATAAGCTAAGGAATATAAGCTAAATCCCACCCCTTATGCCTTCTCGAGTGTTAGGGAGTGTAAGGAATAATAATAATAATAATTTGGCATTTATATAGCGCTACAAACCATCAGGTATCTGAGTGCTGCTTATAATTACCCACGGTGTGTGGTGCTCATTTATCGACCTCGGAAGGATGAAAGGCTGAGTTTGGCCCCGCTGGGATTCGAACCTGCGTTAGCAAGCTCCGCACAGATGTCAAAGAGAGCGCTCTACTCGATGTGCCACTTGACCAGAATAAAAGCTAAATCCCACCCCTTATGCCTTCTCGAGTGTTAGGGAGTGTAAGGAATATGAGCTACACCCCACCCCTTATGCCTTCTCGAGTGTTAGGGAGTGTAAGGAATAAAAGCTAAACCCCGCCTCTTATGCCTTCTCGAGTGTTAGGGAGTGTAAGGAATATAAGCTAAACCCCACCCCTCATGCCTTCTCGAGTGTTAGGGAGTGTAAAGATTATAAGCTACACCCCACCCCTTATGCCTTCTCGAGTGTTAGGGAGTGTAAGGAATATAAGCTAAACCGCGCCCCTTATGCCTTCTCGAGTGTTAGGGAGTGTAAGGAATAAAAGCTAAACCCCGCCTCTTATGCCTTCTCGAGTGTTAGGTAGTGTAAGGTATATAAGCTAAACCCTGCCCTTTATGCCTTCTCGAGTGTTAGGGAGTGTAAGGAATATAAGCTAAACCCCGCCCCTTATGCCTTCTCGAGTGTTAGGGAGTGTAAGGAACATAAGCTAAACCCGCCCCTTATGCCTTCTCGAGTGTTAGGGAGTGTAAGGAATATAAGCTAAACCCGGCCCCTTATGCCTTCTCGAGTGTTAGGGAGTGTAAGGAATAAAAGCTAAACCCCGGCTCTTATGCCTTCTCAAGTGTTAGGGAGTGTAAGGAATATAAGCTAAACCCGGCCCCTTATGCCTTCTCGAGTGTTAGGGAGTGTAAGGAATATAAGCTAAATCCTGCCCCTTATGCCTTCTTGAGTGTTAGGAAGTGTAAGGAATAAAAGCTAAACCCCGCCCCTTATGCCTTCTCGAGTGTTAGTGAGTGTAAGGAATATAAGCTAAACCCGGCCCCTTATGCCTTCTCGAGTGTTAGGGAGTGTAAGGAATAAAAGCTAAACCCCGGCTCTTATGCCTTCTTGAGTGTTAGGGAGTGTAAGGAATATAAGCTAAACCCTGCCCCTTATGCCTTCTCGAGAGTTAGGGAGTGTAAGGAATATAAGCTAAACCCCGCCCCTTATGCCTTCTCGAGTGTTAGGGAGTGTAAGGAATATAAGCTAAACCCTGCCCCTTATGCCTTCTCGAGTGTTAGGAAGTGTAAGGAATAAAAGCTAAACCCCGCCCCTTATGCCTTCTCGAGTGTTAGTGAGTGTAAGGAATATAAGCTAAACCCGGCCCCTTATGCCTTCTCGAGTGTTAGGGAGTGTAAGGAGTAAAAGCTAAACCCCGGCTCTTATGCCTTCTCGAGTGTTAGGGAGTGTAAGGAATATAAGCTAAACCCCGCCCCTTATGCCTTCTCGAGTGTTAGGGAGTGTAAGGAATAAAAGCTAAACCCCACCCCTTATGCCTTCTCGAGTGTTAGGGAGGGTAAGGAATATAAGCTAAGGAATATAAGCTAAACCCCACCCCTTATGCCTTCTCGAGTGTTAGGGAGTGTAAGGAATAAAAGCTAAACCCCGCCTCTTATGCCTTCTCGAGTGTTAGGGAGTGTAAGGAATATAAGCTAAACCCCGCCCCTCATGCCTTCTCGAGTGTTAGGGAGTGTAAGGAATATAAGCTAAACCCCGCCCCTTATGCCTTCTCGAGTGTTAGGGAGTGTAAGGAATATAAGCTAAACCGCGCTACTTATGCCTTCTCGAGTGTTAGGGAGTGTAAGGAATAAAAGCTAAACCCCGCCTCTTATGCCTTCTCGAGTGTTAGGTAGTGTAAGGAATATAAGCTAAATCCCGCCCTTTATGCCTTCTCGAGTGTTAGGGAGTGTAAGGAATATAAGATAAACACCGCCCCTTATGCCTTCTCGAGTTTTAGGGAGTGTAAGGAACATAAGCTAAACCCGCCCCTTATGCCTTCTCGAGTGTTAGGCAGTATAAGGAATATAAGCTAAACCCGGCCCCTTATGCCTTCTCAAGTGTTAGGGAGTGTAAGGAATAAAAGCTAAACCCCGGCTCTTATGCCTTCTCGAGTGTTAGGGAGTGTAAGGAATATAAGCTAAACCCTGCCCCTTATGCCTTCTTGAGTGTTAGGAAGTGTAAGGAATAAAAGCTAAACCCCGCCCCTTATGCCTTCTCGAGTGTTAGTGAGTGTAAGGAATATAAGCTAAACCCGGCCCCTTATGCCTTCTCGAGTGTTAGGGAGTGTAAGGAATAAAAGCTAAACCCCGGCTCTTATGCCTTCTCGAGTGTTAGGGAGTGTAAAGAATATAAGCTAAACCCCGCCCCTTATGCCTTCTCGAGTGTTAGGGAGTGTAAGGAATATAAGCTAAACCCCGCCCCTTATGCCTTCTCGAGTGTTAGGGAGTGTAAGGAATATAAGCTAAACCCTGCCCCTTATGCCTTCTCGAGTGTTAGGAAGTGTAAGGAATAAAAGCTAAACCCCGCCCCTTATGCCTTCTCGGGTGATAGTGAGTGTAAGGAATATAAGCTAAACCCGGCCCCTTATGCCTTCTCGAGTGTTAGGGAGTGTAAGGAATAAAAGCTAAACCCCGGCTCTTATGCCTTCTCGAGTGTTAGGGAGTGTAAGGAATATAAGCTAAACCCCGCCCCTTATGCCTTCTCGAGTGTTAGGGAGTGTAAGGAATATAAGCTAAACCCCGCCCCTTATGCCTTCTCGAGTGTTAGGGAGTGTAAGGAATAAAAGCTAAACCCCGCCTCTTATGCCTTCTCGAGTGTTAAGGAGTGTAAGGAATATAAGCTAAACCCCGCCCCTTATGCCTTCTGGAATGTTAGAGAGTGTAAGGAATAAAAGCTAAACCCCGCCTCTTATGCCTTCTCGAGTGTTACGGAGTGTAAGGAATATAAGCTAAACCCCGTCCTTTATATCTTCTCGAGTGTTAGGGAGTGTAAGGAATATAAGCTAAACCCCGCCCCTTATGCCTTCTCGAGTGTTAGGGAGTGTAAGGAATAAAAGCTAAACCCCACCCCTTATGCCTTCTCGAGTGTTAGGGAGGGTAAGGAATATAAGCTAAGGAATATAAGCTAAACCCCACCCCTTATGCCTTCTCGAGTGTTAGGGAGTGTAAGGAATAATAATAATAATAATTTGGCATTTATATAGCGCTACAAACCATCAGGTATCTGAGTGCTGCTTATAATTACCCACGGTGTGTGGTGCTCATTCATCGACCTCGGAAGGATGAAAGGCTGAGTTTGGCCCCGCTGGGATTCGAACCTGCGTTAGCAAGCTCCGCACAGATGTCAAAGAGAGCGCTCTACTCGATGTGCCACTTGACCAGAATAAAAGCTAAATCCCACCCCTTATGCCTTCTCGAGTGTTAGGGAGTGTAAGGAATATGAGCTAAACCCCACCCATTATGCCTTCTCGAGTGTTAGGGAGTGTAAGGAATAAAAGCTAAACCCTGCCTCTTATGCCTTCTCGAGTGTTAGGGAGTGTAAGGAATATAAGCTAAACCTCGCCCCTTATGCCTTCTCGAGTGTTAGGGAGTGTAAGGAATAAAAGCTAAACCCCGCCTCTTATGCCTTCTCGAGTGTTAGGGAGTGTAAGGAATATAAGCTAAACCCCGCCCCTCATGCCTTCTCGAGTGTTAGGGAGTGTAAGGAATATAAGCTAAACCCCGCCCCTTATGCCTTCTCGAGTGTTAGGGAGTGTAAGGAATATAAACTAAACCGCGCCCCTTATGCCTTCTCGAGTGTTAGGGAGTGTAAGGAATAAAAGCTAAACCCCGCCTCTTATGCCTACTCGAGTGTTAGGTAGTGTAAGGAATATAAGCTAAACGCCGCCCTTTATGCCTTCTCGAGTGTTAGGGAGTGTAAGGAATATAAGCTAAACCCCGCCCCTTATGCCTTCTCGAGTGTTAGGGAGTGTAAGGAACATAAGCTAAACCCGCCCCTTATGCCTTCACGAGTGTTAGGGAGTGTAAGGAATATAAGCTAAACCCCGCCCCTTATGCCTTCTCGAGTGTTAGGGAGTGTAAGCAATATAAGCTAAACCCCGCCCCTTATGCCTTCTCGAGTGTTAGGGAGTGTAAAGAATATAAGCTAAAACCCGCCCCTTATGCCTTCTCGAGTGTTAGGGAGTGTAAGGAATATAAGTGAAACCCCACCCCTCATGCCTTCTCGCGTGTTAGGGAGTGTAAGGAATATAAGCTAAACCCCGCCCCTTATGCCTTCTCCAGTGTTAGGGAGCGTAAGGAATAAAAGTTAAACCCCACCCCTTATGCCTTCTCGAGTGTTAGGGAAGGAATATAAGCTAAACCCCACCCCTTATGCCTTCTCGAGTGTTAGGGAGTGTAAGGGATATAAGCTAAAGCCTGCTCTTTATGCCTTCTCAAGGGTTAGTGAGTGTGAGAATGTGAACTAAACCCCACCTCTTATGCCTTTTCTAGCATTAGGGAGTGTGAGAATGTGAACTAAACCCCACCCCTTATGCCTTCTCGAGTGTTAGGGAGTGTAAGGAATATAAGCTAAACCCGGCCCCTTATGCCTTCTCTAGTGTTAGGGAGTGTAAGAAATATAAGCTAAACCCCACCCGGTATGCCTTCTCTAGTGTTAGGGAGTGTAAGGAATATAAGCTAAACCCGGCCCCTTATGCCTTCTCGAGTGTTAGGGAGTGTAAGGAATATAAGCTAAACCCCGCCCCTCATGCCTTCTCGAGTGTTAGGGAGTGTAAGGAATATAAGCTAAGCCCCGCCCCTTATGCCTTCTCTAGTGTTAGGGAGTGTAAGGAATATAAGCTAAACCCGGCCCCTTATGCCTTCTCGAGTGTTAGTGAGTGTGAGAATGTGAACTAAACCCCACCTCTTATGCCTTTTCTAGCATTAGGGAGTGTGAGAATGTGATCTAAACCCCATCCCTTATGCCTTCTCTAGTGTTAGGGAGTGTAAGGAATATAAGCTAAACCCTGCCCGGTATGCCTTCTCTAGTGTTAGGGAGTGTAAGAAATATAAGCTAAACCCCACCCGGTATGCCTTCTCTAGTGTTAGGGAGTGTAAGAAATATAAGCTAAACCCCACCCGGTATGCCTTCTCTAGTGTTAGGGAGTGTAAGGAATATAAGCTAAACCCGGCCCCTTATGCCTTCTCGAGTGTTAGTGAGTGTGAGAATGTGAACTAAACCCCACCTCTTATGCCTTTTCTAGCATTAGGGAGTGTGAGAATGTGATCTAAACCCCACCCCTTATGCCTTCTCTAGTGTTAGGGAGTGTAAGGAATATGAGCTAAACCCGGCCCCTTATGCCTTCTCGAGTGTTAGTGAGTGTGAGAATGTGAACTAAACCCCAGCTCTTATGCCTTTTCTAGCATTAGGGAGTGTGAGAATGTGAACTAAACCCCACCCCTTATGCCTTCTCTAGTGTTAGGGAGTGTAAGGAATATAAGATAAACCCTGCCCGGTATGCCTTCTCTAGTGTTAGGGAGTGTAAGGAATATAAACTAAACCCCACCCCTTATGCCTTCTCGAGTGTTAGTGAGTGTGAGAATGTGAACTAAACCTCACCCCGTATGCCTTCTCTAGTGTTAGGGAGTGTAAGCAATATCAGCTAAGCCCCACCCTTATGTCCTTTCTAGTATTGGGACTGTAGTGAATCTTAACTGAGCCCAACTACTAATATCCTCTCTACTCTTAAGGGGTGTAAGGAATATGAATTAAACCCTGCTCCTTATGTCTTTTCTAGCATAAGGGAGTATAAGCAACCTCAGCTAAAGCCTGGCCTTTTGCCTTCTCTAGTGTTAGGGACTTTAGGAGCTCGGAGACAGACCCCTGAATGCTTGAGGTGGTAAGTTCTTTGTTAAGAGGCCATCATCAAAGTACATTTTGCTTCTGATGCGACTGCAACACCTGGGTGTGAAAGAACCCTTTCCAGATAGAGGTGGTTTTAACAGTCAAACTCCCTCCCCCTTGCATTTCTCCTCATAGAGGATCATCGGGCCTTCAGGAAAGCACTAAAACCCTGGCTGTTCCCCCCCCCCAAGCTTCCAGATCCCCCAAACCTTCCTTGTGGGACTCCAAGCACACATGAAGGACTCTGGTAGTCTCTCCAGCACGCTGCACCTAGAATGAATCCTGACAGTGGGCCAGGTATTGCAATCTCATGGGCTTGGAGGGCGGACAGGGCATTGCACTTAAAATGCACTCTGGGGATTCACGCTGACCACCCTATAGGAGAACAATCAGGCCCCTCAGACACCTCGATCATGGTGGGCGGTCCAGGTAACTCGAAAGCACAGCTTGCACTTACATCGCATGTGAAATGTAGCACTCCTTGTACATAGATGGAACCCAGGAAGTAGGCTTTTTTGTTTGTACAGCTAACGCATTTCACCTCTCACACACCAAACCTTCTCAATTTAGCGGAAGTCACGGGCTCACTCCACACACCCTGCACTCACAGATAACACAAAGACCATTGCACATCACTTCTGCCCTAAGAATGAAGCTATTTTTAACAACACACATTCAAACTGTAGCTTACCACATAACTCTCTATCTCCTTAAACACAATGCCCCCCTTTAGTCCATAGCAGCCCTCCGCCGTGCCCATACACACTCCACTTAGACATGGGCGATTAGCAGGGTCTTGGCCACCCTCACATACCTCTAATGGCTGAAATACACACATGCATAATAGCAACTCCCAAATTATCCTAAACCTTTGGAATCCGGTGCCTTTGAGGGCATTCAATCAAAGGCGCATTGGGACCATAATTGTGGTGTAAGGGGGTGTAACAAATGACAAACATGTATGAATGAATAAAGGAGTTTGGGAGAGCATGTGATTTATGAAGGAGTACGGGAGAGCTTGTGATTATGGAAGGGGTCCAGGAGAGCATGTTATTTTGGAAGGGGTACAGGGGATCATGTGATTTTGGAAGAGGCACAGGAGAGAATGTGATTTGGGAAGAGGTACGGGAGAGCATGTGATTTTGGAAGGGGTCCAGGAGAGATCATGTGATTTTGGAAGGGGTCCAGGAGAGTATCTTATTTTGGAAAGGGTACGGGGGGGAGCATGTGATTTGGGAAGGGGTACGGGAGAGATCATGTGATTTTGGAAGGGGTACAGGAGGGAGCATGTGATTTGGGAAGGGGTACGGGAGGATCATGTGATTTTGGAAGGGGTACGGGAGGGAGCATGTGATTTGGAAAGGGATACGGGAGAGATCATGTGATTTTGGAAGGGGTACGGGAGAGCCTGTGATTTTGGAAGGGGTTCAAGAAAGATCATGTGATTTTGGAAGGGTTCCAAGAGAGCATGTGATTTTGGAAGGGGTACAGGAAAGGATGTGATTTTGGAAGGGGTACAGGAGAGCATGTGATTGTGTAACGGGTACGGGTGAAATCATGTGATTTGGGAAGGGGTACGGGAGAGCCTGTGATTTTGGAAGGGGTATGGGAGAGCTTGTGATTTTGGAAGGGCTCCAAGAGAGCATGTGATTGTGTAACGGGTACGGGTGAAATCATGTGATTTGGGAAGGGGTACGGGAGAGCATGTGATTTTGGAAGGGGTACAGGAGAGATCATGTCATTTAGGGAGGGGTACAGGAGAGCGTGGGATTTTGGAAAGGGTACAGGAGAGATCATGTGATTTTGGAAGGGGTAAGGGAGAGCATGTGATTTTAGAAGGGGTACGGGAGAGATCATATGATTTTGGAAGGGGTACAGGAGAGATCATGTAATTTTGGAAGGGGAACTAGAGATTATGTGATTTTGGAAGGGGTACAGGAGGGATCATGTGATTTAGGGACGGGTACAGGAAAGCATGTGATTTTGGAATGGGTACAGGAGAGATCATGTGATTTTGGAAGGGGTCCAGGAGAGATCATGTGATTTTGGAAGGGGTAAGGGAGAGCATGTGATTTTAGAAGGGGTACGGGAGAGATCATATGATTTTGGAAGGGGTACAGGAGAGATCATGTAATTTTGGAAGGGGAACTAGAGATTATGTGATTTTGGAAGGGGTACAGGAGGGATCATGTGGTTTTAGAAGGGTACAGAAGAGATCATGTGATTTAGGGAGGGGTACAGGAAAGTATGTGATTTTGGAATGGGTACAGGAGAGATCATGTGATTTTGGAAGGGGTATGGGAGAGCATGTGATTTTGAAAGAGTACGGGAGAGCTTGTGATTTTGGAACGGGTACAGGAGAGATCATGTGATTTAGGGAGGGGTACGGGAGAGCATGTGATTTTGGAAGGGGTACAGGAGGGATCATGTGATTTAGGGAGGGGTACAGGAAAGCATGTGATTTTGGAATGGGTACAGGAGAGATCATGTGATTTTGGAAGGGGTACAGGAGAGATCTGTGATTTTGGAAGGGGTAAGGGAGAGCATGTGATTTTAGAAGGGGTACGGGAGAGATCATATGATTTTGGAAGGGGGACAGGAGAGATCATGTAATTTTGGAAGGGGAACTAGAGATTATGTGATTTTGGAAGGGGTACAGGAGAGATCATGTGATTTAGGGAGGGGTACAGGAAAGCATGTGATTTTGGAATGGGTACAGGAGAGATCATGTGATTTTGGAAGGGGTATGGGAGAGCATGTGATTTTGAAAGAGTACGGGAGAGCTTGTGATTTTGGAACGGGTACAGGAGAGATCATATGATTTTGGAAGGGGTACAGGAGAGATCATGTGATTTTGGAAGGGGTACGGGAGAGCATGTGATTTTGGAAGGGGTACAGGAGAGATCATGTGATTTTGGAAGGGGTCCAGGAGAGCATGTTATTTTGAAGGGGTTCAGGAGAGATCAAGTCATCTACGAAGGGGTGAGAGGATGGAGGGAAGAGCCTATTTCCCACCTGAACATATTGTGTGATCCTGGTCAAATCACTTGGTCAGCAAAACCTGGTGCAGTTGCCAAGCTGCTTCCTGCCAGTCATAGCCCTAACCACACAATTCCAATAGTAGAAAAAGACACCTGGAAAATATGTCCCAATATTTCATCAATGTAGTTCTTGTGATAGCCATTATCACCCCACCCTAAGTTCCAGCTCCACATCCACCCGCTGTCAATCTTGCCCATGGGGTCCTTTGCATTAAATCTTCCACTGCTAGAAACCCCCAGCAGATATCTTCTCATCTCCTCACCTTGTAGAGCTCCACATATCGAGGGTGCGGGAAGTGCAGCTGCGCGATAAAGACCTTGACGCAGTCACTCTTCATCCCTTCCCGGTAAAGGTTCTCCGCCATCAACCGGGTCACAAAGTTCTTCCCAGTGCCAGACCACCCATGGAATGACAGTGTCAGCGCCTTCCGGGGATGCCTATCCTGAAGGAATGTCGGCACGAACCTCAGGACCACCTCACGTGCGAGGTGCTGCCCGTGCAAGCGGCGCGACAGGTCCAGCTCCAACCCTAAAGAGAGAACAAATGAAATTAGTGAACCCAGAGTGACCAAACAGGTGCAGCCCAGAGGAGAAAAAGAGAGATGCTGGAGAACCAGAAAGACGAACAAGCTCCATTTCTGAGGAGAGAAAGGAAAACATTGCTGAACCCAGAGTGACCATCCACCTCCAACCCAGAGAAGAAAAAGTGTGATGCTAGTGAAGCCAGAAAAACAAACCAACCCCAACCCAAAGTAGAATAAGCATCGGCAATGCCAACAGTTTTGGCTTTTGTGTAGGCATGGGTAAGGTGTTTGCCAGGCACTGCCATAGTAGTATTAAATGGCAATTGATGGTAGCAGATGAAAATTGTTGCAAGAACCCAGGCATTTAATAGTAGTACCCTGAAAATGTCTAATACATATACACAAGCTAGAACTTTTGGCTTTGCCAATGTTTGTTTTTAACAGGACTTCACTGAAAAACACACATAGTGCTGATGAATCAAGTGTCTGAAGGCAGATCTGGTTTTTTACATCAGTAGCATGTTTACCGCTCTAATAAAGTGATTAACTCTAAGAAGACTGCTTTGAAAAAACAATGGAGGCACTTCTAGTGGAAAGTTTGATGGTAAATCTTGATCAAGGGAGCTCAACGAGATCCCAGGAGGATATGTTTTGGGTGGGGAGGGGCAGGGAGTGCCAGGGATTGGCCATAGGGATTAGCATGACCATGGGCAGTCAATGGGTGGGTAAATAACCAAGAATATCCTACAAGCTTTGTGCCCTCTTCATATGCCATTTCTCTCTAGCTGTAGCACTGTAATGAAATCGTTTCATCTCAACGGTGGTTCTTTAGCTAATAGCCAAAACTAAAAAGAGTGACACTGGTGAAAACCCAGAGTGACCAACCAGCTCCAGCCCAGAGGAGAACAATAGAGACAACAGTGAACCCAGAGTGACCAGCCAGCTCCAGCCCAGAGGAGAACAGGAGAGATGCTGGTGAACCCAGCGTGACCAACCAGCTCCAGCCCAGACGAGAACAAGAGAGACGCTGGTGAACCCAGAGTGACCAACCAGCTCCAGCCCAGAGGAGAACAAGAGAGGGGCTGGTGAACCCAGAGTGACCAACCAGCTCCAGCCCAGAGGAGAACGAGAGAGGGGCTGGTGAACCCAGAGTGACCAACCAGCTCCAACCCAGAGGAGAACAGGAGAGAGGCTGGTGAAACCAGAGTGACCAACCAGCTCCAGCCCAGAGGAGAACAAGAGAGACGCAGGTGAACCCAGAGTGACCAACCGGCTCCAACCCAGAGGAGAACAAGAGAGAGGCTGGTGAACCCAGAGTGACCAACCGGCTCCAGCCCAGAGGAGAACAAGAGAGAGGCTGGTGAACACAGAGTGACCAACCAGCTCCAGCCCAGAGGAGAACAAGAGAGATGCTGGTGAACCCAGAGTGACCAACCAGCTCCAGCCCAGAGGAGAACAAGAGAGACGCTGGTGAACCCATAGTGACCAACCAGCTCCAGCCCAGAGGAGAACAAGAGAGACGCTGGTGAACCCGGAGTGACCAACCAGCTCCAGCCCAGAGGAGAACAAGAGAGACGCTGGTGAACCAAGAGTGAAAAACCAGCTCCAGCCCAGAGGAGAACAAGAGAGAAACAGGTAAACCCAGAGTGAACAACCAGCTCCAGCCCAGAGGAGAACAAGAGAGACGCTGGTGAACCCATAGTGATCAACCAGCTCCAACCCAGAGGAGAATAAGAGAGACACCAGTGATCAACGAGTGACCAACAAGCTCCAGCCCAGAGGAGAACAAGAGAGAGGCTGGTGAACCCAGAGTGACCAACCAGCTCCAGCCCAGAGGGGAACAAGAGAGACACAGGTAAACCCAGAGTGACCAACCAGCTCCAGCCCACAGGAGAACAAGAGAGACACGAGAGACACAGGTAAACCCAGAGTGACCAACCAGCTCCAGCCCAGAGGAGAACAAGAGAGACACAGGTAAACCCAGAGTGACCAACCAGCTCCAACCCAGAGGAAAACAAGAGAGAGGCTGGTGAACCCAGAGTGACCAACCAGCTCCAGCCCAAAGGAGAACAAGAGAGAGGCTGGTGAACCCAGAGTGACCAACCAGCTCCAACCCAGAGGAGAATAAGAGAGACACCAGTGAACACCTAGTGACCAATCAGCTCCAGCCCAGAGGAGAACAAGAGAGAGGCCGGTGAACCCAGAGTGACCAACCAGCTCCACCCCAGAGGAGAACAAGAGAGACGCTGGTGAACCCAGAGAGACCAACCAGCTCCAGCCCAGAGGAGAACAAGAGAGACGCTAGTGAAACCAGAGTGACCAACCAGCTCCAGCCCAGAGGAGAACAAGAGAGATGCCGGTGAACTCAGAGTGACCCACCAGCTCCCGCCCAGAGGAGAACCAGAGAGACGCCGGTGAACCCAGGGTGACCAATCAGCTCCAGCCCAGACGAGAGCAAGAGAGACGCTAGTGAAACCAGAGTGACCAACCAGCTCCAGCCCAGAGGAGAACAAGAGAGATGCCGGTGAACTCAGAGTGACCCATCAGCTCCCGCCCACAGGAGAACCAGAGAGATGCCGGTTTGTTTGTTTGTTTGTTTATTTATTTATATCGCGCACCTAACCCGGAGGTAATTGGGCGCTGGTGATAGTAATAGTTACAGAGGCATAGAATAGACAATTGTGTACATTAATACAGTTTGAACATACAAGTAAAGTTACAATGGTGAGTATATACAAGGTGAACATAATACATATTATACATTGGATCAAAGCAGTCATGGGAGCCGATCATCTACTAGTTAGTGGTATCAGGAACTGTTATTTTGCGTATTATTTACTATCCAGGTGATAGCCTGACTTCTGAAATTGTTGAAGGTCTGAATGGTTTGGATATTCTGTGGGAGAGAGTTCCAAAGCTGGGCGGCTAATACTGGGAAGCTGGAACCTCCTGCTCTTTTCAGATTATATCTGGGCACCACCAGGCATGGTGTGTTGGAAGATCTGGTGGTTGTATTGGATACCTTCCAAGTGAACTTGTCTGTGAGGCGGGGGGGCTTGGTGGTTAAGCGCTTTATGAGTGAGGCAAATAGTTTTCAGGGCAATTTTGTCCTGTATAGAGAGCCACCTGTGGTGCTTTCTTGTATCTGATGATTGCTCTCTTTTGGGGATATTCAGCGTGGCTCTGAGCGCGTTATTTTGCATAATCTGTAGTTTTTTTAAGATGGTTTTGTTCGCTCCTAGATAAAGACTGTTGCAATAATCCAATTTGGATTGTATGAGCGCTCTCGCCAGGGTGAGGCAGCTAGCGGATGATAGTAGCGGTCTACAGGCTCTGATTAACTTGCCAGTGTAGGCTGTGGCCGATGAAGTCATGTTGATGTGCTTAGTTAGGTTAGACTGGGCGTCAAAGTAGAAACCTAGAGTTTTTACATGTTTGGCAATAGGTATGCTATTCCCATCGATGACTATGTTTGTATAGTGAGGACTTAGCTTAAGGATATTGTTGGATGATCCGACTAGGAGTAATTCCGTCTTGTCATCATTCAGGCATAAGCCATGTGTGGCCATCCATGCCTGAATGATGATGTAGACTTCATTAATCCGCGCGACGTCTATATCATAGGTTCCTGAAAGGGGTAGGAGTATCTGGGTGTCATCTGCATAATTTATGTAGGGGACACCCAGACGGTCCAATTTGTCAAATAGTGGCTTTGTAAAAATGTTGTACAAAGTGGGTGAGACGCAGGAGCCTTGAGGGACTCCGCAGGTGATGGGGATGGGGTCAGCAGCTGCTGAGGGTGAGAACACGCGCATAGTTCTGTTTGCGAGGAAAGATTGGATCCAGGCAACTGCAGAACTGGAGAAATGGGCCGCTGAGGATAGGTGGTTACAGAGTATGGAGTGATCCACCAGATCAAAAGCCGCAGAAAGGTCAAGTAGAAGTAGGATGGCCATCTTTCCTTTGTCTTTTAATTCATCAATCTGACTTTTGAGGTCGACAAGAGCAGTTTCTGTTCCGTGCCGAGGTCTGAAGCCAGATTGACGGGTGGTAAGTAGTTTGTGGGCTTCCAGATAATCTTGTATTTGCAAGTAGGCTATTCTGTCCAGAATTTTCAATAGAAAGGGGACTGTCGTAATAGGTCTATAGTTGGTGGGTATAGCTGGGTCAAAGGTCTGTTTTTTTTAATAGTGGTAGAACCCAGGACTGTTTAAGGTTACTTGGGACAGAATTGTTAGAGAAGGAGGAGTTTACAAGTTTAGTGATAAATGGGGCGAGGTCTCTGGCGGCATCTTTTATAATCTGGGCAGGGCAACTGTCACCCTTACAATTTGATGGTTTGAGAGAAGCAATGATTTTCTGGACTTCAGGAATGGTGACTTTTTTGAATGAGAAACCTGAGTTAGAGTGAGAGGTAAGGGTGGGAGCAGGTGTGGTGACTGTTAGTTGGGATCTTTTGTCCGCTATTTTAGTCTGTAGTCCTTTGATTTTGTTAGATAGGGCATTTTGAATGACGGTACACCAGGCTTTGTCCTTGGTGCATGTAACTGGCGGTGGGTTAGGGTTCTCTAATTCTCTTAGAATGTTGAATAATTCTTTAGTACTGGAGCTGGCTTGGGCTATTCTGTCATTATAAGTTTCTTATAAGTTTCTCAGAGTGACCAACCAGCTCCATCCCAGACGAGAACAAGAGAGATGCCGGTGAACCCAGAGTGACCAACCAGCTCAAGCCCAGAGGAGAACAAGAGAGAGGCTGATAAACCTAGAAAGACAAACCAGCCCTAACCCAAAGGCGTGTTAAATACTTCAATGACCCAAGAACGAGGCGCAGAAGACCTAGAAAAGAATGGAAGAGTTGCAAAGAGAGAGGGTGTAACATTAATGGATGGGGCAGGGACTGGCACAAAGGAAGCAATGCAGCAGGGAGAGGTTCAGAGGCAGTGCAAGAATTTGGGGTGCATAGAGAGAGACCGGGGCCAATCGACAAGAAGATAAAGAGAGGTGGCAAGGTAAGGGTGCAGATGCAGTGGAAGAGAGAGGGGGAACAGTGGGAGAGGGGTGAAGAGGGAACACGAGGGGGATGGAGAGCTGCAGCGGGAGCGATGCAGAGGGGAGAGGGGCTGGGCACCCACATTACCTGTCATGTTGTGGGACACCTTGCAGTCCCGGGGGTCACAGTCCCACACACTGCAGTACCAACTGGTCAGCATCTCGAGGTAGACCTGTCCCACCAGCGGCAGCGTCCAGCCTGTGAAGAGAAGAATGCAGCAGTGACTGAGGAGGAGGGGGGTGGTGACGCCTATGCACGGGAGACCCTGGCCACAGACCCCCAGCAGGCACCAGGCAGCTGCTGGCTGCTGTACCCGCCGGAAACTCTCTGCAGACATATCACAGCTGCCCCAAAATGCCTCCTAAGTGGCATGCCCCTCAAGCAAAGGTGCCCCTGGCCCCTGGGGCACCCACTAACACCCCGCAAACCCCATGTGCAGTGTGCACCAGACAGACGCCTGGCACATGCCCAGAAATGCAGCCTTATCCGGCCCAAACGCACAAGACACACCAGAAGCACAGCAGACATCCCCAGAGATTCCCCTATACACCGTGCAATACATTATAGCTGTCCCCCTATAGAGCGACCCCCCAAAGTCATAAACCCTCCCCAGGAACTGCACGTGACGAGGGCGTTGGGAAAGCTGCAGAGAAGATGAACAGGAAGTCACGTGAACACACCATTCAGGAAGAACCTGTGAGGCGTTGCTCAGTGCACCGACCCTGTGCGCAGGATCACACGAGTCTAACATAAAACACCATGTGCAAGTGGCCTCAAAGAAAGGAAAGTAAGCGGTGTCCCTGCGAATATAGCACTTGTGAGATTCAGCACAGGATTCGGCGCTATTAGAGGTCAGTGGTGCATGTGTTCGACCCTGGACACCCGTTTCTGGTTGTGGCACTATTGGGTCACCAGTGACACAGTGACAGACTACAGGTCCTCCCTGGATTAAGGTGTGTTTAGCTTCAGGGTGTTGGCGCTGTGTTAACTGCAGGTCAATGTTAATGGTATGTGGAAGCACATGGGTATGTAAGCGGCGTGCATGCCAGGGCATCGGCTGGTGAGGGCTGCCAGGGCATCGGCTGGTGAGGGCATGCCAGGGCATCGGCTGGTGAGGGTTGCCAGGGCATCGGCTGGTGAGGGCATGCCAGGGCATCGGCTGGGGGCTGCCAGGGCATCGGCTGGTGAGGGCATGCCAGGGCATCGGCTGGTGAGGGCATGCCATGGCATCGGCTGGTGAGGGCTGCCAGGGCATCGGCTGGTGAGGGCATGCCAGGGCATCGGCTGGTGAGGGCTGCCAGGGCATCGGCTGGTGAGGGCATGCCAGGGCATCGGCTGGTGAGGGCTGCCAGGGCATCGGCTGGTGAGGGCTGCCAGGGCATCGGCTGGTGAGGGCTGTCAGGACATCTGGTGGTGAGGGCTGTCAGGACATCTGGTGGTTGCGCAAGGGAGCAGAAAAACACGTCTGATACTCATAAGGGAGAAGAAAATCAGGTCTGATACTCACAAGGGAGCATAAAAGCAGGTCTGATACTCAGAGGGGAAAAGAAACGCAGGTCTGATAGTCACAAGGGAAAAGAAACGTAGGTCTGATACCCACAAGGGAGCAGAAGCAGGTCTGATACAAGGGAGCGGAAAAGCAGGTCTGATACTCACAAGGGAGCAGAAAAACACGCCTGATACTCATAAGGGAGCGGAAAAGCAGGTCTGATACTCACAAGGGAGCAGAAAAGCAGGCTGATACAAGAGAGCAGAAAACGAGGTGTGATACTCACAAGGGGGCGAAAAGCAGGTCTGAAACTCACAAGGGGAAAGAAACGCAGGTCTGATACTCACAAGGGAGCCGAAAAGCAGGTCTGATACTCACAAGGGGGCAGAAAAGCAGGTCTGAAACTCACAAGGGAAAAGAAACACAGGCCTAAAACTCACAAGGGAAAAGAAACGCAGGCCTGAAACTCACAACGGAAAAGAAACACAGGCCTGAAACTCACAAGGGAAAAGAAACGCAGGCCTGAAACTCACAACGGAAAAGAAGCGCAGGCCTGAAACTCACAAGGAAAAAGAAACGCAGGCCAGAAACTCACAACGGAAAAGAAACACAGGCCTGAAACTCACAAGGGAAAAGAAATGCAGGCCTGAAACTCACAACGGAAAAGAAACGCAGGCCTGAAACTCACAAGGGAAAAGAAACGCAGGCCTGAAACTCACAACGGAAACGAAACGGAGGCCTGAAACTCACAAGGGAAAAGAAATGCAGGTCTAAAACTAACAAGGGAGCAGAGAAGCAGGTCTGGCGCTCACAACGGAAAAGAAACAGAGGCCTGAAACTCACAAGGGAAAAGAAACGCAGGCCTGAAACTCAAAACGGAAAAGAAACACAGGTCTGACGCTCACAACGGAAAAGAAATGCAGGCCTTAAACTCACAAGGGAAAAGAAATGCAGGCCTGAAACTCACAACGGAAAAGAAACGCAGGCCTGAAACTCACAACGGAAAAGAAACGCATGCCTGAAACTCACAACGGAAAAGAAACGGAGGCCTGAAACTCACAAGGGAAAAGAAATGCAGGTCTAAAACTAACAAGGGAGCAGAGAAGCAGGTCTGGCGCTCACAACGGAAAAGAAACGGAGGCCTGAAACTCACAAGGGAAAAGAAACACAGGCCTGAAACTCAAAACGGAAAAGAAACACAGGTCTGACGCTCACAACGGAAAAGAAACGCAGGCCTTAAACTCACAAGGGAAAAGAAACGCAGGCCTGAAACTCACAATGGAAAAGAAACGCAGGCCTGAAACTCACAAGGGAACAGAAAAGTAGGCTGATACTCACGAGGGAAAAGAAACACTGGCCTGAAACTCACAAGGGCAAAGAAACGCAGGTGTGATACTCACAAGAACAGAAAAGTAGGTCTGATACTCCTATAGGAAAAGAAACGCAGGTCTGATACTCACAAGGGAGCAGAAAAGCAGGCTGATACTCACAAGGGAGCAGAAACCGAGGTGTGATACTCACAAAGTAAAAGAAACGCAGACCTGATGCTCCCAAGAGAAAAGAAACACAGCTCTTATACTCACAAGGGAGCCAAAACGCAGGTCTGATACTCCCATGGGAGCAGAAAAGCAGGTCTGATACTCACAAGGGGGCAGACAAGCAGGTCTGAAACTCACAAGGGAAAAGAAACGCAGGCCTGAAACTCACAAGGGAAAAGAAATGCAGGCCTGAAACTAACAACGGAAAAGAAACGTAGGCCTGAAACTCACAACGGAAAAGAAACACAGGCCTGAAACTCACAAGGGAAATAAACGCATGTCTGATACTCACAACGGAAAAGAAACGCAGGTCTGAAACTCACAACGGAAAAGAAACACAGGCCTGAAACTCACAAGGGAAAAGAAACGCAGGCCTGAAACTCACAACGGAAAAGAAAAGCAGGCCTGAAACTCACAAGGGAGAAGAAACGCAGGCCTGAAACCCACAAGGGAAAAGAAACGCAGGCCTGAAACTCACAACTGAGCAGAAAAGCAGGTCTGACGCTCACAACGGAAAAGAAACGCAGGCCTGAAATTCACAAGGGAAAATAAACGCAGACCTGAAACTCACAACGGAAAAGAAACACAGGTCTTGTCAAACTGGATATTAAATTATGCCTCCTATTGTACCGGTTGTATGTATATTGGCCTACGCCAAGTTGCTTAAAACTGTACGCGAATAACTCTCTACGGCAAGGTCTTGACCTTAAAAATTGATGTAGGCCGCCATCTGGAATCAAACCGCCATTTTAGGTTCTCTTGCTGTGTAAAAGTCACCTTGTACATCAAAATGGTGGACGATGCCTGTTAGGGAGAATTCTCTCTTTAGGCTGAATTTCCTAACCTAGTGAGTCCACCAGCAGCTTTGCTGGATTTCTGGAGTTTGTTTGTTTCTCCTGCCAAGAGTGAGACTCTTTTTTTCTCCCACTCTTGGACATGATTTATGGTGTTCCTTTGACTGTTAATGTGTTTTATGGGCTATGGGTCCTTTACTCCATAGGGTCTCATGTGTTTTTACTATGTGTGTTACACAGCACCCTCTGTGCAGTGACACAGGGGTGTCATAGTGACATCCCACCATAGACTCCATACCCTGGGACTGACTACTGTCTCCCAGGGCATGTAAAGTCACCATTGGCTTTACTAGTCCCAAATTATTAACAGAAACCAGTACAAACCATCATATTGTGGACGTACTGGTCGGGGCAATTCGATTTCCCCAGGGTCTGTTAGTCGAGGGGGCACGTCTCCGTCCCCCCTGATCGAGTTTTGGCTGGTGGCAGTGGATACTACTTTTTATATTTGACCGCGAATATATTCCTATGGGATTTTCCCATTGTTCGAGGCTACCAACTTTAATTATTTAATTCTCATAGCCTCGAACATACCGCCGGTTTATTTATTTAATATTAATTCGCCGGTTGGTATTTTTTGCCAGGACTCGATTCTAAAATGGTGTTTGTGTTCTCTTCTGAGACTCCAACCCAAGTCGAGCCCTTTGTTTCACTTTTTGGCAGGCTTCTCCACAGAAACCTCCAAAAGTGGTGCCACTCTGTCTGGGTACCACAGAGGGTGTGGGAGGGGGTTTAGGCACCCTGGACTGACTTACCTTGGTAACTCAAGTCGCACTCTTGTGTGATTGGCCCAAGTGGTGTGCCGGCCGGCTCACCACTTAGCATGTTTGATTGACAGCTAGGCTGAGTGAATGGGGGTGTGCTGCATAAAAGCAGGGCTTTGGGGACTGGAACTTCAGAAGTCGCCACAGGACCTGAGAATCCGACGAGGGAGAAGCTGAGCCGACCTACCATGACGACACCACCGGTGGAGCCCTGTGGAACCGACTCACCACTTCCCGACGACAGAGAAGATCTCCCTGCTGGAGAGGCTTCTTCCCCTGACTGGTGGGCACAACCAGTTTACCTTCTTCATTTCGCACCCCAGACTGGCTTGTGGTCGAATTGCCCGTTGCAAGCACCCCCGGCAACCGGATAGCCACTTACCACTGGACCGCGAACCAAAGGACTGCTCCTTTTACCTGAGAAACTCTGCGGCTGGTTTCTTCCCTGGTAGTGCAACGGACTCCTGTTTTCCTTCCCGGCAAGATCCTCTCTTCCCCCGGATGAAGCACCGACTTGCATCCGCTGCAAGGAACAACTGCCCCCGCTGGAGTATTCTCACCACTTTAAGGTACCGTGTCCACCAGGCCTCCCTTTCTAAAGATTGCTACAAGGTAATAATAACCCCTTAACCTTCTGGACTGGGCTGGCCGCCTTGACCCTCTAACTGGTCCCTTTCTTTGGTCCAACTCCTTTTAGAACCGTTTCAAGACTTTTGTGCACTGCAACCGTGTGACCTTGGACACATTTCGTTTGATCCTCTTAAAGTGGATCCAGCCTACTGAACTCTAACTTCACGGTTTTACTTTGCCTTCCTCTCTTGTTGTGTTCGTGAAAAAGTGTTGGGATCTGTTTCAATTTATTCTCTGCTTTTCTCTCCCTTTTTAAAACGAATTATTAGAGTGCCATCTGCGTTAAGCGCTCACCGCTGTCTGAAAATAAGTGGAGCTTTACTTAAGACTTGTCTAATATTCTTCTAAGGGAGTGTATATCTTTTAGTGACCGTGTTTTTGAATTGCTTACTATTAGTGCCTGTGTGATTTTCTAGATGTGGTTTTAAATAAATAATTATATCTCTTTTACACCAAGCCCTGGTCAGTGTTTACTTGTTCCACTATGTTCTTTTGACCTATTGTGAATACTCTGTATACTGGCTAACTCTTCTTGAGGGAAGTCTGAATGCTCAGCCACAGCTACCAAGTGAATCTGTGTGGTACGGACTGCTACCAAGTGGGTTTACTGCCAAACACCTGTGGTCTTAAATCTTTTGCAGTGGTCCCAGAGGGAACTGCACAGGTTTCTGCCTAACAATGCCATTCCGAATAGAATCTAGGTCGACATGACCCCTGTACAGCTAATGTATAACTTGCCTACAGGCCACTTGTTAGGGTCGTGAACTGAGACCTTGGCCTACTGTTGACCTGCATGTAAATGGATTACCTGTATCAACGGAACTGATCTATGCGCATACTGATGTATGTATTAGAAGATTGACCTGGCAGAGACCCTAGACCAGTAATACATTCATGGAATGGTTAACCCGCGAAGGGGTTGGACAACAGGCTGGAGAAATGTATAAAAGCCTGAATGTCCCAATGTACAGTCTCTCACTGAATACATCGAACCCCGTTGAAGTTCGTTGTGTTGTACTGAGGACCGATAGCTATCTGATCTGTCATTTGACTTTGTCATTGCTTGACCTTAAAATAAAGTACTTTGTATGTTCCTTTGTAACCGGTGTTTGGTGTGTTTCCTTTGGGTTTCCCGGCCTCATATTATTTCCCCTTTTCACAGTTGGCGCCCGAATAGGGACCCTCAAGATTGATGCCGGACCATTGAAGGTTGACGCATGCTATTGGACCGGGATCGGACAGTGTGATACTACGGGCCCGACTAAACGAGACGCGACACCTCTACAGCGCTGCACGATCCGATCCTTGGACGATAGCCGTGCGGTCTGAGACGGCATCTTGACGAGGGTCCACTTTTTGAGGCGGGCAGATTTGCCGAAATCACCAAACACAAGGTAAAATTTGTTAAATAAGTTCTTTGATAAACCGTACGGTCCTCCTTAGATTTGGTCAGGTGAGTCGTGACCCGACTCTTAATTTAACCCTGACAATTTGGATTTGGCGCATTGTATCTGCAGACACAATTATTGACCAGGTAACACCAAGTTTTTGAGAAATGCCTGGGAAATTGTCTAGCTGCTTTAGGGCATTATTCCGCAGCGATCGACAATCTTTGGAATTTAGCTGCCTGGCACCACAGGAGGGGTCGCTGGCGTTTACTATGTATTGTAAACATGGCATTGGATGTGTAGTATTTAATGATATTTGGCACAGACAAACCAGACATGCCTCCGAACTTCAGTCCCCAATCAATGGTAGTTTTGAGATCCCTCGTATTGAATACTTAGAGTCGGTCTTGCTAAAGAAAAAGACCAGACCCGCAGCATTTGATGTTTTAAAGAATTGGAAAAAAGAAGCGTTGCAGCAGCTTAAGAGTAGGGAAAAACATGCGCGCCGTCATAAAACGAACGCTGAAAAGGCGTTGTTATATGATCAGGACAAACAGTCTGAGTCAGTTAGGAATATGGATAGGGCTTTCTCACTCGGTAGTCAGAAAATCTATCCTTCTAAAGACCTTCATGTTTCTGACGAGTTTCTCGACAAACTGTTAAACAAGCGAAGGCCTGGTGCCTCTGCACCACCTCCGTATGATCCTCTTCCTGTTGCTTTGCCTCTTCCTGCTGTTATTCCTGCTCTCCCTGCTCAACCTGTTGCTCCTATTCTTCCGGCTGTTGTTCCTCCACCTGCTCTACTACCTCTTCCCATTGCACCAGTAATAACACCTCCATTGAATCTGCCTGCACCTCCACTCCCGAGTGGTTCTGTACTGACTATAGTTGATTGGGGTCGAAGGTTGTTACTCGTAATACTGTCCCGACAGATAAAAAAGCGGGATTTGTTTGCATGGGCTAAGTATTGTATGGAGAGAGATGATCGAGCTAATGTTTTTGCCACACTGTCTAATATGGATAATTTTCCTGAGAAAAATGTTTTTATTGAAGGTTTAGGGATTCATTTATGCGTAATGTTGGGTAAATTAAATAATGTGGATCTCCCACAGGGGCTGAGGGATCTGAATACTTTAGCACTATCAAGAGATACTGTGGAGAAAGTACATGAGCATGTCGAGAGGTTGTTTGAGTATAGGAGAGATTTGGAGAAGTTACGGAATGAGGATGACGAAGAGGAGAGTATGTATGTACAGAAACGATTTCTTCCGTGTCGTAAATGGGCATCTGAGGAAGCACAAATTTGTACAAAAGATGCGATTAGATGGATTTCGGATTTATCGATAACTCCGGTTGAGGTATATGACACATACAGTCAATATACGCTAGAAATGCAGAGGAAGGTGATTCAGGTAATGGTAGAGTACCTGCAGTATGAATGTGTGAGGAAGAAGGTTAGTTGTCCCACAGAGTTACTGGGTATTTACAAGAGAGCTTTTTCACTTGACACTTCTTCGACTGCTTTAGCGCTCGACTTAGCTCTGTTGCTTAGCAAGCGTTCGGAGTTGCCTACTTCTCAGTTGCCTATGAGAGAGGTTCCTCCGACATTTGTCCCAAAAGTTGAGATTGCCGCTAATGCTGCAGCAGGTATAGCTGCTGTGGACATTCCTGCACATTATGTATCGCTGTTTGTTCACGTCCCGTTTTCACGACAGGAAGTGAACTCTATTCCAGATATTAGGAAAAATCCGACAGGATTCTATAAAGAGATAGAGTCCGTCTTGCAGTCCTCAGTGTTCACCCTAGGCGATATTGACTTGTTATTCCCTGTACTCCTGCCCGTAGATTTGTGGAAGCAGGTTAGAACAATAGATGATGCACCTGGGTTGGGAGATACGTGGGCTAATATAACTAGGCTTGACGGGGAAAGGCCAGCTGGTGAGAGACCACCTCAGGTGATACTCACTTTGCCTGACAGAATCATTGCGAAATTAAAAACTATAATTCACGAAAAAAGAATTATTTGGGACAAGCTTACGGCCTGTGTCCAAGGAAAGTCTGAGGGTGCCACTGAGTTCTTTAATCGGTTCGAACAAGTATTCTCGGACTTTAGTGGACAGAATTTAGGCACAGAATCTGGGAAAAGGTTATTTGTAGACAAATTTGTGCATGGATTGCTGCCTGACATCCAGTCACAGATTATGTCTTCCGAGAGCGCTTGGCAGGCGAAATCCCAATCAGAAGTACTGCACATGGCTCAGTACTACGAGAACCGTGTCAATAATGAAAAAGGCCCCATAGGAGGTAGTTCGCAGATTAGAGGTCAGTATGTCCCACAAGGGAATGTGCCCTTAGGTCCTTTGAACATTAACCAGTGTGCCTATTGTCGCCAGGAGGGTCATTGGCGTGCACAATGCCCCGTCCTTCGACAGAGGTCGAATAACACATTTGGGAGTATGGGTAGACGACCCAGAGGTCACCCCAGGGTGGGGGACCCTGGTAGAGGTCAGTTTTCACAGGATCCTCAGCAATCTTTTTCACAGGACAATCAGACCTCGAGTGTGGATACTAGAAACACATTCGATCACCCTTCTTCTGCTTACCTCTCTGAGGAGCTTCCTTCTGATGATATTCTGTTTCGTTAGGATTGCCCGGAGCAGGGTTTGGAACCTACACCTATTCCCGTTAGTCAGAAAGGCCCCTACGTTGAAATGGTAGTGGGAAATAGGAAACATCAGTTCTTGATAGACACTGGAGCACAGAAGTGCTCCATTGATCATTCTCGGGTTCCAAACATTCCACTGTCAGGGCAAACCAATGTCTCCGTAGGGTTTTCTTGCACACCAGTCATTTGTCCGGTTTCTTCGCCGGTACCTATTTCTTTGGGTCCCTTTACGGACCATTGTCCATTTCTTTTGACTTCGAATTGTGGAGAGAATTTGTTGGGGTTGAATCTGTTGAAGGAATTAAATGCGGTAATTCATTGTTCATCTGATGGAGTGCGTTTGACGATTTCACCACAGCGGTTTTCTGTTTCACAATTTTTGACTGTGGAGTGTTTGTGGGTGGCTGACGACAATGATGTCGGTGTTCTACAGATTGAGCCTGTTAGAATAGTCTTGAAACATGGTATTAAGCTGCCACATATTCCGCAGTATAAGATCTTGGTTGAAGATGAGCGAGCTTTGAAGAGCATTGTTTCCGATTTTGTGCATCGTGGGGCGATTGAGGAGATTACAGGAAGTTTGTGCAATATTCCGATCCTACCCGTGTACAAAAAAGGCAATAATGCTATTCCATTTCGTTTTATAATGATTTGCGTGCCATCAATAGAGTTGTCACTCCACAATTTCCAATTGTGCCTGATGTGACGATGATATTAACTATGATTCCAGCTACGGCTACTTACTTTAGTGTTGTGGACCTGATTGTTTGTTTGTTTGTTTGTTTTATTTCTAATGCGCTCCAGACCCATAGGTAGAAGGGCGCAGCAGGTAGGATAATGCGAAACTTACATTGTTACAGATTATACAGGATAGAGTAAAAGTTATACATATTATACAAGATACAGTAATGGATATTATAGATATTATACAAGTTATACATATTATACAAGATACAGTAATAGTATACAAATGTGCAGGACCATCATCGTGCAGGTCGATGAGTTACATAGAAGATGGTACGCATAACATATCGTGAGACAGAGGAGAGGGACAAGTGTCAGGTCTGGGAATACTATAAACCTATATCTAGTGGTCGTTGGAGATAAGATATTGGATAACATTCCTTCTGAATAGTGGGTACGGCTGATCTGCTCTTAGATTGTTGGGTAATAGATTCCAGGTTTTAGCCGCCTTCACAGGGAAACTATTCCCACCGACAGTGGTAAGTTTAAATCTAGGTACTACCAGACAGTTAGTGTTGGTAGCTCTAATCGGTCTGATGGAGGTTTTTTTTTGTATTTTGTTCGTGAAGTAGCTTGGGGCGGCGTTGTTAAGAGCTTTATGTGTCAAGGAGATCATTTTTAATTGAATTTTGTGGTTTGTAGATAGCCATTTGTGTTGACGTCTAATGGTGGAGATGTGTGCTCTTTTATTTATGCCAAGCGCTGCTCGCAAAGCATTGTTTTGGAGCGTTTGAAGTTTCTGGATGG
Organism: Ambystoma mexicanum; assembly: GCF_040938575.1. NCBI lineage: Eukaryota > Metazoa > Chordata > Amphibia > Caudata > Ambystomatidae > Ambystoma > Ambystoma mexicanum. The sequence goes on from NC_090922.1 coordinate 1,531,701,424, forward strand.
TAGATTTGTTGGCGCCACTGTAAAGGGCATTACAGTAGTCGATCCTGGAGAGGATAAGTGCTCTAGCCAAGATCATGCAACTGTCATTAGAGAGGAAAGGCTTGCCTGCTCTTATCAGTTTGCAAGTGTATGCGGTGGTGGAGGCCAAGGATTTTAGTTGTTTGTCGAATGATAGTGTGGAATCCAAGTAGAAACCGAGGGTTTTTACTTCCTTGGAGACCCTGATAGGATTTCCATCAATATTGAAGGAGGAGAATTCCTGACCTAATTTTTTGGTGTTCATATGTGTTCCCAGGATTATCAACTCCGTCTTGTCGTCATTCAAGCACAGGCCATGTGTGGCCATCCATGCTTGAACAACGAGATATACCCTGTTCACCAATTCCGAGTCCTTCCTATGATCCCCAGAAAGCGGGAGGAGAATCTGTGTATCATCTGCATAGTTAGTGTAGGTGATACCCAGAAGGTCTAGATCATCGAACAAGGGTTTGGTGAAGATATTGTATAGGGTAGGCGAGACACAGGAACCCTGGGGAACGCCACATAATATAGGGGTAGGGTCAGCTGCGGCCAAAGGGGAAAAAACTCTCATTGTTCTTTCGCTGAGGAAAGATTCTAGCCACTTGATGGCCTCAGGAGAGAAATGGGCAGCAGAGTCCAGGTGTTTGCAGAGTACCTTGTGATCGACCAAGTCGAATGCTGCTGAGAGATCAAGTAGGAGCAAGAGTGCTGTTCCTCCTCCATCCCTCAGCTCGTCGACCTGCGTCTTTAAATCAATTAAGGCGGTTTCCGTTCCATGAAGTGGACGGAAACCAGATTGTCTTGCTCCTAGGAGCTTATACAAGTCAAGGTGTTTTTGTATCTGAATATAGGCAGCTTTGTCTGATATTTTGAGGAGGAATGGCACAGTGGTAATGGGGCGGTAGTTGGTTGGGATAAGTGGGTCTAAGGTCTGTTTTTTGAGAAGTGGGAGCACCCAGGAATGTTTTAAATTGGCTGGGATAGTGCCTGATGTGAAGGAGGCATTGATTAATTTAGAAATAAATGGTGAGAGGTCTCTGGCAGCGTCTTTTATTAACTGTGCTGGGCAAGTATCGCCCTTGCAGTTAGATGGTTTGAGTGAAAGAATGATTTTTTCTACTTCTAGTGGGGATGTTTTGGAGAAGTGAAATTTGTTGTTTGCCTCTGGTGGGATACTATGTGTAGAGGTATTAGGGGAGTGCTGAAGGTTGAGCATATCTTTTTTTTGTTGTATTTTGGTTTGAAGTGTATTGATTTTATTTGCTAGCGCATTTTGAATATCTGTGCACCAAGTCTTATCCTTGGTAACTAAGTCTGGTGTGGCTATTGGTGACTCTAATTCCTTCAGTATGGCAAAGAGTTCTCTCATGCTAGAATTAGAGTTAGTGATACGTTCATCATAGGAGTTCTTTTTGGCAAGGTTCACTTCTTTTTTAAAGTGAGCGGAGATAGAGGATAGTTTTGCTTTATTTTCGATAGAGGTACATAGTCTCCAGGAATTTTCACTTTTTCTTTTTAGGAGTCGTAAATCTCTCAATTGGGGAGTGAACCATTTGTTAAGGTGCGCTTTAGGTTTGCTTTTTCTAAGTTTGAGCGGGGCGATTTTGTCCAGTGTGTTGAGCATAATCTTGATATATTCTTCAACTAGAGTACTAGGGTCTAGATTGTCAGATAGAGCGTTTAGCGTGGGTAGGATGGCGGGGATTACTTTTTCCGCTGTAATACTCTTTTTGTTTCTGGTTAGACAAGGAGGTGCTAACAATGGGACCGTCGGAGAGGGTCTGGCTGTAGATAGGTTAAAGGTTACGAGAGAGTGATCTGTCCATGATTGGGGAGAGATGGAAGTGATAGAGGCTGTGCAGTTGTAATCTGCTATCCAGTCTAGTGTTCTCCCTTTGGAGTGAGTGGGTCTGTTGACTTTCTGAAACAGGCTTGATGCATTGATGGTATTGGCTATGTCTGAGGCTTGTTTGCCCATAGGGTCATTAAAGCCAAGGTTAAAATCTCCTAATAATAGAAGCTGGGAGGTAGGTTTAAGGTTGTTGGTGATTAGGCTATGCAAGTCCTCGTCGAAGGTACCGAGAGGACCTGGGGGTCTACAAATTAAGTGGATGATGAGGGTTTGTATGTTATTTATCTGGAATTTGACCAAGATATTTTCACAGGATTGTAGGATTTGAGGAGGGGATGTTCTGAGAGAGAGGCTCAATTTGGAGATGATGGCAATTCCACCACCTCGTGTGCCATCCCTATCTTGTCTTGTTATGGTGTAGCCTTCTGGAATGGCTAGCATTAGCGATGGTCCAGCTGCGTTATGTAGCCAGGTCTTGGTTACTGCCAGGAAGTCCAGATTGTGTTCTGTAATGAGGTTGGCTATGTCAAGGGCATGGGCGACAAGGGATCTTGCATTAAGGAGTGCTCCTTTGAGTACTAGCGTCTCTTTAGGCATGTTTGCTTGGCTTGGGGTAGTTAAGTTGGTATCTGAGGTCTTGAACTTTTGTGTTTTGATTGTAGTGACATTTGTTGTTACCGTCTGGTGTGGTTTTTGTGGGTAATTTGTTTTTAGGTTGGTTGATGGTAGGGTTCTTCTAGGTGGTTCATATAGTTGTGTGAGTCTTGCGCGAAGTTTAAGATTTCTGTCTAGTAAGGTGCGTGGGAGGGAGGTGAAGGTTTCATCTCTGGTACTAATATTATTTGGTGAAGAATGCTTTCTTCAGTATTCCTATACACAAGGACAGTAGATATTTGTTCGCGTTCAAATTAGGGGGGCGCTCGTTCACATTTACTCGTGCACCTCAAGGTTACACTGAGAGTCCTAGCATTTATAGTAGGGCCTTGAAAGAACAGCTTGATACTTTTGAATTACCCCCTACTTGTACGCTGCTTCAGTACGTTGACGACTTGCTTTTAGCAGCAGATTCTGAGAGCTCTTGTAAAGAGGGCACTGTATTGTTGCTCATCCATCTAGCTAAGCATGGTCACAAAGCTTTGCTTAAAAAGTTTCAATATTGTTGCCAGGAGGTTGCCTATTTAGGCTACCTCCTGTCAAAGGAGAGAAGAAGATTGACACCTGAAAGAATAAAACACATTTCTGGCATGTCTGTCCCAAGTACACAGAAGGAAGTCAGAACCTTAATAGGTATGGCTTCTTACTGTAGGTTATGGATCCCAAACTTTTCACTAGTGATAAAACCGATGTTGGCTTTGACAAAGAAGGGCATTTCTTCGCCATTGTCATGGAAATTGGAACATCAACAATCATTTGAGCTTCTCAAAACTGCATTATGCTCTGCACCGGTTTTGGGTACACCAAATTACAACAAGGCCTTTGTGTTGTTTGTGCATGAATGTGATGGATGTGCTTTGGCTGTATTAACGCAGGAACATGGAGGGAAGAATAGGCCGTGCGGTTACTACTCTTCCGCCCTTGATCCTGTTGCATGCGCTTTGCCAAGATGTTTGCGAGCTGTCGCTGCTGCTGCCGCGTCTGTAAATCAGAGTGAGGGAATGGTCCTAGGCCATGATCTAACCCTGATGGTGCCTCACTCTGTAGTTGTTCTATTGAACAAAACCCAAAAGCAACACCTCACTTCCGCACGATTGACGAGATATGAATTAATTTTGTTTGCTCACAAATTAGGAGGTGTTGTGTTCTTAATCCGGCTGAACTTCTACCTTTCCCGCAAAATACTGTTTGCGGTGATGATGAGTCACATGACTGCCTGTATGCTACTGAACAAGAAACGAAGGGCAGAATTGATCTTAAGGACACTGCTTTGGATAATGCGCAAGGGGAGCTATTTTGTGATGGCTCCTGTTTGAAACTTCCGGATGGTACATCCACAGCTGCTTATGCAGTCACTACATTAAGCACGGTTGTAGAGACCAAGCGAATTACACATAACTCTGCGCAGGCCACAGAGATTATAGCATTAACCCGAGCTTGTGAGCTTTCCGAAGGGCTAACGGTGAATATATATACTGACAGTCAGTATGCTTTTGGGGTGGCTCACAACTTTGGGAGACTTTGGTCAGAGAGAGGGTTTCTAACTTCACATGGGACCAAGATTCAGCATGGCCCCCTGATAGTACAATTGCTCTCGGTGCTCATGCTCCCTAGTCAGTTAGCGATCATAAAATGCGCAGCGCATTGAAAGATCCCAGACGATGTAGGAAAAGGGAATGCTTTCGCTGATCAGATAGCCGTACAAACTGCCACAGATCTTCGCACAGAAATGTATGCTCTAAGAGAAACTAGGGATGTCTATGTAATGGACGAGGATATTGGGTCTGTGCGGGATATGCAAGCTGATGCCACAATGGAAGAATCTAAGAAATTGGCTGAAGGCTTGGGGAAATTAGATGATGATGGGTGTTGGGTAGACACAGTTGAAGGGAAATGGTTACTTCCTAATGCCTACATAGTCATGATGGTCACTATGGCACACAGTCCCACACATGTGTGTTCTCAACAGATCACGAAAATGTTACAGAAAGTCTGGGTAAATGCTAAGATTTCGAAAACTGCTCCGCATTATGTCCAGAATTGCATGAATTGCCTACAGCACAATGTGGCGAAGGGGATGGTAACTCTAAGGGGTAGCTTTGGGCCTCCTTCTGTCCCGTTTGAAGTGATTCATTTTGATTTTATTGAGATGGAACGGTGCAATAGTTTAAAATATGTCCTTGTGGTCATTTGTGTCTTCAGTAAATGGGTTGAGGCTTTTTCTGTCAAAGATGCTACAGCCATGACCACTGCAAAAATGATGATAAAGGAGCACTTCCCGCGGTTTGGGTTGCCAAGAGTCATTTGGTCGGACAATGGTCCACATTTTGTTGCTGCTGTAATTTTACAAATATGTACGGCACTACATATTGATAAGCGATTTCATTCGGCTAGACATCCTCAAAGTGCCGGGTTGGTAGAGAGACATAATGCTATCCTAAAGAACAAATTCGCTAAGACGTGTGCCGGTACCAAACTAAAATGGCCGGACGCCTTACTGATCGTGTTATTAGCCATGCGCACTACCCCTCATACTAAGACTGGGCTCTCTCCATTTGAGGTGGTGATGGGGAGGCCTGCCAATTGTTGGGGTCTTCTGAAACCTAAAGCACTGAGAAATGTTGAGAATGTATTGCCTTCAGACTACTGTAACCAGTTGACTAAAAATCTGTATTTCATTTATCATCAGGTACGATCAGCTTTACCTGTACGTTATGAGGGCCCAGGACACAACATCCGGCCTGGAAGCTGGGTCCTGGTGAGAGCATACGAGCGGTCTTCTTGCCTCGCGCCTCGCTGGCGGGGACCATTCCAGGTCTTGTTGGTCACCCACACGGCAGTGCGGGTGGCTGGAAAGAAGAACTGGATACATGCGACGCATGTCAAGAAACTTCCTCACCCGACGCCACACATTACAGAAGAAACAGAACCCCTCGCTAGCGCCGCAATCAATGATCCTGAAGCAGCAAATAGCACAGTGAGTGAGTCGGAGAATCTCTCAGAGCCTGTGGGGCTTGGGGAACCATCCATTTTGTCTCCACACTCTTTGGAAAAGTAATTTACGGAAACCATTGGTTTGAATTCTGCAACTTCCGTTGCCTCTGATATGTTGCTTCCCTCAGGGAGTGACGTTACCTTATTTCTGGATCAAACAGTACCGGGAACCACCAGATATAATCTTCGGCGGAGAAAAGTGACCTACGGCATGGTTCGACTGTGCATTCAAAAGAAGGAAAGAATCATCAATGGCTTGCTTTTGCCCAAATTTTGAGAAAGAGGGCTCTGTCGGCTAGGGTTGGGGAAGGACTAAGAAGCCTCGTGACCAGGAGGTCGCCAGCAACGAACATTGGAGTTTCCATACGAAGACTACGATGCCTGCCACCGCTACTGCCCGTATTGGACTTGTAAATAAGGGGGTGACCAACTTGGACAATGAACAATGTGCCTGGGCCCCGAAAACGTATTGCTGTGTTCTGATGATAATAATTGGGGTTTTTATAGTAACTGCTTTAGGATTCTGGTACTTCGAGGAGATTTATCCTCTAGAGCCTCTTTTGCCAACTGAAATTGTACCTACTGTTTTTACTCCTTTTATACACCTGCATACTCTGTCACCTAGGGACTCTCAGCCTAGACAGAAGTATCACAATAATACTATGATGCTGATTATGAATTCGACACATGCCATTTTTAACAAAACCAATTGTTGGGTCTGTTCACATTGACCGCAACATGGGGATAAGGGGTTAGGTTGGTATATCCACCCCTTACCTTTGACGACTGCTTGTTATGCCTCTCTTAGAGCACTGTTCTTTGGAATGATAGCATCTCGGGGAATTTTGATGGAACTAATTTGAATAATTTTGAAAAACGTGTTCTGACTCCCCTGGGATGCTCGCTTTTCGCAAATAGGAGCAAACTCAACGTTGCTTCAATTAGGCCTTCTGATAGACTATCCCGTCCTTTCCAATCTTTAGTTTCCTTTAAAATGGCTCTGATAGGCAATAAGGATGCCGTGCCTCCTTCTTACACTGTTAACCATAGCCCCGATTTAGTTTCTTTCTGCATACAGAGGAATGGTACCCGGCCAGTGGGAGATTTTAAAGGCTGTGCCAGCGTTGCAAATTTGACTGGGGAAAACAGACCTTTGTATGTAGGCGAACCTGTCTATTTCGTTTGCGGTAATGTAGCATTTCCGTGGTTGCCCAGGGATTGGCAGGGAACCTGTTATTTAGGGATCCTGTTACCTGGGGTATTCATAGCAAGCACTTTGGAAGTTTCAAAGGCTTGTCCACGGTGGGACGAGAATGGTGATACCCCCGCACAAGTGATGGGAGATATAGCGAAATCAGTTGTGCCATTTTGGGGGCAGATAGCAAATTCCGAAGACATCAGGAGACTAGCGAGAGTACTGGAGAGAACCATCAACCGGACCACAGATATTCTGTATAACATGACATTAGAACAGAAAGCGATAAGATTAGTAGCACTCCAGAACCGGATGGCATTAGATGTCATTCTGGCTGAACGTGGTGGAGTATGTAAATTAGTGAGGTCCGCTTGCTGTGTTTTCGTACCAGACTCCTAGCCAACCATTTTCAAAGCAATTCAGAATCTGCACGTCCTTAGCTCAGAAGTACATGTTCCCGAGGGGAACTGAAATCTTAGTGCTTGGTTTTGGGATCTCTTACGATCTTGGGCTTGGGCTTGGAAGCTACTTTCAGTTTTGTTGATCATTTTGGGAGTTCTGCTATTCCTTTGTTGTTGTATCCATGTTCGATGCTAGGGGGATGTTGTGCTCACGTGATAGGTACGATTGGACAAAAGGTATATGCCCCGGATAAAACTTCCAAGGAGTATGTGTTAAAAGAGATCTTAGTGAACGACCTGATGGCCATAGATATCTCTGACGGCGATTCAGGGTGTATGGACGATGACGTATGAAGCTACTTGCAAGGAGATCAGAAGTAGTCTTAGCACTTGGCATAGGCCAAAAGGAGGGTTTGTCAAACTGGATATTAAATTATGCCTCCTATTGTTAGGCACGTACCTGGAAGGCTGCGGGTCGCTACTTTCCTTGGCAGCTCTATTCCAGGTATCGGATCAGTGGGAGGGAGATTCTCCGACGCCCGAATCAGCTGTTTGGTCCAGGCTACGGGCGCACGCGTGTGCCGCGGACCAAGGCGATCGATGGCTTGCGCTTCAAGCCTCGTTCTCGTCCTGGAAGGACCGCGGTGCATGCACGGTTCTCATCGCGCTCCAAGCCTCGGTTTCGTACCGTGGCTGTAAATAGCGGTCTGGTGCAGGAACGAATCGCGTCTTAACGCGGTTCGTTCCTGACTCACAGTTGTTTCGCCGCCGGCTCCAGTTGGACTCTGCAGCCTCGCTCTGCTTCCCCGCCTGGATTCCAGCCCTCCCTTCTGTCTGGTCTCCTTGTTTCTACTGCCAGACTCTCCAGTTTTGCCCGCCTGGGTCCCTGCTTACCTGCCAGGCCGTTCTGCCTTTCAGCCTGGTTCTCCAGTATTTTCCCACCGGACCCTCTGCCTTCTTTTGCCTGGTTTCCCTGTCTGGTTCCCTCCATTTGCCTGGTATCCCCACTTCCCAGGTTGGCTCCCTACTCCTTGCCTGGCCTCCCTGTTGTTCCCTTGCTGCTCTTCCCTTGGTTCAATCCTTTGAGGTTCCCTGAGGTTAATCTACCCGCCTATTTGGTGTCCCTATTTTTGTTGCCTTGCTGGGGTACCAGTATTCTTGCCTGCTCCAATTTACCCTCAACTTCTTCCGGATTCGCCTGGGCCTGGACTCTCTCCGACTACTCGGCAAATTGACTGTTGCTTGGATTTCCATTGAACTGAGTGTGCCTGGTTCTCCTGGCGATCTACTGAGCTCTCCCCCTCGGCCATTCTACTGAGCTCTCACCTCCCTGGACTTCTCGACCTCCTTGTTGCCCGTCTCGCCTGTGCCAGCTACAGCAACGAAGGTCACTACAAGAAGAAGATCTTTGGTACTGGGGGGTGGCCCCCGTCCATTCCTGTACCCTCAGGACAGGATTGAGGCCGCTTCCTTGTGCCATAATCTCTACTGGTTTACCCGAATCTCAGACTGGCTTCCCCAACGCGGACATCATCCGGAAACAGAGGTACGTCCAAGTTGCGTGACGTACACCTTAACAGCTATTGTAACGATTGTATGTATATTGGCCTACGCCAAGTTGCTTAAAACTGTACGCGAATAACTCTCTACGGCAAGACCTTAGAAATTGATGTAGGCCGCCATCTTGAATCAAACCACCATTTTAGGTTCTCTTGCTGTGTAAAAGTCACCTTGTACATCAAAATGGTGGACGATGCCATTCCAAATAGAATCTAGGTCGACATGACCCCCGTACAGCTAATGTATAACTTGCCTACAGGCCACTTGTTAGGGTCGTGAACTGAGACCTTGTCCTACTGTTGACCTGCATGTAAATGGATTACCTGTATCAACGGAACTGATCTATGCGCATACTGATGTATGTATTAGAAGATTGACCTGGCAGAGACCCTCGACCAGTAATACATTCACGGAATGGTTAACCCGCGAAGGGGTTGGACAACAGGCTGGAGAAATGTATAAAAGCCTGAATGTCGCAATGTACAGTCTCTCACTGAATACATCGAACCCCGTTGAAGTTTGTTGTGTTGTACTGAGGGCTGATAGCTATCTGATCTGTCATTTGACTTTGTCATTGCTTGACCTTAAAATAAAGTACTTTGTATGTTCCTTTGTAACCAGTGTTTGGTGTGTTTCCTTTGGGTTTCCCGGCCTCATATTATTTCCTCTTTTCACAGTCTGACGCTCACAACGGAAAAGGAACGCAGGCCTGAAAATCACAAGGGAAAAGAAACGCAGGCCTGAAACTCACAATGGAAACGAAACACTTGCCTGAAACTCACAAGGGAAAAGAAATGCAGGCGTGATACTCACAAAGGAAAGAAAACACAGGTCTGAAACTCACAAGGGAAAAGAAAAGCAGATCTGATACTCACAAGGGAGCAGAAAACCAAGCTGATACTCACAAGGGAAAAGAAACGCAGGTCTGATACTCACAAGGGCGCAGCAAAGCAGGCTGAAACTCACAAGGGAAAAGAAACACAGGTCTGAAACTCACAAGGGAGCAGACAAGCAGGTCTGATACTCACAAGGGAGCAGAAAAACAGGTCTGACACTCACAAGGGAGCAGAAAAGCAGGTCTGAAACTCACAGGGAGCAGAAACGCAGGTCTGATACTCACAAGGGAAAGGAAACGCAGGTCTGAAACACACAAGGAAGCACAAAAGCAGGCCGATACTCACGAGGGAAAAGAAATGCAGGTCTGAAACACACAAGGGAAAAGAAACGCAGGTCTGAAACTCACAAGGGCTAATAAACGAAGGTGTGATGCTCAAAAGGAAAAGGAAACACAAGTCCGAAAAGCGGGCTAATTCTCACAAGGGAAAAGACATGCAGGTCTGTTAATCACAAAGGAAAAGAAATGCAGGTCTAAAACTCACAAGGGAGCAGAAAAGTAGGTCTGATACTCCCAAGGGAGAAGAAAAGCAGGCCTGATACTCACAAGGGAGCAGAAAAGCAGGCTCATACTCACAAGGGAAAAGAAATGTATGTCTGATATTCACAAGGGAGCAGAAAACGAGGTGTGATACTCACAAGGGAAAAGAATCGCAGGTCTGATACTCCCAACGGAGCTGAAAAGCAGGTCTGATTCTCACAAGGGAAATGAAACGCAGGTCTGATACTCCCAACGGAGCTGAAAAGCAGGTCTGATTCTCACAAGGGAAATGAAACGCAGGTCTGATACTCACAAGGGGACACGAAAAGCAGGTCTGATACTCACAAGGGAAAAGAAATGCAGGTCTGAAACTCACAACGGAGCTGAAAAGCCAGTCTGATACTCACAAGGGAAAATAAACGCAGGCCTGATACTCACAAGGGAGCAGAAAAGCAGGCTTATACTCACAAGGGAAAAGAAATGTATGTCTGATATTCACAAGGGAGCAGAAAACGAGGTGTGATACTCACAAGGGAAAAGAAACGCAGGTCTGATACTCCCAACGGAGCTGAAAAGCAGGTCTGATTCTCACAAGGGAAATGAAACGCAGGTCTGATACTCACAAGGGGACAGAAAAGCAGGACTAAAACTCCCAACAGAGCTGAAAAGCAGGTCTGATTCTCACAAGGGAAAAGAAACGCAGGTCTGAAACTCACAACGGAGCTGAAAAGCAGCTCTGATTCTCACAAGGGAAACAAAACGCAGGTCTGATACTCACAAGGGAGCAGAAAAGCCAGTCTGATACTCACAAGGGAAAATAAACGCAGGTCTGAAACTCACAAGGGAAACGAAACGCAGGTGTGAAACTCACAAGGGAGACGAAAAGCAGCTCTGATACTCACAAGGGAAAAGAAACGCAGGTCTAAAACTCCCAACGGAGCTGAAAAGCAGGTCTGATTCTCACAAGGGAAACAAAACGCAGGTCTGAAACTCACAAGGGCTAATAAACGAAGGTGTGATGCTCAAAAGGAAAAGGAAACACAAGTCCGAAAAGCGGGCTAATTCTCACAAGGGAAAAGACATGCAGGTCTGTTAATCACAAAGGAAAAGAAATGCAGGCCTAAAACTCACAAGGGAGCAGAAAAGTAGGTCTGATACTCCCAAGGGAGAAGAAAAGCAGGCCTGATACTCACAAGGGAGCAGAAAAGCAGGCTCATACTCACAAGGGAAAAGAAATGTATGTCTGATATTCACAAGGGAGCAGAAAACGAGGTGTGATACTCACAAGGGAAAAGAATCGCAGGTCTGATACTCCCAACGGAGCTGAAAAGCAGGTCTGATTCTCACAAGGGAAATGAAACGCAGGTCTGATACTCCCAACGGAGCTGAAAAGCAGGTCTGATTCTTACAAGGGAAATGAAACGCAGGTCTGATACTCACAAGGGGACACGAAAAGCAGGTCTGATACTCACAAGGGAAAAGAAATGCAGGTCTGAAACTCACAACGGAGCTGAAAAGCCAGTCTGATACTAACAAGGGAAAATAAACGCAGGCCTGATACTCACAAGGGAGCAGAAAAGCAGGCTTATACTCACAAGGGAAAAGAAATGTATGTCTGATATTCACAAGGGAGCAGAAAACGAGGTGTGATACTCACAAGGGAAAAGAAACGCAGGTCTGATACTCCCAACGGAGCTGAAAAGCAGGTCTGATTCTCACAAGGGAAATGAAACGCAGGTCTGATACTCACAAGGGGACAGAAAAGCAGGACTAAAACTCCCAACAGAGCTGAAAAGCAGGTCTGATTCTCACAAGGGAAAAGAAACGCAGGTCTGAAACTCACAACGGAGCTGAAAAGCAGCTCTGATTCTCACAAGGGAAACAAAACGCAGGTCTGATACTCACAAGGGAGCAGAAAAGCCAGTCTGATACTCACAAGGGAAAATAAACGCAGGTCTGAAACTCACAAGGGAAACGAAACGCAGGTGTGAAACTCACAAGGGAGACGAAAAGCAGCTCTGATACTCACAAGGGAAAAGAAACGCAGGTCTAAAACTCCCAACGGAGCTGAAAAGCAGGTCTGATTCTCACAAGGGAAACAAAACGCAGGTCTGATACTCACAAGGGAAATGAAACGCAGGTCTGAAACTCACAAGGGAGCACAAAAGCAGGCTGATACTCACAAGGTAAAAGAAATGCAGGTCTAAAACTCACAAGGAAGCACAAAAGCAGGCTGATACTTACAAGGGAAAAGAAACACAGGCCTGAAACTCACAAGGGCAAAGAAACGCAGGTGTGATACTCACAAAGGAAAGGAAACACAGGTCTGAAACTCACAAGGGAGCAGAAAAGTAGGTCGATACTCCCAAGGGAAAAGAAACACAGGTCTCATACCCACAAGGGAGCAAAAAAGCAGGGTGATACTCACAAGGAAAAAGAAATGCATGTCTGATGCTCACAAGGGAGCAGAAAACGAGGTGTGATACTCACAAGTTAAAAGAAATGCAGGTCTGATGCTCACAAGGAAAAAGAAACACCGGTCTGATACTCACAAGGGAAAAGAAACGCAGGTCTGATACTCACAAGGGAAAAGAAATGCAGGTGTGATACTCACAAAGGAAAGGAAACACAGGTCTGAAACTCAAAAGGGAAAAGAAAAGCAGATCTGATACTCACAAGGGAGCAGAAAACCAAGCTGATACTCACAAGGGAAAAGAAACACAGGTCGGATACTCACAAGGGAGCAGAAAAGCAGCTCTGAAACTCACAAGGGAGCTGAAAAGCAGGTCTGATACTCACAAGGGAGCAGAAAAGCAGGTCTGAAACTCACAAGGGAGCAGAAAAGCAGGTCTGATACTCACAAGGAAAGGGAAGCGCAGGTCTGAAACACACAAGGAAGCACAAAAGCAGGCCGATACTCACGAGGGAAAAGAAACGCAGGTCTGAAACACACAAGGGAAAAGAAAGCGCAGGTCTGAAACTCACAAGGGCAAATAAACGAAGGTGTGATGCTCAAAAGGAAAAGGAAACAGAAGTCTGAAAAGCAGGATAACTCTCACAAGGGAAAAGACATGCAGATCTGTTAATCACAAGGGAAAAGAAATGCAGGTCTAAAACTCACAAGGGAGCAGAAAAGTAGGTCTGATACTCCCAAGGGAAAAGAAACGCAGGTCTGATACCCACAAGGGAGCAGAAACACAGGCTGATACTCACAAGGGAGAAGAATCGCAGGTCTGATGCTCACAAGGGAGCAGGAAAGCAGGTCTAATTCTCACAAGGGAAACGAAACGTAGGTCTGATACTCACAAGGGAAAAGAAATGTATGTCCGATCTTCACAAGGGAGCAGAAAACGAGGTGTGATACTCACAAGGTAAAAGAATCGCAGGTCTGATGCTCACAAGGGAGCAGAAAAGCATGTCTGATACTCACAAGGGAAAAGAAACGCAGGTCTGATACTCACAAGGGAAAAGAAACGCAGGTCTGATACTCCCAACGGAGCTGAAAAGCAGGTCTGATTCTCACAATGGAAACAAAACACAGGTCTGAAACTCACAACGGAGCTGAAAAGCAGTTCTGATTCTCACAAGGGAAACAAAACGCAGGTCTGATACTCACAAGGGAGCAGAAAAGCCGGTCTGATACTCACAAGGGAAAATAAACGCAGGTCTGAAACTCACAAGGGAAACGAAACGCAGGTGTGAAACTCACAAGGGAGACAAAAAGCAGGCTGATACTCACAAGGGAAAAGAAACGCAGGCCTGAAACTCACAAGGGCAAAGAAACGCAGGTGTGATACTCACAAAAGAAAGGAAACACAGGTCTGAAACTCACAAGGGAGCAGAAAAGTAGGTCGGATACTCCCAAGGGAAAAGAAACACAGGTCTCATACCCACAAAGGAGCAGTAAAGCAGGTCTGATAATAACAAGGGAGCAAAAAAGCAGGCTGATACTCACAATGAAAAAGAAATGCATGTCTGATACTCACAAGGGAGCAGAAAACGAGGTGTGATACTCACAAGTTAAAAGAAATGCAGGTCTGATGCTCACAAGGAAAAAGAAACACAGGTCTGATACAAGTGGAAAGAAACACAGGTCTGAAACTCACAAGGGAAACGATACACAGGTGTGAAACTCACAAGGGAAACGAAACACAGGTCTGAAACTCACAATGGAAAAGAAATGCAGGTCTGAAACTCACAACGGAACCGAAAAGGCAGGTCTGATACTCACAAGGGAGCAGAAATGCAGGTCTGATACTCCCAAGGGAAAAGAAATGCAGGTCTGATACTCACAAGGGAGCAGAAAAGCAGGTCTGATCTTCACAAAGGAAATGAAACGCAGGTCTGGGAGCAGAACAGCAGGCCTGATACTCCCATGGGAAAATAAACCCAGGTCTGATACTCACAAGGGAGCAGAAAAGCTGGCTGATATTCACAAGGGAAAAGAAACGCAGGGCTGATACTCACAAGGGAGCAGAAAAGCAGGCTGATACTCACAAGGGAAAGAAATGCCGGTCTGAAACTCACAAGGGAGCAGAAAAGCAGGCTGATACTCACAAGGGAAAAAAACGCAGGTCTGAAACTCACAAGGGAGCAGAAAAGCAGGCTGATACTCACAGGGGAAAAGAAACACAGGTCTGAAACTCACAAGGGAAAGAAACGCAGGTCTGAAACTCACAAGGGAGCAGAAAAGCAGTTCTGAGAATGAATCTAGGTAGATTAAAAGCTCCGATGGTTGCAGCTGGCGCGCTGAAGGCGTGACTGCCAGAGGCCAGCTACCAATGCAATGTGCAGGCATGATGTCCTCCCTCTGCTTCCTCTCCCTTCAAGCTCTAGCTAACCAGGTCTCTTCCCGGGGCCAGACCACTCCTGGCCAGGGGGTGCCTGGCTCTATTCCTATTCCCCCTCTAGCTTCATCCCAGCCCCACAGTGGGCTGGATAGTACAGTCCATGGATACAATCCTTGTTCTCTCCCCCCTGGTGTCCGCATCCTTATTTCTCTCAGGGGACTAGCCTGGCACCCTACCCAGCCCTACCCAGCCAGGCCAAATTGGACATGGGGCGTCACTGGTGTTTCTTCAAGTTGAATCTAAAACATTCCACTTTCTTCCCTTATAACAGACATTGGAGGCTGCACTTGCCTTTAAGCCCGGACAGCGCTTTGCAGGCATCCAGCCTGCACTGTTATTGTGCAGACATCTGGTCCCCAAAGTGCCCCATAAAGGGGTGCCCCGTGGGTTGCACTCAGGGTCTATGTCACCTACTGTTTTAAGAGCAAATGCTAGAAGGTGTTCAACCTGATTCACCTTTTGCCCAATGCCCCAGAGAGTGATCAGCTGTTCTGCCAGGGTTACACCCATCCAGGTCAGAGTTGCACGTGCGGGCGCGTGTGTGGCGGAGGGGGGCGGGGGGGCTCAAGCCTAGCCGGGAAGAACGTGAGTACTCTACAGTACACACCCCATTTACAGGGGTTTAGGGTGATTGCATCGAATACAGTTGGTCTCAGGGGAATTGGCCGAATTTATTCTTTAGATAAGTTGATTTTGCTGCATATATTTGGGGGATAGGGGGTGGAGCTGTCCCCCTAAACCTCCCTACAATAATGATTTCCCTAAACCCACCCCCATCATTACATGGACGCAGTAGCGTCCATGTAGTGATGGTTAAGTTGGTGTTTCCATAGGAAGAGCACTTTTTGGGTGTCTTATAACTTCGCTTCCTCTGGACGAATCCTCACCAAACTGTGCAAAGAAAGTATATGGCCCAGTCTGAATCCTTTTGCAAAGTTTGGAGAAGTTTGGTCCAGGGGGGGCAAAGTTATAGGGGGGTCCCAAAACTTTTGTTTTTTCCTATAGACATAATGGGAAAAAACTACAGCCCGAACCGCTGGACGGATTTACACCAAATTTGCGGCAGGAGCGGCGGCTTGATCCCGAAAGCATGCTTTTGCAAATTTGGTGTAAATCCGTCCAGTAGTTTTTTAAAAAATGACCAAAATGTAAGGCAAAAAAATTAGTGATATCTGTGTTCGCTTCACGGACGGACATCCCTGTTCGCTCCGCGGACAGCACCCCGATTGGCCCATGGGCTTGCGTCATGTCCACGGACATGCGACGTGTTCGCTGATTGGACGGCGTGGGGCGTGGAGCACGTCAGATTTTCTGTGGCACCCACCATTTTGTATTCGCTGTCGACCGCGGACAGCGCGGTGAAACTTGGATTAAAAATTGTATTTATAGGAGTGTGTTGGTGTGTAAGAGTGTTTGGGGAGGGTGGGGGAGTATGAGATAGGTTCAATGTTTTGTTTTTTTATGTGCTATACGCTTTTGTTGTGTTTGATTTGTCCGCGGAGAACACTGCTGTTCTGACATTTTGTAAATAAACTAAATGGTGGGGTGTTCAGAGGACAGAGTATGTGTCCTTTTTGTTCGCAAGGAAGGTAAAATTGAGCTAAAAACACTCGCGGTGTATTTAAATGTTCGTAAATACACAAACTGGGGGTGTCCTGAGGACGCTGTCCATATTGTAATCTGTCAAGTTGAATGTGTTCTAAGAACACTCGCGGTGTCCCGAAATGGTTGCAATTACACAAAATGGGGGTGTTCGTTGTCAGGTTGAAAGTTTTCTACGAACCCTCCTTTTGTCCGCTGATAGTACAATTTCCTATGGGCCTCACCCGACTTTTTGTCCACTAAAGAAACGATAAATCCGGCTGGTGTGCGCCGACATTATGTGATAATCCTATGACTGGCGCTATTGACCTGTCTGACTTGCTTTTGCGACAGTAAATCATATCTCCCGCCCCTAAGCCTGACATTATGAAAGCATTCATATTCCCCGCCTCTCTCCGTGACGTTACAGGGTGCGTCATCAAACGCGCCCAGTCGTCTCCAGTCCTACGCGACTTTACACAGAACCCGGAAGACAACACACATTATGTCGTAACACAGCACGCCACAATTCGAAATATGAAACTGTGATTTAAAAGCAAACAGCAAGATTGTAAATTTTGTAAAGTACATTTATTTGACATCACATTTTTAGAGAATATTCATCGATTTGCATTTGTCTTTCTTGTCGATCCGCAAAAGTTCATGTTGAGCCACGCGATGTTCCTTTGCGGTACAGAGGGTGTTAGATCAGCTTAGAACACAGTGCACCACAATTCGGAATATGAAACTGTAGTTTAAAAGTAAACAGCAGGATTGTACATTTGGTAAAGTAAATTTATTTCACATTAAATGTTTAGTGAATATTCAGCGATTTGCAATTGTCTCTGCTGTCGATCAGCAAAAGTTTATTTTGAGCCACGCGCTGTTCCTTTACGGTAGATAGGCTGTTGGTTTATGATAAAAGCAGTAAATGGTCGCACTGATAATCGGAAGGTTGATCCAACAACGAGGCATTAGACCACCATAATGGTTGGTATGTTGCTTCTAACCGCTAGTACTGCGTAAGGGCATATTGGTCCTTGGCGATTGTCCCATAAAATGGTGAGGGTCATGAAGTTGCTTACATGAAGCTGTACCTGGCAGTTGAAAAATCCATCCACTGGAGTCTGAAAATCGTGACATTGGCAAAATGGGGCAACATACCTGTTTTAAAAAACATAAATAAGTCTCACCAGCTGATCTTTATTAAAAATATTCATTTTATTTATTAGGGCGTGAAACTATTTGCTAGCAAAGATAGTGCAACGGAGTATGTTAATAATAAAATAACAATATTTTCGCATTTATATAGCGCTAAGAACCGTCAGGTATCTCAGCGCTGCTTATTATTACCTACGGTGTGTGGTGCTCATTTATCGACCACGGAAGGATGAAAGGCTGAGTTTGGCCGTGCCAGGATTCGAACCTGCGTTAGCAAGCTGTGCACGGATGTCAAAGCGAGTGCTCTACTCGCTGTGCCACTTGACCGGCTAGAGTGAAGTGGCACAGCGAGTAGAGCGCTTGACCGGCTACAGACCGGTTAAATTATTACTATTAACCCACCCTGTGGCGTCTGCCTTTTTCAGAGCCCTCTAAACGACAGGGGATCAATTTGGCGGTGATAGCGCGCGGTAGAAAACAATATGCCACATTGAACGAACAAGTACAACTTGACCGGGCTTTAACGCCACACTATTGTTATTATATTCCGGTATAAAATAATCTAAAGGGTTACTTACATTATAATTGCATTTTCCATTGTCCAAGTGTAGTGCAGTGCCAAAATACGACTCTGCATGTGCCAACGATCTTTCTCAAAGTGATATAATATACAAAAGTGGTTTTGTTTCAGACATTTCATCTTTATCGTGTCTTACGTTTTTGCTACACTTCTTCAAAAGAAGTCTTTAGCACAATCCCTGTCTGTCAAGGTAAAAAAAAAATAGAACCTTATACTGGGAGTCGTGGGCCTCTCCGGGCAGCGAGAAAAAAATGGAAGCAGCTGACCTTCACTGTGAACGAGCATAAATGCTTACTTTGCAACATGCTGTGTAAAGCCATCTGTGAGAACTTGCTGTTTACACTACATCTTTGTATATTGTTTGCGTGCTAATAAAAAAAGTTTGTTTAAGGGACGTTATGGTTCCAAGTAAAGCCGAAAAACCCCTGAAATTCGCCAGTTATGGTAAGCTAAGTAACCATAACTCTCGCCACCACCGTGCATTGCTAAGATTAACATCCAGGACATCAAAGATGACATTGCAAATGTCATTGATGATATCACTCTCATGTGATGGCAGGGTCGTAATGAGGCCCCTTGACTGTTACTGAGCAAAACCATGTGGCCTAGATATGTCAGTAAAGGAAAAAAAGGGGGAGCCAGAGATGTGATGTCATCAGTGATGTCATCAATGACATTTGTGATGTCATCTTTGATGTCCTGGGTGTTAGTGTTAGCAGTGCACGGTGGCGCGAGTTATGGTTGCTTATCTTACCATAACTGCTGAATTTCAGGGGCTTTTCGGTTTTACTTCAAACCATAACGTCCCTTTAACAAAGTTTTTTCACTGAATTTCTTAAGTTTTTAGTAGCGCAACTTAACCATAACGTCCCTTTAACAAAGTTCTTTCACTGAATATATATATATACAGCACAATGTGTCCAATGAATTGCAACCAATTTGCATTCAACCAAATCTGACATGCTGTAATCTGAGTCCAGGGGATGGCAGAGTCGCTGGGAGGATCAGGGAGAGAAGGGGTCAGCAGTGGACTGCCATTGCCCTTACAGACAGAGTCCTGGGGATGGCAGAGTCGCCGGGAGGATCAGGTAGAGAAGGGTCCGGCAGTAGTCTGCCATTGCCGTTACAGGCAGAGTCCGGGAGATGGCAGAGTCGCTGTGAGGATCAGGGAGAGAAGGGGCGGCAGTGATCTGCCATTGGCCTTATAGGCAGAGTCCGGGGGATGGCAGAGTCACCGGGAGGATCAGGGAGAGAAGGGACCGGCAGTAATCTGTCATTGCCGTTACAGGCAGAGTCCGGGAGATGGCAGAGTCGCTGGGAGGATCAGGGAGAGAAGGAGCAGCAGTGATTGGTCTGCAATTGCCCTTACAGGCAGAGCCCGGGGGATGGCAGAGTCGCTGGAAGGATCAGGGAGAGAAGTGGCAGGCACTAATCTGCTATTGCCCTTACAGGGAGAGTGCAGGGGATGGCAGAGTCGCTGGGATGATCAGGGAGAGAAGGGGCTGGCAGCAATCTGCCATTGCCCTTACAGGAAGAGTCTGGGGATGTCAGAGTCTCTGGGAGGATCAGGGAGGGAAGGGTCCGGCAGTAATCTGTCATTGCCCTTACAGGCAGAGTCCGGGGGATGGCAGAGTTACTGGGAGGATCAGGGAGAGAACGGGCTGGCAGTGGTCTGCCATTGCCCTTACAGGCAGAGTCCGGGGGATGGCAGAGTCGCTGGGAGGATCAGGGAGAGAAGGGGCCGGCATCAACCTGCCATTGCCCTTGCAGGGAGAGTCCATGGGATGGCAGAGTCGCTGGCAGGATCAGGGAGAGAAGGGGCACACAGTGTTCTGCCATTGCCCTTACAGGGAGAGTCTGGGGGATGGCAGAGTCGTTGGAAGGATCAGGGAGAGAATGGGCCGGGAGTGATCTGCCATTGCCCTTACAGGCAGTGTCCGGGGGATGGCAGAGTCGCTGGAAGGATCAGGGAGAGAAGGGGTCGGCAGTTATCTGCCATCGCCCTTACAGGCATTGTCTGGGGGATGGCAGAGTTGCTGGGAGGATCAGGGAGAGAAGGGGCCGGCAGGAATCTGCCATTGCCCTTACAGGGAGAGTCCAGGAGATGGCAGCATCACTGGCAGGATCAGGCAGAGAAGGGGTCGGTAGTAATCTGCCATTGCCCTTACAGGGAGAGTCCAGAGGATGGCAGAGTCGCTGGGAGGATCAGGGAGAGAAGGGGCCGGCAGTAATCTTCCATTGCTGTTACAGACAGAGTCCGGGGGATGGCAGAGTCACTGGGAGGATCAGGGAGAGAAGGGGCCAGCAGTGATCTGCCATTGCCCTTACAGGCAGTGTCCGGGGGATGTCAGAGTCTCTGGGAGGATCAGGGAGAGAAGGGGCCGGCAGTAATCTTCCATTGCCCTTACAGGCATTGTCTGGGGGATGGCAGAGTTGCTGGGAGGATCAGGGAGAGAAGGGGCCGGCAGTAATCTGCCATTGCCCTTACAGGGAGAGTCCAGGAGATGGCAGCATCACTGGCAGGATCAGGCAGAGAAGGGGTCGGTAGTAATCTGCCATTGCCCTTACAGGGAGAGTCCAGAGGATGGCAGAGTCGCTGGGAGGATCAGGGAGAGAAGGGGGCGGCAGTAATCTTCCATTGCTGTTACAGACAGAGTCCGGGGGATGGCAGAGTCACTGGGAGGATCAGGGAGAGAAGGGGCCAGCAGTGATCTGCCATTGCCCTTACAGGCAGTGTCCGGGGGATGTCAGAGTCTCTGGGAGGATCAGAGAGAGAAGGGGCCGGCAGTAATCTTCCATTGCCGTTACAGGCAGAGTCCAGGGGATGGCAGAGTCACTGGGAGGATCAGGGAGAGAAGGGGTCGGCAGTGCTCTGCCATTGGCCTTACAGGCAGAGTCCGGGGTATGGCAGAGTCACTGTGAGGATCAGGGAGAGAAGGAGCCAGCAGTGATCTGCCATTGCCCTAACAGGCAGTGTCCGGGAATGTCAGAGTCGCTGGGAGGATCAGAGAGAGAAGGGACCGGCAGTAATCTTCCATTGCCCTTACAGGCATTGTCCGGGGGATGGCAGAATTGCTGGGAGGATCAGGGAGAGAAGGGGTCGGCAGTGATCTGCCATTGGCCTTAGAGGCAGAGTCCGGGGGATGGCAGAGTCACTGGGAGGATCAGGGAGAGAAGGGGCCAGCAGTGATCTGCCATTGCCCTTAAAAGCAGTGTCCGGGGGATGGCAGAGTCGCTGGGAGGGTCAGGGAGAGAAGGGGCCGGCAGTGATCTGCCAGTGCCCTTACAGGCAGTGTCCGGGGGATGGCAGATTTGCTGGGAGGATCAGGGAGAGAAGGGGCAGGCAGTGATCTGCATTTGCCCTTACAGGCAGTGTCTGGGGGATGGCAGAGTCGCTGGGAGGATCAGGGAGAGAAGGGGTCGGCAGTGATTTGCCAGTGCCCTTACAGGCAGTGTCCGGGGGATGGCAGAGTTGCTGGGAGGATCAGGGAGAGAAGGTGCTGGCAGTGATCTGCCGTTGCCCTTACAGGCATTGTCCGGGGGGTGGCAGAGTCGCTGGTAGGATCAGGGAGAGAAGGGGTCGGCAGTGATCTGCCATCGCCCTTACAGGCATTGTCTGGGGGATGGCAGAGTTGCTGGGAGGATCAGGAAGAGAAGGGGCCAGCAGTAATCTGCCATTGCCCTTACAGGGAGAGTCCAGGAGACAGCAGCGTCACTGGCAGGATCAGGGAGAGAAGGGGTCGGCAGTAATCTGCCATTGCCCTTACAGGCAGAGTCCTGGGGATGGCAGAGTCGCCGGGAGGATCAGGGAGAGAAGGGTCCGGCAGTAGTCTGCCATTGCCGTTACAGGCAGAGTCCGGGAGATGGCAGAGTCGCTGGGAGGATCAGTGAGAGAAGGGGCGGCAGTGATCTGCTATTGGCCTTATAGGCAGAGTCCGGGGGATGGCAGAGTCGCCGGGAGGATCAGGGAGAGAAGGGGCCGGCAGTAATCTGTCATTGCCGTTACAGGCAGAGTCCGGGAGATGGCAGAGTCGCTGGGAAGACCAGGGAGAGAAGGGGCAGCAGTGATCTGCCATTGGCCTTATAAGCAGAGTCTGGGGGATGGCAGAGTCGCTGGGAGGATCAGGGAGAGAAGGGGCTGGCAGTAATCTGCCATTGTCCTTACAGGCAGAGTCCTGGGTATGGCAGAGTTGCTGGGAGGAACAGGGAGAGAAGGGGCCGGCAGTAGTGTGCCATTGCCCTTACAGGTAGAGTCCTGGGGATGGCAGAGTCGCTGGCAGGATCAGGGAGAGAAGGGGCCGGCAGTAATCTGCCATTACCCTTACACAGAGAGTCCTGGGGATGGCAGAGTCGCTGGGAGGATCAGGGAGAGAATGGGCCGGCAGTAATCTGCCATTGCCCTTACACAGAGAGTCCTGGGGATGGCAGAGTCACTGGGAGGAAGAGGGAGAGAAGGAGCCGGCAGTGGTCTGCAATTGCCCTTACAGGCAGAGTCCGGGGGATGGCAGAGTCGCTGGAAGGATCAGGGAGAGAAGTGGCAGGCACTAATCTGCTATTGCCCTTACAGGGAGAGTGCAGGGGATGGCAGAGTCGCTGGGATGATCAGGGAGAGAAGGGGCTGGCAGTGATCTGCCATTGCCCTTACAGACAGTGTCTGGGGGATGGCAGAGTTGCTGGGAGGATCAGGAAGAGAAGGGGCCAGCAGTAATCTGCCATTGCCCTTACAGGCTGTGTTCGGGGGATGGTAGAGTTGCTGGGAGGATGAGGGAGAGAAGGGGTCGGCAGTGATCTGCCATCGCCCTTTCAGGCAGTGTCTGGGGGATGGCAGAGTTGCTGGGAGGATCAGGAAGAGAAGGGGCCAGCAGTAATCTGCCATTGCCCTTACAGGCAGTGTCCGGGGGATGGCAGAGTTGGTGGGGGGATGAGGGAGAGAAGGGGCAGGCAGTGATCTGCCATTGTCCTTACAGGCAGTGTCTGGGGGATGGCAGAGTTGCTGGGAGGATCAAGAAGAGAAGGGGCCAGCAGTAATCTGCCATTGCCCTTACAGGCAGTGTCCGGGGGATGGCAGAGTTGCTAGGAGGATGAGGGAGAGAAGGGGTCGGCAGTGATCTGCCATTGCCCTTACAGGCAGTGTCTGGGGGATGGCAGAGTTGCTGGGAGGATCAGGAAGAGAAGGGGCCAGCAGTAATATGCCATTGCCCTTACAGGCAGTGTCCGGGGGATGGCAGAGTTGCTGGGAGGATGAGGGAGAGAAGGGGTCGGCAGTGATCTGCCATCGCCCTTACAGGCATTGTCTGGGGGATGGCAGAGTTGCTGGGAGGATCAGGAAGAGAAGGGGCCAGCAGTAATCTGCCATTGCCCTTACAGGGAGAGTCCAGGAGACAGCAGCGTCACTGGCACGATCAGGGAGAGAAGGGGGCCAGCAGTAATCTGCCATTGCCGTTCCAGGCAGAGTCCGGGGGACGGCAGAGTCGCTGGGAGGATCAGGGAGAGAAGGGGCCAGCAGTGATCTGCCATTGCCCTTACAGGCAGAGTCCGGGGGATGGCAGAGTCACTGGGAGGATCAGGGAGAGAAGGGGCCAGCAGTGATCTGCCATTGCCCTTAAAAGCAGTGTCCGGGGAATGGCATAGTCGCTGGTAGGATCAGGGAGAGAAAGGGCCGGCAATAATCTGCCATTGCCCTTACAGGCATTGTCCGGGGAATGGCAGAATTGCTGGGAGGATCAGGGAAAGAAGGGGCCGGCAGTAATCTGCCATTGCCCTTTACAGGGAGATTCCAGGAGATGGCAGCGTCACTGGCAGCATCAGGGAGAGAAGGAGCCAGCAGTGATCTGCCATTGCCTTTACAGGCAGTGTCCGGGGGATGGCAGAGTCGCTGGGAGGGTCAGGGAGAGAAGGGGCCGGCAGTGATCTGCCAGTGCCCTTACAGGCAGTGTCCGGGGGATGGCAGAGTTGCTGGGAGGATGAGGGAGAGAAGGGGCCAGCAGTGATCTGCCATTACCCTTACAGGCATTGTCCGGGGGATGGCAGAGTCCCTGGGAGGATCAGGGAGAGAAGGGGTCGGCAGTGATCTGCCATCGCCCTTACAGGCATTGTCTGAGGGATGGTAGAGTTGCTGGGAGGATCAGGGAGAGAAGGAGCCGGCAGTAATCTGCCCATGCCCTTAAAGGGAGAGTACAGGAGATGGCAGCGTCACTGGCAGGATAAGGGAGAGAAGGGGTCGGCAGTAATATACCATTGCGCTTACAGGGAGAGTCCAGAGGATGGCAGAGTCGCTGGTAGGATCAGGGAGAGAAGGGGCGGCAGTAATCTGCCATTGCCGTTACAGGCAGAGTCCGATGGATGGAAGAGTCGCTGGGAGGATCAGGGAGAGAAGGGGCCGGCAGTGATCTGCCATTGCCCTTACAGGCAGTGTCCGGGGGATGGCAGAGTTGCTGGGAGGATGAGGGAGAGAAGGGGTCGGCAGTGATCTGCCATCGCCCTTACAGGCATTGTCTGGGGGATGGCAGAGTTGCTGGGAGGATCAGGAAGAGAAGGGGCCAGCAGTAATCTGCCATTGCCCTTACAGGGAGAGTCCAGGAGACAGCAGCGTCACTGGCACGATCAGGGAGAGAAGGGGTCGGCAGTAATCTGCCATTGCCCTTACAGGCAGAGTCCGGAGGATGGCAGAGTCGCTGGGAGGATCAGGGAGAGATGGGGCCAGCAGTAATCTGCCATTGCCGTTCCAGGCAGAGTCCGGGGGACGGCAGAGTCGCTGGGAGGATCAGGGAGAGAAGGGGCCAGCAGTGATCTGCCATTGCCCTTACAGGCAGAGTCCGGGGGATGGCAGAGTCCCTGGGAGGATCAGGGAGAGAAGGGGCCAGCAGTGATCTGCCATTGCCCTTAAAAGCAGTGTCCGGGGAATGGCATAGTCGCTGGTAGGATCAGGGAGAGAAAGGGCCGGCAATAATCTGCCATTGCCCTTACAGGCATTGTCCGGGGAATGGCAGAATTGCTGGGAGGATCAGGGAAAGAAGGGGCCGGCAGTAATCTGCCATTGCCCTTTACAGGGAGATTCCAGGAGATGGCAGCGTCACTGGCAGCATCAGGGAGAGAAGGAGCCAGCAGTGATCTGCCATTGCCTTTACAGGCAGTGTCCGGGGGATGGCAGAGTCGCTGGGAGGGTCAGGGAGAGAAGGGGCCGGCAGTGATCTGCCAGTGCCCTTACAGGCAGTGTCCGGGGGATGGCAGAGTTGCTGGGAGGATGAGGGAGAGAAGGGGCCAGCAGTGATCTGCCATTACCCTTACAGGCATTGTCCGGGGGATGGCAGAGTCCGTGGGAGGATCAGGGAGAGAAGGGGTCGGCAGTGATCTGCCATCGCCCTTACAGGCATTGTCTGAGGGATGGTAGAGTTGCTGGGAGGATCAGGGAGAGAAGGAGCCGGCAGTAATCTGCCCATGCCCTTAAAGGGAGAGTACAGGAGATGGCAGCGTCACTGGCAGGATCAGGGAGAGAAGGGGTCGGCAGTAATATACCATTGCGCTTACAGGGAGAGTCCAGAGGATGGCAGAGTCGCTGGTAGGATCAGGGAGAGAAGGGGCGGCAGTAATCTGCCATTGCCGTTACAGGCAGAGTCCGATGGATGGAAGAGTCGCTGGGAGGATCAGGGAGAGAAGGGGCCGGCAGTGATCTGCCAGTGCCCTTGCAGGCAGTGTCCGGGGGATGGCAGAGTTGCTGGGAGGATCAGGGAGAGAAGAGGCCGGCAGTGATCTGCCATTGCCCTTACAGGCATTGTCAGTCGCTGGGAGGATCAGGGAGAAAAGGGGCCAGCTGCTGGCCCCTTTTCTCCCTGATCCTCCCAGCGACTCTGCGATCCCCAGGACAGGGAGAGTCCTGGGGATGGCAGAGTCGCTGGCAGGATCAGGGAGAGAAGGGGCCCACAGTGGTCTGCCATTGCCCTTACAGGGAGAGTCCGGGGGATGGCAGAGTCACTGAGAGGATCAGGGAGAGAATGGGCTGCCAGTAATCTGCCATTGACGTTACAGGGAGAGACCAGGGGATGGCAGAGTGGCTGGCAGGATCAGGGAGAGAAGGGGCCAGCATTGGTCTGCCATTGCCCTTACAGGCAGAGTCCTGGGGATGGCAGAGTTGCTGGGAGGATCAGGAAGAGAAGGGGCCTGCAGTGGTCTGACATTGCCCTTACAGGGAGAGTCCGGGGGATGGCAGAGTCACTGAGAGGATCAGGGAGAGAATGGGCTGCCAGTAATCTGCCATTGACGTTACAGGGAGAGACCAGGGGATGGCAGAGTGGCTGGCAGGATCAGGGAGAGAAGGGGCCAGCATTGGTCTGCCATTGCCCTTACAGGCAGAGTCCTGGGGATGGCAGAGTTGCTGGGAGGATCAGGAAGAGAAGGGGCCTGCAGTGGTCTGACATTGCCCTTACAGGCAGAGTGCTGGGGATGGCAGAGTCGCTGGCAGTATCAGGGAGAGAAGGGGCCTGCAGTAATCTGCCGTTGCCCTTACACAGAGAGTCCTGGGGATGGCAGAGTCACTGGGAGGATCAGGGAGAGAAGGGGCCGGCAGTGGTCTGCCATTGACCTTACAGGCAGAGTCCTGGGGATGGCAGAGTCGCCGGGAGGATCAGGGAGAGAAGGGTCCGGCAGTAGTCTGCCATTGCCGTTACAGGCAGAGTCCGGGAGATGGCAGAGTCGCTGGGAGGATCAGTGAGAGAAGGGGCGGCAGTGATCTGCTATTGGCCTTATAGGCAGAGTCCGGGGGATGGCAGAGTCGCCGGGAGGATCAGGGAGAGAAGGGGCCGGCAGTAATCTGTCATTGCCGTTACAGGCAGAGTCCGGGAGATGGCAGAGTCGCTGGGAGGATCAGGGAGAGAAGGGGCAGCAGTGATATGCCATTGGCCTTATAAGCAGAGTCCGGGGGATGGCAGAGTCGCTGGGAGGATCAGGGAGAGAAGGGGCTGGCAGTAATCTGCCATTGTCCTTACAGGCAGAGTCCTGGGTATGGCAGAGTTGCTGGGAGGAACAGGGAGAGAAGGGGCCGGCAGTAGTGTGCCATTGCCCTTACAGGTAGAGTCCTGGGGATGGCAGAGTCGCTGGCAGGATCAGGGAGAGAAGGGGCCGGCAGTAATCTGCCATTACCCTTACACAGAGAGTCCTGGGGATGGCAGAGTCGCTGGGAGGATCAGGGAGAGAATGGGCCGGCAGTAATCTGCCATTACCCTTACACAGAGAGTCCTGGGGATGGCAGAGTCACTGGGAGGAAGAGGGAGAGAAGGAGCCGGCAGTGGTCTGCAATTGCCCTTACAGGCAGAGTCCGGGGGATGGCAGAGTCGCTGGAAGGATCAGGGAGAGAAGTGGCAGGCACTAATCTGCTATTGCCCTTACAGGGAGAGTGCAGGGGATGGCAGAGTCGCTGGGAGGATCAGGGAGAGAAGGGGCAGCAGTGATATGCCATTGGCCTTATAAGCAGAGTCCGGGGGATGGCAGAGTCGCTGGGAGGATCAGGGAGAGAAGGGGCTGGCAGTAATCTGCCATTGTCCTTACAGGCAGAGTCCTGGGTATGGCAGAGTTGCTGGGAGGAACAGGGAGAGAAGGGGCCGGCAGTAGTGT
Source organism: Ambystoma mexicanum (assembly GCF_040938575.1). Lineage (NCBI taxonomy): Eukaryota > Metazoa > Chordata > Amphibia > Caudata > Ambystomatidae > Ambystoma > Ambystoma mexicanum. The sequence continues at coordinate 1,531,729,254 of NC_090922.1, forward strand.
GCCATTGCCCTTACAGGTAGAGTCCTGGGGATGGCAGAGTCGCTGGCAGGATCAGGGAGAGAAGGGGCCGGCAGTAATCTGCCATTACCCTTACACAGAGAGTCCTGGGGATGGCAGAGTCGCTGGGAGGATCAGGGAGAGAATGGGCCGGCAGTAATCTGCCATTACCCTTACACAGAGAGTCCTGGGGATGGCAGAGTCACTGGGAGGAAGAGGGAGAGAAGGAGCCGGCAGTGGTCTGCAATTGCCCTTACAGGCAGAGTCCGGGGGATGGCAGAGTCGCTGGAAGGATCAGGGAGAGAAGTGGCAGGCACTAATCTGCTATTGCCCTTACAGGGAGAGTGCAGGGGATGGCAGAGTCGCTGGGATGATCAGGGAGAGAAGGGGCTGGCAGTGATCTGCCATTGCCCTTACAGACAGTGTCTGGGGGATGGCAGAGTTGCTGGGAGGATCAGGAAGAGAAGGGGCCAGCAGTAATCTGCCATTGCCCTTACAGGCTGTGTTCGGGGGATGGTAGAGTTGCTGGGAGGATGAGGGAGAGAAGGGGTCGGCAGTGATCTGCCATCGCCCTTTCAGGCAGTGTCTGGGGGATGGCAGAGTTGCTGGGAGGATCAGGAAGAGAAGGGGCCAGCAGTAATCTGCCATTGCCCTTACAGGCAGTGTCCGGGGGATGGCAGAGTTGGTGGGGGGATGAGGGAGAGAAGGGGCAGGCAGTGATCTGCCATTGTCCTTACAGGCATTGTCTGGGGGATGGCAGAGTTGCTGGGAGGATCAGGAAGAGAAGGGGCCAGCAGTAATCTGCCATTGCCCTTACAGGGAGAGTCCAGGAGACAGCAGCGTCACTGGCACGATCAGGGAGAGAAGGGGTCGGCAGTAATCTGCCATTGCCCTTACAGGCAGAGTCCGGAGGATGGCAGAGTCGCTGGGAGGATCAGGGAGAGATGGGGCCAGCAGTAATCTGCCATTGCCGTTCCAGGCAGAGTCCGGGGGACGGCAGAGTCGCTGGGAGGATCAGGGAGAGAAGGGGCCAGCAGTGATCTGCCATTGCCCTTACAGGCAGAGTCCGGGGGATGGCAGAGTCACTGGGAGGATCAGGGAGAGAAGGGGCCAGCAGTGATCTGCCATTGCCCTTAAAAGCAGTGTCCGGGGAATGGCATAGTCGCTGGTAGGATCAGGGAGAGAAAGGGCCGGCAATAATCTGCCATTGCCCTTACAGGCATTGTCCGGGGAATGGCAGAATTGCTGGGAGGATCAGGGAAAGAAGGGGCCGGCAGTAATCTGCCATTGCCCTTTACAGGGAGATTCCAGGAGATGGCAGCGTCACTGGCAGCATCAGGGAGAGAAGGAGCCAGCAGTGATCTGCCATTGCCTTTACAGGCAGTGTCCGGGGGATGGCAGAGTCGCTGGGAGGGTCAGGGAGAGAAGGGGCAGGCAGTGATCTGCCAGTGCCCTTACAGGCAGTGTCCGGGGGATGGCAGAGTTGCTGGGAGGATGAGGGAGAGAAGGGGCCAGCAGTGATCTGCCATTACCCTTACAGGCATTGTCCGGGGGATGGCAGAGTCCGTGGGAGGATCAGGGAGAGAAGGGGTCGGCAGTGATCTGCCATCGCCCTTACAGGCATTGTCTGAGGGATGGTAGAGTTGCTGGGAGGATCAGGGAGAGAAGGAGCCGGCAGTAATCTGCCCATGCCCTTAAAGGGAGAGTACAGGAGATGGCAGCGTCACTGGCAGGATCAGGGAGAGAAGGGGTCGGCAGTAATATACCATTGCGCTTACAGGGAGAGTCCAGAGGATGGCAGAGTCGCTGGTAGGATCAGGGAGAGAAGGGGCGGCAGTAATCTGCCATTGCCGTTACAGGCAGAGTCCGATGGATGGAAGAGTCGCTGGGAGGATCAGGGAGAGAAGGGGCCGGCAGTGATCTGCCAGTGCCCTTGCAGGCAGTGTCCGGGGGATGGCAGAGTTGCTGGGAGGATCAGGGAGAGAAGAGGCCGGCAGTGATCTGCCATTGCCCTTACAGGCATTGTCAGTCGCTGGGAGGATCAGGGAGAAAAGGGGCCAGCTGCTGGCCCCTTTTCTCCCTGATCCTCCCAGCGACTCTGCGATCCCCAGGACAGGGAGAGTCCTGGGGATGGCAGAGTCGCTGGCAGGATCAGGGAGAGAAGGGGCCCACAGTGGTCTGCCATTGCCCTTACAGGGAGAGTCCGGGGGATGGCAGAGTCACTGAGAGGATCAGGGAGAGAATGGGCTGCCAGTAATCTGCCATTGACGTTACAGGGAGAGACCAGGGGATGGCAGAGTGGCTGGCAGGATCAGGGAGAGAAGGGGCCAGCATTGGTCTGCCATTGCCCTTACAGGCAGAGTCCTGGGGATGGCAGAGTTGCTGGGAGGATCAGGAAGAGAAGGGGCCTGCAGTGGTCTGACATTGCCCTTACAGGCAGAGTGCTGGGGATGGCAGAGTCGCTGGCAGTATCAGGGAGAGAAGGGGCCTGCAGTAATCTGCCGTTGCCCTTACACAGAGAGTCCTGGGGATGGCAGAGTCACTGGGAGGATCAGGGAGAGAAGGGGCCGGCAGTGGTCTGCCATTGACCTTACAGGCAGAGTCCTGGGGATGGCAGAGTCGCCGGGAGGATCAGGGAGAGAAGGGTCCGGCAGTAGTCTGCCATTGCCGTTACAGGCAGAGTCCGGGAGATGGCAGAGTCGCTGGGAGGATCAGTGAGAGAAGGGGCGGCAGTGATCTGCTATTGGCCTTATAGGCAGAGTCCGGGGGATGGCAGAGTCGCCGGGAGGATCAGGGAGAGAAGGGGCCGGCAGTAATCTGTCATTGCCGTTACAGGCAGAGTCCGGGAGATGGCAGAGTCGCTGGGAGGATCAGGGAGAGAAGGGGCAGCAGTGATATGCCATTGGCCTTATAAGCAGAGTCCGGGGGATGGCAGAGTCGCTGGGAGGATCAGGGAGAGAAGGGGCTGGCAGTAATCTGCCATTGTCCTTACAGGCAGAGTCCTGGGTATGGCAGAGTTGCTGGGAGGAACAGGGAGAGAAGGGGCCGGCAGTAGTGTGCCATTGCCCTTACAGGTAGAGTCCTGGGGATGGCAGAGTCGCTGGCAGGATCAGGGAGAGAAGGGGCCGGCAGTAATCTGCCATTACCCTTACACAGAGAGTCCTGGGGATGGCAGAGTCGCTGGGAGGATCAGGGAGAGAATGGGCCGGCAGTAATCTGCCATTACCCTTACACAGAGAGTCCTGGGGATGGCAGAGTCACTGGGAGGAAGAGGGAGAGAAGGAGCCGGCAGTGGTCTGCAATTGCCCTTACAGGCAGAGTCCGGGGGATGGCAGAGTCGCTGGAAGGATCAGGGAGAGAAGTGGCAGGCACTAATCTGCTATTGCCCTTACAGGGAGAGTGCAGGGGATGGCAGAGTCGCTGGGATGATCAGGGAGAGAAGGGGCTGGCAGTGATCTGCCATTGCCCTTACAGACAGTGTCTGGGGGATGGCAGAGTTGCTGGGAGGATCAGGAAGAGAAGGGGCCAGCAGTAATCTGCCATTGCCCTTACAGGCTGTGTTCGGGGGATGGTAGAGTTGCTGGGAGGATGAGGGAGAGAAGGGGTCGGCAGTGATCTGCCATCGCCCTTTCAGGCAGTGTCTGGGGGATGGCAGAGTTGCTGGGAGGATCAGGAAGAGAAGGGGCCAGCAGTAATCTGCCATTGCCCTTACAGGCAGTGTCCGGGGGATGGCAGAGTTGGTGGGGGGATGAGGGAGAGAAGGGGCAGGCAGTGATCTGCCATTGTCCTTACAGGCAGTGTCTGGGGGATGGCAGAGTTGCTGGGAGGATCAAGAAGAGAAGGGGCCAGCAGTAATCTGCCATTGCCCTTACAGGCAGTGTCCGGGGGATGGAGAGTTGCTAGGAGGATGAGGGAGAGAAGGGGTCGGCAGTGATCTGCCATTGCCCTTACAGGCAGTGTCTGGGGGATGGCAGAGTTGCTGGGAGGATCAGGAAGAGAAGGGGCCAGCAGTAATATGCCATTGCCCTTTCAGGCAGTGTCCGGGGGATGGCAGAGTTGCTGGGAGGATGAGGGAGAGAAGGGGTCGGCAGTGATCTGCCATCGCCCTTACAGGCATTGTCTGGGGGATGGCAGAGTTGCTGGGAGGATCAGGAAGAGAAGGGGCCAGCAGTAATCTGCCATTGCCCTTACAGGGAGAGTCCAGGAGACAGCAGCGTCACTGGCACGATCAGGGAGAGAAGGGGTCGGCAGTAATCTGCCATTGCCCTTACAGGCAGAGTCCGGGGGACGGCAGAGTCGCTGGGAGGATCAGGGAGAGAAGGGGCCAGCAGTGATCTGCCATTGCCCTTACAGGCAGAGTCCGGGGGATGGCAGAGTCACTGGGAGGATCAGGGAGAGAAGGGTCCAGCAGTGATCTGCCATTGCCCTTAAAAGCAGTGTCCGGGGAATGCCATAGTCGCTGGTAGGATCAGGGAGAGAAAGGGCCGGCAATGATCTGCCATTGCCCTTACAGGCATTGTCCGGGGAATAGCAGAATTGCTGGGAGGATCAGGGAAAGAAGGGGCCGGCAGTAATCTGCCATTGCCCTTTACAGGGAGATTCCAGGAGATGGCAGCGTCACTGGCAGCATCAGGGAGAGAAGGAGCCAGCAGTGATCTGCCATTGCCTTTACAGGCAGTGTCCGGGGGATGGCAGAGTCGCTGGGAGGGTCAGGGAGAGAAGGGGCCGGCAGTGATCTGCCAGTGCCCTTACAGGCAGTGTCCGGGGGATGGCAGAGTTGCTGGGAGGATGAGGGAGAGAAGGGGCCAGCAGTGATCTGCCATTACCCTTACAGGCATTGTCCGGGGGATGGCAGAGTCCCTGGGAGGATCAGGGAGAGAAGGGGTCGGCAGTGATCTGCCATCGCCCTTACAGGCATTGTCTGAGGGATGGTAGAGTTGCTGGGAGGATCAGGGAGAGAAGGAGCCGGCAGTAATCTGCCCATGCCCTTAAAGGGAGAGTCCAGGAGATGGCAGCGTCACTGGCAGGATCAGGGAGAGAAGGGGTCGGCAGTAATATACCATTGCGCTTACAGGGAGAGTCCAGAGGTTGGCAGAGTCGCTGGTAGGATCAGGGAGAGAAGGGGCGGCAGTAATCTGCCATTGCCGTTACAGGCAGAGTCCGATGGATGGAAGAGTCGCTGGGAGGATCAGGGAGAGAAGGGGCCGGCAGTGATCTGCCAGTGCCCTTGCAGGCAGTGTCCGGGGGATGGCAGAGTTGCTGGGAGGATCAGGGAGAGAAGAGGCCGGCAGTGATCTGCCATTGCCCTTACAGGCATTGTCAGTTGCTGGGAGGATCAGGGAGAAAAGGGGCCAGCTGCCGGCCCCTTTTCTCCCTGATCCTCCCAGCGACTCTGCGATCCCCAGGACAGGGAGAGTCCTGGGGATGGCAGAGTCGCTGGCAGGATCAGGGAGAGAAGGGGCCCACAGTGGTCTGCCATTGCCCTTACAGGGAGAGTCAGGGGGATGGCAGAGTCACTGAGAGGATCAGGGAGAGAATGGGCTGCCAGTAATCTGCCATTGACGTTACAGGGAGAGACCAGGGGATGGCAGAGTGGCTGGCAGGATCAGGGAGAGAAGGGGCCAGCATTGGTCTGCCATTGCCCTTACAGGCAGAGTCCTGGGGATGGCAGAGTTGCTGGGAGGATGAGGAAGAGAAAGGGCCTGCAGTGGTCTGACATTGCCCTTACAGGCAGAGTGCTGGGGATGGCAGAGTCGCTGGCAGTATCAGGGAGAGAAGGGGCCTGCAGTAATCTGCCGTTGCCCTTACACAGAGAGTCCTGGGGATGGCAGAGTCACTGGGAGGATCAGGGAGAGAAGGGGCCGGCAGTGGTCTGCCATTGACCTTACAGGCAGAGTCCTGCGGATGGCAGAGTCACTGGGAGGATCAGGGAGAGAAGGGGCCGGCAGTGGTCTGCCATTGCCCTTACAGGCAGAGTCCGGGGGATCGCAGAGTCACTTGGAGGATCAGGGAGAGAAGGGGTAGGCAGTGGTCTGCCATTGCCCTTACAGGCAGAGTCCGGGGATGGCAGAGTCACTGGGAGAATCAGGGAGAGAAGGGGCTGGCAGCAATCTGCCATTGCCCTTACAGGAAGAGTCCGGGGATGTCAGAGTCGCTGGGAGGATCGGGGAGGGAAGGGTCCGGCAGTAATCTGCCATTGCCCTTACAGGCAGAGTCCAGGAGATGGCAGAGTCGCTGGCAGGATCAGGGAGAGAAGGGGCCGGCAGTAATCTGCCATTGCCCTTACAATCTGAGTCCGGGGGATGGCAGAGTTGCTGGGAGGATCAGGGAGAGAACGGGCTGGCAGTGGTCTGCCATTGCCCTTACAGGCAGAGTCCGGGGGATGGCAGAGTCGCTGGGAGGATCAGGGAGAGAAGGGGCTGGCATCAACCTGCCATTGCCCTTGCAGGGAGAGTCCACGGGATGGCAGAGTCGCTGGCAGGATCAGGAAGAGAAGGGGCACACAGTGTTCTGCCATTGCCCTTACAGTGAGAGTCTGGGGGATGGCAGAGTCGCTGGAAGGATCAGGGAGAGAATGGGCTGGGAGTGATCTGCCATTGCCCTTACAGGCAGTGTCCGGGGGATGGCAGAGTTGCTGGGAGGATCAGGAAGAGATGGGGCCAGCAGTAATCTGCCATTGCCCTTACAGGGAGAGTCCAGGACACAGCAGCGTCACTGGCACGATCAGGGAGAGAAGGGGTCGGCAGTAATCTGCCATTGCCCTTACAGGCAGAGTCCGGAGGATGGCAGAGTCGCTGGGAGGATCAGGGAGAGAAGGGGCCAGCAGTAATCTGCCATTGCCATTACAAGCAGAGTCCGGGGGACGGCAGAGTCGCTGGGAGGATCAGGGAGAGAAGGGGCGGCACTGATCGGCCATTGGCCTTAAAGGCAGAGTCCGGGGGATGGCAGAGTCGCTGGGAGGATCAGGGAGAGAAGGGGCCAGCAGTAATCTTCCATTGCCCTTACAGGCATTGTCAGGGGGATGGCAGAATTGCTGGGAGGATCAGGGAGAGAAGGTGCTGGCAGTGATCTGCCGTTGCCCTTACAGGCATTGTCCGGGGGGTGGCAGAGTCGCTGGTAGGATCAGGGAGAGAAGGGGTCGGCAGTGATCTGCCATCCCCCTTACAGGCATTGTCTGGGGGATGGCAGAGTTGCTGGGAGGATCAGGAAGAGAAGGGGCCAGCAGTAATCTGCCATTGCCCTTACAGGGAGAGTCCAGGAGACAGCAGCGTCACTGGCAGGATCAGGGAGAGAAGGGGTCGGCAGTAATCTGCCATTGCCCTTACAGGGAGAGTCCGGAGGATGGCAGAGTCGCTGGGAGGATCAGGGAGAGAAGGGGCTGGCAGTAATCTGCCATTGCCGCTACAGGCAGAGTCCGGGGGATGGCAGAGTCGCTGGGAGGATCAGGGAGAGAAGGGGCGGCAGTGATCTGCCATTGGCCTTACAAGCAGAGTCCGGGGGATGGCAGAGTTGCTGGGAGGATCAGGGAGAGAAGGGGCAAGCAGTGATCTGCCATTGCCCTTACAGGCAGTGTCCGGGTGATGTCAGAGTCGCTGGGAGGATCAGGGAGAGAAGGGGCCGGCAGTAATCTTCCATTGCCGTTACAGGCAGAGTCCAGGGGATGGCAGAGTAGCTGGGGGGATCAGGGAGAGAAGGGGTCTGCAGTGATCTGCCATTGGCCTTACAGGCAGAGTCCGGGGGATGGCAGAGTCACTAGGAGGATCAGGGAGAGAAGGGGCCAGCAGTGATCTGCATTGCCCTTAAAATCAGTGTCCGTGGGATGGCATAGTTGCTGGGAGGATCAAGGAGAGAAAGGGCCGGCAATGATCTGCCATTGCCCTTACAGGCATTGTCCGGGGGATGGCAGAATTGCTGGGAGGATCACGGAGAGAAGGGGCCGGCAGTAATCTGACATTGCCCTTACAGGGAGATTCCAGGAGATGGCAGCGTCACTAGCAGCATCAGGGAGAGAAGGAGCCAGCAGTGATCTGCCATTGCCCTTACAGGCAGTGTCCGGGGGATGGCAGAGTCGCTGGGAGGGTCAGGGAGAGAAGGGGCCGGCAGTGATCTGCCAGTGCCCTTACAGGCAGTGTCCGGGGATGGCAGAGTTGCTGGGAGGATGAGGGAGAGAAGGGGCAGGCAGGGATTTGCCATTTCCCTTACAGGCAGTGTCTGGGGGATGGCAGAGTTGCTGGGAGGATCAGGAAGAGAAGGGGCCAGCAGTAATCTGCCATTGCCCTTACAGGCTGTGTTCGGGGGATGGCAGAGTTGCTGGGAGGATGAGGGAGAGAAGGGGTCGGCAGTGATCTGCCATCGCCCTTACAGGCAGTGTCTGGGGGATGGCAGAGTTGCTGGGAGGATCAGGAAGAGAAGGGGCCAGCAGTAATCTGCCATTGCCCTTACAGGCAGTGTCCGGGGGATGGCAGAGTTGCTGGGGGGATGAGGGAGAGAAGGGGCAGGCAGTGATCTGCCATTGTCCTTACAGGCAGTGTCTGGGGGATGGCAGAGTTGCTGGGAGGTTCAAGAAGAGAAGGGGCCAGCAGTAATCTGCCATTGCCCTTACAGGCAGTGTCCGGGGGATGGCAGAGTTGCTAGGATGATGAGGGAGAGAAGGGGTCGGCAGTGATCTGCCATTGCCCTTACAGGCAGTGTCTGGGGGATGGCAGAGTTGCTGGGAGGATCAGGAAGAGAAGGGGCCAGCAGTAATATGCCATTGCCCTTACAGGCAGTGTCCGGGGGATGGCAGAGTTGCTGGGAGGATCAGGAAGAGATGGGGCCAGCAGTAATCTGCCATTGCCCTTACAGGGAGAGTCCAGGAGACAGCAGCGTCACTGGCACGATCAGGGAGAGAAGGGGTCGGCAGTAATCTGCCATTGCCCTTACAGGCAGAGTCCGGAGGATGGCAGAGTCGCTGGGAGGATCAGGGAGAGAAGAGGCCAGCAGTAATCTGCCATTGCCATTACAAGCAGAGTCCGGGGGACGGCAGAGTCGCTGGGAGGATCAGGGAGAGAAGGGGCGGCACTGATCGGCCATTGGCCTTAAAGGCAGAGTCCGGGGGATGGCAGAGTCGCTGGGAGGATCAGGGAGAGAAGGGGCCAGCAGTGATCTGCCATTGCCCTTACAGGCAGTGTCCAGGGAATGGCAGAGTCGCTGGGAGGATCAGAGAGAGAAGGGGCCAGCATTGGTCTGCCATTGCCCTTACAGGCAGAGTCCTGGGGATGGCAGAGTTGCTGGGAGGATCAGGGAGAGAAGGGGCCTGCAGTGGTCTGACATTGCCCTTACAGGCAGAGTGCTGGGGATGGCAGAGTCGCTGGCAGTATCAGGGGGAGAAGGGGCCTGCAGTAATCGGCCATTGCCCTTACACAGAGAGTCCTGGGGATGACAGAGTCACTGGGAGGATCAGGGAGAGAAGGGGCTGGCAGTGGTCTGCCATTGACCTTACAGGCAGAGTCCTGCGGATGGCAGAGTCACTGGGAGGATCAGGGAGAGAAGGGGCCGGCAGTGGTCTGCCATTGCCCTTACAGGCAGAACCCGGGGGATTGCAGAGTCACTGGGAGGATCAGGGAGAGAAGGGGCCGGCAGTGGTCTGCCATTGCCCTTACAGGCAGAGTCCGGGGGATGGCAGAGTCACTGGGAGAATCAGGGAGAGAAAGGGCCGGCAGTAATCTGCCATTGCCGTTACAGGGAGAGTGCGGGAGATGGCAGCGTTACTGGCAGGATCAGGGAGAGAAGGGGTCGGCAGTAATCTGCCATTGCCCTTACAGGGAGAGTCCAGAGGATGGCAGAGTCGCTGGTAGGATCAGGGAGAGAAGGGGCCGGCAGTGGTCTGCCATTGCCCTTACAGGCAGAGTCCTGGGGATGGCAGAGTCGCTGGGAGGCTCAGGGAGAGAAGGGGCCGGCAGTGGTCTGCCATTACCCTTACAGGCAGAGTCCTGGGAATGGCAGAGTCTCTGGGAGGATCAGGGAGAGAAGGGGTCGGCAGTGATCTGCCATCGCCCTTACAGGCATTGTCTGGGGGATGGCAGAGTTCCTGGGAGGATCAGGCAGAGAAGGGGCGGGCAGTAATCTGCCATTGCCCTTACAGGGAGAGTCCAGGAGATGGCAGCATCACTGGCAGGATCAGGGAGAGAAGAGGTCGGTAGTAATCTGCCATTGCCCTTACAGGGAGAGTCCGGAGAATGGCAGAGTCGCTGGGAGGATCAGGGAGAGAAGGGGCCAGCAGTAATCTGCCATTGCCCTTACAGGGAGAGTCCAGGAGACGGCAGCGTCACTGGCAGGATGAGGGAGAGTAGGCACCGGCAGTAATCTGCCATTGCCCTTACAGGGAGAGTCCATGGAATGGCAGAGTCGCTGGCAAGATCAGGGAGAGAAGGGGCCCACAGTGGTCTGCCATTGCCCTTACAGGGAGAGTGCGGGGGATGACAGAGTCGCTGGGAGGATCAGGGAGAGAATGGGCCGGCAGTGATCTGCCATTGCCATTACAGGCATGGTCCGGGGGATGGCAGAGTCACTGGGAGGATCAGGGAGAGAAGAGGCCAGCAGTTATCTGCTATTGCCGTTACAGGCTGAATCTTGCGGATGGCAGAGTCGCTGAGAGGATCAGGGAGAGAAGGGGCCGGCAATAATCTGCCATTGCCCTTACAGGGAGAGACCAGGGGATGGCAGAGTGGCTGGCAGGATGGCAGAGTGGCTGGCAGGATCAGGGAGAGAAGGGGCCAACATTGGTCTGCCATTGCCCTTACAGGGAGAGTCCGGAGGATGGCAGAGTCCCTGGGAGGATCAGGGAGAGAAGGGGCCGGCAGTAATCTGCTATTGCCTTTACAGGCTGAATCTTGCGGATGGCAGAGTCGCTGGGAGGATCAGGGAGAGAAGGGGCCGGCAATAATCTGCCATTGCCCTTACAGGGAGAGACCAGGGGATGGCAGAGTGGCTGGCAGGATCAGGGAGAGAAGGGGCCAGCATTGGTCTGCCATTGCCCTTACAGACAGAGTCCTGGGGATGGCAGAGTCGCCTGGAGGATCAGGGAGAGAAGGGGCTGGCAGTGATCTGCCATTGCCGTTACAGGCAGAGTCCTGTGGATGGCAGAGTCGCTGGGAGGATCAGGGAGAGAATGGATCAGCAGTAATCTGCTATTGCCCTTACATGGAGAGTCCTGGGGATGGCAGAGTCACTGGGACGATCAGGGAGAGAAGGGGCAGGCAGTGGTCTGCCATTGCCCTTACAGGGAGTATCCAGGGGATGTCACAGTCGCTGGGAGGATCAGGGAGATAAGGGGCCGGCAATAATCTGCCATTGCCCTTACAGGGAGAGACCAGGGGATGGCAGAGTGGCTGGCAGGATCAGGGAGAGAAGGGGCCGGCAGTGGTCTGCCATTGCCGTTACAGGGAGAGTCTGGGGGATGGCAGAGTCGCTGGGAGGATCAGGGAGAGAAGGGGCCGGCAGTGGTCTGTCATTGCCCTTGCAGGCAGAGTCCGGGGGATGGCAGCGTCGCTGAGAGGATCAGGGAGAGAAGGGGCCAGCAGTGGTCTGCCATTGCCCTTACATGGAGAGTCCTGGGGATGGCAGAGTCACTGGGAGGATCAGGGAGAGAAGGGGCCGGCAGTGGTCTGCCATTGCCCTTACAAGCAGAGTCCGGGGGATGGCATTGTCGCTGGGAGGATCAGGGAGAGAAGGGGCCGGCAGTGATCTGCCATTGCCTTTACAGGCAGAGTCCGGGGGATGGCAGAGTCGCTGGCAGGATCCGGGAGAGAAGGGGGTGAACTCCAGAGTGGGAGAAGTGGGGCTGAGTGGAGTGAGCAGTTATTGGCCAGATCTTCTTTGGAGAGTAGGATCCTCGTGTCCATCCTGTCTGCATTCACTGACTGCGGTCGGGTAAAAGCTTTAGTGTTACCTCCTTTTACCGCAGTCAGGCTCTCTTGTTTCCCACTAACCATAAAGGTTCTGGTTCCTTGCTTCCCTAAATGGTGAACGAGCAGTTAATGCTGCGTCGAAGACTGTTCACCTCTGTCACCTTCGTAGGTACGTCTGCAACACACACCCATGTACAGCGCTCTTTTGCTCCCTGAAGCTAGGTCCACACTCAATAAACAGACACAATCAAATAAATAATTCAACACGCAGCTCGGGTCCCAATTAACCTAACTATATATAGAAAGGGCCATGGAGTGCCGCTCCTCCTCTTACCAACTCACATTTCAAAGGCCCTTGCGGTGGTCTTTTGTGTAGCACTCCCCACGGGTGGGATAGTCTGGTTTACCGAAGGAGACTGTTATATCCGCCCTACGTCCCGCAGCGCGGTGACGTAGGGCAGCTTAATAAAAGCCCCGCCCCCTCGAGTGGGGAGCAGTTCCGGGCAAAGCGAAACCAGCGTGTGCGTGTGGTCTTTTACAGCGCTCCTGCCCAGGCCGCGCTCCAGCCCACGCGGCCTCCTGGACCGGAGCCAGCCCCTTCGTGCTGGGCCTCCGGAGAACACAACAATGGCAACGAGGTGAGCGAGCATCCACGCGCTCCACCACGACTTTGCACGCGGAAGCCACACCGACGCTCCGTGTGAATTTTTGGACACCCGGTGGGGGTCCCCACGGTCACGTGACCCCCACCCCCAACAAAAACAAAAAAAAACAAAAACAAAAAAAATTTTTTTTTTTTCTTCATTCCCCTCCCACACCTCATCCTCAGGGGGTGAAAACATTTTTTTTTTTTTCTGCTCTTCTCGTGTCATCCCAGTCATCACCTGCAAAACGTCTCCTGCATGGAACACAGGCCACGAAGCGTCAATCCATCGGAGTACAAGTGCCGGCAGGACACTGCCCGAACACAGGGCGCGCACGAACCCAGAAGGCAGTCGATCGGTGATCAGGCGAACGCCACACCATGGCGACTGGGTCATCGACCCCTGGACCCTCCACACCGTCCAGGATGGCGGCAAACCTGTCCATGGCATCACCACCGCCTCGCACGCAGGGGAGTTCGTCGACGTTGATCCAACCATTCGACCCATTCACAGACCCATCGTCCAGTGGGCCCAGATGGCAGCTATGGCTACAGAAGTTTGAGATGGCCATGGAATGTAAGGACGTCACGTCATCCAGAAAAATGAAAGCTCATCTACTCCTCAGTGTGGGCGACGAGGTGCTGCGCATCTTTAACTCTTTGGATGTGGGTGACGGCCAAGATGCATACCGGAGTGCGAAGGACGCTCTAACAGCACACTTTCTCCCGCAACTAAATCCAGACTATGAGACTTTTATCTTTTGCACAACCATCCAGGCCCCCGATGAGACTCTCGACGCCTACCACACGAGGCTGAGGAAGCTGGCCATGTCGTGTGAGTTTACGAACACTGAAAGGGAGATCAGGAGGCAAATCATAAATGGAATCCACTCGGAGAAGCTGAGGCGTCTCGTGCTCAGTGAGAAGGGCATCCCTCTACAACGCATCCTGGAACTGGGTCGACAGAGGGAGCTTGCCCACTCCAGGGCCGCCAACATGGAAGTGACCCTACAAAAACTCCAGCCGTCATTTTCCACAGCGATGGTTGCTCATATCTCGGACAGACAATCAACGAGGAGCGAAAGTGGCAGCGGCTACACCCAGAACAGGGGGCAGCCTCGAGCACCAGGACCAACCGAATGTGGATGGTGTGGCGGTCAAAGGCACGGAAGTCGAAACTGCCCGGCGCAAGGCACCACGTGCGGAGCATGCGGCAGGAAGGATCACTACGCGAAAGTGTGCAGATCTGTGAACACGCCACTGCAGCCTCCACAAGGATCCCAGGAAAAAGGGTCATCGAAAAAAAAGAAACAAGCCAGCGCGAGGAGGGTAGCGGTAGTCAACTCCTCGACAGAAGAAGAAGGGGATGACCTCTCAGCCCTAAGACAAACAGCAGGCACTGAGAACGAAGGAAAGGGCCGAAAGGTGTACTTAGTATCGACACTAAACCAAGGGCCAGCAGCGTCGAAAAGAACCGCCAGGCGACGAAAATGCATGGTCAACATACAAGGCCAGGACATACAAATGACCATTGACACGGGGGCCTCGGTAAACGTCATGCCAACCACAGTTTTTCAAACCCTCGCACCACGACCCGAGCTAAAATCCACAGACACTCGGTTGTTTGCCTACGGCAGTCGGAAACCTCTACCAGTCATCGGGAGGTTCCGCACCACTCTTGGGCATGGCGAACAGAAATTATGGTCGAAGATCTATGTTGTCAAGGCGGGAATTGAAAGCCTGCTGAGCGGTGATGCGGCTGAAGACCTGGGCGTGGTCAAATTCATATGCCACGTTGACGACACATCCGAGGTTGAGAACTTCCTCAGGCAACACCCCAAGCTACAAAGGGGGATAGGCTGTCTCAAAGGAAAGACCATCAAACTACATATTGATCAATCAGTGCAACCACGTGCGGTAAGACACCGAAGGACACCCTTCCACATGAGGGAACAAGTTGAGAAGGAGCTAAGGTCGCTCGAAGCCGCTGGTATTATTGAAGAAGTCACGGGACCAACACCGTGGGTTTCCCCGATGGTGGTCACCCGGAAGCCCAAACAGCCAGGAAAAGTTCGGATCTGCATTGACATGCGCCTGCCCAATGCAGCCATCAAAAGAGAGCGACACATAACGCCTACAATTGACGAAATCATCACTGACCTCACTGGATCGTGTGTGTTCTCGAAGGTAGACCTAAAGGCGGGGTACCACCAGCTGAAGCTACACAGAGAGTCGCGCTATATCACCACGTTCTCAACCCACCTAGGTCTGAGGAGGTACAAGCGCCTGAGTTTCGGCATATCGTCGGCCGCGGAGGTTTTTCAACAGACCATCCAGGAGGTCATCAGAGGCATACCAGGGGTATTGAACGTGAGCGATGACATCCTAATACATGCACCGGACACCAAGGAACACATCATGAGACTCAAGACACTACTGGGCAGGCTGGAAAGCGCCGGACTCACAATCCATCGAGAGAAGTGCGAATTCCTAAAACCGGAAATAACTTTTTTTGGATACAGGTTCGACCGCACCGGCATATCACCTGATCCCCAGAAAGTGGCGGACATACAAGCTGCCAGCCCCCCCACGACTCCCACCGAGGTGCGCAGTTTCCTGGGAATGGCCACCTACTGTGGCAGATTCATTCGGAACTTAGCAACCCTATCCGAACCGCTGCGGGAACTAACAAAGGCCAGCACCAAATGGGACTGGGGGCCCGAATGCCAGCAAGCCTTTGAGAGCATAAAAGACTCCCTGTCGACTGATACCAAGATGGCCTACTACGACACGGACCTCACGACCGAACTATTTGTGGATGCCAGCCCTGTCGGACTTGGAGCAATCCTGATGCAGGTCACGAAGGAGGGCACCAAAAGGTCAATTGCATATGCATCCAGGGCGCTCACAGCAACAGAACAAAGGTACTCCCATATAGAAAAGGAGGCCATCGCCGTTCTATGGGGGTGTCGACACTTCCACATGTACCTATACGGGCGTAAGTTCACGGCGATCACCGACCACAAGCCCCTACTACCAATCTTCATTGGGTCATCGGCACACCCACCAGCCAGAATCACCAAGTGGTTACTACACCTCCAGCAATATGATTTCGAACTTGTCTACCAACCGGGCAGTGGCAACCCCGCGGACTTCCTGTCGAGACACCCACGACCAGCCACCCAGCAGGAAGTGCTAGTCGCCGAAGAAACGGAGGAGCACATTTGTCAAGTAGTCCACACCATGAGGCCCAAGGCAATAAACATTGAGGACATTGCAATAGAAACCCAGAATGACCCCTGTTGCGATCTGGTAAAAGATGCCATCATGTCAGGCAACTGGAAAGACTTCATGTCGCACACACGCAACAGAACCGAGGGGGCCAAGGAGTTCCTAGCAGGCATGTTCACGGTTCGGCAAGACCTCTCAATCACGGAGGGAGGGCTCCTGCTAAGGGGTGACCGCATCATCACACCCCCGAGGCTGCAGGACAGGATAGTGGCTCTAGCGCATGAAGGACACCAAGGGCTGGCAAGAACAAAGGCACGGATCAGACACAGGGTATGGTTCCCTCACATCGACGATCGTGTTGAGGACCTAGTGAACACATGTCTACCCTGCCAAATAACGAGTGGACCACCGGACCCAGAACCGATCCTATCGGCCGAGCGTGGCCGGGCACGATGGGAAGCCATCAGCATTGACTTTTGCAAAATCAGAGAGGGTCTACATCTACTGGTGGCAATCGATGACCACTGACGCTATCCAGAGGTCGAGATAGTGGAGTCCACCGCCGCGGAAGTGGTCATCCCGGCAATAGAAAAGATGTTTGCCACCCATGGCCTGCCCACGACCATTAAAAGTGACAATGGACCCCCATTCACAGGGGAGGAATTCAGGTCATACCTACAGGAACTGGGCATTAAATATCACCACATCATGCCAAGATGGCCACAAGCGAATGGGGACGTCGAGCGATTCATGAGGACCATCAACAAGGTACTCCGAGTATCAAAGGCAAATGCCAGCCCGTGGAGGGTCGACCTATTCCGGTTCCTAAGGAACTATCGGGTCACCCCCCACAGTACCACGGGCATACCACCTGCTGACCTTATGTTCCGAACTATCATCAACTCGTCGATCCCCCATCATCCAAGCAGAACCCCTGACGACGTCGACCATGCACGCGTGGAAACGAGGAGAACACGTGCCAATGCTCACATGAGCACCAAGAGAAGAGCAAGGCCCTCAAACCACAGAGTGGGCGACCAAGTCATCATGTTGCGAAATCCCACGAAATCCAAGTTAGACACCAGGTATGAGGAACTGCCATGGACTATCAGCAACCGGCGTGGGACCATGATAACTGTCACACGGGGAGGTCGGGAAGTAACAAGGAACGCCTCCTGGTTCAAGCCCGTGCCCCAGCACCTCTGGACGGACTGCGAGGGGCCTCACGACGACAACGAGCAACAAGGCAGCGACGTGCCGGCGCCAGACCCCGAGGAGGAACACACAGGGGATTGCAGCTGGCAATCACCGAGACTGCCTGGCAGTGAGGACACATGCAGCGAAGGTGAGCAGACTTACGAACCGAGCGGGGACAGCCCCCACGCGAAGCGGTACAGTCTGAGAAAGACCACGAGACCGCCTACGAGGCTGAATGACTATGTATGCTAAGCCAACAGCAGTGGCAGGAGTTTATAGTTGAGCATGTTGCTTATGTTTGTTTTGTTAGGTTATTTTGAAATAAAGGAGGAATGTTATATCCGCCCTACGTCCCGCAGCGCGGTGACGTAGGGCAGCTTAATAAAAGCCCCGCCCCCTCGAGTGGGGAGCAGTTCCGGGCAAAGCGAAACCAGCGTGTGCGTGTGGTCTTTTACAGCGCTCCTGCCCAGGCCGCGCTCCAGCCCACGCGGCCTCCTGGACCGGAGCCAGCCCCTTCGTGCTGGGCCTCCGGAGAACACAACAGAGACTATTTCAGTCACCATTACCATTGCCAAAGGCAAGGCTGCGCTATTCAATACCAACACTTGCTTGACCAGTTAGCGGGTCAAATGATCCTTCCAGCCTGGGAAGTGGTCAGTTGCAGGAGACTTGGTGAGGGACATTATTAAAGAGGTTTCAAGCATTCAAGCTTGTCTTGTCTTGTGTCATCAGCGTACTTTGCAGTCGCCGCCCCGTTGCCGAGACTTGAGGTGGCAGTAAGTCCTTCGGAATAGAGTGACAGCTCTCCTTCACAAAGATGCCATCAGAGGATTTGCCGAAGTGCCACGTGGCTTTGTATACCAAGGCTTCCAACAAGATTGTGGACTCAACAAGGTTATGACGCCAACAGACAACTCCTTTGGTAAAGCAACTGCTTATCCGGATCCACAGTCCATCTACTTACTCAAGTCTTTTCACCCAAAGTCTCAACAGTGGCTGAAAAAGATGACAACATAGCATTTATAAAGGCCCAATGCCTGGGTTCCTCATCCTTCTGGACGGCTCCTCCTTTACCTCTGGCTCAGGGCTTTGGGAAGTAAAACGGTTCCAAAGGAAGTCCAGGTGAGAATGTTTAGAACAGCTCTTCAGCCTTAAAGAATCCTTGAGGAACTGAGGGAATTCTGCTGAAGGGGTGTGAACCCTCTTCTTTTAGGGGCACCAATCCCCAGGTGATTGGTCTGAAGCTATCCTGCTTTAGGGGACCAATCCCTTCTTCTGACTGGAAGGGAACTTGCTCTGTTAGTGTCACATCCAAAGTGCTTTTCTCCACAGAGATTGAAGGGGACAGGAAAGGAAAAGAGAGACATCGAGAAACAATATGGCGGAAGGCTTCTTCCAGTGTCTGGAGCACTCCTGCCCACCCTACTACCACCCCTTCCCTCCTACTGACAACAAAGACATTTAGACATGCAGCAACCTGGTGTGAGACTTCTCCTCCTGAATGGGGGTGCTCATTCGATACATGGCCCAGGACAGCTGTCTGCTGTGCGGCTGTCTCCAAGGTAGGCAGTTACCAACCCTCACAAAAAGAATAGACATGCTCTTAACATAACAAATATGGGCTATTTTAAAAAATGTTAAGGAAAAAAACAAACTACAAGTTATTTACCCCTTTAAGTACTTTCTAAGTACTCCTGACACTCCCAGGCAATCCTTTGGGTTTATTTTCCAAGACACTAGCATATCCACAGACCCAACAAAGGTTAAAACCATCAAAAACATTGCACGCTCAACATCCAAGGTGAAATTAGCAATTTCCTTGGTATGATCACAGAACTGTTAATGAATTTTGACCATAAAAGACCAAGAATTGATATGGGATGCATGACCCAAAAGGCTATTGAGAGCTCCAAAGTGGACCTTGAATAAGACACTACAATGGCATTCATCGACTCTCAAAAGCAGTTGAAGATGAGCATTGAGGCTAGAAAGAAGCACCAAAGGCCTGCACCAAAAAGATGTACCGTTTGGTGACATTGTGATGGTGCTGGGTACAGGCAAATGAGACAAGCACTGTGGTGGTGCTTCATATACATAGATGAGACAAGTCCTGTGGTGGTGTTTGATAGAGAAAGATGGGCACGGTTATGTCATGGTGCTGGGTACAGTCCCCTAAAACAAGCACTGCCGTGGTGCTTGATAGAGAAATATTGTAACGGCTTTGTGATGGTGCTGGATACAGGCATATAAGAGAAGCACTGTAGTGGTGCTTGATAGAGAAAGATGGGAATGGCTCTGTGATGGTGCTGGTTACAGGCAAATGAGACAAGCACTGTGGTGGTGCTTGATAGAGAAAGATGAGAATGGCTCTGTGGTGGTGCTGGGTAAAGGCAAATTAGACAAGCACTGTGGTGGTGCTTGATAGAGAAAGATGAGAACGGCTCTGTGGTGGTGCTGGGTAAAGGCAAATTAGACAAGCACTGTGGTGGTGCTTGATAGATAAAGATGGGAACGGCTCTGTGGTGTGCTGGGTAAAGGGAAATTAGACAAGCACTGTGGTGGTGCTTGATAGAAAAAATATGGGAAGTGCTGGTGCTGGGTACAGGCTCATGAGACAAGCACTGTGGTGGTGCTTGATAGAGAAAGAGTCAGACGGCTCTGTGATGGTGCTGGGTACAGGCACATGGGCCAAGCAATGTGGTGGTGCTTAATAGGGAAAGAGTAGGACGTCTCTGTGATGGTGCTGGGTACAGCAAATGAGTCAAGCACTGTGGTGGTGCTTCATAGAGAAAGAGTGGAACAGCTCTGTGATAGTCCTGGGTACAGGCACATGGGCCAAGCACTGTGGTGGTGCTTGATAGGGAAAGAGTGGAACGTCTCTGTGATGGTGCTGGGTACAGCAAATGAGTCAAGCACTGTGGTGGTGCTTCATAGAGAAAGAGTGAGACGGCTCTGTGATGGTGCTGGGTACAAGCACATGGGCCAAGCAATGTGGTGGTGCTTAATAGGGAAAGAGTGGAACGTCTCTGTGATGGTGCTGGGAACAGCAAATGAGTCAAGCACTGTGGTGGTGCTTCATAGAGAAAGAGTGGAACGGCTCTGTGATGGTGCTGGGAACAGCAAATGAGTCAAGCACTGTGGTGGTGCTTCATAGAGAAAGAGTGGAACGGCTCTGTGATTGTGCTGGGTACAGGCACAAGGGCCAAGCACTGTGGTGGTGCTTGATAGGGAAAGAGTAGAACGTCTCTGTGATGGGGCTGGGTACAGCAAATGAGTCAAGCACTGTGGTGGTGCTTCATAGAGAAAGAGTGAGACGGCTCTGTGATGGTGCTGGGTACAGGCACATGGGCCAAGCAATGTGGTGGTGCTTAATAGGGAAAGAGTAGAACGTCTCTGTGATGGTGCTGGGAACAGCAAATGAGTCAAGCACTGTGGTGGTGCTTCATAGAGAAAGAATGCAACGGCTCTGCGATGGTGCTGGATACAGGCACACGAGACAAGCACTGTGGTGGTGCTTCATAGAGAATGGCCATAGAGATTAGGAGGCCATGGGCAGTTAATGGGTGGGTTAATAAGCAAACAACACCTACCAGCACTGTGCCCCCCCCCTCATATGCCATCTCCCCACTGGCTGTACTCGAAAAAAAACGCTGCAATAGTATTGCCTCATAGGTGGCACTGAAGAGACACCTTATAGTCAGAACTAAAACGAGATAAGCATGATGGGGAAAGAGGAGACACACTCTTTGATGGTACTTGGTGACAGGCGCCACGGTGGTGCCACAGCCACGCAGATGAGGCGCGCGCAGTAATAGGGGTGTGCCCAGAGCAGAGACCGTGGGTGCCAGCCTCTTACCTGTTTTTCCAGCGCCATCTTCCTTGGCACACTCTTCCGGCCACAGGTGGTTGGACAGGCGGTGCCAGTAGCGCCTTGCGAAGTCCATCAAGGCTTCCAGCTGCTTCTGCACGGCCCCTTCCCCATGACCTGCCTGCTCCTGTCCTGCTGCCCTGGGCACAGCCTGCTCACCCAGCTGCCACTGCTTCCCTGCACTGGGCAGGATCTGCTCCCTCGAGTGCCCCTGCTCCTCTGCCCTGGGCAGGATCTGCTCCCTCGAGTGCCCCTGCTCCCCTGCCCTGGACCCCGCCTGCTCCCTAAGATGACTTGACCTCCCAGTGCCCGGCGAAGCCTGCTGCCCCAGTTGCCCCTGCACTCCTACCTCCGATCCCTCCTGTTTCCCCAGTTGCTCCTTCTCTGCGGCCCTTGGCACAGACTGCATCCTCTGCAGCCCCTGAAAGGATGCCCTGGGCACAGCTTGCTCGCTTTGATGCCCACGTTCTGATGTGCCATGCATGGCCTGGTCTCCCAGGTGCACATATTCTGAAGCCCTGTGTCCGGCCTGCTGGCCCTGGTGCTCCAGCTCTCCAGCCCTGGGCACTGCCTGCTGGCTCTGGAGCTCCAGCTCTCCAGTCCTGGGCACGGGATGTTGGCTCTGGTGCTCCAACTCTCCAGCCCTGTGCCCGGCCTGCTGGCTCTGGTGCTCCAGCTCTCCAGCCCTGGGCACGGGATTCTCGCCCAGTTGCCCCTGGCCTGATGTTCTGGGCTCCGAATGCCCCCTCTGGTGCCCGGGGTTTTCTGCAATGGGCACAGTCTGCTCTGCCGGTTTCCACTCCTCTGCCGGCGCGGACACGGCGTGTTCTCCTCGGCGCCCCTGGCATACTGCCTCCCCAAGTAGCAAAAGAAGGCAGCAGCAGGCAAGGAGAGAGGCGGGCACGGGCATTCCTGCCATGATGGTACCAGGGGTGGAGGTGCAGCGGAGCCGGCCTGCAGGGTCTCCTAGACTCCCGAGCCAAGTTCTTTCGAAGGCACCCTAACCTCAAGCTGCACCCCCAGCAACACCCTGTCCTGTAAGCGCCTCTTCTCTGCACCTTTCCTCAAAGCGCCTCTTCTCTGCACCCTGCCCTCAAAGCGCCTCTTCTCTGCACCCTGTCCCCAAAGCGTCTCTTCTCGGCCCGTATTCGCAGAGGGTCTCCCTCTGTACCCTGTAGTCCAAGAGTATTTCTCGGTGCATTATCGTGGAAGTGTCTCCCTCGGGCACCCTCGCTGCTGCTGTCCCTTTCCCTAGCTGCCCCTTTCTCTCTTCGATGCTGTCCCTTTCCCTTGTTGCCCCTCTCCCTCTCTACTGCTGCCCCTTTCACTCTTTGCTGCTGTCCCTTTCCCTTGCTGCCCTTTCTCTCTTTGCTGCTGTCCCTTTCCCTCTCTGCTGCTGCCCCTTTCTCTCTTTCCTGCTGTCCCTTTCCCTTGCTGTCCCTTTCTCTCTCTGGCCTGTCTTCCCCGCCTGCTGTCCCGCTCTGCTCCGACGCCACCCCTCTCCCCTGAGCTTTGCAGACAGCTGTGACTCTCTCCAGCACACCCTGTGCACTTCACCCACACCCTGTGCGCCACACCCGCACCCCGTGCACCCCACCCACCGCCGGGACACTCCACCCACAGCCCAGGAACTCCACCGTGCAGAGCCCGGGGGGGTGACATCACTTCTCACTGGTCTGGATTTCCGTTGCTAGGGGACAGCTGTGTGTGTACACTCACACTTTCCAAATCAAACATGGCATGCTCGCATGGCGGGCAGAGGGCAGACTGGGGCGAGTAGGCGGGGGCGCACTGCTCCGAGTAAAGTGACGGAGTGGGCACACGGCAGGGGAAGGGGTGCGGTGGGAGCTGAGTCTGAGGGTGGGTACTCTAACACAGGTCAGTCTGCAGGGATGGGCAGTTTGGGGGTTGGCACTGGGAGGCAGGGCAGTCTGCAGGGATGGGCACACAGCAGAGAGGGCAGTTGGAGGGTGGGCACGTCGAGGCACGTCAGTGTGCAGGGATGGACAGTGTGGGCACTGTGAAGTAGGGGAGTCTGCAGGTATGGGCACACAGCAGAGACGGGAGTTGGAGGGCGGGCACGACGCGGAAATTCAGTGTGCAGGGATGGACAGTGTGGGGGTTGGCACTGGGAGGCAGGGCAGGCTGCAGGGATGGACACAGATCAGAGAGGGCAGTTGGAGGGTGAACATGCCGAAGCAAGTCAGTGAGCAGGGATGGACAGTGTGGGCGTGGGCACTGGAAGGCAGGGGAGGGTGGGCACACAGCAAAGAGGGCAGTTGGAGGGTGGGCACGCCGAGGCACGTCAGTCTGCAGGGATGGACAGTTTGAGAGTTGGCACTGGGAGGCAGGGCAGTCTGCAGGGATGGGCACACAGCAGAGAGGGCAGCTGGAGGGTGAACAAGCCGAGGCACGTCAATGTGCAGGAATGGACTGTGTGGGCGTGGGCACTGGAAGGCAGGGGAGGGTGGGCACACAGCAAAGAGGGCAGTTGGAGGGTAGGTGCGCCGAGGAACGTCAGTGTGAAGGAATGGACAGTTTGAGGGTAAGTACACCGAGAAAGGACGGGGTGCACCGATATAAACACTGCAACGAGCACCCTCTGGGGATGGGCCCTCCCAGGGAGGGGCACACAGCAGGGAGGGCAGCCTGAGGGTGGCCACTCCCAAGGATAGGCACACAGCAGGGCGGACAGTTGGAGGGCGAGCACGCCGAGGCACGTCAGTCTGCAATGGAGCAATGGGCAGTTTGAGGGTGAGTACAGTGAGAGTGAGCAGAGTGCAGCGATATAAACACTTAAAGAGCACCGTCGGGCCCTCCCAGGGATGGGCACACAGCAGGGAGGGCAGCCCGAGGGTAAGTACGCCGTGGCACGTCAGTGTGCACTACAGGGATGGGCAGTTTGAGGGTGAATACACTGGGAGTGGGCAGAGTGCAGCGATATGAACACTGCAAAGAGCACCGTCTGAGGACGGGCCCTCCCAGGGATGGGCACATAGCAGGGAGGGCAGCCTGGGGGTGGGCACTCCCAGGGATTGCCACACGGCAGGGCGGGCAGCCTGAGGGTGGGCACTCCCAGGCATGGGCTCACAGGTATCGCCCCTCCCAGGGATGGGCTCACTGCAGGGAGGGCAGCCTGAGGGTGAGTACTCCTAAGGATGGGCACACAGCAAGGTGGGCAGTCTGAGGCTGGGCACTCCTGGGGATGGGCTCACAGCAGGGAGGGCAGCCTGAGGGAGGGTATTCCCAGGGATGGGCTCACAGCAGGGAGGGCAGCCTGAGGGTGGGTACTCCCAGGGATGGGCACAACGCAGGAGGGTGAGCACTCCCAGTGATGGGCACACGGCAGGGCGGGCAGCCTGAGGGTGGGCACTCCCAGGGATGGACATACAGCAGGGAGAGCAGCCTGAGGGTGGGCACTCCCAGGGATGGGCACACAGGTATCGCCCCTCCCAGGGATGGGCACACAGCAGGGCGGGCAGCCTGAGGGTGGGCACTCCCAGGGATGGGCATACAGAAGGAGGGTTAGCGCTCCCGGGATGGGCACACAGCAGGGCGGGCAGCCTGAGGGTGGGCACTCCCAGGGATGGGCATACAGCAAGAGGGTTAGCACTCCCGGGATGGGCACACAGCAGGGCGGGCAGCCTGAGGGTGGGTGTTAAGCAGAAACCTGTGCAGTTCCCTCTGGGACCACTGCAAAAGATTAAGTCTTACAGGTGTTTGGCAGTAAACCCACTTGGTAGCAGTCTGTACCACACAGATTCACTTGGTAGCTGTGGCTGAGCAGTCAGACCTCTCTCAAGAAAAGTTAGGCAGTATGTGGAGTATACAAGATAGGGCAATTTACACCGTAGAACAAGTAGACACGGAACAGAGCTTGGGTGTAAAGATATATAATTATTTATTTTAAGGACACATCTATGAAAACACTCTGGCACTAATACGGCAAACAACTTCAATTACAATTACTATAAGTATAAATCAATCCCCTAACAATAGTTCGACAAGTCTAGGTTCAACGGCACCACTTATTTGCAGACAGAGGTGAATGCTTTAACCTAGATGGCACTCTAATATTCGTTAGAACGGGAGAGAAAAGGCAGGGTATGAAACCAACTCGGTAACAACACTTTTACGAAGCAAATGCAAGGCCCGTAAGGCAGGGTCTACTGTTGATCACAAAGTTCAGAGGCCAGGCCCACTCGGAGAGAGGCAAGGCGATATGTCCCAAAAAGTATCACAGTGGCAACGCACTTCGAGCCTTTGTAGCAAATTGTCACAGAAAGGTTGGACCAGTTTAGAACAAAAAGTTAAGAAGGTCTGGGGGCGACCCAATGGAAAGGTAAGGATTTAAGACACCTCACGCTAACCGTCACAAGGGAAGCCAGGCGGACACGGTACCTTGTAAGTGAAGAGACAGCTCCGGCGGGGGCAGTTGTTCCTGGTGGTGGATGCACGTCGGGGCTTTGCCAAGAGATGAGATGATCTCGTCGTCGAAGGAAAGTTGAAGATCGTTGCACCACCAGGGAAGAGACCAGCCGCGGAGTGCTCCGTCACAAGGCACCACCTTTTGGTCACGGTATGGGCTAGTGGCTATCCGGTTGCCGGGGTGTTCAGCACGGGCAATTCGACCACTACGCTCTGGAAGCGAAGAAAAAGCAAAGGGGACTGGTTGTTCCCACCAGTCAGAGGAAGAAGACTCTCCAGCAGGGAGATCTCCTCTGTCATTGGGAAGTGGTGAGTCGGTTCAGCAGGGCTCCACCGGAGGTGTCGTCGTTGCAGGTCGGCTCAGCTTTACCCTCGTCGGATTCTTAGGTCCTGTGGCGACTTCTGAAGATCCAGTCCCAAAAGCCCTGCTTTTATGCAGCAAACCCCCATTCATTCAGCCTAACTGTCAATCAAAAACACGCTAAGTGGTGAGCGGGGTGGCTCACCACTTGGGCCAATCACACCAGAGTGCGACTTGAGTTGGCAAGGCAACTCAGTCCAGGGTGCCTAAACCCCCTCCCACACCCCTGTGGTACCCAGACAGAATGGCACCACTCTGGAGGGTTTCTGTGTAGACGCCCGCCAAAAGTGGAACAAAGGGCTCAACCTTTGGTTCGGAGTTACAGAGGTGAACACAGACGCCATTTTAAAAAACCGAGTTCTGGCAGAAAATACCGACCGGTGGATTTATTTAAGATAAATAAACCGGTGGTATGTTAGAGACTAATGGGAAAAAGTATTAGCCTCCAACAATGGGAAGAATCCCATAGAATTATATTCGGGGTCGAATATAACAAGTAGTTTCCACTGCCACCAGCCAAAATTCGACGAGGCGGGACGGGACAGTGCCCCCTCGAATAACAGACCCAGGGGTAATCAAATTACCCCTACTAGTACGTCCACAATAGGATGGTTTGTACTAGTTCTGTTAGTAGATTTAGGTCTAGTAAAGCCAATGGTGACTTAACATGCCCTGGGAGACAGTAGTCAGTCCCAGGGTATGGAGTCTATGGTGGGGATCCTCTAGGACACCCCAGTGTTACGGCACGGAGGGTGCGGTGTAACACACATAGTAAAACACATGAGACCCTATGGAGTAAAAGACCCCATAGCCCATAGAACACATTGACATTCACAGGAATGAACCACATTCATGTCCAAGAGTGGTAAAAAAGAGTCTCACTCTTGGCAGGATGGAAAAAAACAAACTCCAGAAATCTAGCAAAGTTGCTGGGGGACTCACTTGGTTAGGAAATTCAGCCTAAACAGAGAAGTCTCCCTAACACTCGCCCCCCCAGACTAAGGGACAGGAGGATTTAATCCACTCCTGGATGAATCTCATACCTCTAGTCGATGACATACATCCTAGAGAGACCATCAGCATTTTGGTGGTGACACCTGACCTGTGTTCAATGGTGAAATCAAACCCTTGCAGGCAGATTGACCATCTCAGTAGTTTTTCGTTTTCCCCTTTCATTTGCATTAACCATCTCAAGGGTTGGTGGTCAGTCTGAATGACAAAAGTAGAACCATACAAGTATGGCCTAAACTTCTTCAGAGCCCACACGATAGCAAAGCATTCTCTTTCGATTGTTGCCCACCTTGTTTCAGGATCCTTCAGCTTGCGGCTGATGAAGCAAACGGGGTGCTCCCTACCTTTCCCATCCAGTTGACTGAGTACGGCACCTATTCCTACATTAGAAGCATCTGTCTGCACCAGTGGTCGAAGTGTACGAAAAGAAGTAGTGGAACTATGTTCCCTGCTGGTCTGCACCGCTCCCCACAAACCCCATCGCCACGTCCCCTCCCATGCACAATACAAACCTCAAAACACGTGTGCCTGCTGTTTAAGCGAACGTCCAGTGTAGTGCACTGAAAGTGCAAGTTCAACTTATTCCTACACTTTTTATTTTAAAAAGAAACCGTTCTGTACGGTTTCTTTTTAAAATAAAAGTATAGGAACGGTAAAACTTAATTAAAAGAAGTACAGGAGCACCGCTCCCGACCGCTCCTGCCCACTTCGACCACTGGTCTGCACAATGAAAGTTTGGTGGTAATCAGGAGCTCTGAGTACTGGGGCTTGGCAAAGAGCCTTTTTCAGGTTTTCAAAAGCCTGATTGCACTCCTCGTTCCATCTAACCTTTTTAGGAAATTTTGGAGAGGAGATGACATTCAGAGGAGAAGCTATGGTCCCATAGTTCTCAATGAAATTCCTGTAATACCCAGTGAGACCTAAGAAGGCTCTCACCTGGGTCTGAGTAGTAGATGTCGTCCAATTTTGCACAGCTTCAATCTTACTGAGCAAAGGCCTTATTTCTCCACCTCCTACCTCATGTCCAAGATAGACTACCTTACTCTGTCCAATTTGGCATTTACTCACCTTTATGGTATGATTGGCTCGTCCAAGAGCCTGCAAAACATCTCTTAGGTGGGTTACATGTTCCTCCCAGGAATGGCTGAACACTGCTATGTCATCCAAGTATGCCATGCAGAAGTCCTCCATCCCATTCAGAACCTGGTTTACCATCCGTTGAAATGTAGCAGGTGCATTTTTCAATCCGAAAGGCATCACCTTAAACTGGTATAAGCCAACGGGGGTAGAAAATGCAGTTTTTTCCTTGGCATGGTCTGTCCGGGCTATTTGCCAATAGCCTGACGTCAAGTCAAATGTGCTGAGGAACTTGGCTGAACAAAGTTTATCCACCAACTCATCTGTCCTTTGCAAAGGGTGGGCATCAGTCTTGGTGACTGCATTAAGAGCTCTATAATCCACGCAGAATCTAAGTTCTTTAGATCCTGCCTTTGGTACTAACACAACTGGGCTAGACCATGGACTAGTAGAGGGCTCTATTACCCCGAGATCAAGCATCTTGCTGACCTCCCCTTTGATGTGGGTTCGTACATTTTCTGACATTCTGTATCCTCTGCTTTTGACTGGCAGACAGTCACCAGTGAGTATGTCATGCTGGCCCCAAGGGGTCAAACCTGGTGAAAGTGAGAACAGAGAGGCAGACTGATTCAACATAGATTTGCACTCTTCTTGTTGCTCAGGTGTCAGATTTGAAGAGAGATTCACCCCTTCAATTTTTTCGTCTAAAGGTAAGCCTCTGAGGAGATCAGGAAGAGCTTCACTCTCTTCTTCTTCCTTTGATGATGCTAGAAGCAACGCTCCTACATCAGGTCTCGAGACATACGCTTTGAGTCTGTTGGTGTGGAAGACTGTCAGAGCCTCCTTGGGATTGCCCAAGTCCACCAGATAGTTGACCTCTCTGAGTTTACCCACAACTCTGAAGGGTCCCATCCATTTGTCTTGCAAGGCCCTCTGCCTTGTTGGGATCATAACGAGATCTTGCTGGTCTTGAGTGAACTCAACCATGTTAGCCTTTTGATCATGCCAGTGCTTGATCAATGCTTGTCCAGCTTTCAAGTTATTACTTGCTTCCGTCATCATGTGCGACATTCTCCTTCGGAGACCTATCACGTAGTCAGTCACTCTGACTGGCTTGGGGGAAGGAGCACTCTCCAACCCCTCCTTAATCAGGGCCAATGGACCTCTGACGGGATGACCATAGAGAAGCTCAAAGGGAGAATAACCTACTCCCTCCTGAGGGACTTCTCTATAAGCAAAGAGAAGGCATGGCAGTAGAAGGTCCCACTTTCGTTTAAGGGGTTCTTCTAAAGCACTTATCATGCTCTTCATGGTTCGGTTGAACCTTTCTACCAACCCATTGGTTTGTGGGTGATAAGCTGTTGAGAACTTGTAAGTAACTCCACAGGTTTTCCACATGGCTTTCATGTAGTGGGACATAAAGTTTGACCCCCTGTCAGAGATTATTCCTTAGGAAACCCGAACCTGGTAAAAATACCAGGGAGGGCCTTAGCCACAGCCGAAGCTGTAACAGTCCTCATAGGAATCGCCTCAGGATACCTAGTAGCATGGTCTACTACAACAAGTATAAACCTGTTGCCTGAGGAGATTGGAGGATCAAGGGGACCAACAATGTCAATCCCTACTCTCTCAAATGGGACTCCCACAACTGGGAGAGGCACTAAAGATGCCACATTCTTGGAGCCAACCTTACCAGAAGTCTGGCAGGTGTGGCAGCTCCTGCAGTGTTTTTCTACTTCGGCCCCCATCTTCAGCCAATAAAAGTAGAGAGAGAGCATTTCCTTAGTCTTCTTGAAAAACTCAAGTGACCAGCCAAAGGAATCTCGTGGGCTAACTGCAAGAACTGCTGTCTGTTCTCTTGGGGTACTACAAGTCGTTTGTAGTCTCCAGGTGCAGACTCGGCCGGTTCACTGTAGAAGAGGCCATCTTCCCAGTGCAACCTGTATTTCCCAGGCTCTTGCCCTTCAGCCTGGGCTTCTGCCTGGTGGCAAAGACCTTCCAGAGTTGGACATTCCCTCTGTCCCTTACTGAAGTCCGCCCTGTTGGGTCCACCTTCTGCCAGTAAAGACTGCAGCTCAGGATGGTCAACAGGATCCAAATCTCCAATGAGTTCCCGGCCTTCTATTAGCTCTTCCTCAGAGTCTAATTCTACCACACAGGGTTGTACCACCCTCTCAGCCTCAGCTGGAGGGGGAGTTATGGGTGTAACTTTGGACAACCGCGGGGAAGTCCTTGTTGGCTGCACTGGAATGCTGGCTGCTGGTTTTGGTCTACAAGTCTTAGGTTTCCTTTTTGCTTCTGATTTCCTTGAGACAGCAGCTGACAATTCCAGTGGAGCAGGAGTGATATCTTTCTTCATCATCTCCTGGGGAGTACCTCTCATGGTTCTCTCCCTTGCAGGTCTGGTCAGCTCCTGTAACCGTTTACTAGGAGGTCTGGGGGTATGAGACACAACTCCGAGAGTTTTTAAATCGTTACTCAACAGAACTCGTCCTGGTACCTCACTCTGTATGCTGACAGGTATCTTTACAGTCATGTCGTTACACTGGATGAGAACTGGTAATTGGGGAAGCATCTGCACAGGCCCTCCAGCTAACTTGGTGAGGCGTTTGGGTGCCTTAGCAACATCCTCAGCCTGAAAAAACGATTTATCCACCATAGTTATGCTGGCCCCAGTGTCCCGAATGGCAGGAGTCTCCTGTCCATTCACCTGGACACTGTCCTTATAATACTCTTTAGTATTATCTGGGATAGAATTATAGACATCTAAATTCTGTTGTTCCCACAGACCCAGAGACACTAAAGAAACACTGGCTGAGACTCCAGTGGGTTCATCAGCCAGTAGTAGAAAGTTTCCACTTGCCATTTGGACTTCCTCCTCTGGAGCGAAGGCTAAGGAGACAAGCTGGACCCCTGAAGGTTTACCCTTGCATCTGGGATCTCCTTTCACATGGTCAGTCGAGCCACAAACAAAGCACTTACCGAATGCTTTCTGGAATGGTGGCTTGTTCTGGCCTCCCTCCGGTTTGGCACCAGAAGGTACACTATTCTGCTGTGGTTTTCCTTGTGGCTTACCCTTATGGTTTTGTTTGGGGCCCTCTTTGGAATTTGAGTTATTAGAGTTCTCTTTTGAGTCTTTTTTAGGCTGTTTTCCCTCATCCTTCTTCTGAGTTGCCCCAGAATCCTTATGAGTAGACCTGTTGGCAACCCACAAGTCAGCAGCCTTAGCTAGCTTCCTGGAATCCAATTCCTTCGAGTCAGCCAAGTGCTGTCTAAGCTCAGGAGAACAGGCATCATAAATAGACTCCAACATAAAAAGATTCTTCATACCCTCATAAGTGTTCACTTTGTAACCCTTAATCCATCCCTCTAAGTTTTTCAACCCTTCACTCACCCAGGTAGCCCAAGGGGTACCATCATGCTTTTTGAGGGTTCAAAACCTCTTAAGATACTGGGAAGGGGTCTTCCCGAACCTAGCTATCAAAGCTAGTTTCACACTTTCGTAATCCTTCTTATCCACCTCCCCCAACTCCATTACCACATCAGTTGCAACAGGGGGAAGCCTAGAAAACAACCAGGGAAGTAACTCATTCCCTGTGATGTCCTGGAGCCCATGATTATATTCAAACATTTTCAACCAATCCAACACATCCAATCTAGGTTCATACATACCCACTAATTCCTTAGGCATCCGGGGTCTTTTGGGACTGGAACTTCTAGAGGAACCAGAGGAGAGAGAAGCATTTTCCACAGACAACTTTTTCATCTCTAACTCATGATTAAGTTATATTTCTCTGAGTCTTAACTCAGCTTGCTTCTGCTCCGCTTGGGCATTCATTCGTCTGAACTCTAGCTCTTGGTTTCTTTCAGATTGGGCTAAAAAACGTTTGTACTCTAATTCGAGCTTCATTTTTTCAAGTTCAAAATAAGCAGGGTTACATGTGGGACCTGGTATGGGCCCCGTAGGTACAGTAGGTAAGGCAGGCAGAGGCTCAGAGTGGCTAACTTCATTAGGTTCACTTTCCTCTTCTGACTCATTATCAAGACTTTGATTTAGTTTAGTTTAGTTTAGTTTAGTTTAGTTTATTACTTGTATTGCGCACCAAACCCACAGGTAGTCGGGCGCATCGCATAAGATTACTCACAGCTTAGTTGTACATAAAAAGATATTGCAGTAACAAAGTTGTTGTTTGCAGACAAAGAGCATAATAATAGTTGACATTTTTACAATTTTTTACAATTTTCATAATAATAGCATAGAGAATATATATGCATTATATACAAAATGAATTAATGCAAAGTCTTTATAAATGGCATACCGGTTGAGGTCCGAAGTATAGGAGGGTGAGATCTGGATGAAGAGGGCAAACGCCAGAGTCGCGCTTAGCCATCAGAATCTTTGAACATTTAAACACTGGCATTGTAGTCTGTCCTCAGAGCCTTGATGTTCTTTCCTCCTTTTCCAATTACTTTAGATCAATACCATCACTGTTTTCTACATTCGCTGGGGGAGTTGGTTCCTCTGAACCAGTACCCAGACTTTGGTTTTCCAGCAGTCTCGCTATCAGTTCTACTTTCTTGCCTCTTACAGAAAGATTCCTTTGTCTACAGAGAGCTCTCAAGCTCTCAGTACTTTCGCCTGACAAGGACTCTTGGCTGTAAACTTCCATAGTAGACATGTTTTTGAAAGTTGTTTTTTAGTGCTAAACTTTGTGGTTAGATATCCTAAAGTGTTGAAAAGCACTCTAAACTGTATACTCAATACAAATCCCACCCCTGCCACCAGTGTTAAGCAGAAACCTGTGCAGTTTCCTCTGGGACCACTGCAAAAGATTTAGGCTTACAGGTGTTTGGCAGTAAACCCACTTGATAGCAGTCTGTACCACACAGATTCACTTGGTAGCTGTGTCTGAGCAGTCAGACCTCTCTCAAGAAAAGTTAGGCAGTATATGGAGTATACAAGATAGGGCAATTTACACCGTAGAACAAGTAGACACGGAACAGAGCTTGGGTGTAAAGATATACAATTATTTATTTTAAGGACACATCTATGAAAACTGTCTGGCACTAATACGGCAAACAACTTCAATTACAATTACTATAAGTATCAATCCCCTAACAATAGTTCGACAAGTCTAGGTTCAACGGAACCACTTATTTGCAGACAGAGGTGAATGCTTTAACCTAGATGGCACTCTAATATTCGTTAGAACGGGAGAGAAAAGGCAGGGTATGAAACCAACTCGGTACCAACACTTTTACGAAGCAAATGCAAGGCCCGTAAGGCAGGGTCTACTGTTGATCACAAAGTTCAGAGGCCAGGCCCACTCGGAGAGAGGCAAGGCGATATGTCCCAAAAAGTATCACAGTGGAAACGCACTTCGAGTCTTTGTAGCAAATTGTCACAGAAAGGTTGGACCAGTTTAGAACAAAAAAGTTAAGAAGGTCTGGAGGCGACCCAATGGAAAGGTAAGGATTTAAGACACCTCACGCTAACCGTCACAAGGGAAGCCAGGCGGACACGGTACCTTGTAAGTGAAGAGACAGCTCCGGCGGGGGCAGTTGTTCCTGGTGGTGGATGCACATCGGGGCTTTACCAAGAGATGAGATGATCTCGTTGTCGAAGGAAAGTTGAAGATCGTTGCACCACCAGGGAAGAGACCAGCCGCGGAGTGCTCCGTCACAAGGCACCACCTTTTGGTCGCGGTATGGGCTAGTGGCTATCCGGTTGCCGGGGTGCTCAGCACGGGCAATTCGACCACTACGCCCTGGAAGCGAAGAAAAAGCAAAGGGGACTGGTTGTTCCCACCAGTCAGGGGGAGAAGACTCTCCAGCAGGGAGATCTCCTCTGTCGTTGGGAAGTGGTGAGTCGGTTCAGCAGGGCTCCACCGGAGGTGTCGTCGTTGCAGGTCGGCTCAGCTTTACCCTCGTCGGATTCTTAGGTCCTGTGGCGACTTATGAAGATCCAGTCCCAAAAGCCCTGCTTTTATGCAGCAATCCCCCATTCATTCAGCCTAGCTGTCAATCAAAAACACGCTAAGTGGTGAGCGGGGTGGCTCACCACTTGGGCCAATCACACCAGAGTGCGACTTCAGTTGGCAAGGCAACTCAGTCCAGGGTGCCTAAACCCCCTCCCACACCCTCTGTGGTACCCAGACAGAATGGCACCACTCTGGAGGGCATCTGTGTAGAAGCCCGCCAAAAGTGGAACA
The DNA here is from genome assembly GCF_040938575.1 of Ambystoma mexicanum. Lineage (NCBI taxonomy): Eukaryota > Metazoa > Chordata > Amphibia > Caudata > Ambystomatidae > Ambystoma > Ambystoma mexicanum. The sequence continues at coordinate 1,531,763,167 of NC_090922.1, forward strand.
AAGGGCTCAACCTTTGGTTCGGAGTTACAGAGGTGAACACAGACGCCATTTTAAAAAACTGAGTTCTGGCAGAAAATACCGACCGGTGGATTTATTTAAGATAAATAAACCGGCGGTATGTTAGAGACTAATGGGAAAAAGTATTAGCCTCCAACAATGGGAAGAATCCCATAGAATTATATTCAGGGTCGAATATAACAAGTAGTTTCCACTGCCACCAGCCAAAACTCGACGAGGGGGGACGGGACAGTGCCCCCTCGAATAACAGACCCAGGGGTAATCGAATTACCCCTACTAGTACGTCCACAATAGGATGGTTTGTACTAGTTCTGTTAGTAAATTTAGGTCTAGTAAAGCCAATGGTGACTTTACATGCCCTGGCAGACAGTAGTCAGTCCCAGGGTATGGAGTCTATGGTGGGGATCCTCTAGGACGCCCCAGTGTTACGGCACGGAGGGTGCGGTGTAACACACATAGTAAAACACATGAGACTCTATGGATTCTAAGACCCCATAGCCCATAGAACACATTGACTTTCACAGGAATTAACCACATTCATGTCCAATAGTGGGAGAAAAGAGTCTCACTCTTGGCAGGATGGAAAAAAAAAACTCCAGAAATTCAGCAAAGTTGCTGGGGGACTCAATAGGTTAGGAAATTCAGCCTAAACAGAGAATTCTCCCTAACAGTGGGCACTCCCAGTGTGGAATCAGAAAATACAATATTAAGGCTTTTACACCATGCAAAGAGAAATACACCGACACGGGCTTGTAAAGATTCCCAGAATCTTTATTGCAATTCTGTACAGTTTACAAAACAAAGTACACAAATAGCTATTTGGCCATCAATACATCACAGAGACCACCAGCAGGGTTCAATGTGAGCAGTGAACAGGAATTGCTAGCTGGACATCAGCGTATTTATACCGTTTCTTTATAACGATGTCCAGCCTCCTACAAGTTAATCATGTACTGGGCTAGGGTCGCGCCAGGTTCGTTCCTAATTTACATATCTCGTGCATGCCGTTTACTTTTTAATACATTTGCTAACAAACACTGTTATTCTCTGGGTTTAACTTTACACTCTTTACACATTGCTTTAATACTGGTCAAACAGATGTTTTGCATGTCGTGTTTAGATAGCGTTATTGTTCTTGTATACTTGTCGGTTAACATCGCCGATTCAAGTAATCCCCTGATCCCGAGGTCAACAAAGGACAAAGTCTACATGACCCTAACATGTAGCCTGCAGGCAGGTTGGGCATTAACTCTCCTACTGTAACGCTCACCTGATTCCCGTAGAGGCGCCGGTCTTGACTGGGCGTATACTGTATCTTCAAAGGTGATGTGTAACACACGGCTGGCTCTTTGGGCTGGACCTCTGTGCACTGTATGTCTGACTCGAAGGGTAAGATGTCTTAGGTAAGTGAACGCTGTGCTCTCCATCTGCCTCGGGGCAGGGTGCTGTAACCAGTTTCTTCACTGGATAAGGGGAGCAGGCCTCTTGACTTCAGAGGACTGCTGTCCGTCGTTTACTGCACGAACGGTAAGTTTCGAGTAATTCTAATGTCTTTAAAGTCTTTAGTAATGATGTCTCTTGTTTTGCAGGGTTCCGGCGATGGCGGATGACGGGCTGAAGTGAGTTGAAGATGGAGCCCGTGTGATGAATAGAAGCGCCTGGAAGCACGTAAGTAAGCGCTTGTTGCCTGCTTCACGATGCGCTCTAACTGTCTTTTTATTTTGCAGGTACAAGTTCGGAGCGGCTGCAGGGTGCCTGAATACCCACTGGGTTAGATGTGGCAAGGAGTAATGGCACGTGAGTATTAAAGTTCCCCAATGTCTTTAAACGCACCTTGTTTTGTCTTTCAGATGCGGGATGCAGCGCCGAAGGCCTCCGGAGCGTGCGAAGAGTTGGTAAGCTTTTGTCTTTCAGATGCCGGAATGCAGTGTGAAGACCTCCGGAGCGCACAAAGAGTAGGTAAGCCTTTGTCTTTCAGATGCCGGAATGCAGCGCGAGGCGTTGGTGACAGCCGATGGACCAGGTAAATGAAGAGCTGTCACTGAAGACCGTAATGCTAACCTGTTCTTTCTTGTCTTTATAGGTGTTGCTGAAGACTGGATTCAGGATGGTAAGCCTTTTTCCTTAGGCCCAGGATCAGATGCAGAAGACACGATGAGCGTTCTGCTGCAGAGGATGCAGAATAACGCAAAGCAAGATTCATCCATCGGGTGTGGTTTAAATAGCCTCCTGTAGTGCTTAGGTGTCTCCTTCCACAGCCACGCCTAGGTAAGAAAAGAGTTCCTGCTTTCCAGAAGAGTTCCAGTGTTCTGAATCTAGGGAGTGGCTCCTGCCCCACCCAACAGGAAAAGTAGTTCCAAACAGAAGAGGATCAGAGGCTCAACTAGCAGGCAAGTAAGCAGCATGGTCTGCTGCAGGTAAGTCCACCCAAGCATTATGAGCCCGGGCTTCCAGCGCTGGGACTGGGCATATTTATGAGCCTGGTGCCTCTGGCGCCAGGACTGGGTCCAAAAGGTCCCAATTGGGACTGGTTGGCACTCGGAACCTGGGTTATGGATCTGCTTCCAAGGGAGTTGGGAAAACCCTGACCTTTTGGAAGCAGAGATCATGACAGTACCCCCCCTCAAGGCCCCTCCCAAACCGGGCTTCTCCGGGGGTTTTGGCTTGTCAGGAAATGTTCGGTAAAATCTTTTGATTAGGCGAGGAGCGTAGACATATTCAGCAGGTTCCCAGGATCTCTCTTGGGGGCCGTAGCCTTTCCAGTCAATTAGGTAAAATAGTTTAGATTTGGAGATCTTGGAGTCCAGAATGCTTTTGACTTCAAACTCGAGTTCTCCATCAACTAGGATAGGTTTTGGAGATTTAGTTAGTCGGGTTTGAGGTTGCACGGGTTTTAATAGAGAGACGTGGAAGACCGGATGTATCTTCATGTGCGGGGGCAAGTCCAACTTGACCGCTACTGGGTTTACTATAGTAGTGATGGAATAGGGACCAAGGTATCTTGGGTTGAATGTGCGTGGCCCTTTTAGAGGTAGATATTTGGTGGATAACCAGACTTGATCCCCTACTTGATATTGAGGGGCTTCCTTCCGATGTTGATCTGCTCCTTTCTTGTATTGTTCTTTAGCCCTTTGAAGGTGAGAAACAGCTTCCTTAAAGGCTTGGGTGATTGTAGAATGCAGGTAGTCTACTGCTGGTGTTTCAAGATCTTGGAGAGGATCCAACTCCGAGGTTCGAGGGTGACTGCCGTACAAAAGAAAAAACGGGGTTTTCCCAGTTCCCGAATGGACAGAGTTATTGTAGGCATATTCGGCTATCCAAGGGATGTCTTTCCAAGTTTTTTCAGTTTGTTGCAGCATGCAGCGTAAATACTGTTCCAGAGTTTGATTGGTCCTCTCGGTTTGTCCGTCGGTCTGAGGGTGGTGACTGGTCGATAGTCTCACATCAATTTGAGCCGACCGACAGCAACTTCGCCAAAAATGAGAAATAAATTGACTACCTCGATCCGAAATTAGAACCGAAGGAAAACCGTGCAGTCGGACAATGTTTTCAAGAAATTCTCGGGCCAGAGTTGCTGCTGTTGGCAAGCCTTTGAGCGGAATGAAATGCGCCATCTTGGAGAATAAGTCCACGATTACTAGAATCGTATTGTATCCGGAGCATGGAGGTAGATCGGTGATGAAGTCCATAGAAAGCGTATGCCAAGGGCGAGGTGGGATGTCAATAGGGCGTAAGAGGCCTGCTGGTCTTTCCTTTTGACTCTTGTTTTGGGCGCATACTCCACAGGACATTATAAAGTCTCTGATATCTTTTTTCCAAGACGGCCACCAGAAGTAGCGCTTGATCTTTTCTGAGGTCTTGGCCATACCGGGATGTCCTTCCATTAAAGAATCGTGATAACAAGAGATTACTTTTTTCTGTAAATCTGTGCTGGGTAGGTATAATCGTTCTTGGAAATACAATAAGTTGTCCTTTACTGCAAAGTCCTTTCCCTGCAGATGCCAATTCTGTATGTCTGCTGGAGTTACAAGTTGCCTGGCTTTATCCTTAACTTCCTCTATGGATTCTGTGGCGATTACACCCAGAATTCTTTGTTCGGGAATGATTGGTACAGGTTTAGGGTTGATCAAGTGTTCTTCCACTCCCATCCGAGAAAGGGCATCAGCTTTACCGTTCTTTGTACCAGGTCGATAGGTAATTATGAAGTCAAACTCGGCAAAGAATAATGCCCAACGGAGTTGTCTAGAGGATTGGGCTTTTGCGGTTTTCAAATATTGCAGGTTTCGGTGATCCGTAATCACAGTAATGGTGTGTCGGGCCCCCAACAGATAATGCCGCCAAGCCTTAAAGGCAGACTTGATAGCCAGAAGTTCCTTGTCAGTAATCGTGTAATTGATTTCAGGAGGCGAGAATTTGCGGGACCAAAATGCCACGGGATGCAACTGATTGGTTACCGGGTCCTTTTGTGATAGAACTGCCCCCATGGCAAGGCTTGAAGCATCAGTTTCCACGATGTAGGGGAGTTGGGGGCGAGGGTGTTTTAAGATTGGTGCAGAGATAAATTTAGTCTTCAAATCCTGGAAAGCTTGTTCCGCCTCGGTAGACCATTCAAAACGTTTGTTTTTCTTTAACAAGGCAGTGATGGGCTGGACTATTCGAGAGAATTCGGAGATAAACCTGCGGTAAAAGTTAGCGAAGCCTAACATGCTTTGCACACCTTTTACGGAGGATGGTGATGGCCATTTGAGAACTGCATCGACCTTCTTTGAATCCATACGCACTCCGCCAGGTGATAATATGAATCCCAAGAATTCAACTTCAGTCACGTTGAAAACACATTTTTCCAACTTAGCAAAAAGTTTGTGTTGACGCAATCTTTCGAGGACCATTTTCACGTGTTTCCGATGTTCAGATTCCGATGAAGAATAAACGAGGATGTCGTCAATGTAAACAACAACACACACGTCTATGAGCTCTCTGAGGACATCGTTCATAAAATATTGAAAGGCGGCCGGGGCATTGCAAAGTCCGAAGGGCATGACCTGATATTCAAATAGCCCATACTTGGTGCGGAAGGCCGTCTTCCATTCATCGCCCTCTTTTACTCGTACCAAGTGGTAAGCTCCTCTAAGATCCAGCTTTGTATATATGCATGCTTTTCTGACTTGGTCCAGGAGTTCAGGGATCAAAGGTAACGGATATCTATTCTTAACGGTGATCTGGTTCAGGGAGCGATAATCTATACAAGTTCTAAGGTCTCCTTCCTTTTTTGGAACGAAGAACAAAGCTGAAGAAGCAGGGGACTTAGAAGGACGAATAAACCCATTTGCCAGGTATTGATCCAGGTATTGTCGAAGGTGAAGGCTCTCAGGCTCGGTGAGGGCATACATTCTACTACAAGGAGGAGTAGATCCAGGTATCAGGTCTATCTGGCAGTCATAAGACCTATGAGGAGGTAGAGAGTTAGCCTGATCCTTCCGGAAAACATCTTGGTATTCTAGGTATTCGGAAGGTAACTGGGGAGTCTCTGAAGAAATTGCTGCCAGTGCAACACCAGGTGGAGGGTGACAAGTAGAGACACATTCTGGAAACTGGACCGTTCTTGTTCGCCAATCGATCAGAGGATTGTGTTTCTCTAACCAAGGTATTCATAGAATAATCTGAAACTGAGGGGCCTTGATCACATCGAACACGATCTTCTCATGGTGTCTATCTTGACTTACTAGCGTCACCTCTTGAGTGGTATGCGTTACTGGCCCGGAGGCTATCTCCGTACCATCCACCGTAGTAATGACGTCCTTTATAGCCTTGGGACAAAGAGTTAGATTCATCCTCAAAACCATTTCATGATCCACATAATTGCCGATGGCACCGCTGTCGACGTAAGCTTCAATTGCATGTAATCGATCCGGATTATCAGGGCTAATGAGGACCATAGGTATCACGAAATGCGAGGTCACGGAACTGGTTTTCACGCTCGGCAAGAGGACCTCTATTCTTGTCGGGCGAGGTCGTTTCCCTGCTCAGAGTTTGTAACTTTGGTAACTGCAGCTCCTACTGCCTTCTTGGCAGGTTTCACCGGACAGTCTCGAAGAAAGTGCCCTGAGTTTCCGCAATAGAGGCATAATTGCAACTGTTTTCTCCTTTCCCGCTCCTTTTGTGTTAGAGGACCTTTCAGACCCCCTATTTGCATGGGTTCCCCGGAGTCTACTCCTTTGGAAGGAGTTGGCGGTTTGGAAAATACTCGAGCATCAAACTTGGAACGATCGGCCTTCCTGTTCTGCAGTCTGTGATCTATTTGAACGACTAAGTCTATATAGTCCGAACAATCTTGTGGGGGATTCACTACTTGGGCTAATACATCTTTGAGCTCTCCACGTAGACCTCTATAAAACAGCATAATCCTTTTGTCCTCAGGCCATTGAGTTTCCACTATCAGTCTGTTGAAAGACGCAATATAAGCCAAAAGGTCTTGATTACCTTGTCGCAACGAAAGAAGCTCATTGTCCAAGGCCTGCCCCTGTGAATGTCTTGCGAACAGTTTTTCCATACTGAGCTGAAAAGCTTGAAAATCATGGAGGACCGGATCATCTTGATTTACTAGAGGGATCGACCAGTCTGCCGCATTGCCACTAAGGTACGAAAGCACGAAAGCTACTTTAGCTTGATCAGTTGGAAAGGCTGCTGGCCGGCATAAGAAATGCAACCGGCACTGATTGATAAATACTGCAAACCTCTTTGGGTCACCAGAAAATCGTTCGGGCGGAGCCAGAGGTACATTCCCAGGTAGGTTGATCTGCACTGGATTCATAGAGGATGTAGAAGGAAGATTTCCCCCAGATGCGGGTAACGGGGTCTGTCCGGCTTGTGACTGTAGCAATTGTCTAGCAAGATCATCTGTTCGCTCCTTGGAAATAATCAGTTCCCTTCTTAGAGCGTTCGTTTCCTGACGGGCTGCATGCACTTCTGCCCTTAGTTCCCCAAGTAACTGGGCTAGCTGGTCGGTATCCGAGGTTTCCATAGCGCCTGGACGGGAGTTTTGTGGTAGGCTTTGCGTTCTGTAACGCTCACCTGATTCCCGTAGAGGCGCCGGTCTTGACTGGGCGTATACTGGATCTTCAAAGGTGATGTGTAACACACGGCTGGCTCTTTGGGCTGGACCTCTGTGCACTGTATGTCTGACTCGAAGGGTAAGATGTCTTAGGTAAGTGAACGCTGTGCTCTCCATCTGCCTCGGGGCAGGGTGCTGTAACCAGTTTCTTCACTGGATAAGGGGAGCAGGCCTCTTGACTTCAGAGGACTGCTGTCCGTCGTTTACTGCACGAACGGTAAGTTTCGAGTAATTCTAATGTCTTTAAAGTCTTTAGTAATGATGTCTCTTGTTTTGCAGGGTTCCGGCGATGGCGGATGACGGGCTGAAGTGAGTTGAAGATGGAGCCCGTGTGATGAATAGAAGCGCCTGGAAGCACGTAAGTAAGCGCTTGTTGCCTGCTTCACGATGCGCTCTAACTGTCTTTTTATTTTGCAGGTACAAGTTCGGAGCGGCTGCAGGGTGCCTGAATACCCACTGGGTTAGATGTGGCAAGGAGTAATGGCACGTGAGTATTAAAGTTCCCCAATGTCTTTAAACGCACCTTGTTTTGTCTTTCAGATGCGGGATGCAGCGCCGAAGGCCTCCGGAGCGTGCGAAGAGTTGGTAAGCTTTTGTCTTTCAGATGCCGGAATGCAGTGTGAAGACCTCCGGAGCGCACAAAGAGTAGGTAAGCCTTTGTCTTTCAGATGCCGGAATGCAGCGTGAGGTGTTGGTGACAGCCCATGGACCAGGTAAATGAAGAGCTGTCACTGAAGACCGTAATGCTAACCTGTTCTTTCTTGTCTTTATAGGTGTTGCTGAAGACTGGATTCAGGATGGTAAGCCTTTTTCCTTAGGCCCAGGATCAGATGCAGAAGACACGATGAGCGTTCTGCTGCAGAGGATGCAGAATAACGCAAAGCAAGATTCATCCATCGGGTGTGGTTTAAATAGCCTCCTGTAGTGCTTAGGTGTCTCCTTCCACAGCCACGCCTAGGTAAGAAAAGAGTTCCTGCTTTCCAGAAGAGTTCCAGTGTTCTGAATCTAGGGAGTGGCTCCTGCCCCACCCAACAGGAAAAGTAGTTCCAAACAGAAGAGGATCAGAGGCTCAACTGGCAGGCAAGTAAGCAGCATGGTCTGCTGCAGGTAAGTCCACCCAAGCATTATGAGCCCGGCGCTTCCAGCGCTGGGACTGGGCATATTTATGAGCCTGGTGCCACTGGCGCCAGGACTGGGTCCAAAAGGTCCCAATTGGGACTGGTTGGCAATCGGAACCTGGGTTATGGATCTGCTTCCAAGGGAGTTGGGAAAACCCTGACCTTTTGGAAGCAGAGATCATGACACCTACAGAGGTTGAAGAGGTTAAAGCGATAACAAGAGAACACAGGTCGGCCATTTTAGGCCACAGGGTGACTTTGCATGATTAACTAAAATGGCGGCTTTAACCTAAAATGGAGGCTTGATACACTTAAGGTCACGACCCTGCAATACGGATTTCCTCGCAAAGCGACTGGGCATAGGCCAACATATACAATGAGGACGAAACAATATTATATCAGTTTTAACAAACCCTCCTTTTGGCCTATGCCATGCGCTAAACTACCTTCAATCACTTTGCGACTAACTCCACATTTCAAAGTCTATACACCCCGAATCATTGTCAGACATATCTATTGCCATTAGATCAGACACTAGAGTTTCTCTCAACACATACTCCTTGGAAACCTTATCTGGGGCATATATTTTATGCCCTAATACACTTGTCGCTTGCGCGCAACACCCCCCTAATACTGAACATATACCAGGGAGACACTGTATACAACAACAAAGGAACAGAAAACTACCCAAGATAATCAGCAGGGCCAAAAACAACTTCCATCCCCACGACCGTAGGAGGTCCCAAAACCATGCACTAAGTTCCCAGTTTCCCTCAGGAACATGCACTTCTGAACTAAGAACATGTAGATTTTGGATAGCCCTAAAGATCGTTGGAGAGGAGTATGGTATGTAAATGCAGCAAGCGGACTCCACTAATTTACATACTCCTCCACGCTCAGCCAAAATGACATCTAATGCCATCCAGTTCTTAAGAGCCACTAATCTTATCGCTTTCTGTTCTAACGTCATATTATAGAGTATGTCAGTGGTCCAGTTGATGGTTCTCTCCAAAACTCTCGCTAGTCCCCTGATATCTTCTGAATTCGTAATTTGCCCAAAAAATGGCACAAAGGATTTCATGATGTCTCCTAGAGTTTGCGCTGGAGTATCCCCTTTCACACCTCGTCGTGGACGAGTCTTCGAAATTTCTGCAGTACTGGCAATAAATACCCCAGGTAATAGAATCCCTAAATAGCAGGTTCCTTGCCAATCCCTGGGCAACCATGGAAATGCCACATTACCGCAAACAAAATAGACAGGTTCACCTAAGTACAGAGGTCTGTACTCACTAGTCAAATTCGCAACGTTGGCGCATTTTCTAAAATTACCCATTGACCGTACTGAATCGGGGCTATGGTTAACAGAATAAGATGGAGGCGTGGCATCCTTATTTCCTATAAAAGCCATTTTGAAAGAGTTCAAAGACTGAAAAGGACGAGACAATCTATCAGAGGGCCTAACAGAAGCAACATTTGGCTTACTCCTATTTGCAAAAAGCGAGCACCCCAGGGGCATCAAAACACGTTTTTCAAAACTATTCAAATTTGTACCATCAAAGTTCCCTGAGATGCTGTCATTCCATCGGCCAAAGAATAGTGCTCTAAGAGAAGCATAACAAGCAGTTGTCAACGGTAAAGGATGAATATACCAACCTAGCCCCTTATCCCCATGTTGCGGTAGATTTGAGCAGATCCAGCAATTGGTCCTATTTAAAATTGCATGAGTGGCATTCATTATTAACAAAAGAGTATTATTCTGATAGTTCAGTCTATGCGAAGAATCTCTAGGCGACAAGGTATGCAATTGCACGGAAGGAGTGGGGAAAACAGATACATTTTCAACAGGTAAAAAGTCCTCTAGCGGATATGCTTCCTTCAGTTACCATAACCCAAAACCAATAGTTACTAAAAACCCAGTTATTATTACAAAAAGGCAACAATACACTTTCGGGGTCCCATTACATGCTTGATCATTGTCTCTGCTAGTCACATATTTATCTAAAAGTTCGGTACGAGCGGTAGCGGGTGCAGGCATTGTAGTCTTCAATCGAAAAAACACCAATTGTTCATTTGCTGGTGACTCCAGTCACGCGTCTTGTTAATGTCTTTCCCACAACCCTTAGCCAACAGAATCTTTTTGTACAGTCGGGCCAAAAGGCAAGCCCTCAAATGATTTCCTCAATCGCACAGTCAAACCGTGCTGTACGTCTATTTCCTTGGACGTAAATTATATTTCACAATTTCTGGTGTCGAAGTATCGGATAACAATATGTCGTAACTTCCCACTGGGGGTGGCGAGTGAACGGAAATGGGATCAGAAAATGATTGATCCGGAAGTACCACTGTTGGAGAGTGCGGAGACAAGATGGCCGTTTTGTCTGGCCTTGCGAATTCTGGAACGGTCTCCGATACTCTCTTGTCGGTTGTTGCTGTTTCAGGCACATTGGTTACAGCAGTGGAAAGGGATTCTGTGTCTTCTGTATCGTATGGCACGGGCTGCGGGATCCGTTTGGTGTGTGTCGCGTGGATCCAGTTCTTTCGCCCCGCTACCCGCACAGCAGTCTGGGTGACTAGCAGGACCTGGTAGGGACCCCTCCACCGAGGTGCAAGGCAAGACAACCTCTCGAAAACTTTTGTGAGGATCCAGTGCCCCGGTCGTAGACTGTGACCAGGACCCTCGTAACGTACAGGTAATGCCTCTCGCACCTGGTGATAAATTGAAAACAGATTTTTAGTCAACTGGTTACAGTAATCTGAAAGAAGCACATTCTCTATATCCCGCAACGAGCGACTTTTTGGTATACCTCAAATATTAGCAGGCCTCCCCATTACCACCTCAAAGGGAGAGAGCCCAGTCTTATTTTGAGGGGTTGTTCTCATCGACAGCAACACGATCTGTAAGGCGTACGGCCATTTTAACTTGGTGCCAGCACACGTCTTAGTGAGCTTGTTATTTATAATGCCGTTATGCCTTTCCACTAATCCGGCACTTTGGGCATGTCTGGCCGAATGGAACCGTTTATCAATCTGTAATCCTTCATATATTTGTAGGATTACAGCAGCGATAAAGTGTGGCCCATTATCCGACCAGATGACTCTCGGCAGCCCGAACCTAGGAAAAAACTCTTTCAACAGAGTTTTTGCCGTGGTTATGGCCGTTGCATCTCTAACAGGGAAGGCCTCAACCCACTTACTAAAAGCACAAATGACAGCCAACACATATTTAAGATTGTTGCAACGTTCCATTTCAATAAAATCAAAGTGGATAACCTCAAACGGAACAGAAGGTGGAGCGAAACTTCCTCTAGGAGTCGAGGTACCTTTTCCTACATTGTGCTGCAAGCAGACAATGCATCCTTGGACAAAGTCCTCCGTAATTTTGAAAATTTTATCATTGGCCCATACACTGTGTAACATTTTAGTAAATGTACGCACGCAGACATGTGTCGGACCATGAGCCATAATGACCATCATTGTAATGTAGGCGTCAGGGAGTAACCATTTTCCTTCAACATTATCCACCCAACACCCATCATCATCCAATCTTCCTGCACCCTCGACCCATTTCTTGGTTTCCTCTATAGTAGCATCTGCTTGAATGTCTTTTACAGAATCGATACTTTCACCAAAAGTGCAAATATTTACAGTTTCTCTTCCAGCATACATTTCTGAACTAAAATCAGTGGCAGTTTGCTTAGCTATCTGATCAGCGAAAGCATTCCCTTTTCCTATATCATCTGTAACCTTTTGATGTGCTGCACATTTTATAATAGCTAACTGAACAGGGAGTGCGAGCGCTGAAAGTAATTGCACTATTAAAGTGCCATGCTGTATTTTCGTGCCATGTGAGGTCAAGAAACCTCGTTCTTTCCAAAGTCTACTGAAGTTGTGAACCACCCCAAAGGCATACTGACTGTCGGTATATATGTTTACTGTAAGCCCTTCAGAAAGTTCACAAGCTCGAGTTAACGCTATAATTTCTGCGGCCTGCGCAGAATTATGCATAATTCTTTTGGTTTCCACAATCGTGCTTAAAGTAGTGACGGCATAAGCAGCCGTGGATGTACCATTCGGAAGTTTAAAACAAGAGCCATCACAAAATAGCTCTCCTTGTGGGCTATTCAAAGGCGTGTCTTTCAAATCGATTCTACCTTTAGTCTCTTGTTCTGTCGTATGAAGAAAATCGTGTGACGTTTCGTCACCATCAACAGTATCTTGCGGGACAGGTAAAAGTTCAGCCGGATTTAATACACAACACCTCTGAATTTGAATGTGGGGAGCAAACAAGATCAATTCGTATCTTGTCAATCGTGCGGAAGTGAGGTGTTGCGTTTGAGTTCTATTCAATAAATAATCTACAGAGTGAGGTACCATTAGCATTAGGGTTAATGCATGACCCAGGACCATTCCCTCACTCTGTTTTACAGACGCAGCAGCAGCAGCGACAGCTCTCAAACATCTCGGCAAAGTGCATGCAACAGGATCAAGGGCGGATGAGAAATAGCCGCACAGCCTATTCTTCCCTCCATGTTCCTGCGTTAACACAGCCAAAGCACATCCATCACGTTCATGCACATACAACACAAAGGCCTTTTCATAATTTGGAGTTCCTAAAACCGGCGCTGAACACAGCGCGGTTTTGAGCAGGTCAAATGCTGTCTGGTGTTCCAAAGTCCATGGCAATGGCAAAGAAATGCCCTTCTTTGTCAAAGCCAGCATTGGTTTAATCGTTAACGAAAAGTTAGGGATCCACAATCTACAGTAAGAAGCCATACCTATCAGGGCTATAACTTCCTTCTGCGTATTTGGGACAGACATGCCAGAAATAGTTTTTATTCATTCAGGTGTCAACCGTCTTCCCTCCTTTGACAGGAGATAGCCTAAATAGGCGACCTCCTGACAACAATATTGGAATTTTTTGAGTGAATCTTTGTGGCCATGTTTTGCTAGATGACAAAGCAACAACATGGTGCCTTCTTTACAGGCACTCTCAGAATCAGCAGCCAAGAGGAGATCATCTACATACTATAGTAACGTACAAGTAGTAGGCAACTCGAGAGTATCGAGCTGCTCTTTTAATGCCCTACTATAAATACTTGGACTCTCAGTGTACCCTTGTGGTGCACGAGTGAATGTGAACGAGCATCCACCCAGTGTAAACGCGAACAAATACCTACAATCCTTGTGTATCGGAATACTGAAAAACGCGTTTTTGAGGTCAACAACGCTAAAGTGAGTGGCAGAAGGCGGAATCATGGTTAGTATCGTTGTATCATCAGGTACAATAGGAAATTGAGGAGCCACAATTTTGTTAATAGCACGTAAATCAATTATAAACCGAAAGGGAATCGCATTATCACCTTTTTTGTATACTGGCAAAATCAGGCTGTTACACAAACTACCCGTAATTTCCTCAATTACTCCACGATGTACAAAATCAGAGACTATACATTTCAAAGCCTGTTCGCCTTCAACTGAGATCTTATATTGTGGGATGCGAGGCAATTTAATTCCATGTTTCAGAATAATTTTAACAGGTTCAATTTGAAGAATGCCCACATCATTATCATCAATTGCCCATAAGCATTCCGGAATATTACTGAATTCTGGCGGTAAAGGTCGAGTCAAAAACTGAGAGGCGAGTGATTGCTGAGGTGAAATTGTTAACCGAACTCCGTCCGGAGAACAATGTATTACTGCATGCAATTCCTTCAACAAATATAACCCCAGCAAATTCTCCCCACAGTTTGTGGTAAGTAGAAATGGACACTGATCCGTGAAGGGACCCAGTGTTATCGGTACTGCTAAAGAGACCGGACAAACTACAGGTGTGCCTGAAAACCCTACGGAAACGTTGGACTGCCCTGACAGGGGAATATTTGGAACCCGTGAATGGTCAATGGAACATTTCTGTGCTCCCGTATCTACTAAAAATAGATGCTTCCTATTTCCCACCGCCATCTCAACGTGGGGGCCTTTCTGATGAACGGGAATAGGTGTCAGTTCCAAATCCTGCTTCGGGCAATCCTAGCGAAACAGAATGTCATCAAAAGGAAGCTCTTCAGAGAGGTACGCGGCAGAAGGGTGATAAAAAATGTTTTTATTATCCACATTTGAAACTTGCTTATCCTGTGAAGGAGGTTGCTGTGATTCTGGTGCAAACTGACCTCTGCCAGGGCCCCCTGCACCTGGGCGACCTCTGGATCGTCTACCCATGTTCCCAAATGACCTTTGCTGCAAGGTCGGACATTGTGCGCGCCAGTGACCTTCCTGTCGACAATAGGCACACTGGTTAATGGTTACTAGAGCCAGGGGCGTACTTCCCTGTGGAACGTACTGACCTCTAAATTGATTACCCCCTCTAGGGTTTCTAACAATCTTTTGTAATAGGACTTTTGTTTTCAGGTCACCCTTTTTTTTCTCAAGTTTTTCCTTTTCATTATTCACACGATTTTCATAGTACTGAGCCATGTGCAGTACTTCTGATTGAGACTTCGCCTGCCAAGCACTTTCGGAAGACATAATCTGTAACTGGATGTCAGGCAGCAATCCACGTACAAATTTGTTGACAAACAGCCTTTTCCCTGACTCTGTGCCAAAGTCTTGTCCACTGAAATCTGAAAATACCTGTTCAAACCGATTGAAGAAATCAGTAGCACCCTGAGACTTTCCTTGGACACAGGCCGTAAGCTTGTCCCAAATGATTCTTTTTTCAGGAACTATAGTTTTTAATTTTACAATAATCCTATCAGGCAAAGTTAATATCACTTGAGGCAGTCGCTCGCAAGCTGGTCTTTCTCTGTCGAGCCTAACCATGTTATCCCATGTATCTCCTAACCCTGGTACATCATCTACAGTCCTAATCTGTTTCCACAAATTAACTGGCAGGAGTACGTGAAATAATAAACCAATATCAATTAAGGTGAATACCGATGATTGTAAGACCGACTCTATTTCTTTATAGAACCCCGTCGGATTCTTTCTTATATCGGGAATAGATTGCTTTATGGTGTTCATTTCCTGTCTTGAAAACGGGACGTGAACAAACTGCGATACGTAATGTGCAGGAATGTCCACCGCGAGTATTCCTAATGCAGCATCGGCCGCAATCTCAACTTTTGGGACAAATGTCAGAGGGACCTCTATCATAGGCAACTGAGAAGTAGGTAGCTCCGAACGCTTACTAAGCAACAGAACCAAATCAAGCGCTAAGGCAGTCGAAGAAGTATCAATCGAAAAGGCTCTCTTATAAACACTCAACAATTCTGCGGGACAACAAATCTTTCTTTTTACATACTCATTCTGCAGGTATTCTACCATAACCTGTATCACTTTCTTTTGCATTTCTAACGTATACTGACCATACGTGTCATATACTTCATCTGGAGTTATCGACATATCCGAAATCCATCTTATCGCATCGTTTGTACTTATTCGTGCTTCCTCACCAATCAATTCATGGCGAGGAGAAAACCGTTTCTATAAGAACATAGTACCTAAACTATCACCTTCTGCTTCCAGATTCTGTAACTCTTCCATCTCCTTCTTATACACAAAAATCCTCTCGACATGCTCATATACTTTCTCTGCAGTATCTCTAGACAACGCTAAGGCGTTCAAATCCTGTAACCCTTGTGGGAGATCTACATTGTTTAATCTATTCCACATTATACTCAAATGAATCCCTAATCCTTCAATAAAAACATTTTTCTCAGGAATACCTTTAACATTTTCGAGTGTGGAAAAAACATCAGCTTGTTCACCCTTCTCCATACAATGTTTAGCCCAAGCAATCAATTCATTCTTTTTATCTGGGGACACAGTATTACGAGTCACAAACCTTGATCCCGCTCCCTGGTCTACTACAAGCGATGCGGAATAACTTGGAAGAGGAAGAGTAGGCACATTCTGAATATCAACAGGTGGAGGCAAGGGGGCAGGCAAAGGAGCGACGGCTGGAAGAACAACAGGAAGAACAACAGGTAGGACCGTGGAGGCATCGCGCCTTCGTTCATGCAAAAGTTTATTAATCAATTCATCTGATGTATGAAAATCTTTTGAAGGGTACATTTTTTGAATGCCTAATTGAAACGCTCTGTCCATGTTCCTAACTGACTCCAATTGTTTATTTTGATAATATAACCGTGCCTTTTCGACACTTGTCATATGTGACGCATATGTTTCTCTCTACTCTTTTGTTGCTGCAAAGCTTCTGTTTTCCAACTGTGCAATACGTCAAATGCTGCAGGTCTAGCCTTTTTCTTTACCAATACAGACTCTAGATATTCTATACGAGGGATTTCAAAGCTACCATTGGTTGGCCACCGAAGATTAGAGTTATGTCTGGTCTGTCCGTGCCAAATGTCATTAAATGCTATACTACCAAAGCCTTTCTTACAGTACATAGTACATGCCGGTGACCCCTCCTGTGGTGCGGGACGGCTGTCTTCCAAAGATTGTCTGTCGCTGCGGAATAATGCCCTAAAGCAGGCAGACAATTTCCCAGGCATATCAGAGTTCTGGTGTTATCTGGTCAAATAATTGTGCTTGTGAGTACAATGCGCCAAATTCAAATTGTCAGGGTTAAATTAAGAATCGGGTCACGATTCACCTGACCAAAGGACTGGGAGGCCCGATCAGGTTACTAAGGACAATTCTAAGGACCCACGTGTCTGGTGATTTCGGCAAATTTACCCACCTCGATATATGGACTCTCGTCAAGACGTCATCTCGGGCTACAGCTCACCGTTCAGGGATCGGATCGTGCTGTTCTGTCGAGGAATTCACTTCTCGTCCAGAGGGGTCATTTCTGTTGGCACCGTCCGATCCCGGTCCGATAGCCGAGCCAACCTTCAACGAGACGAAGTCGATATTGAGGGTCCCTATTCGGGCGCCATCTGTGGAATCAGAAAATATAATATTAAGACTTTTACACCATGCAAAGAGAAATACACCGACACAGGCTCGTAAAGATTCCCAGAATCTTTATTGCAATTCTGTACAGTTTATAAAACAAAGTACACAAATAGCTATTTGGCCGTCAATACATCACAGAGACCCCCAGCAGGGTTCAATGTGAGCAGTGAACAGGAATTCCTAGCTGGACATCAGCGTATTTATACAGTTTCTTCATGACGATGTCCAGCCTCCTACAAGTTAATCGTATACTGGGCTAGGGTCGCGCCAGGTTCATTCCTAATTTACATATCTCGTGCATGCGGTTTACTTTTTAATACATTTGCTAACAAACACTATTATTCTCTGGGTTTAACTTTACACTCTTTACACATTGCTTTAATACAGGTCAAACAGATGTTTCGCATGTCGTGTTTAGATAGCGTTATTGTTCTTGTATACTTGTAGGTTAACATCGCCGATTCAAGTAATCCCCTGATCCCGAGGACAACAAAGGACAAGGTCTACATGACCCTAACATGTAGCCTGCAGGCAGGTTGGACATTAACTCTCCTACAGAGGTTGAAGAGGTTAAAGCGAGAACAAGAGAACACAGGTCGGCCATTTTAAGCCACAGGGTGACTTTGCACGATAAACTAAAATGGCGGCTTTAACCTAAAATGGAGGCTTGATACACTTAAGGTCACAACCTTGCAATACGGATTTCCTCGCAAAGCGACTGGGCATAGGCCAACATATACAATGAGGACGAAACAATATTATATCAGTTTTAACACCGGGGATGGGGACACAGGGCCCACCCCTCCCAGGGATGGGCATGCAGCAGGGAGGGCAGCCGGAGGGTGGGCACTCCCAGGGATGGGGACACAGGGCCCTCCCCTCCCAGGGATGGGCACGCAGCAGGGAGGGCAGCCTAAGGGTGGGCACTCCCAGGGATGGGCACTCAGCAGGAAGAGCAGCCTGACGGTGGGTACTCCGAAGCATGCCACTGTGTAGAGATGGACATTCTGTGGGTGGATCAAAGGAGGGAGGGAGGACTCACTAGGGGGAAGGGCACTCTTGTGGGGGGCACTCTTAGGCTGAGTAGTGCATAGGGCAACTGGTAAACACTAAAATCATCACCATGAGACAGAATTAGGCAACACATAACCTGGCAGTTGGCCTTTATTATTTACAACTAATAATATGCAACAGAACCCCCGGGTGCATGATTTTGGGCACTACGAAGTCAGGAGGAGCTATGCCTCGGTGCGTGCTCTTGGGCACTACGGGGTCAGGGGGCACTCCTGTTGCGTGCTTTGGGCACTACGGGGTCAGGAGGAGCAATGCCCTGTTGCGTGCTTTGGGCACTACAGGGTCAGACGGGGTCAGGAGGTGCAATGCCCTGTTGTGCCAGCGTTATTGGATTCAGTCGTGTAAATGGGACCAATGCCCATTATGTCTGGCACCTTCTCTTCTTTTCTGCTGAAGGCTGCCTCCTCCCTAACCCGTGCCACCACACCTGAGTGGCCCAATCACTTTCCCCCAAAAGAACCCCTCTTGCATCCTCTCTGTCAATGCTGTGTGGGTCCCTGCTGAAAAAGCTCTATGCCTTTCCTTGCACAGCTGCCTTGTGAAACATGTCAGGCTTGCAGAACGATATTCCCCCTGACATGCAGAGCCCCGCCCTTGCAGAATGCTATTCCCCTAGGCCTGGTGAAGTGGAGACCCCTGCCCTCGCAGAAACCCGCCGCCCCCTTGCTCAGAGTCCTTCTGGCCATGTCCATTGCCTGCTTGGAGTTGGCGCCCTCCAGTGGCTTCTTGGGATTATTTCAGACACAAATATGTCTGTCTCCCCCCAACATTGTGATGCCCAGATCAAGATGTTAGCTGCCTTCTTCCCTGTTTGGCCAGGCATTGGCCCCTAAGTGTATTACTATATACTCAGGGGGGTCCCTGAAGCCAACCAAATCTGCGAGTTTATCGTGGGCATCCTCCCATAACATGCCCGGGGGTTGCCCGACCAGGCTGGGATTGTTCTCCCAAAATGTGGGCCTTTCCATGTGTCCTCCAGCCACCTCCCAGCTCTTGCCACAAAGGAATACCCTAAAATCCATGCAGGGTTCCTCCCCTGTGATTTTGGTTAGATCAGGTGTATCCTTATTGTCCACAACCACCCAACTTTTTTCACTTGTCAGGACCTTAGTCCCCCCAACCCCATGCGAGAAGAATGAGTGCCATATTCTGCTGTATCCCACCCTGCTGCTGCAACACCTTTCTTCATTACTGCCTGGAATTAAAGCCTGCTGAGGGCCCTGCCATTCCTATGGATCAGAATTACCCCCCACCCCCACCATGAGGGGCGCACCTTGAGAAAAGCTTGTGTGATGCATAGGGCTGTATTCACCACCATCTGTGCATTATAAATTAATCCTCACCCCTTCCCCTGCTGGTCTGTTTTAGGCATCGTCAGCCATATTGCCATGCTGTTGTAAAACAATCCTTTGACTGTCTATTTTTCAGAGGATCTTGCAGTTGATGATGTACTGTTCCGATAGGAAAGCGCGAAGCAGGGTCTGGAACCAGTACCTATTCCCGTCGATCAGAAAGGGCCCTACGTTGAAATGAAGGTGGGGAATAGGGAGCATCTCATTTTGATAGATACAGGAGCATAGAAGCGTTCTATTGATCATTCACGGGTTCCAGATATTCCACTGTCGGTGCAGACCAACATTTCTGTAGGGTTCTCTGGTACACCAGTAGTTAGTCCGGTCTCTCGGCCGGTACCAATTTCACTGGGACCATTCATTGATTCTTGTCTATTTCTATTGATGACAAATTGTGATGAAAATTTGTTGGGATTACATTTATTAAAAGAATAGAATGCTGTAATTTACTGTTCTCCGGAGGGAGTGCACTTAACAATTTCGACACAACAAACCTCTGTTCCACAATTTTTGTCTAGGCCGCTACCGCCTGAATTGAATAGAGTTCCAACATGTCTATGGACAGTTAATGACAATGACGTTGGCATTTTTCAAATTGAACCAGTTCAAATTGTGTTAAAACCAGGTGTTAAATTGCCACATATTCCGACGGTATAAGATTTCGGTTGAAGGTGAACTGGCTTTGCAGAGCATTATTTCTGATTTTGTACACATTGGTGTGAATGAGGAAATTGCAGGGACCATGTGTAATAGTCCAATTCTATCAGTTTATAAGAAAGGGGATAATGCGATTCCTGTCCACGTTGAAAGTAGATATTTGTTCACGTTCACCCTAGGGGGATGCTCATTTACATTCACTCATGTGCCACAAGGGTACACTGAGAGTCCAAGCATCTGTAGTATAACATTGAAAGAACATCTTGATACGCTTGAGTTACCTTCTACTTGCACGTTGTTGTAATATGCCGACAATCATCTTCTAGCTGCTGATTCCGAAGTTGCTTGCAAGGAGGACACTGTGTTGCTGCTTATTCATTTAGCGGAACATGGGCATAAGGCTTCATTGAAAAAAGTTTCAATATTGTCAACAGGAGGTCGCCTATTTAGGCAATCTCCTGTCAAAGGAGGGAAGAAAACAGACACCTGAACGGATACAAAGCATCTCTACCATGTCTGTCCTAAAAACACAGAAAGAGGTCAGAGCTTTGATAGGGATGGCTTCATACTGTAGACAGTGGATCCCAAATTTTTCATTCATGATAAAACCTATTTTGGCACTGACAGAAAAGAGCATTTCTTTGCCTTTACCGTGGAACATGGATTGCCAGAATGCTTCTGATCTACCAAGGCTGCGTTGTGTTCAGTGCAGGTTTTGGGCACACCAAATTACAAAAAGATCTTTGTGTTGTATGTGCATGAATGTGACGGATGCGCTTTGGCTGTTTTAACACAGGAACATGAGGGCAAGAATAGACAATGCGGTTATTTTTCCTACATGTTAGACCCTGTTGCATGCGCTTTGCTGAGATGTTTGAGAGCTGTAGCTGCTGCTGCTGCATCTGTAAAACAAAGTGAGGATATGGTTTTAGGTCATTCTTTAACCGTGATGGTACCCCACTCCGTACACGTTCTATTAAACAGAACACAGACGCAACATCTTACATCAGCACGACTAACAAGGTAAAAGCTGATTCTATTTGCTCTGCATATCCAAATTAAGAGATGATGCTCATTAAATCTGGCCAAACTATTGCCTCTTCCGCAAGAAACTGATTGTAGTGACGAAATGTCACATGACTGCCTCAATACCACAGAACAAGAAACTAAGGTCAGAATTGATCTAAGTGATACACCTCTAAAGAATCCGCAAGGGGAGCTGTTTTGTGATGGCTCCTGCTTTAAACTCCCAGATGGTACATCTACTGCTGCTTACGCAATCACCACATTAAGCACTATTGTGGAAATCAAACGGCTTCCGCATAATACTGCGCAGGCCGCAGAGATTATTGCATTGATTAGAGCCTGTGAACTTTCTGAAGGGCTAAGTGTGAATATAGACACGGACAGCCAATATGCCTTCGAGGTAGTTCACAACTTTGGTCGACTAGGGGCTGAGAGAGGTTTCTTAACCTCGCATGGAACAAATATTCAGCATGGCACTTTAATAGTTCAGTTACTTTCAGCACTTGCGCTTCCTACACAGTTAGCAATAATGAAGTGTGCCGCTCACCAGAAGGTGACAGACGATGTGGGAGAAGGAAACGCTTTTGCTGAGAGAATAGCCAAACAGACCGCCACCGATTTGCATTCCAAAATATAAGTGTTAGATCCAACAAAAGGGGTCACTGACACTTGTATGATAGATGAAGGAATTGATCGTATAAAAGAAATTCAGGCTGGCGCTACTCCAGATGAAATTAAACAGTGGGTGGATGGTCCAGCGCATCTAGATGATGAGGGTTGTTGGGTGGATAAGAAAAGCGAAACTGGATGCTACCCGATGGATATGTTACCGCTATGTTGACAATGGCTCATGGTCCAACACATATATGTCCCAAAAAGATTTGCAAACTGTTAGTTTAGTTTGTTTATTTGTAAATTGCGGCAAACCCTCAGGTAACTGGGCGCATTTTCTTCAGAGCAAAAATGTTACAGAAGATTTCACATAGATACAAAGTATACAAAAGTTAATATGAGGGACCTGGTTACATAGAGGCCCATGCAGGGTTAGAAAGTGTTAGTTACATATGTTGGTGTCGCCATAGCTGGAGCAGCCTCTTTGTATCACAGAGAGCAGGAGGGCCAGATTTGGTGGGTGTGGTAGGGGATCTAATGCTGAGTTGAAAATAGTTTCCTGTCTGGTATAATACTAATATTCAAAAGACTGCTGATAGATTTGTCCAAAGCTGCATGATATGCTTGCAGCATAATATTGGAAAAGGAGCACCAACACCAAAGGGTAGTTTTGGTCACCCCTCCATGCGTTTTGAGGTTATACATTTTGATTTTATTGAGACGTAGCGCTGTCAGAACTATAAGTATGTTTTAGTTGTCATCTGCGCCTTCAGTAAATGTGTTCAAGCTTTTCCTCTAAAAGATGCCACAGCAATATCAACGGCGAAAGCCATGCTTAAGGAATATGTTCCTAGGTTTGGCTTGCCGAGAGTCATTCGGTCTGATAATGGTCCACATTTGATCGCTGCTGTCATCCTGCAAGTATGCGCGGGATTACAGATTGATAAAAGGTTCCATTCCGCCAGGCACGCACAGAGTGCCAGACTTGTAGAACGCCATAACGGTATATTGAAGAACAAGATAGCAAAAGTTTGTGCACATAGTAATTTGAAATGGCCTGATGCCTTACCAATAGCCTTATTGTCAATGCGGACAACCGCGCAATCAAAGACAGGGCTCTCCCCTTACAAAATCATCATGGGGAGGCCAGCCAATATATCGAATATACCAAAACCCAAATTGTTGAAGAATGTCGAACACCCGCTTCTTTCTGACTACTCTGACCAGTTAACTCAAAACTTGTATTTGATTAATCAACAGGTACGAGAAGCCCTCCCAGTAAAATACAAGGGCCCAAGTCATCGACTCCGACCTGGCCAGTGGATCCTACCCAAGAATTTTGACGGGGCTCCTGTCTTGCACCTCGCTGGAAGGGACCGCACCAAGTCCTTTTAGCCATGCAGACCGCTGTACGAGTGGCAGGGAATAAACACTGGATCCATGCAACACACTTGAAGAGGATTCCTTTTCCTCTGACCATACGACAAAGGAGAGGAAAAGGGAATTGCTGATCTTGATGCTCACAATGAGTCTGCTCTAATCGGCACTGAGGGTGTCAGGGAAATGCTTGCTGAGCCTGTGGGGTCTGGGGAGACTGCTGCTTTGTCTATGAACGTCCTTCCTGAGCCCGTGGGGCCTGGGGAGATTGTTGCTTCTTCAAGTTCTTCTTCAAATTCGTCCTCACTGTTGAGCAATCTTGCTTCTGCTTCCTCATTGTCTTCAGGAAACGAAGACACTTTGTTCAAGGGTCACACTGTACCTGGAGTCTTAAAGTACGATCTGCAACCACAGAATCAAATTTAAAGTGCAGCATAGGCTGTGCTCAGAGGAAACCACAGTTGAGCCAGTCCCTCGTCATTCCTCTGCTGAATACAAATAAGAGGCGAGGACCAGCAAAGTTACCTTCAATTAACACAGGTCAGGAGCCACCACTGGATGAACTAAAAAAGCCTAACAGTGAGGCTTCTTAACGGACACTGAGAAACAATGCCCATTGTAAAAGGCACTCATACTAAAAAGGATGTTGGTCACTTGTTTGGGTCATGGTCTTCAAGAACCAAATGGTTACTGGTTACAATAGCAGCAATTTCTATGGTTACATTTGGGTTCTGGTATCTGGAAAATGTACATCGGCTTGATGTTTTGTTACCGACTGCAAGCATCTCCACTGTGTCTCCACCTTATGTGCATCTGCACACTCTTCATCCTCAAAACCTCCAACACAGAGGGGGTTATCATAATAAGACACTTTTAATGATTATGAATGCAACCCATGCCATTCTAAACAAAATGAATTGCTGAGTGTGTTCGCATTTGCCAAAACATCGGGAAAAGGGACTGGGATGGCATATTCATCCTCTCCCTTTTAATACTGCTTGCTACGCTTCGCTTAGGGCACTATTCTTTGGTGGTTGGAATGATAGTGTCACTGGGAATTTAGACGGGACCAATATTAATGAATTTGAAAAGCGAGTTTTAACACCTTTAGGATGTCCATTGTTTGCAAATAGGAGTAAGCTAAATGTTGCTTCTATTAGGGCTTCTGACAGACTCTCTAGACCTTTCCAATCGTTAATTACCTTCAAGATGGCTCCCGTAGGCAATAGGGATGCCATGCCTCCTTCCTATACTATCAACAAAAGTCCCAATTCCGTTCCATTCTGCATACAAAGAGAAGGTTCTCAACCAATGGGTACATTCGAGGGTTCTACTAACATTGCAATTCTAACCAGTGAGGATAGACCTTTGTATGTAGGAGACCCTATTTTCTTTGTTTGCGGAAATGAGGCCTATCCGTGGTTACCCAGAGATTGTGAAGGTACTTGTTATTTGGGTATATTGCTGTTAGGAGTATATGTCACCACCACCACGGAAGTCTCTAAAACTCGTCCTAGGCGGGATGAGAATGGTGATATCCTTCACAAGTCTTGGGTGATGTTGCCAAATCCTCCGTGCCATTCTGGGGACAGATAATGAATTCTGAAGATATCAGAAAATTAGCAAGGGTATTTGAGAAAACTGTTGTGATGTTGTTCTAGTTAACAGGTAATCTATTATTATGGAATCCTCACTGCCTCACGTTCTGATGAGGTCATAGAAGTTATGCTTGTTCATATGAATACAGTGTTCTAGTTTTGTCAGTTGAAGTTTGCTGTTTTGGGGAAGGGCCTCTGTTGATGCTGGGGGTCTCTCCATCTGTTTAACTCAATAAATACTATTAAGAAGACTTACCTGCTTCCTCCATGGTCTTTCCAACAAAAACCATCAATAGGACCACTGATATTTTTTATAACATGACTTTAGAACAGAAGCCAATTAGATTAGTAGCCCTCCAAAATAGGATGGTGTTAGACATCATTTTAACTGAGCGTGGTGGAGTATGCACAATGGTGGGACCTGCATGCTGTGTTTTTGTACCCGATTCCTTTCCCACTTTATTTAAGGCAATTCAGAATCTACATACCATACGTACTGAAGTACATGTCCCAGAGGGAAACTGGAATATTAGCACATGGTTCTGGGACTTGTTGCAATCTTGGGGTTGGACAATCTTTGCGTCTTAATGGTAATCCTTGGCATTTTTCTGTTTTGCTGTTGTTGTATACAATGTCTGCCTGTTATTTGTTCTATGATAAGAGGATGTTGTGCACAAGCCATAGGTACATTCGGACCTAAGATACCTATGCCTGAAAAGGCTACCAATGTCTTAGTAATGCAGGATATTACCATCAAGGAGTTATGGTGATTGATATCTCTGAAACCAGTGACTCAGGTTGCTCTGACAATGATACATGGTCTTTGTATAGTGAAAATGTTTGAATTATGCTCTTGGCTTAGGCCAAAAGGAGGGTTTGTAAAACCATATTTCACATAATACCAGCACTCCTCCTAGCTTCTTTGCAGGGCTCGTTTCATCTTTAAGGCGGACGGCCCAAAGCTAAGGAGAATGTTTGCAGGCAACGGCCTTGTCCTTTGTTCAGAGACTCTCTGGCACTTCCCACCTAGGAAGCTCGGTGACAGAACCTAGCAGGGCACGGTGTGTGCTGGCTGGGTACCGTTTCTTGTGCTGCTTGGAGGGTCCACTGTATTCAGTATCTCCATCTGTTCCCTGGGAAATGTTTAGGGGAGGGATCTTGCTTCCTTCTTGGAAATCCGGTTCTTTCTTCAATGGCGGAAGCTGTAAGGCAGACTGTACCTTCAGCCAGAGCCCAAATGACTCCTTCTTCTTGCTTCTTTTGAAATCATCGGATAATCTGCCAAAAGAGGGGCTCATCCCTCTTTTAAAGCCAAATGGGCCCCAGCGATTGGTGCAGCCTAAGCCTACCATAATGAACCAATCCTGTGTCCCCACCAACAATCTTCTGTTATGCATGAGGTCATAACCAGAGTGCTTTGCAACAGGAATTGTAAGGTGTGACAACATGTACCTCAAAGTCCCACACATCTTCCTGTATGTTGTGGATCAAAGTGTCTCTCTGGTTAATTGAGCTCTCTGTGACTCCTGATCAAAGCGCAGGTCTCCCTTGAAGTTTGTGGGGAGAACAGACTTTCTGTCTTCATCAAATCACATACTTCTTCCCTCTTAAAAGGGGTTCCCTGCAGGGGTTGCCTTCTGTAAACAGTTGTCCCAGACATTACATTCACTGCCCTTCATAGAGGGGGGTGGGAGCTAGCTTCAAGCTGACACATTGTATATCAAAATGTTGTTGGAGTTTCCTGACCTTTGTTAGTTCTTTGAACAGGCCTCTTTGCAGGCTTGCTTCAGTTAACTCTCATCAGTATGCACTGCCACCACACAGAACTTAAAATGGGGAGAGCAGTTCCATGGGGCCTTTGATATTTTAATTAGGCTGGCCATGGCCAGAGGAAGGTGTTGCCTTCCCCCTTCTTGAGATGCTTTGATGTACCCATGGCTGTCACATTCCAGTTGAACATGACAGGAGGACTGCACCGGTAGGCTGTGACGTCCAGTGTACAATTGTATTTGTTGTGCGGTGAGCATTGGGAAATGTGTGCGGATTAGCCCCACACATTTCCCAGAGGTTTATCTACCAACATTCCATTTCATTAAAAAAAATAAACACAGCCCAAGCGAGTGCGCATTCCCCATTTGGATGGTCGAATTCCTCCCACCTGCGGTATTACCCTAGATGAGAAGTTGATTTTTCCTGCAAGTGACTGGTGCCTTTTTAGCTAGGGACTCTATCGCTGTTAGTAAGTCCTCCATTTTATCCCTCAGTATGCAGCTTTCTCCTTTCTCAGTGTCAATTTCTTTGCCTGTGAAAGTCATTATCTGGAATGGACCTGCTGTTTTTTCTGTGCCAGTGGGATATCCCACTCTTTTTGAGATCTCCTTACATTTTTCTAATGTCTTTTCACATTAGTTAGCCCCTTTTGGACCTGTGAACAAAAAAATCATCTAGATAGTGTACTATCAAAGCATCGGGCATTGCCATCGGCAGGGCCCATTGCAGAAAACAAATCAATTTAAAAAATAAAAAAAGGTGCCTGAGATTGTGCAATCCACTGGCAATCATTTGTCCACATAAAATGAAAATGTAAACATAGCCAGGTGTACACGGGCAGCAGCCTGAATGCTGACTGTATGTCAGCCTTTGCTAGCATTGCTCCTTTCCCTGCTTTCTGTAGCCAGGTGTGTGAGCTCCTGTGTGCGGGCAGCAGCCCGAACGCTGACTGGATGTCAGCCTTTGTTAGCATAGCCCCTTTCCCTCCTTTCTGTATCCAGGCGTGTGATCTCCTGTGCAGGGGCAGAAGCCTGAACGCTGACTGTATGTCACCCTATGCTAGAATTGCCACTTTCCCTGCTTTCTGTATCCAGGCGTGTGATCTCCTGTGCAGGGGCAGAAGCCTGAACGCTGACTGTATGTCACCCTTTGCTAGCATTGCCCCTTTCCCTGCTTTCTGTTGCCAGTTGCCAGGCGCATGAGCTCCTGCGGACGGGCAGAAGCCTGAGCGCTGACTGTACGTCACCCTTTGCTAGCATTGCACCTTTCCCTGCTTTCTGTAGCCAGGTGTGTGAGCTCCTGTGCAGGGGCAGAAGCCTGAACGCTGACTGGATGTCAGCCTTTGCTGGCATTGCCCCTCTCCCTGCTTTCTGTAGACAGGTGTGTGAGCTCCTGTGCACGGGCAGCAGTCTGAACGCTCATTGTATGTCAGCCTTTGCTAGCATTGCCCCTTTCCCTGCTTTCTGTGCTACTTTCACCACTTCCTGGCAGCTGGTATATGACACTGCTGCTTCTATCGCTGATATTCCATCATTGACTGATCTGCCCGGAGTGTAGGATAAATGGCGCATCGGCCTGAATTCTCCTTCTGTTTTTGGGACTAGTCCTAGGGGGTAACAGATGTAATCTGTGAAAGTTATTTTATGCCATGGCCCCCTCACCCTGCCCAGGTCACCTTCTTTTTTATCTTTTTCCTCCCTAATTTCACCGATTTACGGTTGTTCAGGATTTCCCCCGACCCTCTGCCCTGGAAGGAGATGGCTAAACCTTGCTTGAAACCTTGTAAAATGAAATTGCTTCTCTCTTTATTCCGGAATGTCTGTAAACATTTTCACATTGCCTGTAACCTGATTGGTGATCTACCCAGGCCGAGGTCAGTATCAGGTGTGTTTCACTTCCCATGCTCTATTGGACCCCTTTGTACATTTGGGAACTGCCCCATATTTGCCACATTAGTGTTTTTATCTTACCCCAATTGCAGCTACCTTTTTTGAAGTTTCAATACATTTCGGCACTTCCATTGTGTGGGGCTCCTTGTGTTGTGGGGGTAAACTGGGGTGTAATACGAATGTATGACTTTGACCTCCATGATTGTCTCTTGTGAAAGGGCTGCAGCCTTTGTATTGCTGCTCAGACATGTCGCCATGCCTCTGGGTGCTGTAAAAATGAGCTTTCCCTGTTTGTTGTCCTGGCATGTGGATGCATCCCTGGTGTGGCCTTGCCTTCAATCCATTGGATAAATATATGTTTGCTTCCTGTTCAACCCAACCTAGACCAGGGAGCTACGCTTTGCCATCTTTAATTCCCTGTCATTGTTGAGCCAAGTGACTCCCCCATAGGATTCTGTCATAGTTCAGCCAAGCGTCTCCCCCATAGGATTCTGTCATAGTTCAGCCAAGCGTCTCCCCCATAGGATTCTGTCATAGTTCAGCCAAGCGTCTCCCCCATAGGATTCTGTCATAGTTCAGCCAAGCGTCTCCCCCAAAGGATTCTGTCATAGTTTAGCCAAGCGTCTCCCCCATAGGATTCAGTCATAGTTCAGCCAAGCGTCTCCCACGTAGGATTCCAACATAGTTCAGTGAAGGGTTTCCCCCATAGGATTCCGACATAGTTCAGCGAAGCGTCTCCCCATAGGATTCTGTCATAGTTCAGCCAAGAGTCTTCCCCATACGATTCTGTCAGAATTCAGCCAAGCATCTCCCCCATAGCATTCTGTCATAGTTCAGCCAAGCGTCTCCCGCATGGATTCTGTCATAGTTCAGACAAGCGTCTCCCCCATAGGATTCTGTCACAGTTGAGCCAAGAGTCTCCCCCGTAGGATTCTGTCATAGTTCATCCTCCCCCGTAGGCTTCTGTCATCGTTCAGCCTCCCCCATAGGATTCTGTCATAGTTCAGCCAAGCGTCTCCCCCAAAGGATTCTTTCATAGTTCAGCCAAGTGTCTCCCCCATAGGATTCTGTCATAGTTCAGCCAAGCGTCTCCCTATAGGATTCTGTCATAGTACAGCCAAACGTCTCCCCCATAGGATTCTGTCATAGTTCAGCCAAGCATCTCCCACTTAGGATTCCATCATAGTTCAGCGAAGCGTCTCCCCCATAGGATTCTGTGTCATGCCCGCGCCGCTGGCACACGCATTGGCAACCATCATGGACTACTTGGTACTCATTTATCCTCCTGATACTCCTTGAACAACTCCTTTTCACGCCTTGGTCTTTTATTTCCATTTGCTCAACTTTGGTTCGTTCTTATTTTATTCAATTAACTACATTTACCATAATGCACCTGGCTACAGTCCTCAATTCCTAGCTATTCTTATTCATCGTTATTGGGACCACAATCCCCAGAAGCCCTAGCGGCCAGTGCTGCTACCACCTGCTCAGGACCAGAGAGGGAGGAGGCAGATTGTCATCAGGTGTGCTGCCCCAGGTGCTGTCAATTAGCCTGCCTCAGAACAGGGCAGGGCTGTATATAAGCAGCTGCCTGCGGGAGCACAGTGTCTTGCATCTTGAGATCTCCCCGCTCCTGTTTGCCTTGACACGCTACTTTGTATGCTGTTCCTGTTGCTGCATTATCCTGTTTTGATCCAGTGCCCTTTCCGGGCTCCCTGCCTTGCAGCCGATCACGCTCCGCTGCCTTCTACCTACAGCCCTTGTTCCTTTGGGCTTCCTGCCTTGCAGCCTACTACAGTCCTCTGCAGCCCTCTACAACCAGCAGCCCTGCTCCTCTGGGCTCACTCCTTGCTGCTCTGCTTTTCTGGGCTCCTTGCCTTGCAGCCTGCCTCACTCCGGCTGCCTACAGTCCTTGTCCTCTGGGCTTCCTGCCCTGCAGCCTGCCTCACTCCAGCTGCCTACAGTCCTTGTCCTCTGGGCTCCCTGCCCTACAGCCTTCAACCCTCTGCTGTCTCCAAGCCCTTGTCCTCTGGGCTCCCTACCTTGCAGCCTGCACCTCTTCGCTGCCTACATCCCTTGTCCTCTGGGCTCCTTCCTTGCAGCCTGCTCCCTCCGCTGCCTACAGCCCGTGTCCTCTGGACTCCCTGCCTTGCGGCTTGCTACACTCCTCTGCAGTACAGCCTGTTTTACACTTAGCTGCCTACAGCCCTGCTCCTCTGGGCTCCCTACCTCGCGGTCCTATTCTTTTGGGCTCTCTGTCTGTCGCCTCCTACTAATCTCTCTCTGTCCTGTTCTTCTGGACTCCCTGCCTTGCAGCCTATTACAGTCCTCCGCAGTCCTCTACAGTTTGCCTGCACCTAGTCCCACTCTTGACTGCAGACCTGCTTCCTACTTTGCAGCCCTTCTGTTTTCCTGACTGCTGCTCCCTTGTTCTCTCCTTGAGTCCTCTGTACTCCACCTTAGGTTATCTACTTCAGTCTAACTGCCTTTCCTTCATTTCCTTCTGCTAGATTGCTCATTGACTTCCTTTTCGCTGGATATATCTGTTCTTGTCTTCTCATGTGTCTTATGTAATCCCTTTGTACAGAGCTTGCCTGTTGGCTTCCGGCAGGCAACCTCTGCCCCTTCCCTTGTCGCGTTTTCAGTGTTACAGACACCCACTGCTGTTGTTCCCAGCCATGAGCATACAGCGTGGGCCTCTGTTATAGCAATCTGTGCAGAAGGCTGGAGTTTCCTAAGGTTCGTGGTACACTCTTTCCCATTTCAGCATACACCCCAAGAAGGAATCCAGTTTGTTTGTACCTTTGTATCTTTTTCCCCTTTTGGCTCACAGCTACAGTTTCCTACTCTTCTTTCTTGTTTAACTCCCTGCTGTGTGTGCTTATCTGCTACCTTACTTCGGCACAGCAACCCAAAATCTACCTGGGTACCCTGTGCCACTCTTGACAGAGTGCCATTCCTGACATTCTGTCATAGTTGAGCCAAGCGTCTCCCCCATAGGATTCTGTCATAGTTGAGCCAAGCGTCTCCCCCATAGGATTCTGTCATAGTTCAGCCAAGCGTCTCCCCCATAGGATTTCTGTCATTGTTCCGCCAAGCGTCTCCCGCAGAGAATTCTGTCATAGTTCAGCCAAGCGTCTCCCCCATAGGATTCTGTCAGAGTTCAGCCAAGCGTCTCCGCCATAGGATTCTGTCATAGTTCAGCCAAGTGTCTGCCCCATAGGATTCTGTCAGAGTTCAGTCAAGCGTCTCCCCCATAGGATTCTGTCATAGTTCAGCCAGCGCCTCCCCCATAGGATTCTGTCATAGTTCAGCCAAGCATCTCCCCCATAGGATTCTGTCATAGTTCAGGCAAGCGTCTCCCCCATAGCATTCTGTCATAGTTCAGCCAAGCGTCTCCCACATAGGATTCTGTCATAGTTCAGCCAAGCGTCTCCCCCATAGGATTCTGTCATAGTTCAGCCAAGCGTCTCCCCCATAGGATTTCTGTCATTGTTCCGCCAAGCGTCTCCCGCAGAGAATTCTGTCATAGTTCAGCCAAGCGTCTCCCCCATAGGATTCTGTCAGAGTTCAGCCAAGCGTCTCCGCCATAGGATTCTGTCATAGTTCAGCCAAGTGTCTGCCCCATAGGATTCTGTCAGAGTTCAGTCAAGCGTCTCCCCCATAGGATTCTGTCATAGTTCAGCCAGCGCCTCCCCCATAGGATTCTGTCATAGTTCAGCCAAGCATCTCCCCCATAGGATTCTGTCATAGTTCAGGCAAGCGTCTCCCCCATAGCATTCTGTCATAGTTCAGCCAAGCGTCTCCCACATAGGATTCTGTCATAGTTCAGCCAAGCGTCTCCCCCATAGGATTCTATCATAGTTCACACAAGCGTCTCCCCCATAGGATTCTGTCATAGTTCAGCCAAGCGTCTCCCCCGTAGGATTCTGTCATAGTTCAGCCAAGCGTCTTCCCCATAGGATTCTGTCATGGTTCCCCCATAGGGTTTGTGGACATTGTGCAGTGTGTGCTTCTCGGCTAGCAGTGCTGTCTCATCTTCTGGACATTTTTCCAGTATTATGATCCTCAAAATCCGAAATGCTGAGTTTTAGAAAGTATGTCCCACCATTGTCTTTTTGATTACATTCTTTTCTTCGTCCTTTTTGTCATCTTTAATAATATCGTCTCTGGAAATCTTATAGTGAGAATAAACTCTTTTGTCACCTTTTTCTCAATGTGCCAGGCTAATGTTCTTTTAACTCTACTCTTTACAATTCTCCAAACGCTGTGCCCCCCTAACTTTGTTTGCAAGGCGCTCTCGTTATCATTATTTTCCATATCATTGATGTCCGTTGTAACTCCGTTTTAGACAATTGATATTAAAACTGTATATTCAACATTTGCCAGCTTCCTGAGTCGGTCAGATTATTTGGTGTAAGAGTTATTCTGCATCCCATCCACTGCATACCATGTTACTAATTAAGGACTGTAGGTTCATACGTTTGTGGGGGGTGTCAGGGTAATAATCCGTAGACGATCATCAGGAACCGATTTACTACTTATTTCGTATATTTCCAAATGACTTGCTTACTTTATGGTAACTTCTGAGGCTGGTCCACCGTGCACCACCTCGAACTGCCGCAAACTGTAGCACACACCACACTCCAACATGCACCACGCAGGGAGGTTGATTTTATCCTTGTTGGTGCTGCAACATCATCGGCACTCCCCCCAGTGGTCACCAGCGATGAAACTATCCGGTATAGCAAATGCTGCCACTGCCTCAAACTGTCTCCCTCAATGGGCATTTTCATCACCATTGCCTTCTGAGGAAGGCATGGTATCGAGCGGTAGACACAGACACAAGGGATACAAGTTTTGAAAACCTGCATTTATGAATTTAGTTGGGATGGTAGAATTCCTAACTCGCCCTAACTCTATAATTTTTTTTTAATGATTGTATTCGGTTTATTCAAACCTTTACAAATCAATGAATATACAAAACT
Organism: Ambystoma mexicanum; assembly: GCF_040938575.1. NCBI lineage: Eukaryota > Metazoa > Chordata > Amphibia > Caudata > Ambystomatidae > Ambystoma > Ambystoma mexicanum. The sequence continues at coordinate 1,531,796,673 of NC_090922.1, forward strand.
CATAAAACTCATAAAAACAGACTTTCAAATCAATATAACAGCAATTTGCAACTCATTAAACAACAAGTACATTTCATAATTTTTGAAGTTAAAATCATATATCTCATATCCTTGTTTAAGAACATATTCATCTGTATAACCTTAGTCCTCACTAGGCGTTCTAGAAGACACTTACAACCTTTATATTCTGACAGTCTTTAAAGCAAGCAGTTTTGCACTTCCTTTCCCCATTCCAACTCCGACTTTGCACTTGCCGGATCTTTTGTCACGTCACTTTACAGATTATTGTTAAAAAATCTATCACTTTGCACTTCAGTGCTGTGTTTGTCCCATGCAGCATTTCAAACCACAGTTGTTCCCTAAATACATGTGATGTATCAGATACAAATTCAGAGAAGTGAACAAGTCTTTCATTCGCCAACATAGGGCATACTAACTGCAAGTGACCTAATGTTTCAACCGCCTCTGAGCTTTCACAGAATCTACATGAATTCCTGTGCACAGTGCTTAATTTTCTAGCGTGACAGATTTTATTTGTATTTAGAACATTGAACTTAAATCTCATCACACTATTTCGGAGTTTCCTAGACGGATACTTTGTTAAATATGGTTCGAGTTCAGGTAGCCATTTCCACATGGATACTACTTGATTGTATAGCTTTGAATTCATAATCACTACGTTGTTATTCACCCAATCAAAAGCTTTCATCAATGTTTTGATCTTTGTAGGTTTCTCTAAGAGACACTTCATTGAGACACCAAGATTAAATAAAATATTCTTCACTTCTAGTTCTAAATCCGTCATATATTTCTCCGTTACATCATCATTTATTATTTTATATAGTGAATAAGGCCCAGCCAAAATGCATTTTCTGTACAACATCACTCTTTTACATTCCATTATGCATTTTAGTGAACAGAGACCGAACTCATATCTTATGACTTCTAATGGTGTATACTTTGGGATGAAAAATAATACTTTTTTCCAAATTGATGCTTCTATAGTTTTTAGTATAGGAGTCAGTTTCATCGGATAGAATTCCAAACCATGTGTTAGCCTCGGTATAACCTTTAGCATATAGAAATCTCTGCATCCCTTTATTGTAAATTTGCCAAACTTCCTTTCAATGGCTTTTAGTTGATTTCCAGCCTCTTTCGCCTTAGATTCTAAGCATTTTTTTGCAAAGCCTACCGTATTGTTACTTGCAAAGGTATAACCTAAATATTTTACGGCTTTCTGCAATCTTAACTTGGTTCCTTCCACACACCACACTGGCTTTGAGCGTACACTGTTACATTTCCCCAAATTTATTACAACAGTTTTTGTAGGATTAATTTTCAGTTTTAAGTCTTTAATGAAAGCCGAAAAAGCATCTATTAACCTCTGTAACCCTATCTTTGAGCGATCCATTAACAAGAAGCCATCAGCATATGAAACACAATTCACCACAATCCCCCCGATCCTGGGTGGTAACATCCCAACAGCTTCTAGTTTAGCATTGGCTCCTGAGACATAGAGATTAAACAAAATCGCCGCCAAAGAGCATCCTTGCTTCAAGCCATTTCTAGCACTTATTTCTCTAGACATCAGTCCTTCATTGTTTAGCCTAACTTTTAAGACTGTATTTGTGTAGAGGTGAATGATCATGGCTAACAGACCACTTTCAATTCCTAAGGCAATAAGCCTTTGCCATAGTATCGGTCTGTCAACCATGTCAAATGTGGTCGTTAGGTCCATGAAGGCTGCGTACAATGGCACAGACTCACTTTTCTTTGCCTTACTTTGCAACAATGCTACTAGCAGACCCCCAGCATCCGTCCCTAAGTCCTTCCTAAATCCAAACTGCCTCGTGTCTAGAATTTCTTTCTCCTCCATCCATTTCAGGAGATTTTCCAATATCAGGGCTGCAAATATCTTTGCCTCTATATTGGTTAAGTATATTGGCCTGTAATTCTTCGGACACTGCCTATTACCTTTATTGAATATAAGTATAACATAAGAAAGTTGCCACGAAGCCGGCATTGTTTGGGCCTGGATAACATCGCTAAATATAAAGTGCAATATTCTGGCCCAAAGCTGGCAACTCTGTTGAAGTATATTACCTGATAGGTTATTGGGTCCAGACGTGGCCGATGGTTTTAATTTTTGAATCATTATCATTATTTTGTCCAATGAAACATCGAATTCCCAAGTTCCTTCATTCCATTCTATTTCTACTATACTTTCAGTCAAGGGAGCATACAGTTTCTCCAAAGAATTACACCATATTAACTCACTAATAGGATTCGTAATTAGTTGTGCTTGTGATGCTTCGGTGCCATTGATAAGAGCCCAATAGTTCCTAGAATTGGTCTCCTTCATCGCGCTTATCATGGCTTCTGCATCTTTCTGCTCTAGGTGGGCGCGATGGTATATCCTCCAGTTCTTATAAGCTTGTCGGCATTCTTGGTCTTTTCTCACTACGGGAGGCAGGTTCCGTTTTTTGATAACACGTGATTGCTTTTATAACACAGCTCTATGTTCCTTAACCTCTAAATCGAAGACATGCTTGCTAATCCTTTTACTGATGACTTGCCCTGTGTTTGGTTTCTGTACCAGAGCTAGATTTGTGACCAGTAACTCGTCAAACGCCTCAATAGAATATGTTTCTATTTTTTGCTCCATGGATCTTGTCTCATAATCATGCCACATCATATTATTTCATTTATTTACCTTACAGTTGTTCCATTTGATCCTATTTCCTCTCACATTGACGTATATTGGGACACAAAAGGCATTTCTGTTTTTATCTTTTTTTTCAAGGTTCAGGTTAATTGATAACATTGCATGATCACTTTCAGGCATCAACTGTACCAACATATTTTCTGAGTCCTTAACCAATTTATCACTCACAAAAACATAGTCAATAATTGAAGACTCTCCCCGTGCATGCCATGTACACTTATCATTCAACACCATTTCCAATCCACATGCTCTTATGGAATCAAGCCAAAGCGCTCCTCTATATCGTTTGTCGCCTTTTTCTGAGGCGGTGGAACCCTTCCCTTCTCTTCTAGAAACCATGCCATTTCTATGCCAGATAAGTTACAATCTGCATTCATGTCACCTGCAATTATGACAAAACCGCCCGGGGCACATACAAGCCATTCCTCAATTAACTCATTGACTTCTTCTAGCATCTTCTCTAGCATTTGTCTTCATATTCCCCACAGTTCCAATACACATTTATTACCATTAGACCCACCCTACCATTTAGAGTTTTTAGATAAAAAAGTTGCCACCATGCAAGAAGTGTACAGAAGTTTAACTGATCGTATTTCCATATCTTGTGAGTTACGATAGGCCAGTACTAGGCCCCCCTTGGGGCGTCCTTTTTGTCCACGTATGCCTGGAACACACATTACCACATAACCATTCCATATCAATTGCCCACATGCCCAAGATTCCTGTATGAGTACAAAATCAAAGTTCTCTAGTGCTTGGCGTACTTTTTTATTCTGGGCTAAGTGAGAGTGCTATCTGGAATTCCACGACACCAGCTTATATGGGTCTCCGTCGCTATAGTGGCTTCCCTATGTTTTTCACCTGTTCAAGGGAGTCTTTAAGAGACACTGCCAAGGTTCTTAATTCCTTCATTTCTGCTAGGGACATAGAGTCCTTGTAGCCATAAGCATTGTCATCCTTTTTATCCAATGAATAGATGTTATGTGTCACATGTCCATTTCTATTTACTGGTTCCACAACCACTTGTTCTAGGAAATTATATGCTTCAAATCCCCTCTTTTGCAGTGAACCCGCTTACTTCAAAATCAGCTCACGGACCAGAGGCGATTGAATCACCAAGCGCACAAAGTCGTATCTTTGTGGATGGATATAGTCCACCAGTTGTCTGTCAGAAGAAGATATTAGTGACAATTCTGGGATGTCACTGAACAGACTTAATATATAAGGTCTGTTCAGGTTTGGCGAATAATGATCGTCAAAGACATAGTACAGAATAAGACTGGGAACTGCAGAAAAATGAAGTACATCATTGTAATCCCTCCCAGCACCTGTGTAGTTGCTCTTTTCCTCCCTATTGTCTTTAGCACTCCTATCATCAATGACATTTACTGGGGCCCACCACTCCCTCTCTCCCCCTGTGTCTTGCTTTTTCCAGTCTCCTTGTCTGAGAGTTACGGCCTGTGCACCTCCTACACATCCCATCTTGTTCTGCGGCAAGGCCTTCTCTGGTGTAATCCTTGATTTTTTACTGCCTTATGTTTCATAGCTTCCGCTAAATCATTTTCTGCATCGTAGTAACTAGACAGCTTGTCAACATTTCTGGTAAGCTCTTTTTCACTCGTCAGATTATATTTAGTTTGCTTACTGCCAGCTTGCTGCTTTATAGGGGACTCAGTAACCGTAATTGCATTATCGCCCTCTTTGGGGCAGGGTTCCGCTTCTTTTAAATTGGGCTCCCTCAGGAACTTAAGTGATGATACATTCAGAGCCCTCTGTGCCTGCATTTGCTTCATCTTAATTTTCTTCAATTGTTTTTAGAGATATTTACATTAAATATCTCAGCTACTTTAATGGCAGGATTCGCTGCAGTAGGTAAAGAGAGATCATCATCAATTATAATGGGGGGATTAGGTATAGTCGGCACAGAGGGCTCCTCAGATAGACTTTCTGGACCAGTACCTTCAGCTACACCTACATCACAACGGCCCTTCACCCTTGAACCAATCTTGGTACTCCATGGATTACTCTCTTTCTTATTCTCCTTTTGCGTATCAGGTTTTTCACTAAGGCTTCTCTTTGGTACAGTCTCATTACCCTCCCTCTGTTTTTCCTTTATGTTCCTAGTCGAGGATTGGTTCTGTGTATTATCAACCGCCCCTACAACAGGTAACCCAAACTTGGACATCTTTTCAGCAAACATCTCAGGCCACGCAGTTAGCGCAAGCAGAATTTCATTTAAGATTCTAGTCTGTGCTTTTACTTCTTTATACAACTGAGAGTTATCTATGCCCCTTTCATTAGTGTCACCCAAGCAAGGCTTATAATTTGCTTCGGTGCTTACTGTGGCCAACTTGTTTACGCCCATGCTTGTAGCGGTCTGGGTTGAGGTATCAAAATGCTCTGATAGACCTAACATTGTTATTTCTCCTGATAGAAAAATGGGTGGTGTATCCATAAAGGATAAGCCTAGGTTTGCCTTATTGCAAGCGCCGGGTATCTCCACCTGCCTTCTTTCCTCATTGAAAAGCGATTGAGAGGACACCGGCAGATCATTTACACATTCACCATCAAAGGGGAACTTGGTGGTATTTTGTGCACATTCCACCAGCTCATCATCCGTGTCCGGGGAATCTGGGAGAGGAAGAGCAGCAGCATAAGCAAAATCTCATTCTTCTAGTCTTTACACTATTATTCAGCATTGCACTATTGCGTTTGCTGTCTATAATTTTCCTTTTCATTACTGCAAACAACAAAACTGAAGTAATAGCAGGGAAGCAGTTACACTATTATCACATGCCACTCCCCATTCCAACAGAGACCATAGGCCTGTTACCTGAGAGCACTTTTGGACCTCCTTCACTGCGTTATAAGACCCTGAGCCCACCTGCACATCCTCTCAGCCTAACAGCCAAACAGCACACTTGGCGACACTTGGATGCACGTGCAGGATGCGCGTGCGTGAGTAATTTAAAGAGAATTCTGGGAAAAAGTTGAAAAAGGGGCGTGTCTATAGACGTCCAGGTCAGTCTGGTCAAAATAAAAAGGCCTATTCTAAGAAAACCTAACCTTGCCCTCCTTCTCAAGATAACAAATGTGTTAAGGGAATACAAAAAGAAAAATAGTGTGTAAAAAATAAATGTCAGAATAGCTTCAGCACCAACTGCCTTCCCCAGGTTCAGTCTAGAGAGTCTCTCAATAAACAAAGGATGGGTGGATGGCACGGTCCTATCAGTCTTGCACACTTTGGCTTACTGGTACAGTACAACAGTTAAATTTCAGGTTTTTCTTGGTAGTTAAATCACTTCCTTAGGCTTCAGCCGCCTTGCCATAAATACTTAGTTCATATGCTTTCATTTTCTCACAGTTCTGCACAGGCTTCCCTCTGCCGGGCTCAAGCCTGTGTTTTCGTGGAGTTTCCCTTCCCCACGTTTTTATCCAAGATATGTTTCACTGTCGAAGACTTTAGAAACTGCAAGGAATTTACATAAACCTCTGCATGACCACTTCAACCTGTAGAGGAGAAGCTGAATGCATTTGCAGGACGTCCCGCCCCCCTACTTCCGATATGTTGGGATCCTGAGATAGTGCCATGCTTGACACCAGCAGTTGTGACCATACCACGGAGAATAATCGAAAGAAGATACCCTCTGAGAAAACCCTATCAAATGTATTCCCGAAGATACGATAATTTAAGGGAGGAGCTCCCCGGAAAAATATGAGGAAGATAGAAAGAGGAGCTAGTGACGTCACAAGAGACGAGCGTGACGCACTAAGAAGACTGGCTGAAGAGAATGCATGGACCCTATAGAGACTGATGACGAAATTAAGAATCGAGTACACTTTTATGTGCAAAAAGAAGATTGTGCATGTGTGACACACTGCAGAAATGTAAGCCGTTCAATAACTGCACAGATGCAGCAACGCAAGTAGACTGAGTGATCTTAGAAGCTGGCTATGAGTAGTGAATAGACTGCAGGCGAAGCCACCATTGTATAGAAACTGGACATCAGTGTCATGAATTAGTAAGCTCGGACCCATGAAGAAGAAAGGCTGCACGCTTTGTTGCAGCAAAGAGTTGGCTCAGATCATGGACATGAGTGCCAAGGTTTCCTGACCTGGTACCAAAGTTGAAGCAAGCCAAGGCCGGTTATCTAGTCTCAAAGGCAGTAAAACTTAAGAAGTTGAATCATCCCATGCTAAGGTGCAAAGAAAAAACACCAAGCGTGCCAGGTTCTATACAATTAACACATTTAAATGCTGCAAACTGGTTTGAATGGTGGTCTACTGTCACATGAGCCAAGGATGAAAATAGAGTTGGGCATGGACTTCCAGAACTACGATAGTGCGTGCCCATACTCACTTATATTCCCAGAGACAAGAATACACTGCAAGGCCAAGTTCAAAGACAATCTTCATGCGCAGAGGGCATGGGTTATGAGAGACATTGGGCTAATTGGGTGGGGAGGTGGAGTCATGTCCATCTCCTGGCACCTCGGTATGAGTTTATGTGCTGCTAAAGTGAACCGAATGTTTCAGACATGGAACGAGCATGCCAACCAATTGTAGAAGACCACATAACAAAGGACCATATAGTATGAGAACCAATAGTACACTGTGTACTTAATAAGTGTTGAAGATGAATTGCAGTAGAGGTAGGCACCAGTTGTCCACCTGACAGTAGACACCCGATAACAACCTCACCTCTTATAGAAAGTATACTTAGATGTTCCCCATGATCCTATCACAACCCTTCGTAGGTTTTTCTTATTAGCCACGTAGTATGATGTCACGTATGATGAATTTTTAGTATAAAGAGGTGATTTTTTGTGAAATGTACTGAGACTCGAGCGAACGTCCATTGATGTCCGTTGTAACTCCCTGTTTTAGACAATTGATAATAAAACAACAAACTTTGCCATCTTCCTGAGTTGGTTCGATTATTTTGTGTCCGAATTATTCTGCATCCCAGCCACTGCATGCACGATACCCAAAGGGCTCTAAGCTCAGACCTCTCTTTCCACATTCCTTCAATTCACAATGTTTTTGTGTAGCACCAATGCCTCTTGGTACTTGTTGTTCTTATTTGTTTTCACTTGTGTTCTTTGCCCTTTCCAAAGTTCCTATACTTGACTTTTGCCCTCATTTCCAGCAATTTACATATTTAACGTTCCTCTTATTCAACTTTCTTTCCTTTGATCTCCGCTTGTAATATCTTTCAAATAAAGTTCATAACATTTCACAGAGACTTTCGAAGTGCAGAACCACTCTGCTACATAGTTTTCTTTTCCTTTATCATTTGTCCTCTTCATTTGCGTTTTATCGGCACACTTTTTCTTTAACATCAACCATACTTTTTTCTCAATAACTCACAGGTTGTGCTAAACGATTTGCTTTAATCTTTTCCCTGCCGCTACCAGTGCCTATCTGCTCCTCCCCAACTCTGCCGTTCACCTGGCAGGGTCGCGGGTTGTTATCTGATACATGGAAGTTATTTGCCTCTGCTCGATCGGCTCTTCGAACACTCTTGGCTTCCTGCAAGTTTGGAAATCTTGCCTGGTTTATTCTCAATGCTTTCAATTTCTGATCAGCGTTGTCCAGTCAAAGGATTGAGAACAAAGGATCAAAAGCCCTTTTGTTTGAAACAAAAAGGACCGAAAAGATTTTTTTCGAATGCTGTTATATTTATTTATTTATATATATTTTTAGTTTAGTATGCATAAAAAAGTTTTTTTTTAAAAAGGAAAACGGGGTGTTGGGGGCGTAACCCTCCCCCATAAACAAAACAAAAAAAAGCATTCAAAACTTTTTTTTTCAGCACTTTCGGTGAAAAAAAAGGCATTCGATCCTTTTGTTTTAGATCCTTTCACCTACAATCCTTATCAGCCTGTTGGCCTTCCAACTCTCACAGCCTGGTTCACATCATCCTTGGAAGAGCTGGTCCTTCATGTACCCAGTCTCGCTGAAAGTGGTCTTGTGTGCGCCACACAGGGAGTCTTAACAAGTGGCAGGTGTACATTATTAGAGCTACTTGCCTGACTCTGCCTGGCCTCATTATAGGGACAAGGCCAATGCAAGTCCGGGAAGCTAATCCTTCTGACCTCATTCCTCCTCTTTCTTGGTGCAGTACTTTTGTCAAAACAAAGTGGGGAGGAATTATGAGAGTTTTAGTTTCCCATAAAATAAGCAGGGATAGGGATTGGATAGGCTGTGGAAAAAAGGGGGATACCATGTCTCGCCATTGGGTGGTTCTCCCTCACTCCCGAGGACACCCCACCCAGGTGATCCTCCCTCAGGGTCGGGATCCAAAAGCGATGGCCTTTGCCTAGCCACCTGAGTAAAGGATCCCCGGGGACTAGGTTGTGAAACACCCTGTGGTTTTTCACAGTGATAATCCCTAATGTGAATGGGGTGCCTTCTTGAGACTGAAGTCCCCATTGTCATTGCTGATGACCTAACACTGTTTTATGTCAGATATGACAAGAACCTCACCTGCTGATGCAAGTCTGCCAGGATAAGGGGCACACACTGGTCTCTCCAATTTAGCACTGCTCAGTGCCTGTAAACCATCCAGCACTGCTTGAGCTCTGCAGGGGTCATATGAGGAGCACTGGGTACACCTTTCTGAGAGCAGCATCTGCTGCTTACCCACATTATCGTGTCAGAATTGGTGGGATTTCATCCACCTCAATATGATCTGGTAATGATAATTACTCAGCCCTTCGTGGGTACAATTTAGACATCAAGACATTGCCATTTCCTGAGCTTCCTTCCATTCTTTGAGAATATTTCTTATTATCTATGAGGCGAGAGCCACTTCCTGTGCGTATGCATCAATGGCCTTATCTTGAGGGTGTCTGAGGGTTTAACGCATCTTTCTCCTTACAGCCCAATGCTACTAGCAACATTTTCCATCACTTCCTGCACAGTTTCCTGGCCCATAAATGCACCCTGTGGTTCTGTACCCTGAACGGAACCGCTCTCTGAATTTGAGTCATCTGCGGTGTTGAAGATTTGGCTGATGAAGAAGTACCGGGATATTGAGATTTCTGAATGACTTCTTTGCCCTTCTTCTTTATCTCTCTGGAGAAAAGGAATCCATGTCAGAGAGCTCCATATTCTGTAAAACTATATGCTTTTTTTTTTTGGTTTCCTTGAGCCCCCCATTGTCGAGTTCCCCCAGATCGCCAAGTAATCAATGACACCATTAACCCACAGCAGTTCTCAGCCCCACCCCACAAGCCCCCAGGGAGGGTGTTCACTCCTTACTTCCTCCTGCCCTGATAGAAAAATTAAACTGGAGGGACTGGAAGCTTGCTCCTATACCCTGCACTAAGAGGAGAAGGACCCCCGCCCCTGCCCTATCTTCCAACATGGTTCTTTCCAGAGAAAAATATTTTTCTTCACTGTTGGATTATGGGAAAATCAAGCATTACATACCGGAGGAACAGAGGGGGATCAGAAAAAAAGGGTGGGAAATTATACTGGGTAAAGGGAGGTACCTACTCAAAGACATGTGCATTCCTATCAACCTTTGAGTTGTCAAGGCGAGAGGAAGAGGAGGGTTTTGTTTTTATGGGTGAGAGCTCCATTGATGCCTATGGACTGGCAAGTGGATTGGCAGGTGAGTGAACTGAATCTATGGAGGGTGTCAGCCGCCAAAGGTGAGTGAGTCGACAGGTATGTAAGTACTGGGAAGAGGAAGAGGAGCTTGAGGTAATCATTAATATCACTTAGAAGAACTGTGCCGGTAAACCAATGTATTGCATGTATAAGAAAAGGAAAGGTTAGCTAATGGACTGCACATATAAGAATTGGGATGGTCAGCCAATGTATCGCCCCGGGATGAATTCTGAGGGTTAGCCAATGGACTGCCCTTATGAGAATCGGGAAGGTCAGCCAATGTATCGCCCCGGGATTAATTCTGAGGGTTAGCCAATGGACTGCCCTTATAAGAATCGGGAAGGTCAGCCAATGTATCTCACCGGGATGAGTTCTGAGGGTTAGCCAGTGGACTGCCCTTATAAGAATCGGGAAGGTCAGCCAATGTATCTCACCGGGATGAGTTCTGAGGGTTAGCCAGTGGACTGCCCTTATAAGAATCGGGAAGGTCAGCCAATGTATCGCCCCGGGATGAGTTCTGAGGGTTAGCCAGTGGACTGCCCTTATAAGAATCGGGAAGGTCAGCCAATGTATCGCCGCGGGATGAATTCTGAGGGTTAGCCAGTGGACTGCACTTATAAGAATCGGGAAGGTCAGCCAATGTATCGCCGCGGGATGAATTCTGAGGGTTAGCCAGTGGACTGCACTTATAAGAATCGGGAAGTATCGCCCCGGGATGAGTTCTGAGGGTTAGCCCGTGGACTGCACTAATAAGAATCGGGAAGGTCAGCCAATGTATTGCCCCGGGATGAGTTCTGAGGGTTAGCCAGTGGACTGCCCTTATAAGAATCGGGAAGGTCAGCCAATGTATCGCCCCGGGATGAGATCTGAGGGTTAGCCAGTGGACTGCCCTTATAAGAATCGGGAAGGTCAGCCAATGTATCGCCCCGGGATGAGTTCTGAGGGTTAGCCAATGGACTGCACTTATGAGAATCGGGAAGGTCAGCCAATGTATGGCCCTGGGATGAATTCTGAGGGTTAGCCAATGGACTGCACTTATGAGAATCGGGAAGGTCAGCCAATGTATCACCCTGGGATGAATTCTGAGGGTTAGCCAATGGACTGCACTTATGAGAATTGGGAAGGTGAGCCAATGTATCTCACCGGGATGAATTCTGAGGGTTAGCCAATGGGCTGCACTTATAAGAATCGGGAAGGTCAGCCAATGTATCTCACCGGGATGAATTCTGAGGGTTAGCCAATGGACGGTCAGCCAATGGGCTGTACTTATAAGAATCGTGAAGGTCAGCCAATGTACTAACCACCCCTGTTCCTGTTCCCCTCCAGCATACCGCCCAAGAACCACACACGCCCTATGGGATAGCCAAACTACACACAGAACACACATCCAACATAACATTCACATACAGCAAACAGGCTCAGACACTGGGCCTCACGCCTCCGGATACAACAAGCCAGTGCACACAATCAAAACTCACCAAGAAGACTGAATCTGGTGTGCACAGATGACGCCAGGTTCTCCCGGTCTTGCACACATCAATAGAAGAGCACAACCACAATCCTATCCCTCTTCCATCATTAACCCTCCCCGCCCTGTTTCTTGCAGATCAACATGAGCGCCTGGAGACCATACTAATGGTAACAGTGCGCGGTATAAGTCAACTTAACATAACATAACACTGCATTACGAACAGTGCAGCACCTGTAAATGGCAAATGTAAAATGGTTTTTCATTCCCAGCAAACTTAAATGTGGTTTTTTTTAAATACATAACAGAGTCACACAAAAAGATACTGCACATAACATTTAAAAAATATATATATATTGTATATATCCAATACAGATTTCTCCAACAGTCACACCACTTGCTGAGTTGTCTTTCCTTTAAACGACTAAAGCAAGATACTGTTTCCTCTCCAGGAACGTTGCCCATTTGCCCCAGGCGGCACCTACACTATCCAAGACCATGTTCCTGCCTCCCGTGTCCAAAGCCATAGTTTGAGGTGTTGTCCCCTTTAAGTTGATGTGTCATCATTGCCTCCCAATAAAAGGAGCCTCGGCGGCACGTGCAGCAGAACTGCGACAGACTGTATGACTGGCACTTATGCCTCGCGTCTCATTGACTGGGCCTGCAGGCTCATGCCGCGCTACCCTGGCCTGCATGCTCATACCGCGTGATCACAGCCCTGCTATCCTGGCCTGCAGGCTGAAGCTGTGTGATCACGGCCCTGCTACCCTGGCCTGCAGGCTGACGCTGTGTGATCACGGCCCTGCTACCCTGGCCTGCAGGCTGATGCTGTGTGATCACAGCCCTGCTACCCTGGCCTGCAGGCTGATGCTGTGTGATCACGGCCCTGCTACCCTGGCCTGCAGGCTGACGCTGTGTGATCACAGACCTGCTACCCTGGCCTGCAGGCTCATACCGCGTCATCACAGCCCTGCTACCCTGGCCTGCAGGCTGATGCTGTGTGGTCACGGCACTGCTACCCTGACCTGCAGGCTGATGCTGTGTGATCACAGACCTGCTACCCTGGTGTGCAGGCTGGCGCTTTGTGTGCGCAGCCTTGCTACCCGGGCCTCCAGGCTGACGCTGTGTGATCACGGCCCTGCTACCCTGGCCTGCAGACTCATGCCGCGTGATCACAGCCCTGCTACCCTGGCCTGCAGACTGACGCCGCTTGATCACGGCCCTGCTACCCTGGCCTACAGGCTGACGCTGCGTGATCACGGCCCTGCTACCCTGGCCTACAGGCTGACGCTGTGTGATCACGGCCCTGCTACCCTGGCCTGCAAGCTGATGCTGTGTGATCACAGACCTGCTACCCTGGCCTGCAGACTCATGCCGCGTGATCACAGCCCTGCTACCCTGGCCTGCAGACTGACGCCGCTTGATCACGGCCCTGCTACCCTGGCCTACAGGCTGACGCTGTGTGATCACGGCCTTGCTACCCTGGCCTGCAGGTTGAGGCTGTGTAACCACGGTACTGCGGCCACCACTGATCTGGGTGCTCTCAGATCAACATGTGTAACCTCGGAGCTCCCCGGGCCACTGTCCTGCCTGTGACCCCGCCCACATCCAGAAGCCTGGGTGCCCCCGGTAACCAAGTAAGTCTGTGTGATCACGGCAATCAGGGTGATTCCTGCAACAGTTGAAGCCCTTGTGACAACAGTGTGCCCACGAGCCAGCCACAAAAATGGCAATGAAGGGTCCATGAAGTGAACCCTGCTGTGCCCGTGGTGCGCAGTGTTTCCCATGCGCTCCGTGGTCGGAGCTCTCTGAGACAAGTGAGCTCACTCTGTGATCGGAGGTATGGAAGGAAGGTGGGTGTGCAGCTCGGCCCCGGTGGCGCAAGTGCCCGTGATCAGAGCATGAACAATAAATAGATAAATGACACTGCACATTACACAGGTGCTTCTTCTGCGCTCCGTGCTTAGGATCTGGGAAAGGGGAGGGAAGTGGCCTATGCCACCACAGGGATTTAAGATGCCACTGCAGAGAGGAGGCGGAAAGTACACACAGCGCGGTCCGTGAACAGAGCTTGAACAATGTATATAAGCTCTATTTCAGGGGCTCCGTGGTCGGAGCTCCGGGAGAAATTAAGAATGTAAACTCTGTGCTCTCCGTGCTAAGAGCTACAGGAATCAGAATGGAAGAAGGCGCCCCCTGCTGTATGCTCTGGAGTCAAAGCTAAACAAAATGAAAAGGTACTGAGGCCTATGGGTGACCGCGCTATATAAGAGATGGATGGATGGATGGATGGATGGATGGATGGATGGATGGATGGATGGATGGATGGATGGATGGATGGATGGATGGATGGATGGATGGATGGATGGATGGATGGATGGATGGATGGATGGATGGATGGATGGATGGATGGATGGATGGATGGATGGATGGATGGATGGATGGATGGATGGATGGATGGATGGATGGATGGATGGATGGATGGATGGATGGATGGATGGATGGATGGATGGATGGATGGATGGATGGATGGATGGATGGATGGATGGATGGATGGATGGATTAGATAGATATAGAGATAGATAGAGTAGGGAGATAGATAGATAGATAGATAGATAGATAGATAGATAGATAGATAGATAGATAGATAGATAGATGGCCGTATGGACTGAGGGATAGATAGATAGATAGATAGATAGATAGATAGATAGATAGATAGATAGATAGATAGATAGATAGATAGATAGATAGATATGTCGGCCTTGTCCATGCCTGCCATTTCTAAGGAAAACATGACATGGCTGTGGCTTTCATGGCACATGGTGTCATGTGTTGCAGGTCTGCAGATGTCAGGATGGACAGTGCCCTTAGCGCTGCACAGAACATCCACTAGAGAACTGGGCGCGAGGCCAGGCATGTGATGACCACTCATCCGCAGCAACATGTCCCCCAGCTAAAGTCTTCCCCCAATCCGGCGACAGCTTAAGGCAAGTCCCAGACGCCCTGCCATCAGAGTCTCGCTGCCTGCCCCTCCATCAAGGCACTACAGCCGATGTGGTCCCTGGGTGCAGTTTTGCCGGCTCATTAACTGCGCTCTCAACGATCCTGGACTGATATAAGTGTGAGGTGGAACTGGTTTCCAGCCGCCCCATATATGCTCAGAGGATGCAGTAAATATGTACCTCTGAGGCTGTGAGCCTGAATGTCATTGATGTGCTTAAAGTGGTCCCAGTAATTAATTATGTGTGAAGCTGTGAAGCTGTGATCCCTGGGACCATCTTACATGCTAGCGGTAGCAGGGTTCTATTGACCTTGGAAGACCCGGTATTTCCCCATTAAGGGAACCCGGACCATCCTCATTCTCATTTGAGCCCCCATAGGCTCAATGGGAATGAGGAGAATGCTAACAACAGGCCCGTTAATCACGGGCCCATTGTTAGCATGCTGCTCCCCTCGCGGGACCCGCAAACCACATCTGGTGAAACCAGACGTCCAGAGCGGGTCCCGCAAGGGGACCTCGTAATAGGGCGGTACGGGGTTAATGGCTCTGGCACCTTAACAGGCGCCGTTAACCCCTTACCACCCACCTCGTAATGAGGCCCTATGTATTTCTTCGCATGAAGCATTTAGCTCCCGATCACGTCGGGCAGTAGATGCAGTTTGTGTAACTATTAGGACTGCGTACGCCATGCCTATCCATGGTATGTGATGTGGCACATTGTGATTGGATGACCTTATTTAAGGAGAACTACATTGAAGAATAATGGCAGTTTGAATGTATGCTGTGACGAACATTTGTGCGACCTTAAAGTGAATCCTCTTGAATTAATAAAACAGAAATGAAAGAAAAGAAAACTATCATGAATGGTGATTTCTTTGGTCTTGAAGAAGACTGTTTGCAATTTGAATGATCTATCCATCTGTGACCAAGTAACAGATTATACTCTTTTAGTATGTCAGTCACTGATCCATCATGTGATGGATTATGTTATTTTCTGTATTTGTATTACGTGTGTGAAACAGGAAATTATATCGTGCCTCCTATTATAATGAATATATGTATATAGGCCTACGCCAAGCTGCTTGTAAGCCACTTGCGTAGAAATTCGTGTTGCAAGGTCCCGACCTTAGAATCAATGTAAGCCGCCATTTTAGGTCAATCCGCCATTTTAGATTCTCTCTGCAACGTCACCCGCTGAGCTAAAATGGTGGAGGGTGTCACTCCGAAAGTGTCACATGGCCGTCTTGACCTCTATGTATAAACTAATGTGTAACTTGCCTGCAGGCCACTTGTTAGGGTCATGAACTGAGACCTTGTCCTTCGTTGACCTGTGTGTAAAGGATTACTCGTGTCAATGAAGCTAATCCGCGAGCATATGTTACAAACAATGTATTCAAATACTGAATTGAGACATTTGTTTAAACTACATTGTACAGTTGTTTGAGAAGGTCTCTATAAGAAATCCTAAAGTACACTGTAGCCATTGAGGCTTGTATAATAAGTCGTTCTTTACTGTGAAGTCTTCCCCCTGAAGCTGCCATTTTTGTATGTCTGTTGGAGTTACAAGTTGTTTCACCTGGGCTTCAATTTCTTCAATGGATTGCATGCCGATCAGACCCAGGATTCTTTGTTCAGGAATAATAGGTACGAGCTCAGGGTTAACCATGTGTTCATCTACTCCAATTCGAGAGAGGGCATCCGCTTTACCATTCTTATTGCCTGGTCGGTAGGTGATTATAAAATCAAATTCGGCAAAAAATAATGCCCAGCGAAGTTGTCTGGAGGATTGAGCTTTGGCTGATTTAAGATACTGTAGATTACGATGATCAGTAATGACAGTGACTGTGTGTCGGACTCCTAGGAGATAATGCCGCCAGGCCTTAAAGGCGGACTTAATAGCCAACAGTTCCTTATCGGTAATGGTGTAATTGATTTCTGGGGTTGATAATTTGCGAGACCAAAACGCCACGGGGTGCAACTGGTTGGTTTCTGGATCTCTTTGTGAAAGCACTGCTCCCATAGCAAGGCTGGAGGCATCGGTCTCGACGATGTAAGGTAGTTCTGGGCGGGGATGTTTTAAAATCGGGGCGGAGGTAAATTTAGTCTTTAGCTCCTGAAAGGCTTGTTCTGCCTCGCTAGACCATTCAAAACGTTTGTTTTTTCTGAGGAGAGCTGTAATGGGTTGGACTACCCGAGAGAAGTCTGGAATAAACCTGCGATAGAAGTTGGCGAAGCCCAACATACTTTGAACCCCTTTTACAGATGTTGGTGAGGGCCACTTGATGATTGCGTCTACTTTCCTCGAGTCCATGTGAACTCCGTTAGGTGACAAAATAAATCCCAAAAATTCGACCTCAGTGATATGAGAGACGCATTTCTCTAAATTTGCAAAAAGTTTGTGTTTGCGGAGCCTCTCCAGTACTGCGGTGACGTGTTTTTGGTGTTCTGCCTCAGAGGACGAATAAACCAGAATGTCGTCAATATATACAACTACACACACATTAATGAGTTCACGGAGCACGTCATTCATAAAGAACTGGAATGCGGCCGGTGCGTTACACAACCCGAAAGGCATCACTTGATACTCGAACAGTCCATATTTGGTACGAAAGGCCGTCTTCCATTCATCGCCCTCCTTTATTCGCACCAAATGGTAGGCTCCTCTGAGGTCCAACTTAGTATATATGCAGGCGTTTTTAACTTGGTCAAGTAGTTCAGGGATCAATGGCAATGGATACCTGTTCTTAATTGTAATCTGGTTCAGGGCACGGTAGTCTATACACATTCTTAAGTCTCCCTCCTTTTTAGGTACGAAGAACAGAGCTGAGGAGGCCGGGGACTTCGAAGGACGGATGAATCCATTAGCCAGGTACTGGTCCAAATATTGCCTTAGGTGGCGATTTTCAGGTTCAGTAAGGGCATAAATCCGACTGCACGGAGGAGTGGATCCGGGAATCAGGTCTATCTGACAGTCGTATGATCTGTGGGGAGGCAAAGAATTAGCTTGGTCTTTCCGAAAGACATCTTGGAATTCCTGGTATTCAGGAGGCAGTTGTGGACTCTCAGAAACAGTTGCAGCTAGTTTGGTGGAGGGCTGAGGGTAGCAGGTAGAAGCGCATTCTGGAAACCGGATTGTCTTTGCTCGCCAATCAATTTGAGGATTGTGTTTCTCCAACCAAGGAACTCCCAAGATGACTTGAAACTGCGGGGCCTTGATCACATCAAACACGATCTTTTCTTGATGCCCATCTTGGCTTACTAACGTGACTTCCATGGTGGTGTGAGTTACGGGTCCGGAAGCTATTTCCGTCCCATCCACGGTGGTAATGACGTCTTTCACCGTCTTTGGACAAAGAGATAGATTCATCCTGGCGGCCAGTTCACAGTCCAAGTAATTCCCGATTGCGCCACTATCAATGTATGCTTTAATGGCATGCATACGATTAGGTTGTTCAGGACTCACGAGGACCATGGGCATGATGAAATGCGAGGTCAAAGAACTGGTTTTAACGCTCGGCAAGCGGACCTCTACACTTGCCGGGCGAGGTCGTTTACCGGCTCAGAATTCTCGGTACCTTTATCGGACGCCCCTACTATCTACTTCTTGGGCTTCACTGGACAATCTCGAAGAAAGTGCCCTGAGTTTCCGCAATAGAGGCATAATTGCAGTTGTCTCCTCCTTTCTCTCTCCTTTTGGGTTAAAGGTCCTTTCACACCCCCTATTTGCATGGGTTCCACAGAATCAGTTCCTTTCGTAGAACTTTGTGGCCTTGAAAAAAGTCGGGTTTCAAATCTGGATCGATCGGCTTTCCGATTCTGTAGACGATGATCCAATTGCACTACCAGATCGATATATTCGGAACAGTCTTGTGGAGGATTTACCACTTGAGCCAGAACGTCTTTTAATTCCCCACGCAGACCTCTGTAAAACCTGACCTGATGCAATATAAGTCAGAAGATCTTGATTGCCCTGTCGTAGTGAAAGAAGTTCATTGTCCAAGGCCTGTCCCTGATAGTGCCTTGCGAACAGTTTCTCCATACTGCTTGGAAGTCCTGGAAGTTATGGAGAATGGGGTCATCTTGAGACACTAAAGAAACAGACCAATCTGCGGCACTGCCACTGAGATAAGAGAGCACGAAGGCCACTTTAGCCTGGTCCGTTGGAAAAGCGGCGGTCTGCACAAAAAGTGCAAGCGACATTGATTGAAGAACACAGCAAACCTTTTCGGATCACCTGAAAAGCGTTCGGGCGGAGCCAAAGGTATATTTCCTGGTAGATTGATCTGCACCGGATTCGAGGAAGCTGGAGGAGCGTGGCCCCCACTTGGGTTGGTAGAGGAGTTTGTCCAGCTTGGGCTTGCAGCAATTGTCTAGCCAAATCGTCTGTTCGCTCTTTGGAGACCACTAACTCCCTCCTTAGGGCATTTGTTTCCTGACGTGCAGCGTGTACTTCCGCCCTCAACTCCCCGAGTAATTGGGCCAACTGGTCTGTGTCTGAGGTTTCCATTGCGCCTGGGCGGGAATTATGTGGTAAGGCTTCGCGTTCTGTAACGCTCACCTGGTTCCCCCGGAGGCGCAGGTCTTGATCTGGCGAGGATACTGTCTTCAGTGTTAGGCGCAGGGTTCGTTTTGCTCCCTGACTGGGCCCCCTTCCCACCGACAGTTTCAGCTGAAGAGTGAGATGTCTGCAAGGGTAAACCAAGGTATTAGTGTTTAGAAGGTTGGGAAAGTTCCTTGCCCCTCTCGCCCTTTCTTTCCCCGTGGAACTGGGTTGATATTGCGCTTACCTTATATAGGTAATTGCCGGGCTCTCCATCCTGCGTCTTGTGCAGGGGCGCTGGGTCCAGTTGCTTCACTGGATGCGAGCTCTGCCTCTTGATAGCAGAGGATTTGCTGAGAGCGAAGACGCCGTTAATGCACGAGCGTGCCTTGTAAGTACTAAAGTTCCTTTTAGATTGTTCTCTTCTCTTTCAAAAGTCTTAAGTCTTTAAAGTCTATGTCTTTTCCCTTTTCAGATGCTGTGGCGATGAAGATTATCCTTCTAATGGCACGTAAGTAGAAAGACTGTTCTAGCGCTGTAGAATGCACCGTAATGTCTCTTTTGTCTTTGCAGGTGCCGAGGAGCCGCGCGAACAGATTGGAAGCAAACGTAACACAGGTGAGCAGTCTTGTAACTAAGCGTTACTAACCGAAGTATCTTGCCTTGCAGGTGCCGGAATGCAGCGCGAGCTGAGTTGGTATGGGCGTAACACAGGTAATCAGGCTCTGTAGTTAAATATTACTGACCGATGTTCTTTCTCTTTGCAGATGTCGGATGCCGGAAGAGAAAGGCAGAAAAAGGCGCTTCGGATGCTGCTGTTGAATTAGGTAAGTAGATTCGCTGCCTTTGCTTTAGTCTAACCTGTGCCCTTGTCTTGCAGGAGCTGCAGAAGAATGAAGAAGACTGACGGTTGGATCCCAGCAGGTTATTTCGTATTCACAGGATCTGGAGCTGGAGGTTTCCTGGAGCTGACACGGTGAGCGTCCTGCTGCAGATGCAGAATAACGCGAAGCACGTGAAACCAATCGGGTGTGGTTTAAATAGCCTTCTGTAGTGCTTAGGCGTCTTCTTCCACGGCCCCACCCAGGTAAGAAAAGAGTTCCAGATTTCTAGAAGAGTTCCTGTGTTCTACTTCCAGGGAGTGGCTCCTGCTCCACCCAGACAGAAAAGTAGTCCCAGGCAGAGAAGGATCAGGAGACCAGTTAGCTGGTAAGTAAGCAGCATGGTCTGCTACAGGTAGGTCCACCAAGCACTCTTACCTAATATGAGATATGAGCCCGGCGCTTCCAGTGCCGGGACCGGTCACCATCATGAGCCTGGCGCCACTGACGCCAGGACAAGGTCCAAAAGGTCCCAATCGGGACTGGCTGGTTCCTGGGATCAGAGTTATGGGCCTGCTTCCAAGGTCGTGGGGCAAGTCCTGACCCCTTGGAAGCAGGGATCATGACAGCGTGTGAGCTCGGCACGAACCCTAGATCAGTAATGTACTAATGAATATTAACCCACAGTGGGGTTGGACAACATGTTTTCAAAGGTATAAAAGGTGCGACTATTCTAATGTACAGCCCCACTCACTGAGCACACTGAACCATGCTGGAGTTCGCTGTGTTGTACTGAGGGCCGATAGGTTTATGTTACTTTTGTCCTTTGAAACTGTTCAGTATAAAATAAAGATCTTTGTATGTTCCTTTGTAAACTGTGTTCGGTGTATTTCCTTTTGGGGGTACTCAGCCTCAATATTTTCTCTTTATTTTCACAGTTGGCGCACGAATAGGGACCCTCAATATTGATGCCGGATTGTCGAAGGTTGACACACGCTATTGGACCGGGATCGGACGGTGTGACAAAATAAGGGGCCCCTTCTGAAAGTGATGCGACACCTCAGCAGAGCAGCACAACCCGATCCCTGCGCGATTAGCATGTGGCCCGAGATGGCATATTGACGAGGGTCCACTTATCGAGGCGAGCAGATTTGCCGAAACCACCAAACACAAGGTAAGATTAGTTAGGTAAGAATTTTGAAATCCGATCGGACCTCCTTAGGATTGATCAGGTGAGTCGTGACCCAATTCTTAAGTATCCTGATCATTTGTTTTGGAGTATTGTATCTGCAAATACAATTATTGACCAGGTAACACCAATATTTTGATATGCCTGAGAAATTGTCTACCTGCTTCAGGGCGTTATTCCGCAGTGATAGGCAATCTTTGGAATTTAGCCATCCGGCACCACAGGAGGGGTCGCCGGCTTGTACTATGTACTGTAAGCATGGCATTGGAAGTATAGTGTTTAATGATATTTGGCACAGACAAACCCGACATGCCTCCGAATTTCAGTGGCCAATCAATGGTAGTTTTGAAATCCCTCGTATTGAGTATTTACAGTCAATTTTATTAAAGAAAAAGGCTAGACCTGCAGCATTTGATGTTTTGCAGAATTGGAAAAAAGAAGCGTTACAGCAATTTAAGAGTAGAGAAAAACATGCGCGTCGTCATAAAACGAACGCCGAAAAAGCGTTGTTGTATGACCAAGATAAACAGTCTGAGTCAGCTAGGAATATGGATAGGGCTTTCTCACTTGGCATTCAGAAAATCTATCCTTCCAAAGACTTCCATGTTTCTGATGAACTTATTTATAAATTGTTAAATGAATGAAGGCCTGGTGCCTCTGCGCAACCTCCGTATGTTCCTCTTCCTGCCGCTTTGCCTCTTCCTGCTGTTATTCCTCCTCTTCTTGCTGTTGTTCCCGTTGTTCCTGCTCCTCCTACTGTTCCTCTTCCTCCAGTTGTTGTTCCTCCACCTATTCCTCCACCTCTTCCTATTGAACCAGTAACAGTACCTCCATTGAATTTGCCTGCTCCCCCTCTTCTAAGTGGTCTTGTACCGCTTGTAGTCGATCAGGGTGCAGGGTCAAGGGTTGTCACTCGTAATACTGTACCTCCAGAAAAGAAACATGAATTGATTGCATGGGCTAAGCATTGTATGGAGAGGGATGATCAAGCTAATGTTTTTGCCACACTTTCTAATATGGATAATTTTCCTGAGAAAAATGTTTTTATTGAAGGTTTAGGGATTAATTTATGTGTAATGTGGGGCAAATTAAATAATGCAGATCTCCCACAAGGGTTGAGGGATCTGAACACTTTAGCGTTTTCAAGAGAAAAGAGCGTGGAGAAAGTACATGAGCATGTTGAGAGGATATTTGAGTATAGAAAGGAGTTGGAAAGGTTACAGAATGAGGATGACGAGGGGGAAAGTATGTATGTACAGAAACGGTTCCTTTCTTGTCGTAAATTGATATCTGAGGAAGTACGAATTTGTATGAAAGACACGATTAGATGGATTTCAGACAGGTCGATAACTACAGTTGAGGTATATGACACATATAGTCAGTATACGCCAGAAATGCAGAGGGAAGTGATACAGGTAATGATAGAGTACCTACAGGAAGAATGTGTAAAAGAGAAAGATTAGTTGTCCCACAGAGTTATTGAGTATTTATAAGAGAGCTTTTTCACTTGACACTTCTTCGACTGATTTAGCGCTTGTGATGCTGGAAATGCATCAGAGGGACAGGGCCTCTGAATCCTTGTCCTTTACTGTTTTTTATCGTGTGTTCTGTCGTGTTTTCTGCCCAGGAGTCCATGTGGGACTCCTGGCAGTGCAGCTCTCTCCTTTGGTTTGGTGAACAGACCCATTGGATACCCTTATGGCACCCATGGGTAGGGTTACAACCCTGTGCCCCTAGTGTATGTTTTTGGGCACCTGTGGGTGGCCCACAGAGCAGGGTATGGGCTGGTGGCAGCTCCATGCTGAATTTGACAGGTGCTCTGGGTGTCCTCCATTTTGGGATACCCAGGCCCTACCATTGGGATCAGTTGATTCCTGATAGGAAACAAGATGGCCCCTGTGGCCTCTTGCTTTCTATTGCCTGTTACCTTGTTTTCCCAAAGTCCTGGGAAGCCCTGACTCTGTCCCTTCCCCCTGACTGGCTGTTGGGTGGAAGTTCCATATATGGTGTTGTTGTGAAGGCCCGGCTAGACTGACTGGAGCCTTCCCAGTGACTGTATGTTGTGGGTACCTCCTGTGGGTGGGACCTGGGTGAATGGAGTGTGTGACCAATATACACTCCTTGTTGTGGTTGTCTGGTTTCTGGCATGAGAGACAAAGACTGAGACAGCCCTGCCCGAAACTGGCCTGAATGCAGTGTGTAGTGTTGAATGGCTGGGTACTTGTCCCAATCCACATTCCTTGTTGTGAGTGTCTGAAAGGGAGGAGTGTGGCCTGAATGCACTGTGTGCCTGATTGGCTGACTGACTGCATGAATGCCCTTCTGTATGATTGGCTGCTGAGTGTGTGCCAGCAGTGTGGATGAGAGACAGAATAGTATATCTGGGGACCTCTCACCACTGGTAATTGTTCAGAAGCGTTCAGAAGCTGAGTCTCCACTCTAAGAGTAACTGGAACTGCTGATCCTCGACGCCCAGCTGGAAGAAGAAGACTTGCTGTTGCACTTGCTTCGACCGAACCGAAATCTGCCGAATTCGTCGAGGACTGACCCGAGAGAGGACCTGGTAAGGCGCCCTCTTCCCGTGCTCCGAGGGATCATTGAGCACCGCTGCATCTTCGCCGAGGCGCCCTGGAAGTCAGACCCTCGAAAGGCTGCCGACCCGAGACGGGACCGCCGAGGAGATCGAAGTGAAGCACCCGGACATCGCCGCCGCCGAAGTCCATTGCCGTCGACCAGGGTTCGCAGGTCTGTGTAACCGCTGGAGGCCCGTCGAAGTTGTGTTGCCCAGCCGTGGGAACCACTTGACGCCGTGCCGCCGACGACCGGAGCCGTCCGCTCCTTGCCTAAGAACATTTGAATCGAAGGACTCCCTCGTCCGCACCGTCGACCGCTTTATCCTGCCGGAGAAAGTCGAGGACGACCAACGAGCCGAGGAGAAACCTGCCGGTGGGTTTCCCGCCACCCGAAGACTACAAAGACTCGAACGACTCGACGCCCTTGCTGGGCCCCCGTCTTCACGAATCTTTGCGGTCCAGAACAATTGTCGTCGAGGTGCCCCGCACGCCTCTGCCTTGCAGGACACCAACGCTCCGTCGTCGACGAGCACCGCTTGGATCGAAGCTGCCGCCTCATCGACGCCGTTCTACCCTGTTTGTTGTCGGACGTTCGACGCCCTGTGGCTCCCGCTTGAAATGGAAGGCATTCAAGGAGGGCCGTCGATTCCCCGCCGCCGAACGCCGAGTTCCTCGACGCTTCTCGACGCCTCTCGACAATCCGCTTGAAAGGGGGTCGCTCAAGAAGGATCTGTCGACGCCTCTTCGAAGAACTCGACTCCACCAGGTACATTGGGGGGGTATAAACATTATAGGAGGGAATAAGACTTGCAGAACAATATATGGACTGCGCTTGTGCTATATCTTTATTTTACAGGTTGCCCAGGTGGGGGGATCTCCACACAGAACTGTGTCTAGTGGTAGGGGCCAGTATTCTGCCTATTGCTCAACCATCTTATTTTCTCTCCTCTCTCTATTGCTGGTTTCACTCTATTGATCTGTGTGACATTGTTACAGTATTGTTGATGCACTTTAATGAGATCTAATACAAAGGGTGGTACCACTTTAGAATTGTATATATTTGACATTGTAGATTTTCCTAAGTACAAAGTGAGTTATTATGATAAGTGTACATAACCTTGAATATTGATTATATAAAGACTGTGTTCTAACCAATACAGTGTGTGGACATTCCTTTGTGGGGGCTTGGGGACTACACTGTACTTAAGAACCAGCCTGCATCACCTCCTGAGAAGCTAGGCCTTGATTGCTCGACCATAGCTACCGAATAGAGAATCTAGGCTGGGGTCCTCTGTGCCTCCCCTCTACCATATAGAGAGCAGAAGTACAGACCACCCCCTACCAGTCTTTACAGCTGGTGACAGCGGTGGGATGCTTATGGTTTTAAGTCAGTGTATAACCGTGCCACTTACAAAATATCTGCACTTTATTAAATTAAGGTTTAGTTGTGTACAAGATAACTGCATTACAAACAATGGAGTCTGTTGCAAATGGCAAATTGACTCGGATGAGCTTGGAGTCTCTCCAGAGTGCTTGTGAAGCCAGGGAGTTAGACTTTGTGGATAAGTCTAGGGCTGAGCTGATAGCTGCCCTGGTGGACTACCAGACTGATGGTGAAACTCTTGATGAGGGGGGGAATGCAACCAATGAGGACTCTGCCTCTGGGGTTTCTGCTGAATCTGTTTCTGGGAATGCCGCCATTCCTGCTGCCTCTGTTCCAAACCCCAGCAATTCCTTGGAGCTTGAGTTATTAAGGATGAAATTGGCCTTTGAATACTGCAAGTTGGAAATAGATGCTGAACTTAAGAAAGAGGAGTTGGCTCAACAAGTGGAGCTCAAGAATAGGGATCTTGAACTCAGAAATAAGGACCTTGAACTCAAGAGCCAGGACACTGAATGTCAGAGAATCCAGCTAGAGAAAGCTAGAGTGGAGACTTCAGCTAAAACCAGTGAGAGTGTCAGGTCCCCAGCCACCAAGTTTATGAAAGATTTGGTTGGTGTATTTGTGGAGGGTTCAGATATCCTCCAATGGATTGAAGCGTTTGAAATGGCTTGTGCGATTCATGATGTTGATACAAGAGATTGGGCTAAGTGTTTGTTAAGCAGAGTGCCTCAAACTGGATATGACTGTATTCTGAAGCTGAGTGTGGAAGAAAGGGGTCAGTATGAGTGTATGAAGTCTGCTTTGATTGCCAAGTTTGGCAAGACACCTACCCAATACCTTAAAAGGTTCAGGGATTTTAAGAAAAGAGAGAATGTGTCTTGGGTTGACTGGGTGAGTGCTGCGCACATGAACATGATGGGGTGGATTGATGGATACAAGGTTAAGACTTTTGTTGAATTGTCCCACCTCTTGTTTTTTGAGCATTTTTCTGAAGCCTGTTCACCAGAGCTGCGTCAGTATGTGGCTGACCAGAACATTTTGGACCCCTTTAAGCTGGCTAGGTTGGCTGACAAGTGGGTCTCCCACCGGGTGTCCCCTAAGGACTCCAGTGGGAAGGACAAGGACAAAGAAAAGGGGGCCTCTCAGAAAGCTGAGGAGTCCCACAAGCAGTCACAGTCGGGTAAACCTAAACCTTCCTCTCCCAAGACCCAAAAGTCTAGTGGGGATAAGTCATCTGTGGGTGGGAATAAGAGTAGTGGTCCACCTGCTGCAAAGCAGGCTCCCAGTGGTTCCAGTACCGTACCCCGCTCTCCTGGCACTTGTTGGGACTGTGGGGCTCTGGATCACAGAAGGGGTGACTCCAAGTGTAAAGGTAAGGCACTTGGAGTACAGGCTGTCAGCCTGACCTACCCTTACCCCGTGTCTGAGGTGGAGGCCACTGTCCTACCCTCCTCTACCGGGATCACATTTGGTGCTCCGGTAGAGATTTCCTTAGTGTCCCTTGGGGCCTCGGACCAGTATGCGGAAGTACTGGCGACTATCCCACAGAACACCCCTAGGTTTTTGAGAAGTGTCCTCTTGAATGTCCAGCCTTCTACTGGTTTGAGAGACACTGGGGCAAGCATGACAGTGGTGGACAGGACCCTGCTCAAGCCAGAGGACTATGTAGGTGCTCCTCTGAGAATCACCAGGTTAGCTGGTGGGCCTCCCAAATTATCGCCTGTAGCCTTAGTCACACTCATGATTGGAGACAAGACAGCAAAGCTTCCTGTCCTGGTTCAGGACAATGTCCCGGCTAAAATTCTGTTAGGAAATGATCTAGTAGAGTTGGGGTTGATCTCGGATGGTCTTCCCATGACTGCTGCTGCAGTCACTAGGTCACAGGTGACACCGGGTCTGGCTGTGAGTCAGGTACCCAAGCCAAAGGCGAGGCCTAAGGCAAGAAGAAGGAAGACCAAGAAGGCCACCTCTGTGGAGGGAACACCTTCTCTTCCTGCTGTTCCGACAGCACCCATTGGGATCCATGCTCCGGACGGGCTGGGTCCAGTGGAAAACCCAAACTCAACTCCTGTGGGAGAAGAGACAGAAGACTCTCCTGTGGGAGAGGTTCTCAACCCTGAGGATCATCCTGACCTTCAATGCTTGTTAGCTGAAGGGGGACCCTCCCGGGCAGACTTCTGTAAGGGACAGAGAGAGTGCCACTCTCTCGAGGGACTGAGGAAACAGGCCCTGTCCCAGGCACAAGGAGAAGTGCCTAGGACATTCCGGATTTATTGGGAGGGTGAGCTCCTTGTTAGTGAGCCCACTAAGCCTGAACCTGGTGCCCTCAAGAGGTTGGTGGTACCCCAGGTTTACAGGCCCTTCCTACTGCAGTTGGCTCATGAGGTGCCCTTGGCTGGTCATCTTGGGACCAAGAAGACTAAGCAGAGGCTCTCTGCCCATTTCTACTGGCCACGGATGGGAGTAGAGGTGGAGTCCCACTGCAGGACCTGCCCAACTTGTCAGTTGTCTGGCAAGACTGGAGGCAGGATCATTGCCCCACTGCAGCCATTGCCAGTGGTTGGCACACCATTTGAGAGGGTGGGCATCAACATCGTCTGTCCCGTCTGACCCTCCCACTTCAGGTGGACATCGGTTCATCCTGGTCTTGGTAGATCATGCCACCAGGTACCCTGAGGCAATACCCCTTCGGACTGTTCCTGCCAAGGTGGTTGCCAGGGCTCTCCTGGGCATTTTCACCCGTGTTGGATTCCCCAAGGAGGTTGTCTCTGACAGAGGATCCAACTTCATGTCTAGTTACATGAAAACCATGTGGAAAGAGTGCAGGGTAACCTACAAGTTCTCCACCTCTTACCACCCCCAGACCAATGGTCTGGTTGAGAGATTTAATAAAACTCTCAAGGGCATGCTAGGGGCTTTGGAAGAACCCCTAAGGAGGAAATGGGATCTCCTCCTGCCATGCCTGCTGTTTGCTTACAGAGAGGTACCTCAAGAGGGTGTTGGTTTCAGCCCTTTTGAGTTACTCTTTGGACATCCCGTGAGGGGGCCCCTCGCCTTGATCAGAGAAGGCTTGGAAGCCACCCCTCCAGGTCCCGCCAAGCAAGTGGGGGACTATGTGTTAGGCCTCAGATGGAGGATGACACAGATGATGGGTCAGGCAACCGCAAATCTCAAGGCCAGCCAGGAATTGAATAAGTACTGGCATGACCTTAAAGCCTCGCAAGTGGATTGGACTCTGGGACAGGATATCCTTGTGATGGAGCCTACCAAGCCTAGAGCTTTGGCAAACAAGTGGACTGGACCCTTCAGGATCATCTCCAAGATGGGCGAAGTCAATTATCTGGTTGACATGGGAGCCTCTGGGGTAGCCCCTCAGGTATTCCATGTCAACCGGCTCAAGCCTTTCCACCGGCGAGCAGAAGTCTCATGTCTCTTGCTAGCTTCAGGGCAAGAAGAGGATGAGAGTGAGCCCCTTCCTGATTTGCTGCATAGAAACCCTCAGGATGGCTCAGTGGAGGGAGTACATCTCTCTCCGGATTTGACAACAGAGCAACAGAGGGCCTGCAGGGCTTTGCTCCAACAGTATGCCTCTCTGTTTTCACTGACGCCAGGCCTTACACCGTGGTGTAGGCATGAAATTGACACTGGTGACAGTGTGCCTGTCAAAAGCAGGTGCTACCGTATGTCAGATACCGTCAAGAACCACATCCAGGCTGAGGTCGCCAAGATGTTGGATCTGGGTGTTATTGAACCCTCAACCAGTCCCTGATCCAGTCCAGTGGTCCTTGTCCCCAAGGCAAGTTCCCAGGCGGGTACCAAGGATTGGAGGTTCTGTGTGGACTACCGAGGAGTCAATGCCGTCACCAAAACTGACGCGCACCCATTGCCCAGGGCTGATGAGCTCATGGACACCATAGGTGCTGCCAAATTTGTGAGCACCTTTGACCTTATCTCAGGCTATTGGCAAATAGCTCTGACAGACCATGCCAAGGAAAAGACGGCCTTCTCAACACCTGAGGGACTCTACCAGTTTAGGGTCATGCCTTTTGGGTTGAAGAATGCCCCTGCCACCTTCCAGAGATTGGTCAACCATGTGCTCATTGGGCTGGAAGCCTTTTGTGTGGCTTACTTAGACGACATTGCCGTCTACAGTTGCACCTGGGAAGAGCATTTGACACATCTGGATAAGGTGTTGCAGGCCTTGAAAAGGGCTAACCTCACTATCAAGGCCACCAAGTGCCAGATAGCTCAGGGGAAAGTTACCTATCTTGGTCATGAGGTAGGAGGGGGTCAAATCCAACCTCTCTCCAGTAAAGTACAGGATGTACAGAACTGGGAGACTCCCACTTCTCAAACCCAGGTGAGAGCCTTTTCGGGCCTCACTGGGTACTATCGCAATTTCATGGCAGACTATGGAACCATAGCTGCACCCCTGACAGCTCTAACTTCACCCAAACAGCCTAGGAAGGTTAATTGGACCGAAGACTGTCAGAGGGCCTTTGATGGCTTGAAAGAAAGTCTGTGTAGGGCACCTGTGTTGTGTGCGCCTGACTACAGCCGACCCTTTATCGTCCAGACGGATGCCTGCGACACCGGAATTGGAGCTGTCTTGTCCCAGTTAGCTGACAAAGGGAGAGAACATCCTATCATATTCATCAGTAGACAACTCAAGGGTAGAGAACTTAGGTGGGCTACTGTTGAAAAGGAGTGTTTTAGCATAGTTTGGAGCCTTAGGCGTTTTAGGCCCTACCTTACGGGGTCTACCTTCAAGGTCCAAACAGATCATAAGCCCCTGAAGTGGCTTATGCAAATGAAGGGTGAGAATCCGAAATTGCTCAGGTGGTCCATTAGCCTGCAAGGGCTAGACTTCACCATAGAGAACAGACCAGGGAAGAGTCACGATAATGCAGATGGCCTTTCCAGAAGGTATGTTGACCGTCTGGATGAGGGTGTCTATCCCGTGGGAGATTAGACACCCTCCACCTCAGTCTGTGGGGGGCGACTGTGATGCTGGAAATGCATCAGAGGGACAGGGCCTCTGAATCCTTGTCCTTTACTGTTTTTTATCGTGTGTTCTGTCATGTTTTCTGCCCAGGAGTCCATGTGGGACTCCTGGCAGTGCAGCTCTCTCCTTTGGTTTGGTGAACAGACCCATGGGATACCCTTATGGCATCCATGGGTAGGGGTACAACCCTGTGCCCCTAGTGTATGTTTTTGGGCACCTGTGGGTGGCCCACAGAGCAGGGTATGGGCTGGTGGCAGCTCCATGCTGAATTTGACAGGTGCTCTGGGTGTCCTTCATTTTGGGATACCCAGGCCCTGCCATTGGGATCAGTTGATTCCTGATAGGAAACAAGATGGCCCCTGTGGCCTCTTGCTTTCTATTGCCTGTTACCTTGTTTTCCCAAAGTCCTGGGAAGCCCTGACTCTGTCCCTTCCCCCTGACTGGCTGTTGGGTGGAAGTTCCATATATGGTGTTGTTGTGAAGGCCCAGCTAGACTGACTGGAGCCTTCCCAGTGACTGTATGTTGTGGGTACCTCCTGTGGGTGGGACCTGGGTGAATGGAGTGTGTGACCAATATACACTCCTTGTTGTGGTTGTCTGGTTTCTGGCATGAGAGACAAAGACTGAGACAGCCCTGCCCGAAACTGGCCTGAATGCAGTGTGTAGTGTTGAATGGCTGGGTACTTGTCCCAATCCACATTCCTTGTTGTGAGTGTCTGAAAGGGAGGAGTGTGGCCTGAATGCACTGTGTGCCTGATTGGCTGACTGACTGCATGAATGCCCTTCTGTATGATTGGCTGCTGAGTGTGTGCCAGCAGTGTGGATGAGAGACAGAATAGTATATCTGGGGACCTCTCACCACTGGTAATTGTTCAGAAGCGTTCAGAAGCTGAGTCTCCACTCTAAGAGTAACTGGAACTGCTGATCCTCGACGCCCAGCTGGAAGAAGAAGACTTGCTGTTGCACTTGCTTCGACCGAACCGAAAGCTGCCGAATTCGTCGAGGACTGACCCGAGAGAGGACCTGGTAAGGCGCCCTCTTCCCGTGCTCCGAGGGATCATCGAGCACCGCTGCATCTTCGCCGAAGCGCCCTGGAAGTCAGACCCTCGAAAGGCTGCCGACCCGAGACTGGACCGCCGAGGAGATCGAAGTGAAGCACCCACACATCGCCGCCGCCGAAGTCAATTGCCGTCGACCAGGGTTCGCAGGTCTGTGTAACCGCTGGAGGCCCGTCGAAGTTTTGTTGCCCAGCCGTGGGAACCATTTGACGCCATGCCGCCGACGACCGGAGCCGTCCGCTCCTTGCCTAAGAACATTTGAATCGAAGGACTCCCTCGTCCGCACCGTCGACCGCTTTATCCTGCCGGAGAAAGTCGAGGACGACCAACGCGCCGAGGAGAAACCTGCCGGTGGGTTTCCCGCCACCCGAAGACTACAAAGACTCGAACGACTCGACGCCCTTGCTGGGCCCCCGTCTTCACATATCTTTGCGGTCCAGAACAATTGTCGAGGTGCCCCGCACGCCTCTGCCTTGCAGGACGCCAACGCTCCGTTGTCGACGAGCACCGCTTGGATCGAAGCTGCCGCCTCATCGACGCCGTTCTACCCTGTTTGTTGTCGGACGTTCGACGCCCCGTGTCTCCCGCTTGAAAGGGAAGGCATTCAAGAAGGGCCGTCGATTCCCCGCCGCCGAACGCCGAGTTCCTCGACACTTCTCGACGCCTCTCGACGATCCGTGACTCCCGCTTGAAAGGGGGTCGCTCAAGAAGGATCTGTCGACGCCTCTTCGAAGAACTCGACTCCACCAGGTACATTGGGGGGGTAAAAACATTATAGGAGGGAATAAGACTTGCAGAACAATATATGGACTGGGCTTGTGCTATATCTTTATTTTACAGGTTGCCCAGGTAGGGGGATCTCCACACAGAACTGTGTCTAGTGGTAGGGGCCAGTATTCTGCCTATTGCTCAACCATCTTATTTTCTCTCCTCTCTCTATTGCTGGTTTCACTCTATTGATCTGTGTGACATTGTTACAGTATTGTTGATGCACTTTAATGAGATCTAATACAAAGGGTGGTACCACTTTAGAATTGTATATATATGCCATTGTTGATTTTCCTAAGTACAAAGTGAGTTATTATGATAAGTGTGCATAACCTTGAATATTGATTATATAAAGACTGTGTTCTAACCAATACAGTGTGTGAACATTCCTTTGTGGGGGCTTGGGGACTACACTGTACTTAAGAACCAGCCTGCATCACCTCCTGAGAAGCTAGGCCTTGATTGCTCGACCATAGCTACCGAATAGAGAATCTAGGCTGGGGTCCTCTGTGCCTCCCCTCTACCATATAGAGAGCAGAAGTACAGACCACCCCCTACCAGTCTTTACAGCGCTCGACTTGGCTCTGTTGCTTAGTAAGCGTTCGGAGTTGTCTACTTCTCAGTTGCCTATGAGGGAGGTTACTCCAACATTTGTCCCGAAGGTTGAGATTGCAGCCGATCCTGCAACGAATGCGGTTGCTTTGACCATCCCTGCACATGATATATCACAGTTTGTTCACGTCCCGTTCTCGAGACAGGAAGTGCATACCATTAGACAATCTATTCCTGATATAAGGAAAAATCCGACAGGATTCTATAAAGAAATAGAGTCTATCTTACAGCTCTCAGTATTCACCTTGAGTGATATTGATCTGTTATTTCTTGTACTCCTGCCCGTAGATTTGTGGAAACAGGTTAGGACTATAGATGACGTACCAGGGTTGGGAGATACATGGGCTAACATAATTTGACTCGGTGGAGAAAGGCCAGCTGGTGAGAGACCGCCTCAGGTGATACTAACCTTGCCTGATAGAATCATTGCAAAATTGAAAACCATAATTCCCGAAAAAAGAATTATTTGGGACAAGCTTACGGCCTGTGTCCAAGGGAAGTCTGAGGGTGCTACAGAGTTCTTTAATCAGTTCGAACAGGTATTCTCGGATTTCAGTGGCCGAGACTTAGGCACAGAGTCTGGGAAAAGATTATTTGTGGACAAATTTGTGTGTGGATTGCTGCCTGACATCCAGTCACAAATGATGTCTTCTGAGAGCACGTGGGTGGCAAAGTCCCAATCAGAAGTACTGCACATGGCTCAGTAGAATGAGAATCGTGTCAATAATGAAAAGGAAAGAGTAGAGAAGATAAAAGGTGATTTAAAGACTAAACTATTATTACAGTAAATTGTTAGAGGCCCTAGAGGGGGTAGTTCGCAGATTAGACGTCAGTATGTTCCACAAGGGATTGTGCCCCTGGGTCCTGTGAACATTAACCAGTGTGTGTATTGTTGACAAGAGCGTCTTTGGCGTGCAAAATGCCCTGTCCTTCGACAAAGGTCGAATAACACATTTGGGATTATGGGTAGACGATCCAGAGGTCGCCCGGGTGTAGGGGGCCCTGGCAGAGGTAAGTTTTCACAAGATCCACAGCAACCTTTTTCACAGGATAATCAGACTCCGAATGTGGATACTAGAAACATATTTGATCATCCTTCTGCTGCATATCTATCTGAGGAGCTTCCTTTGACGATATTCTGTTTCGTTAGGATTGCCCGAAGCAGGGTTTGGAACCTATGCCTATTCCCGTTAATCAGAAAGGTCCCTACGTTGAAATGGTAGTGGGAAATAGGAAACATCTATTCTTGATAGATACTGGGGCACAGAAGTGTTCCATTGATCATTCTCGGGTTCCAAACATTCCACTGTCAGGGCAAACCAATGTTTCTGTAGGGTTTTCTGGCACACCAGTTGTTTGTCCAGTCTCTTCGCCGGTACCTATTTCTTTGGGTCCCTTTACGGACCACTGTTCATTCCTTTTGACTTCGAATTGTGGAGAAAATTTGCTGGGGTTGAATCTGTTGAAGGAATTAAATGCGGTAATTCATTGTTCTTCTGATAGAGTGCGTTTGACGATTTCACCACAGCAACTTTCTGTCTCTCAATTCTTAACCAGACCTTTGCCACCAGAACTCAGAGATGTACCAGAGTGTTTATGGGCAATTGATAATGATATTGGCGTTTTACAGATCGAGCCTGTTAAGATAGTCTTGAAGCATGGAATAAAGATGCCACGTATTCCACAATATAAGATTTCAGTTGAGGGCGAGCAAGCTTTGAAATGCATCGTTTCGGATTTTGTGCACCGCGGGGTGATTGAGAAAATTGCAGGTAGTTTGTGCAATAGTCCAATTTTACCCGTGTGCAAAAAAAGCGATAATGCAATTCCATTTCGTTTCATAATTGATCTACGTGCCATCAACAAGGTTGTCGCTCCACAATTTCCAATTGTGCCTAATGTGACGACAATATTAACTATGATTCCGGCTTCAGCTACTTACTTTAGTGTTGTGGATCTGAAGAATGCTTTCTTTAGCATTCCTATACACAAGGACAGTAGATACTTGTTCGCGGACAGGAGGTCGCCTATTTAGGCTATCTCCTGTCAAAGGAGGGAAGAAGATTGACACCTGAATGAATAAAACACATTTCTGGCATGTCTGTCCCAAATACGCAGAAGGAAGGTAGAACCTTGATAGGTATGGCTTCTTACTGTAGGTTGTGGATCCCAAACGTCTCACTACTGATTAAGCCGATGTTGGCTTTGGCGAAGAAGGGCATTTCTCTGCCATTGCCGTGGAGCACGGAAAACCAGCAATCGCTTGATCGGCTCAAGACTGCATTATGCTCGGCACCAGTTTTGGGCACACCAAATTATGAAAAGGCATTTATGTTGTTTGTGCATGAATGTGATGGATGTGCTTTGGCTGTATTAACGCAGGAACATGGAGGGAAGAATAGGCCATGCAGTTACTTTTCTTCCGCCCTTGATCCTGTAGCATGCGCTTTGCCAAGATGTTTGTGAGCTGTCGCTGCTGCTGCTGTGTCTGTAAAACAGAGTGAGGGAATGGTCCTAGGCCATGATCTAACCCTGATGGTGCCTCACTCTGTAGATGTTCTACTGAACAGAACCCAAACACAACACCTCACTTGTGCACGGTTGACAAGATATGAATTGATCTTGTTTGCTCCTCACGTACAAATTAAGAGGTGTTGTGTTCTTAATCCGGCAGAACTCTTACCTTTCCCGCAAAGGAACTGCTTGCAGTGACGAAGAGTCACATGACTGTCTCTATACTACCGAACAAGAGACAAAGGGTAGAATTGATATGAAAGACACTCCTTCGAACAATCCACAAGGGGAGCTGTTCTGTGACGGCTCCTGCTTCAAACTTCCGGATGGTACATCCACAGCTGCTTATGCAATCAGTTATGCAAACTACATTGAGCACGGTCGTGGAAACCAAGAGAATCACGCAAAATTCCACGCAGGCCGCAGAGATTATAGCAGTGACCCGAACTTGTGAACTTTCCGAAGGGCTTACAGTAAACATATATACTGATAGTCAGTATGCCTTTGGGGTGGTTCACAACTTTGGGAGACTTTGGTCAGAGAGATGGTTCTTAACTTCACATGGTACCTCGATCCAGCATGGCTCCCTAATAGTACAACTGTTCTCAGCGCTTGCGCTCCCTACTCGGTTAGATGTCGTGAAGTGCGCAGCACATCTAAAGGTTATAGATGATATAGGAAAAGGGAATGCTTTCGCTGATCAGATAGCTAAACAGACCGCCATCAATCTCTTTATGGAGATGTATGTTTCAAGGAGAATGTAAATGCCTATGCAATGGATGAGGGTGTTGGGTCCGTAAGGGATATCCAAGCCGATGCCACGTTAGAAGAATCCAAGATGTGGGCTGAGGGCTTGGGGAAACTTGATGACGATGGGTGTTGGGTGGATGTGGTTGAAGGAAAATGGCTACTTCCTGACCCATACGTGATGATGATGGTCATTATGGCACATGGCCCTACACACATATGTGCTCAGAAGGATACGAAAATGCTAGAAAAAGTTTGGGCGAATGACAACATTTCGAAAATAGCTCAGCGCTATGTCCAAGACTGTATGATCTGCTTACAGCACAATGCGGGAAAGGGAACATCAACTCCAAGGGGAAGTTTTGGGCCACCTTCTGTCCCCTTTGAGGTCATCCACTTTGATTTTATTGAAATGGAACGTTGCAATAATTTTAAGTATGTGTTAGTTGTTATCTGTGCTTTCAGCAAATGGGTCGAGGTTTTCCCTGTTAAGGATGCTACAGCCATAACTACTGCAAATCCAATGTTAAAAGAATATTTTCCCAGGTTCGGGCTACCAAGAGTCATCTGGTCGGATAATGGTCCACATTTTGTCGCTGCTGTAATTCTGCAGATATATGCGGCATTACAAATCGACAAACGGTTCCATTCGGCCAGACACGCTCAGAGCGCCGGACTAGTAGAAAGACACAATGGTATCATCAAGAACAAGCTCGCTAAGACGTGTGCCGGCACCAAACTAAAATGGCCGAACACCTTACCGATCGTGTTACTAGCCATGCGTACAACCCCTCAAACTAAGACTGGGCTCTCTCCATTTGAGGTGGTAATGGGGAGACTTGCCAATATCTGGAACCTTCCAAAATGTCGATTTTTTAAAAATGTCGAAAATGTACTTCTTTCAGACTACTGTAGCCAGTTGACTATAAATCTGTATTTGATTTATCAACAGGTGCGAGAGGCTTTACCTGGGTGCTCACCGAGGCATTTGAGCGTTCTTCTTGCCTTGCACCTCGTTGGCGGGGCCCATTCCAGGTCTTGCTGGTCAAACAGAAGGCTGTGCGTGTCGCAGGCAGGAAACATTGGATCCACGCGACGCATCTCAAGAAACTTCCTCACCCAGTGCCACACGATACAGAAGAAACAGAAACCCTCGCTAACGCTGCAACCAACGATCCCGAAGCAGTAAATAGCGTTGAGAGTGCATCAGAGAATCTCTCTGAGCCTGTGAGGCTTGGGGAACCTGCCATTTCGTCTCCACACTCTCCAAAAGTTTCACTTCCAGAAACTGTCGTTCCGGATCTTGAACCTTCACTTGCTCTTGATACGCCGCTTCCAACGGGAAGTGACGACACATTGTTCTCGGATCAATCAGTACCGGGAACAGCAAGGTACAATTTATGTCCAAGGAAATAGACTTACCGCACGGTTCGGCTGTGCATTCAAAGAGGAAAGAAAATTCATCAAGGGCTTGCTTTTTGCCCAAGTAATTGTTTGAGAAAAGGGGATTCTGTTGGCTAGGGTTGTGAAAGGACTAAGATGTTGCACGGCCGGGAGGTCGCCAGCTAATAACACTGGGGTTTCTCATTTGAAGACTGCAATGCCTGCAACCGCTACCGCTCGTACTGAACTGATAAATGATCATGTGACCGGCTGGGAAAATGGACAACTCTCTTGGGCCCCGAAAACTTATTTCTGTCTTTTTATAATGTCGATTGGTTTTATAATAGTAACTGTTGTAGGCCTTTGGTACCTGGAAGAAGTACATCCCTTTGAAACCTTGCTACCAACTGAAAATGTACCCACTGTCCCTACTCCTTTTGTGTATTTGCATACTCTGTCTCCTAGAGACTCCCAGCATGGACAAAGATATCATAACAATACATTGTTACTTATCATGAATGCTACACATGCCATTTTTAATAGGTCCAACTGTTGGGTCTGCTCGCATTTACCGCAACATGGGGATAAGGGGCTAGGTTGGTATATTCATCCTTTACCTTTGACAACTGCTTGTTATGCTTCTCTTGGAGCACTGTTCTTTGGCCGATGGAACGATAGCATCTCGGGGAACTTTGATGGTACTAATTTGAATAGTTTTGAGAAACGTGTTCTGACTCCCCTGGGATGCTCGCTTTTTGCAAATAGGAGCAAGCTTAACGTTGCTTCTATTAGGCCCTCTGATAGACTGTCTCGTCCCTTTCAATTGTTGATTTCCTTCACGATGGCTCTGATAGGCAATAAGGATGCCATGCCTCCTTCATACACTGTTAACCATAGCCCCGATTCAGTTTCTTTCTGCATAGAGAGGAATGGTACTCAGTCAATGGGAGATTTTAAAGGTTGCGCCAACTTTCCGAATTTAACTGGGGAAGACAGACCTTTGTATGTAGGCAAACCTGTCTACTTTGTTTGCGGTAATGTAGCATTTCCATGGTTACCCAGGGATTGGCAGGGAACTTGTTATTTAGGGATCCTGTTACCCGGGGTGTTCATAGCTAGTACTATAGAGGTTTCGAAGGCTCGTCCACGGCGGGACGAGAATGGTGACACTCCAGCACAGGTCTTGGGAGATGTAGCAAAATCAATTTGCCTATATTCTAGCTTCAGCAAACCATTTTACATTGTCCCACTTTCGGTCAGTATAAAATCAATTCCAGATGGAAAGTGGTGATTGTATTGTCTTTGTCTGTTGTTGGAATAGGAATTTATCCTATTTCTTTTGTCTGTGTCATTTTAACCCGAGCAACCTAGGGTCAGTGTGACAATCAATGGGTTATTAAAGAATTGTTTATCCCATTAGATGCCACATGAGTTCCTAAAGAGGAAGAACTGATCCTCTTTACTTTCCTGGGTGTGCTTCTTTTTCTTCCCTTTTTTACTGGTAGTCTCTGCCGATTTAAGTCAATCTGGAGGAGAGTGGTCTGGGACTCACAAGGTTGAATGTATTACACACCATAGAAGTTGGTAATTTCATTCTTATTCTGTCCCTATTAGACAGGCGTTGTAACACCGCAACCTAGCTGAGAGTGCACAGTAGGCAGGGATAGTACTTCTGTTTCGCTCTATCCTTCTGTCTTCAGTCACAGCCTTGTTCTATTCCCTATTTTTTATGAATAGACTGGAGTCCACACCACAGTAAAAACTATTTGGGTTTGGTTTTATTAACTGGACCTTGTCTTGGGTTCTCTTTCGGCTGCTAGTAGCCTGTAATACAGATGTGTGTTGCCTTATCTTTTTGTGTGAACATTATCTACTAAGGGCAATACCCTGTCAATTTTGTAGAAATTGCCCCATTGTTTGGCAAAATCATTCGTGCCATTTTGGGGGCAGATAGCGAATTCCGAAGACATCAGAAGACTAACAAGAGTACTGGAGAGAACCATCAACCGGATCACGGACATACTCTATAATATGATATTAGAACAAAAGGCAATAAGATTAGTAGCACTTCAGAACCGGATGGCATTAGATGTTATTCTGGCTGAACGTGGTGGAGTGTGTAAATTAGTGGGGTCCGCTTACTGTGTTTTCGTGCCAGATTCCTCCCCAACTATCTTCAAGGCAATACAGAATCTGCACGTCCTTAGTTCAGAAGTACATGTTCCCGAGGGAAACTGGGATCTTAGCGCTTGGTTCTGGGACTTCTTGCGATCTTGGTGTTGGAAGGTGTTTTCAGTCTTACTGATCATTTTGGGAATTCTGTTGTTTCTTTGCTGTTGTATCCAGTGTTTACCTAGTATATGTTTATGCTAGGGGGATGTTGCGCACAGGCAATAGGTACAATAGGACATAAGGACATAAGGTACATGCCCCAAATAAAAACTCCAAAAAATATGTGTTAAAGGAAATCTTAGCAGTTGATCTAATGGCAATAGATATTTCCGACAGTGATTCAGGGTGCATGGACGATGATATAGGGAGTTGTTTGCAAGTAGACCAGAAGTAGTTTAGCACTTGGCATAGGCCAAAAGGAGGGTTTGTCAAATGGGAAATTATATTGTGCCTCCTATTATAATGAATATATGTATATTGGCCTACGCCAAGCTGTTTGTAAGCCACTTGCGTAGAAATTCGTGTTGCAAGGTCCCGACCTTAGAATCAATGTAAGCCGCCATTTTAGGTCAATCCGCCATTTAAGATTCTCTCTGCAACGTCACCCGCTGAGCTAAAATGGTGGAGGGTGTCACTCCGAAAGTGTCACATGGCCGTCTTGACCTCTATGTATAAACTAATGTGTAACTTGCCTGCAGGCCACTTGTTAGGGTCATGAACTGAGACCTTGTCCTTCGTTGACCTGTGTGTAAAGGATTACTCGTGTCAGTGAAGCTAATCCGTGAGCATATGTTACGAACAATGTATTCAAATACTGAACTGAGACATTTGTTTAAACTACATTGTATAGATGTTTGAGAAGGTCTCTATAAGAAATCCTAAAGTACACTGTAGCCATTGAGGCTTGCTGGTGAATATATTAAAAGTAAACCCTAAACGTATAGATGTGTGAACTCGGCACAAACCCTAGATCAGTAATGTATTAATGAATATTAACCCACAGTGGGGTTGGACAACATGTTTCCAAAGGTATAAAATGTGCGACTATTCTAATGTACAGCCGCACTCACTGAGCACACTGAACCACGTTGGAGTTCGCTGTGTTGTACTGAGGGCCGATAGCTATATGTTACTTTTGTCCTTTGAAACTGTTCAGTATAAAATAAAGATCTTCGTATGTTCCTTTGTAACCCATGCTTGGTGTATTTCTTTTTGGGGGTACTCAGCCTCGATATTTTCTCTTTGTTTTCACAGTTGGCGCACAAATAGGGACCCTCAAGATTGATGCCGGATTGTCGAAGGTTGACACACCCTATTGGACCGGCATCGGACGGTGTGACAAAATAAGGGGCTCCTTCTGAAAGAGAGGCGACACCTCAGCAGCGCTGCACGACCCGATCCCTGGACGATTAGCATGTGGTCCGAGACGGCATCTTGACGAGGGTCCACTTATCGAGGCGGGCAGATTTGCCGAAATCACCAAACACGAGGTAAGATTAGTTAGGTAAGAATTTTGAAATCCGATCGGACCTCCTTAGGATTGATCAGGTGAGTCGTGACCCGATTCTTAAGTATCCTGATAATTTGTTTTAGAATATTGTATCTGCAAATACAATTATTGACCAGGTAACACCAATATTTTGATATGCCTGAGAAATTGTCTACCTGCTTCAGGGCGTTATCCCGCAGTGATAGGCAATCTTTGGAATTTAGCCGTCCGGCACCACAAAAGGGGTCGCCGGCTTGTACTATGTACTGTAAGCATGGCATTGGAAGTATAGTGTTTAATGATATTTGGCACAGACAAACCAGACATGCCTCCGAACGTCAGTGGCCAATCAATGGTAGTTTTGAAATCCCTCGTATTGAGTATTTACAGTCAATTTTATTAAAGAAAAAGGCTAGACCTGCAGCATTTGATGTTTTGCAGAATTGGAAAAAAGAAGCGTTACAGCAACTTAAGAGTAGAGAAAAACATGCGCGTCGTCATAAAACGAACGTCGAAAAAGCGTTGTTGTATGACCAAGATAAACAGTCTGAGTCAGCTAGGAATATGGATAGGGCTTTCTCACTTGGCATTCAGAAAATCTATCCTTCCAAAGACTTCCATGTTTCTGATGAACTTATTGATAAATTATTAAATGAATGAAGGCCTGGTGCCTCTGCGCCACCTCCGTATGTTCCTCTTCCTGCCTCTTTGCCTCTTCCTGCTGTTATTCCTCCTCTCCTTGCTGTTGTTCCCGTTGTTCCTGCTCCTCCTACTGTTCCTCTTCCTCCAGTTGTTGTTCCTCCACCTATTCCTCCACCTCTTCCTATTGCACCAGTAACAGTACCTCCATTGAATTTGCCTGCTCCCGCTCTTCCAAGTGGTCTTGTACGGCTTGTAGTCGATCAGGGAACGGGGTCAAGGGTTGTCACTCGTAATACTGTGCCTCCAGAGAAGAAACGAGATTTGATTGCATGGGCTAAGCATTGTATAGAGAGGGATGATCGAGTTAATATTTTTGCCACACTTTCTAATATGGATAATTTTCCTGAGAAAAATGTTTTTATTGAAGGTTTAGGGATTCATTTATGTGTAATGTGGGGCAAATTAAATAATGCAGATCTCCCACAAGGGTTGAGGGATCTGAACACTTTAGCGTTTTCAAGAGAAAAGAGCGTGGAGAAAGTACATGAGCATGTTGAGAGGATATTTGAGTATAGAAAGGAGTTGGAAAGGTTACAGAATGAGGATCTTGACGAGGGTAGTATGAATGTACAGAAACGGTTCCTTCCTTGTCGTAAATTGATATCTGAGGAAGTACGAATTTGTACGAAAGACGCGATTAGATGGATTTCAGACATGTCGATAACTTCAGTTGAGGTATATGACACATATAGTCAGTATACGCCAGAAATGCAGAGGAAAGTGATGCAGGTAATGATAGAGTACCTACAGGATGAATGTGTAAAGAGAAAGATTAGTTGTCCCACAGAGTTATTGAGTATTTATAAGAGAGCTTTTTCACTTGACACTTCTTCGACTGCTTTAGCGCTCGACTTGGCTCTGTTGCTTAGTAAGCATTCAAAGTTGCCTACTTCTCAGTTGCCTATGAGGGAGGTTCCTCCAACATTTGTCCCGAAGGTTGAGATTGCGGCCGATCCTGCAACGAATGCGGTTGCTGTGACCATCCCTGCACATGATATATCGCAGTTTGTTCACGTCCTGTTCTCGAGACAGGAACTG
This sequence comes from Ambystoma mexicanum, assembly GCF_040938575.1. Classification (NCBI taxonomy): domain Eukaryota; kingdom Metazoa; phylum Chordata; class Amphibia; order Caudata; family Ambystomatidae; genus Ambystoma; species Ambystoma mexicanum. The sequence continues at coordinate 1,531,839,482 of NC_090922.1, forward strand.
AATACCATTAGACAATCTATTTCTGATATTAGGAAAAATCCAACAGGATTCTATAAACAAATAGAGTCTGTCTTACAGTCCTCAGTATTCACCTTGAGTGATATTGATCTGTTATTTCCTGTACTCCTGTGCCCGTAGATTTGTGGAAACAGGTTAGGACTATAGATGACGTACCAGGGTTGGGAGATACATGGGCTAACATAATTAGACTCGATGGAGCTTTCTCCATGCAAAATTGAAAACCCTAATTCCCGAAAAAATAATTATTTGGGACAAGTTTATGGCCTGTGTCCAAGGGAAGTCTGAGGGTGCTACTGAGTTCTTTAATCGGTTCGAACAGGTATTCCTCGGATTTCAGTGGCCAAGACTTAGGCACAGAGTCTGGGAAAAGATTATTTGTGGACAAATTTGTGCGTGGATTCCTGCCTGACATCCACTCACAATTTATGTCTTCTGAGAGCGCGTGGCAGGCGAAGTCCCAATCAGAAGTACTGCACATGGCTCAGTAGTACGAGAATCGTGTCAATAATGAAAAGGAAAGAGTAGAGAAGACAAAAGGTGATTTAAAGGCTAGTATTATTACAGCAAATTGTTGGAGGCCCTAAAGGGGGTAGTTCGCAGATTAGAGGTCAGTATGTTCCACAAGGGAATGTGCCCTTGGGTCCTGTGAACATTAACCAGTGTGCCTATTGTAGTCAAGAGGGTCATTGGCGTGTACAATGCCCCGTCCTTCGACAAAGGTCGAATAACACATTTGGGTTTATGGGTAGACGATCCAGAGGTCGTCCGGGTGTAGGGGGCACTGGCAGAGGTCAGTTTTCACAAGATCCACAGCAACCTTTTTCACAGGATATTCAGACTTGGAGTGTGGATACTAGAAACATATTTGATCATCCTTCTGCTGCATATCTATATGAAGAGCTTCCTTTGACGATATTCTGTTTCGTTAGGTTTGCCCGAAGCAGGGTTTGGAACCTACGCCTATTCCCGTTAATCAGAAAGGTCCCTATGTTGAAATGGTAGTGGGAAATAGGAAACATCTATTCTTGATAGATACTGGGGCACAGAAGTGTTCCATTGATCATTCTCGGGATTCCAAACATTCCACTGTCAGGCCAAACCAATGTTTCTGTAGGGTTTTCTGGCACACCAGTTGTTTATCCAGTCTCTTCGCCGTTACCTATTTCTTTGGGTCCCTTTACGGACCACTGTCCATTCCTTTTGACTTCGAATTGTGGAGAGAATTTGCTGGGGTTGAATCTGTTGAAGGAATTAAATGCGTTAATTCATTGTTCTTCTGATGGAGTGCATTTGAGGATTTCACCACAGCAACTTTCTGTCTCTCAATTCTTAACCAGACCTTTGCCACCAGAACTCAGAGATGTACCAGAGTGCTTATGGGCAATTGACGATAATGATATTGGCGTTTTACAGATCGAGCCTGTTAAGATAGTCTTGAAGCATGGAATACAGCTGCCACGTATTCCACAATATAACATTTCAGTTGAGGGCGAGCAAGCTTTGAAATGCATCGTTTCCGATTTTGTGCACCGCGGGGTGATTGAGGAAATTGCAGGTAGTTTGTGCAATAGTCCAATTTTACCCGTGTACAAAAAAGGCGATAATGCAATTCCATTTCGTTTCATAATTGATCTACATGCCATCAACAAGGTCGTCCCTCCACAATTTCCAAGTGTGCCTGATGTGACAACAATATTAACTATGATTCCGGCTTCAGCTACTTACTTTAGTGTTGTGGATCTGAAGAATGCTTTCTTTAGCATTCTTATACACAAGGACAGTAGATACTTGTTCGCGGACAGGAGGTCGCCTATTTAGGCTATCTCCTGTCAAAGGAGGGAAGAAGATTGACACCTGAACGAATAAAACACATTTCTGGCATGTCTGTCCCAAATACGCAGAAGGAAGTTAGAGCCTTGATAGGTATGGCTTCTTACTGTAGGTTGTGGATCCCAAACTTCTCACTAGTGATTATGCCGATGTTGGCTTTGACAAAGAAGGGCATTTCTCTGCCATTGCCATGGAGCACGGAACACCAGCAATCGTTTGATCGGCTCAAGACTGCATTATGCTCGGCACCAGTTTTGGGCACACCAAATTATGAAAAGGCATTTGTGTTGTTTGTGCATGAATGTGATGGATGTGCTTTGGCTGTATCAACGCAGGAACATGGATGGAAGAATAGGCCATGCGGTTACTTTTCTTCCACCCTTGATCCTGTAGCATGCGCTTTGCCAAGATGTTTGCGAGCTCTCGTTGCTGCTCCTGCGTCTGTAAAACAGAGTGAGGGAATGGTCCAAGGCCATGATCTAACCCTGATGGTGCCTCACTCTGTAGATGTTCTACTGAACAGAACCCAAACGCAACACCTCACTTCCGCACAGTTGACGAGATATGAATTGATTTTGTTTGCTCCTCACGTACAAATTAAGAGGTGTTGTGTTCTTAATCCGGCTGAACTCTTACCTTTCCTGCAAGGTACTGCTTGCAGTGACGAAGAGTCACATGACTGTCTGTATGCAACCGAACAAGAGACAAAGGGTAGAATTGATATGAAAGACACTCCTTTGAACAATCCACAAGGGGAGCTGTTTTGTGACGGCTCCTGCTTCAAACTTCCGGATGGTACATCCACAGCTGCTTATGCATTCACTTATGAAAACTACATAGAGCACGGTCATGGAAACCAAGAGAATCACGCATAACTCCGCGCAGGCCGCAGAGATTATAGCAGTGACCCGAACTTGTGAACTTTCCGAAGGGCTTACAGTAAACATATATACTGATAGTCAGTATGCCTTTGGGGTGGTTCACAACTTTGGGAGACTTTGATCAGAGAGATGGTTTTTAACTTCACAGGAATCAAGATCCAGCATGGCTCCCTAATAGTACAACTGCTCTCAGCCTTTGCCCTCGGTTAGCTGTCGTGAAGTGCGCAGCACATCGATAGGTTATAGATGATATAGGAAAAGGGAATGCTTTCGCTGATCAGATAGCTAAACAGACCGCCATCAATCTCTTTACGGAGATGTATGTTTCAAGGAGAATGTAAATGCCTATGCAATGGATGAGGGTGTTGGGTCTGTAAGGGATATCCAAGCCGATGCCATGTTAGGAGAATCCAAGATGTGGGCTGAGGGCTTGGGGAAACTTGATGACGATGGGTGTTGGGTGGATGTGGTTGAAGGAAAATGGCTACTTCCTGACGCATCCGTGATGATGATGGTCGTTATGGCCCATGGCCCTACACATATATGTGCTCAGAAGGTTACGAAAATGTAAGAAAAAGTTTGGGCGAATGACAAAATTTTGAAAATAGCTCAACGCTATGTCCAAGACTGTATGATCTGCTTACATCACAATGTGGGAAAGAGAACATCAACTCCAAGGGAAGTTTTGGGCCACCTTCTGTCCCCTTTGAGGTCATCTACTTTGATTTTATTGAAATGGAACGTTTCAATAATTTTAAGTATGTGTTAGTTGTTATCTGTGCTTTCAGCAAATGGGTCGAGGCTTTCCCTGTTAAGGATGCTACAGCCATGGCTACTGCAAAAACCATGTTAAAAGAATATTTTCCCAGGTTCGGGCTACCAAGAGTCATCTGGTCGGATAATGGTCCACATTTTGTCGCTGCTGTAATTCTGCAGATATATGCGGCATTACAAATCGACAAACGGTTCCATTCGGCCAGACACGCTCAGAGCGCCGGACTAGTAGAAAGACACAATGGTATCATCAAGAACAAGCTCGCTAAGGCGTGTGCCGGCACCAAACTAAAATGGCCGAACGCCTTACTGATTGTGTTACTAGCCATGCGTACAACCCCTCAAACTAAGACTAGGCTCTCTCCATTTGAGGTGGTAATGGGGAGACCTGCCAATATCTGGATCCTCCCGAAATGTCGATTTTTAAAAAATGTCAAAAATGTACTTCTTTCAGACTTCTGTAGCCAGTTGACTAAAAATCTGTATTTGATTTATCACCAGGTGCGAGAGGTTTTACCTGTGCGATACGTGGGCCCGGGCCACAGCATTCGTCCCGGGGATTGGGTGCTCACCAAGGCAATTGAGCGTTCTTCTTGCCTTGCACCTCGTTGACGGGGCCCATTCCAGGTCCTGCTGGTCACACCGACGGCGGTGCGTGTCGCAGGCAGGAAACATTGGATCCACGCGACGCATCTCAAGAAACTTCCTCACCCAGTTCCACACGATACAGAAGAAACGGAACCCCTCGCTAACGCTGCAACCAACGATCCCGAAGCAGTAAATAGAGTTGAGAGTGCATCAGAGAATCTCTCTGAGCGTGTGAGGCTTGGGGAACCTGCCATTTCGTCTCCACAGTCACCAAAAGTTTCGCTTCTGGAAACTGTCGTTCCGGATCTTGAACCTTCACTTGCTCTTGATACGCCGCTTCCAACGGGAAGTGACGACACATTGTTCTCGGATTAGTCAGTATCGGGAACAGCAAGGTACAATTTACGTCCTCAGAAATAGACTTACGTCACGGTTTGGCTGTGCATTAAAAGACGAAAGGAAATTCATCAAGGGCTTGCTTTTTGCCCAAGTAATTGTTTGAGAAAAGGGGATTCTGTTAGCTAGGGTTGTGGAAGGACTAAGAAGTCGCGCGGCCGGGTGGTCCACAGCTAATAACACTGGGGTTTCTCATTTCAAGACTGCAATGCCTGCAATCGCTACCGCTCGTACTGAACTGATAAATGATCATGTCACCGGCAGGGAAAATGGACAAATCTCTTGGGCCCCGAAAACGTATTTCTGTCTTTTTATAATGTTGATTGGTTTTATAATAGTAACTGTTGTAGGCCTTTGGTACCTGGAAGAAATACATCCCTTTGAAACCTGGCTACCAACTGAAAATGTACCCACTGTCCCTACTCCTTTTGTGTATTTGCATACTCTGTCTCCTAGAGACTCCCAGCATAGACAAAGATATCATAACAATACATTGTTACTTATCATGAATGCTACACATGCCACTTTTAATAGGTCCAACTGTTTGGGTCTGCTCGCATTTACCGCAACATGGGGATAAGGAGCTAGGTTGGTATATTCATCCTTTACCTTTGACAACTGCTTGTTATGCTTCTCTTAGAGCACTGTTCTTTGGCCGATGGAACGATAGCATCTCGGGGAACTTTGATGGTACTAATTTGAATAGTTTTGAGAAACGTGTTCTGACTCCCCTGGGATGCTCGCTTTTTGCAAATAGGAGCAAGCTTAACGTTGCTTCTATTAGGTCCTCTGATAGACTGTCTCGTCGCTTTCAATCGTTGATTTCCTTCAAGATGGCTCCGATAGGCAATAAGGATGCCGTGCCTCCTTCATACACTGTTAACCATAGCCCCGATTCAGTTTCTTTCTGCATAGAGAGGAATGGTACTCAGTCAATGGGAGATTTTAAAGGTTGCGCCAATGTTGCGAATTTGACTGGGGAAGACAGACCTTTGTATGTAGGCGAACCTGTCTAATTTGTTTGTGGTAATGTACCATGGTTACCCAGGGATTGGCAGGGAACTTGTTATTTAGGGATCCTGTTACCCGGGGTGTTCATAGCTAGTACTATAGAGGTTTCGAAGGCTCATTCACGGCGGGACGAGAATGGTGACACTCCAGCACAGGTCTTGGTAGATGTAGCAAAATCCTTTGTGCCATTTTGGGAGCAGATAACGAATTCCGAAGACATCAGAAGACTAGCGAGAGTACTGGAGAGAACCATCAACCGGACCACGGACATACTCTATAATATGATTAGAACAAAAGGCAATAAGAATAGTAGCACTTCAGAACCGGATGGCATTAGATGTCATTCTGGCTGAACGTGGTGGAGTGTGTAAATTAGTGGGGTCCGCTTACTGTGTTTTCGTGCCAGATTCCTCCCCAACTATCTTCAAGGCAATACAGAATCTGCACGTCCTTAGTTCAGAAGTACATGTTCCCGAGGGAAACTGGGATCTTAGCGCTTGGTTCTGGGACTTCTTGCGATCTTGGTGTTGGAAGGTGTTTTCAGTCTTACTGATCATTTTGGGAATTCTGTTGTTTCTTTGCTGTTGTATCCAGTGTTTACCTAGTATATGTTTATGCTAGGGGGATGTTGCGCACAGGCAATAGGTACAATAGGACATAAGGACATAAGGTACATGCCCCAAATAAAAACTCTAAAGAATATGTGTTAAAGGAAATCTTAGCAATTGATCTAATGGCAATAGATATTTCCGACAGTGATTCAGGGTGCATGGACAATGATACATGGAGTTGTTTGCAAGTAGACCAGAAGTAGTTTAGCACTTGGCATAGGCCAAAAGGAGGATTTGTCAAACGGGAAATTATATCGTGCCTCCTATTATAATGAATATATGTATATTGGCCTATGCCAAGCTGCTTGTAAGCCACTTGCGAAGAAATTTGTGTTGCAAGGTCCTGACCTTAGAATCAACGTAAGCCGCCATTTTAGGTCAATCCGCCATTTTAGGTTCTCTCTGCAAAGTCACCCTCTGAGCTAAAATGGTGGACGGTGTCACTCTGAAAGTGTAACATAGCCGTCTTGACCTCTATGTATAAACTAATGTGTAACTTGCCTGCAGGCCACTTGTTAGGGTCATGAACTGAGACCTTGTCCTTCGTTGACCTGTGTGTAAAGGATTACTCGTGTCAATGAAGCTAATCCGCGAGCATATGTTACAATGTATTCAAATACTGAACTGAGACATTTGTTTAAACTACATTGTATAGATGTTTGAGAAGGTCTCTATAAGAAATCCTAACGTACACTGTAGCCATTGAGGCTTGTTGGTGAATATATTAAAAGTAAACCCTAAACATATAGATGTGTGAACTCGGCACGAACCGTAGATCTGTAATGTATTAATGAATATTAACCCACAGTGGGGTTGGACAACATGTTTTCAGGTATAAAAGGGGCGGCCATTCTAATGTACAGCCCCACTCACTGAGCACACCGAACCACGCTGGAGTTCGCTGTGTTGTACTGAGGGCCGATAGCTATCTGTTACTTTTGTCCTTTGAAACTGTTCAGTATAAAATAAAGATCTTCGTATGTTCCTTTGTAATCCGTGTTCGGTGTATTTCCTTTTTGGGGTACTCAGCCTCGATATTTTCTCTTTGTTTTCACACGTGGAGACTCTTTCCATTATTTGTTTTTGGTGAAAGTGTGGTCTTTCCTTTCTTGTGTTGCACTCCAGCGACCTCGCCATTCAGCACTGGGATGTGCTCTGTTATGATCTGTGCACACGTGCATGGAATGAGGCATTTTTAGAATGTATGCCTTTCTATATATGGATGGTTTTAATACATCATTAGTTGCTGATCATTTTTGAATTATTATTAAAATCATTCTTTCTCATCCTATTGCCCTTGTTCTAGGATTCAGTTGGTGATTTTTCTCTTTGATGACCTTATGAGTGAGTTGTGATTCAGTGTGTCCTTATTCATCCCACTGCGACACCAGTTCTTTTGTTGTTATAAAGTACTTTACCCCAGGTGTCAATGGGTTATGGGGTCAACCTGCCTCTTTGGTTAGATTTCCCACAGATTGTCTGCTACCTTTTTTGAAAATATTTTGCAAGGAACTTGGGGTTGGTCACCCTGAGTTACTTGGGGGCAACCAGACGTGGACTCCCTGCTCACTGTCCTCAGAGAGGCACAGCTTCACCTCACTGATGAGGCCAACAAGGCTGGAACAGGTGTCTTGGGTTGCTGTTGGTACTCTTGTTCAAAGAGGAATTGCCATAGCATTTCGGTGCTGGACTGCCCATGTGGGCAGGACAAAGACTGATATGCAAATGAATATTTCCCATCTGTGAAAGGTACAGTGAGCAAAAAGCGTGTGCTTCAAACTCTCATCTCAGAACAGGTTATCATGCCATGTTTTTTCTGGAGTGGAGCGCCTGCTACCTTTTTTGAAATATTTGCAAGGAACTTGGGGTTGGTCACCTGAGTTACTTGGGGGCAACCAGACGTGGACTCCCTGCTCACTGTGCTCAGAGAGGCACAGCTTCACCTCATTGATGAGGCCCAACAAGGCTGAAACACGTGTCTTGGGTTGCTGTTGGTACTCTTGTTCAAAGAGGAATTGCCATAGCATTTCAGTGCTGGACTGCCCATGTGGGCAGGACAAAGACTGATATGCAAATGGATATTTCCCATCTGTGAAAGGTACAGTGAGCAAAAAGCGTGTGCTGCAAACTCTCATCTCAGAACAGGTTATAATGCCATGTTCTTTCTGGAGAGGAGCGACTGCTACCTTTTTTGAAAATATGTGTCACAGTTTAACCTGAGCTCGAGGATCTACCCCCAGTGATGCCCCAGCCTGGGCCAGCTTGTGGAGTGGCCCCCAGTAATGCACCAGCTGGAGGAGCCGCCCCCAGTGATGCACCAGCTGGAGAGGCTGCCCCCAGTGATGCACCCTCTGGAGAAGCTGCCCCAAGTGATGCACCAGCTGGAGGAACTGCCCCAGTAATGCTCCAGCTGGAGAAGCTGCCCCAAGTGATGCACCAGCTGGAGGAGCCTGCCCACAGTGATGCACCAGCTGGAGGAGCCTGTCCACAGTGATGCACCAGCTGGAGGAGCTGACCCCAGTGATGCATCAACTGGAGGAGCTGTCCCCAGTGATGCACCAGCTGGAGGAGCTGCCCCCAGTGATGCAACAGCTGGAGGAGCTGCCCCCAGTGATGCACCAGCTGGAGGAGCATGGCCCCCGGTGATGCACCAGCTGGAGGACCCTGTCCCCAGTCATGCACCAGCTAGAGGAGGTGCCCCTAGTGATGCACCAGCTGGAGGAGCTGCCCCAGTAATGCACCAGATGGAGGACCTGCCCCCAGAGATGCACCAGCTGGAGGAGCTACCCCCAGAGATACACCAGCTGGAGGGGCTGTACCCAGTGATGCACCAGCTAGAGGAACTGCCCCTAGTGATGCAGCAGCTGGAGGAACCTGCCCCCAGTGATGCACGAGCTGGAGGAGCTGTCCCTAGTGATGCACCAGCTGGAGGAGCCTGCCCACAGTGATGCACCAGCTGGAGGAGCCTGTCCACAGTGATGCACCAGCTGGAGGAGCTGACCCCAGTGATGCATCAACTGGAGGAGCTGTCCCCAGTGATGCACCAGCTGGAGGAGCTGCCCCCAGTGATGCAACAGCTGGAGGAGCTGCCCCCAGTGATGCACCAGCTGGAGGAGCATGGCCCCCGGTGATGCACCAGCTGGAGGACCCTGTCCCCAGTCATGCACCAGCTAGAGGAGGTGCCCCTAGTGATGCACCAGCTGGAGGAGCTGCCCCAGTAATGCACCAGATGGAGGACCTGCCCCCAGAGATGCACCAGCTGGAGGATCTACCCCCAGAGATACACCAGCTGGAGGGGCTGCACCCAGTGATGCACCAGCTAGAGGAACTGCCCCTAGTGATGCAGCAGCTGGAGGAACCTGCCCCCAGTGATGCACGAGCTGGAGGAGCTGTCCCTAGTGATGCACCAGCTGGAGGAACCTGCCCCCAGTGATGCACAAGCTGGAGGAGCTGCCCCTAGTAATGCACCAGCTGGAGGCGCTGCCCGCAGTGATGCAGCAGCTGGAGGAGCTGCCCTTGGTGATGCACCAGCTGGAGGTGCTGCCCCCATTGATGCACCAGATGGAGGAGCTGCCCCCAGTGATGAACCAGGTGGAGCAGCTGCCCTCAGTGATGTATCATCTAGAGGAGCTGCCCCCAGTGATGCGCCAGCTGGAGGATATGCCCCCGGTGATGCACCAGCTGGAGGAGCTGCCCCCAGGGATGCACCAGCTGGAGGAGTTACCCGCAGTGATGCTCCAGCTGGAGGAGCTGTCCCAGTGATGCCCAGATGGAGGAGCTGCCCCCAGTGAAGCCCTGGCTGGAGGAGGTTCCACCCAGTGATTCACCAGCTAGAGGAGCTGCCCACAATAATGCACCAGCTGGAGGAGATGCCCCCAGTGATGCACCATCTGGAGGAGTTACCCCCAGTATTGCACCAGCTGGAGGAGCTGCCCCCAGTGATGCACCAGCTGGAGGATCTTCCCCCCAGTGATGCACCTGCTGGAGGAGCTGCCCCCAGTGATGCACCAGCTGGAGGACCCTGCCCTCAGTGATGCACCAGCTGAAGGAGCTACCCACAGTGATGCACCAGCTGGAGGTGCTGCCCCAGTGATGAACCAGCTAGAGGAGCTCCCCCAGTAATGCACCAGCTGGAGGAGCTGCCCCCAGTGATGCACCAGCTGGAGGAGCTGCCCCCAGAGATACACCAGCTGGAGTAGCTACCCCCAGTGATGCACCAGCTGGAGGAGCTGCCTACAGTGATGCACCAGCTGGAGCAGCTGCCCTCAGTGATGCCCCAGCTGGAGGAACCTGCCCCCAGTGATGCACCAACTGGAGGAGCTGCCCCCAGTGATACACCAGCTGGAGGATCTTCCACCAGTGATGCACCAGCTGGAGGAGCTGCCCCCAGTGATGCACCAGCTAGATGAAGTCTCCCCCCAGCGATGCACCAGCTGGAGGATCCTGCCTTCAGTGATGCACCAGCTGAAGGAGCTACCCACAGTGATGCACCAGCTGGAGGTGCTGCCCCAGTGATGCACCAGCTAGAGGAGATCCCCCAGTGATGCACCAGCTAGAGGAGCTGCCCCCAGTGATGCACCGCTGGAGGAGCTACCCCCAGAGATACACCAGCTGGAGTAGCTGCACCCAGTGATGCACCAGCTAGAGGAACTGTCCCTAGTGATGCACCAGCTGGAGGAACCTGCCCCCAGTGATGCACAAGCTGGAGGAGCTGCCCCTAGTAATGCACCAGCTGGAGGCGCTGCCCGCAGTGATGCAGCAGCTGGAGGAGCTGCCCTTGGTGATGCACCAGCTGGAGGTGCTGCCCCCATTGATGCACCAGATGGAGGAGCTGCCCCCAGTGATGAACCAGCTGGAGGATATGCCCCCGGTGATGCACCAGCTGGAGGAGCTTCCCCCAGGGATGCACCAGCTGGAGGAGTTACCCGCAGTGATGCTCCAGCTGGAAGAGCTGTCCCAGTGATGCCCAAATGGAGGAGCTGCCCCCAGTGAAGCCCTGGCTGGAGGAGGTTCCCCCAGTGATTAACCAGCTAGAGGAGCTGCCCACAGTAATGCACCAGCTGGAGGAGATGCCCCCAGTGATGCACCATCTGGAGGAGTTACCCCAGTATTGCACCAGCTGGAGGAGCTGCCCCCAGTGATGCACCAGCTGGAGGATCATCCCCCCAGTGATGCACCTGCTGGAGGAGCTGCCCCCAGTGATGCACCAGCTGGAGGACCCTGCCCTCAGTGATGCACCAGCTGAAGGAGCTACCCACAGTGATGCACCAGCTGGAGGTGCTGCCCCAGTGATGAACCAGCTAGAGGAGCTCCCCCAGTAATGCACCAGCTGGAGGAGCTGCCCCCAGTGATGCACCAGCTGGAGGAGCTGCCCCCAGAGATACACCAGCTGGAGTAGCTACCCCCAGTGATGCACCAGCTGGAGGAGCTGCCTACAGTGATGCACCAGCTGGAGCAGCTGCCCTCAGTGATGCACCAGCTGGAGGAACCTGCCCCCAGTTATGCACCAACTGGAGGAGCTGCCCCCAGTGATGCACCAGCTGGAGGATCTTCCACCAGTGATGCACCAGCTGGAGGAGCTGCCCCCAGTGATGCACCAGCTAGAGGAAGTCTCCCCCCAGCGATGCACCAGCTGGAGGATCCTGCCTTCAGTGATGCACCAGCTGAAGGAGCTACCCACAGTGATGCACCAGCTGGAGGTGCTGCCCCAGTGATGCACCAGCTAGAGGAGATCCCCCAGTGATGCACCAGCTAGAGGAGCTGCCCCCAGTGATGCACCGCTGGAGGAGCTACCCCCAGAGATACACCAGCTGGAGTAGCTGCCCCCAGTGATGCACCAGCTGGAGGAGCTGCATACAGTAATGCACCAGCTGGAGGAGCTGCCCCCAGTGATGCACCAGCTGGAGGAACCTGCCCCCAGTGATGCCCCAGCTGGAGGAGCTGCTCCCAGTGATGCACCAGCTGGAGGAGCCTCCCCAGTGATGCACCAGCTGGAGGAGCTGCCCCCAGTGATGCACTATCTGGAGGAGCTGCCCCCAGTGATGCACCAGCTGGAGGAGCTGTCCCCAGTGATGCACCAGCTGGAGGAGCTGCCCCAGTGATGCACCAGCTGGAGGACTTGCCCCCAGAGATGCACCAGCTGGACGAGCTGCCCCCAGTGTTGCATCAGCTGGAGGAGCTGTCCCCAGTGATGCACCAGCTGGAGGTGCCCGACCCCGGTGATGCACCAGCTGGAGGACTTGCCCCCAGAGATGCACCAGCTGGACGAGCTACCCCCAGAGATACACCAGCTGGAGGGGCTGCCCCCAGTGATGCACCAGCAGGAGGAGCTGCCCCCAGTGATGTACGAGCTGGAGGAGCTGCCCCCAGTGATGCACTATCTGGAGGAGCTGCCCCCAGTGATGCACCAGCTGGAGGAGCTGTCCCCAGTGATGCACCAGCTGGAGGAGCTGCTCCAGTGATGCACCAGCTGGAGGACTTGCCCCCAGAGATGCACCAGCTGGACGAGCTGCCCCCAGTGATGCATCAGCTGGAGGAGCTGTCCCCAGTGATGCACCAGCTGGAGGAGCTGCCCCAGTGATGCACCAGCTGGAGGACTTGCCCCCAGAGATGCACCAGCTGGACGAGCTACCCCCAGAGATACACCAGCTGGAGGGGCTGCACCCAGTGATGCACCAGCTAGAGGAGCTGCCCCTAGTGAGGCAGTATCTGGAGGAGCTGCCCCCAGTGATGCGCCAGCTGGAGGAGCTGCCCTCGGTGATGCATTATCTAGAGGAGCTGCCCCCAGTGATGCACCAGCTGGAGGATCTGCCCCCGGTGATGCACCAGCTGGAGGAGCTGCCCCCAGGGATGCACCAGCTGGAGGACTTACCCCCAGTGATGCTTGAGCTGGAGGAGCTGTCCCCAGTGATGCCCAGCTGGAGGAGCTGCCCCCAGTGATGCCCTGGCTGGAGGAGGTTCCCCCAGTGATGCACCAGCTGGAGGAGCTGCCCCCAGTGATGCACCAGCTGGAGGAGCTGCCTCTAGTGATGCACCAGCTGGAGGTGCCTCCCCAGTGATGCACCAGCTGGAGGAGCTATCCCCAATGATGCAGCAGCTGGAGGTGCCTGACCCCAGTGATGCACCAGCTGGAGGAGCTGCCCCCAATGATGCACCAGCTGAAGAAGCTGCCCCCGGTGATGCACCAGCTGGAGGATCTTCCCCGCAGTGATGCAGCAGCTGGAGGCACTGCCCCAGTGATGCACCAGCTAGAGGAGCTGCCCCAGTGATGCACCAGCTGGAGGAGCTGCCCCCAGTGATGCACCAGCTGGAGGAGCCTCCCCAGTGATGCACCAGCTGGAGGAGCTGCCCCCAGTGATGCAGCAGCTGGAGGTGCTGCCCCCAGTGATGCCCTGGCTGGAGGAGGTTCCCCCAATGATGCACCAGCTGGAGGAGCTGCCCCCAGTGATGCACCAGCTGGAGGAGCCTCCCCAGTGATGCACCAGCTGGAGGAGCTGCCCCCAGTGATGCAGCAGCTGGAGGTGCTGCCCCCAGTGATGCACCAGCTGGAGGAGCTGCTCCAGTGATGCACCAGCTGGAGGACTTGCCCCAGAGATGCACCAGCTGGACGAGCTGCCCCCAGTGATGTACGAGCTGGAGGACTTGCCCCCAGAGATGCACCAGCTGGACGAGCTGCCCCCAGTGATGCATCAGCTGGAGGAGCTGTCCCCAGTGATGCACCAGCTGGAGGAGCTGCCCCAGTGATGCACCAGCTGGAGGACTTGCCCCCAGAGATGCACCAGCTGGACGAGCTACCCCCAGAGATACACCAGCTGGAGGGGCTGCACCCAGTGATGCACCAGCTAGAGGAGCTGCCCCTAGTGAGGCAGTATCTGGAGGAGCTGCCCCCAGTGATGCGCCAGCTGGAGGAGCTGCCTTCGGTGATGCATTATCTAGAGGAGCTGCCCCCAGTGATGCACCAGCTGGAGTATCTGCCCCCGGTGATGCACCAGCTGGAGGAGCTGCCCCCAGGGATGCACCAGCTGGAGGACTTACCCCCAGTGATGCTTCAGCTGGAGGAGCTGTCCCCAGTGATGCCCAGCTGGAGGAGCTGCCCCCGGTGATGCCCTGGCTGGAGGAGGTTCCCCCAGTGATGCACCAGCTGGAGGAGCTGCCCCCAGTGATGCACCAGCTGGAGGAGCTGCCTCTAGTGATGCACCAGCTGGAGGTGCCTCCCCAGTGATGCACCAGCTGGAGGAGCTATCCCCAATGATGCAGCAGCTGGAGGTGCCTGACCCCAGTGATGCACCAGCTGGAGGAGCTGCCCCCAATGATGCACCAGCTGGAGAAGCTGCCCCCGGTGATGCACCAGCTGGAGGATCTTCCCCGCAGTGATGCAGCAGCTGGAGGCACTGCCCCAGTGATGCACCAGCTAGAGGAGATGCCCCAGTGATGCACCAGCTGGAGGAGCTGCCCCCAGTGATGCACCCGCTGGAGGAGCCTCCCCAGTGATGCACCAGCAAGAGGAGCTGCCCCCAGTGATGCAGCAGCTGGAGCTGCTGCCCCCAGTGATGCCCTGGCTGGAGGAGGTTCCCCCAATGATGCACCAGCTGGAGGAGCTGCCCCCAGTGATGCACCAGCTGGAGGAGCCTCCCTAGTGATGCACCAGCTGGAGGAGCTTCCCCCAGTGATGCAGCAGCTGGAGGTGCTGCCCCCAGTGATGCACCAGCTGGAGGAGCTGCCCCCAGTGATGCATCAGCTGGAGGAGCTGTCCCCAGTGATGCACCAGCTGGAGGAGCTGCCCCAGTGATGCACCAGCTGGAGGACTTGCCCCCAGAGATGCACCAGCTGGACGAGCTACCCCCAGAGATACACCAGCTGGAGGGGCTGCACCCAGTGATGCACCAGCTAGAGGAGCTGCCCCTAGTGAGGCAGTATCTGGAGGAGCTGCCCCCAGTGATGCGCCAGCTGGAGGAGCTGCCCTCTGTGATGCTTAATCTAGAGGAGCTGCCCCCAGTGATGCACCAGCTGGAGGATCTGCCCCCAGTGATGCACCAGCTGGAGGAGCTGCCCCCAGGGATGCACCAGCTGGAGGACTTACCCCCAGTGATGCTTCAGCTGGAGGAGCTGTCCCCAGTGATGCCCAGCTGGAGGAGCTGCCCCCAGTGATGCCCTGGCTGGAGGAGGTTCCCCCAGCGATGCACCAGCTGGAGGAGCTGTCCCCAGTGATGCACCAGCTGGAGGAGCTGCCTCTAGTGATGCACCAGCTGGAGGAGCCTCCCCAGTGATGCACCAGCTGGAGGAGCTACCCCCAATGATGCAGCAGCTGGAGGTGCCTGACCCCAGTGATGCACCAGCTGGAGGCGCTGCCCCCAATGATGCACCAGCTGGAGAAGCTGCCCCCGGTGATGCACCAGCTGGAGGATCTTCCCCGCAGTGATGCAGCAGCTGGAGGCACTGCCCCAGTGATGCACCAGCTAGAGGAGCTGCCCCAGTGATGCACCAGCTGGAGGAGCTGCCCCCAGTGATGCACCAGCTGGAGGAGCCTCCCCAGTGATGCACCAGCTGGAGGAGCTGCCCCCAGTGATGCAGCAGCTGGAGGTGCTGCCCCCAGTGATTCCCTGGCTGGAGGAGGTTCCCCCATTGATGCACCAGCTGGAGGAGCTGCCCCCAGTGATGCACCAGCTGCAGGAGCCTCCCCAGTGATGCAGCAGCTGGAGGTGCTGCCCCAAGTGATGCACTATCTGGAGGAGCTGCCCTCAGTGATGCACCAGCTGGAGGAGCTGTCCCCAGTGATGCACCAGCTGGAGGAGCTGCCCCAGTGATGCACCAGCAGCGAGGACTTGCCCCCAGAGATGCACCAGCTGGAGGAGCTGTCCCCAGTGATGCACCAGTTGGAGGAGCTGCCCCAGTGATGCACCAGTTGGAGGACTTGCCCCCAGAGATGCACCAGCTGGACGAGCTACCCCCAGAGATACACCAGCTGGAGGGGCTGCCCCCAGTGATGCACCAGCTGGAGGAGCTGCCCCAGTGATGCACCAGCTGGAGGACTTGCCCCCAGAGATGCACCAGCTGGACGAGCTACCCCCAGAGATACACCAGCTGGAGGGGCTGCCCCCAGTGATGCACCAGCTGGAGGAGTTACCCCCAGTAATGCACCAGTTGGAGGAGCTGTCCCCAGTGATGCACCAGCTGGAGGTGCCCGACCCCGGTGATGCACTAGCTGGAGGAGCTGCCCCCAGTGATGCACCAGCTGGAGAAGCTACTCCCGGTGATGCACCTTCTGGAGGATCTTCCCCCAGTGATGCACCAGCTGAAGGAGCTACCCCCAGTGATGTATCAGCTGGAGGAGCCGGCCCCCAGTGTTGTACCAGCTGGAGGAGCTGCCCCCAGTGATGTACCAGCTGGAGGATCCTGCCCACGGCTACACGAAGTGATGCACAGACTGGGGGAGCTGCCCCCAGTGATGCACAAGCTGGAGGAGCTGCCCCCAGTGATGTACCAGCTGGAGGATCCTGCCCTCAGTGATGCACCAGCTGAAGGAGCTACCCACAGTGATGCACCAGCTGAAGGAGCTACCCACAGTGATGCACCAGCTGGAGGAGCTGCCCCAGTGATGCACCAGCTAGAGGGGCTCCCCCAGTAATGCACCAGCTGGAGGAGCTGCCTCCAGTGATGCACCAGCTGGAGGAGCTGCCCCCAGTGATGCACCAGCTGGAGGAGCTACCCCCAGAGATACACCAGCTGGAGTAGCTGCCCCAGTGATGCACCAGCTGGAGGAGCTGCCTACAGTGATGCACCAGCTGGAGGAGCTGCCCCCAGTGATGCACCAGCTGGAGGATCTTCCCCCAGTGATGCACCAGCTGGAGGAACCTGCCCCCAGTGATGCACCAGCTGGAGGATCCTGCCCTCAGTGATGCACCAGCTGAAGGTGCTGCCCCAGTGATGCACCAGCTAGAGGAGCTCCCCCAGTGATGCACCAGCTGGAGGAGCTGTCCCCGGTGATGCACCAGCTGGAGGAGCTGCCTACAGTGATGCCCCAGCTGGAGGAGCTGCCTCCAGTGATGCACCAGTTAGAGGAGCTGCCCCAGTGATGCACCAGCTGGAGGAGCTGCCCCCAGTGATGCACCAGCTGGAGGAGCTGCCTCCAGTGATGCACCAGGTGGAGGAGCTGTCCTCAGTGATGCATCAGCTAGAGGAGCTGCCCCCAGAGATGCACCAGCTGGAGGAGCTGTCCCCAGTGATGCCTAGCTGGAGGAGCTGCCCCCAGTGATGCACCAGCTGGAGGAGCTGCCCCCAGTGATGCACCAGCTGGAGGTGCCTGACTCCAGTGATGCACCAGCTGGAGGAGCTACACACAAAGATGCACCAGCTGGAGGATCCTGCCCCCAGTAATGCACCAGCTGGAGGATCTTCCCCCAGTGATGCACCAGCTGGAGGAGCTGCCCCCAGTGATGCACCAGTGGGAGGAGCTGCCCCAGTGATGCACCAACTGGTGGAGCTGCCTCCAGTGATGCACCAGCTGGAGGAGCTGCCCCCAGTGATGGACCAGCTGGAGGATCCTGCCCCCAGTGATGCACCAGCTGGAGGATCTTCCCCCAGTGATGCACCAGCTGGAGGTGCTGCACCCAGTGATGCACCACCTGGAGGAGCTGCCCTCAGTGATGCACCAGCTGGAGGAGCTGCCCCCGGTGATGCACCAGCTGGAGAAGCTGCCCCCAGTGATGCACCAGCTGGATGAGCTTCCCCCAGTGATGCACCAGCTGGAGAAGATGCCCCCAGTGATGCACCAGCTAGAGGAGCTGCCCCAGTGATGCACCAGCTGGAGGATCTTCCCCCAGTGATGCACCAGCTGGAGGAACCTGCCCCCGTGGATGCACCAGCTGGAGGGTCCTGCCCTCAGTGATGCACCAGCTGGAGGTGCTGCCCCAGTGATGCACCAGCTAGAGGGGCTCCCCCAGTAATGCACCAGCTGGAGGTGCCTGACTCCAGTGATGCACCAGCTGGAGGAGCTACACCCAAAAATGCACCAGCTGGAGGATCCTGCCCACAGTAATGCACCAGCTGGAGGATCTTCCCCCAGTGATGCACCAGCTGGAGGAGCTGCCCCCAGTGATGCACCAGTGGGAGGAGCTGCCCCAGTGATGCACAAACTGGAGGAGCTGCCTCCAGTGATGCCCTGGCTGGAGGAGGTTCCCTCAGTGATGCACCAGCTAGAGGAGCTGCCCACAGTAATCCACCAGCTGGAGGAGATGCCCCCAGTGATGCACCATCTGGAGGAGTTACCCCCAGTAATGCACCAGTTGGAGGAGCTGCCCCCAGTGATGCACCAGCTGGAGGTGCTCGACCCCGGTGATGCACTAGCTGGAGGAGCTGCCCCAGTGATGCACCAGCTGGAGAAGCTACTCCCGGTGATGCACCTTCTGGAGGATCTTCCCCCCAGTGATGCACCAGCTGAAGGAGCTACCCCCAGTGATGTATCAGCTGGAGGAGCCGGCCCCCAGTGTTGTACCAGCTGGAGGAGCTGCCCCCAGTGATGTACCAGCTGGAGGATCCTGCCCACGGCTACACAAAGTGATGCACAGACTGGAGGAGCCGGCCCCCAGTGATGTACCAGCTGGAGGATCCTGCCTCAGTGATGCAGCAGTTGGAGGAGCTGCCCTCAGTGATGCACCAGCTGAAGGAGCTACCCACAGTGATGCACCAGCTGGAGGATCTTCCCCGCAGTGATGCAGCAGCTGGAGGCACTGCCCCAGTGATGCACCAGCTAGAGGAGCTGCCCCAGTGATGCACCAGCTGGAGGAGCTGCCCCCAGTGATGCACCAGCTGGAGGAGCCTCCCCAGTGATGCACCAGCTGGAGGAGCTGCCCCCAGTGATGCAGCAGCTGGAGGTGCTGCCCCCAGTGATGCCCTGGCTGGAGGAGGTTCCCCCAATGATGCACCAGCTGGAGGAGCTGCCCCCAGTGATGCACCAGCTGGAGGAGCCTCCCCAGTGATGCACCAGCTGGAGGAGCTGCCCCCAGTGATGCAGCAGCTGGAGGTGCTGCCCCCAGTGATGCACCAGCTGGAGGAGCTGCTCCAGTGATGCACCAGCTGGAGGACTTGCCCCAGAGATGCACCAGCTGGACGAGCTGCCCCCAGTGATGTACGAGCTGGAGGAGCTGCCCCCAGTGATGCACTATCTGGAGGAGCTGCCCCCAGTGATGCACCAGCTGGAGGAGCTGTCCCCAGTGATGTACCAGCTGGAGGAGCTGCTCCAGTGATGCACCAGCTGGAGGACTTGCCCCCAGAGATGCACCAGCTGGACGAGCTGCCCCCAGTGATGCATCAGCTGGAGGAGCTGTCCCCAGTGATGCACCAGCTGGAGGAGCTGCCCCAGTGATGCACCAGCTGGAGGACTTGCCCCCAGAGATGCACCAGCTGGACGAGCTACCCCCAGAGATACACCAGCTGGAGGGGCTGCACCCAGTGATGCACCAGCTAGAGGAGCTGCCCCTAGTGAGGCAGTATCTGGAGGAGCTGCCCCCAGTGATGCGCCAGCTGGAGGAGCTGCCCTCGGTGATGCATTATCTAGAGGAGCTGCCCCCAGTGATGCACCAGCTGGAGTATCTGCCCCCGGTGATGCACCAGCTGGAGGAGCTGCCCCCAGGGATGCACCAGCTGGAGGACTTACCCCCAGTGATGCTTCAGCTGGAGGAGCTGTCCCCAGTGATGCCCAGCTGGAGGAGCTGCCCCCAGTGATGCCCTGGCTGGAGGAGGTTCCCCCAGTGATGCACCAGCTGGAGGAGCTGCCCCCAGTGATGCACCAGCTGGAGGAGCTGCCTCTAGTGATGCACCAGCTGGAGGTGCCTCCCCAGTGATGCACCAGCTGGAGGAGCTATCCCCAATGATGCAGCAGCTGGAGGTGCCTGACCCCAGTGATGCACCAGCTGGAGGAGCTGCCCCCAATGATGCACCAGCTGGAGAAGCTGCCCCCGGTGATGCACCAGCTGGAGGATCTTCCCCGCAGTGATGCAGCAGCTGGAGGCACTGCCCCAGTGATGCACCAGCTAGAGGAGCTGCCCCAGTGATGCACCAGCTGGAGGAGCTGCCCCCAGTGATGCACCCGCTGGAGGAGCCTCCCCAGTGATGCACCAGCAAGAGGGGCTGCCCCCAGTGATGCAGCAGCTGGAGCTGCTGCCCCCAGTGATGCCCTGGCTGGAGGAGGTTCCCCCAATGATGCACCAGCTGGAGGAGCTGCCCCCAGTGATGCACCAGCTGGAGGAGCCTCCCTAGTGATGCACCAGCTGGAGGAGCTTCCCCCAGTGATGCAGCAGCTGGAGGTGCTGCCCCCAGTGATGCACCAGCTGGAGGAGCTGCTCCAGTGATGCACCAGCTGGAGGACTTGCCCCCAGAGATGCACCAGCTGGACGAGCTGCCCCCAGTGATGCATCAGCTGGAGGAGCTGTCCCAGGTGATGCACCAGCTGGAGGAGCTGCCCCAGTGATGCACCAGCTGGAGGACTTGCCCCCAGAGATGCACCAGCTGGATGAGCTACCCCCAGAGATACACCAGCTGGAGGGGCTGCACCCAGTGATGCACCAGCTAGAGGAGCTGCCCCTAGTGAGGCAGTATCTGGAGGAGCTGCCCCCAGTGATGCGCCAGCTGGAGGAGCTGCCCTCTGTGATGCTTAATCTAGAGGAGCTGCCCCCAGTGATGCACCAGCTGGAGGATCTGCCCCCAGTGATGCACCAGCTGGAGGAGCTGCCCCCAGGGATGCACCAGCTGGAGGACTTACCCCCAGTGATGCTTCAGCTGGAGGAGCTGTCCCCAGTGATGCCCAGCTGGAGGAGCTGCCCCCAGTGATGCCCTGGCTGGAGGAGGTTCCCCCAGCGATGCACCAGCTGGAGGAGCTGTCCCCAGTGATGCACCAGCTGGAGGAGCTGCCTCTAGTGATGCACCAGCTGGAGGAGCCTCCCCAGTGATGCACCAGCTGGAGGAGCTACCCCCAATGATGCAGCAGCTGGAGGTGCCTGACCCCAGTGATGCACCAGCTGGAGGAGCTGCCCCCAATGATGCACCAGCTGGAGAAGCTGCCCCCGGTGATGCACCAGCTGGAGGATCTTCCCCGCAGTGATGCAGCAGCTGGAGGCACTGCCCCAGTGATGCACCAGCTAGAGGAGCTGCCCCAGTGATGCACCAGCTGGAGGAGCTGCCCCCAGTGATGCACCAGCTGGAGGAGCCTCCCCAGTGATGCACCAGCTGGAGGAGCTGCCCCCAGTGATGCAGCAGCTGGAGGTGCTGCCCCCAGTGATTCCCTGGCTGGAGGAGGTTCCCCCATTGATGCACCAGCTGGAGGAGCTGCCCCCAGTGATGCACCAGCTGCAGGAGCCTCCCCAGTGATGCACCAGCTGGAGGAGCTGCCCCCAGTGATGCAGCAGCTGGAGGTGCTGCCCCCAGTGATGCACTATCTGGAGGAGCTGCCCTCAGTGATGCACCAGCTGGAGGAGCTGTCCCCAGTGATGCACCAGCTGGAGGAGCTGCCCCAGTGATGCACCAGCAGCGAGGACTTGCCCCCAGAGATGCACCAGCTGGAGGAGCTGTCCCCAGTGATGCACCAGTTGGAGGAGCTGCCCCAGTGATGCACCAGTTGGAGGACTTGCCCCCAGAGATGCACCAGCTGGACGAGCTACCCCCAGAGATACACCAGCTGGAGGGGCTGCCCCCAGTGATGCACCAGCTGGAGGAGCTGCCCCAGTGATGCACCAGCTGGAGGGGCTGCCCCCAGTGATGCACCAGCTGGAGGAGTTACCCCCAGTAATGCACCAGTTGGAGGAGCTGTCCCCAGTGATGCACCAGCTGGAGGTGCCCGACCCCGGTGATGCACTAGCTGGAGGAGCTGCCCCCAGTGATGCACCAGCTGGAGAAGCTACTCCCGGTGATGCACCTTCTGGAGGATCTTCCCCCAGTGATGCACCAGCTGAAGGAGCTACCCCCAGTGATGTATCAGCTGGAGGAGCCGGCCCCCAGTGTTGTACCAGCTGGAGGAGCTGCCCCCAGTGATGTACCAGCTGGAGGATCCTGCCCACGGCTACACGAAGTGATGCACAGACTGGAGGAGCTGCCCCCAGTGATGCACAAGCTGGAGGAGCTGCCCCCAGTGATGTACCAGCTGGAGGATCCTGCCCTCAGTGATGCACCAGCTGAAGGAGCTACCCACAGTGATGCACCAGCTGAAGGAGCTACCCACAGTGATGCACCAGCTGGAGGAGCTGCCCCAGTGATGCACCAGCTAGAGGGGCTCCCCCAGTAATGCACCAGCTGGAGGAGCTGCCTCCAGTGATGCACCAGCTGGAGGAGCTGCCCCCAGTGATGCACCAGCTGGAGGAGCTACCCCCAGAGATACACCAGCTGGAGTAGCTGCCCCAGTGATGCACCAGCTGGAGGAGCTGCCTACAGTGATGCACCAGCTGGAGGAGCTGCCCCCAGTGATGCACCAGCTGGAGGATCTTCCCCCAGTGATGCACCAGCTGGAGGAACCTGCCCCCAGTGATGCACCAGCTGGAGGATCCTGCCCTCAGTGATGCACCAGCTGAAGGTGCTGCCCCAGTGATGCACCAGCTAGAGGAGCTCCCCCAGTGATGCACCAGCTGGAGGAGCTGTCCCCGGTGATGCACCAGCTGGAGGAGCTGCCTACAGTGATGCCCCAGCTGGAGGAGCTGCCTCCAGTGATGCACCAGTTAGAGGAGCTGCCCCAGTGATGCACCAGCTGGAGGAGCTGCCCCCAGTGATGCACCAGCTGGAGGAGCTGCCTCCAGTGATGCACCAGGTGGAGGAGCTGTCCTCAGTGATGCATCAGCTAGAGGAGCTGCCCCCAGAGATGCACCAGCTGGAGGAGCTGTCCCCAGTGATGCCTAGCTGGAGGAGCTGCCCCCAGTGATGCACCAGCTGGAGGAGCTGCCCCCAGTGATGCACCAGCTGGAGGTGCCTGACTCCAGTGATGCACCAGCTGGAGGAGCTACACACAAAGATGCACCAGCTGGAGGATCCTGCCCCCAGTAATGCACCAGCTGGAGGATCTTCCCCCAGTGATGCACCAGCTGGAGGAGCTGCCCCCAGTGATGCACCAGTGGGAGGAGCTGCCCCAGTGATGCACCAACTGGTGGAGCTGCCTCCAGTGATGCACCAGCTGGAGGAGCTGCCCCCAGTGATGGACCAGCTGGAGGATCCTGCCCCCAGTGATGCACCAGCTGGAGGATCTTCCCCCAGTGATGCACCAGCTGGAGGTGCTGCACCCAGTGATGCACCACCTGGAGGAGCTGCCCTCAGTGATGCACCAGCTGGAGGAGCTGCCCCCGGTGATGCACCAGCTGGAGAAGCTGCCCCCAGTGATGCACCAGCTGGATGAGCTTCCCCCAGTGATGCACCAGCTGGAGAAGATGCCCCCAGTGATGCACCAGCTAGAGGAGCTGCCCCAGTGATGCACCAGCTGGAGGATCTTCCCCCAGTGATGCACCAGCTGGAGGAACCTGCCCCCGTGGATGCACCAGCTGGAGGGTCCTGCCCTCAGTGATGCACCAGCTGGAGGTGCTGCCCCAGTGATGCACCAGCTAGAGGGGCTCCCCCAGTAATGCACCAGCTGGAGGTGCCTGACTCCAGTGATGCACCAGCTGGAGGAGCTACACCCAAAAATGCACCAGCTGGAGGATCCTGCCCACAGTAATGCACCAGCTGGAGGATCTTCCCCCAGTGATGCACCAGCTGGAGGAGCTGCCCCCAGTGATGCACCAGTGGGAGGAGCTGCCCCAGTGATGCACAAACTGGAGGAGCTGCCTCCAGTGATGCCCTGGCTGGAGGAGGTTCCCTCAGTGATGCACCAGCTAGAGGAGCTGCCCACAGTAATCCACCAGCTGGAGGAGATGCCCCCAGTGATGCACCATCTGGAGGAGTTACCCCCAGTAATGCACCAGTTGGAGGAGCTGCCCCCAGTGATGCACCAGCTGGAGGTGCTCGACCCCGGTGATGCACTAGCTGGAGGAGCTGCCCCAGTGATGCACCAGCTGGAGAAGCTACTCCCGGTGATGCACCTTCTGGAGGATCTTCCCCCCAGCGATGCACCAGCTGAAGGAGCTACCCCCAGTGATGTATCAGCTGGAGGAGCCGGCCCCCAGTGTTGTACCAGCTGGAGGAGCTGCCCCCAGTGATGTACCAGCTGGAGGATCCTGCCCACGGCTACACAAAGTGATGCACAGACTGGAGGAGCCGGCCCCCAGTGATGTACCAGCTGGAGGATCCTGCCTCAGTGATGCAGCAGCTGGAGGAGCTGCCCTCAGTGATGCACCAGCTGAAGGAGCTACCCACAGTGATGCACCAGCTGGAGGTGCTGCCCCAGTGATGCACCAGCTAGAGGGGCTCCCCCAGTAATGCACCAGCTGGAGGAGCTGCCCCCAGTGATGCACCAGCTGGAGGAGCTGCTCCCAGTGATGTATCAGCTGGAGGAGCTGCCTACAGTGATGCACCAGCTGGAGGAGCTGCCCCCAGTGATGCACCATCTGGAGGAGCTGCCCCCAGTGATGCACCAGCTGGAGGATCCTGCCCTCAGTGATGCACCAGCTGAAGGAGCTACCCACAGTGATGCACCAGCTGAAGGAGCTGCCTACAGTGATGCACCAGCTGGAGGAGCTGCCCCCAGTGATGCACCATCTGGAGGAGCTGCCCCCAGTGATGCACCAGCTGGAGGAGCTGCCTACAGTGATGCCCCAGCTGGAGGAGCTGCCCCCAGTGATGCACCAGCTAGAGGAGCTGCCCTCAGTGATGCACCAGCTGAAGGAGCTACCCACAGTGATGCACCAGCTAGAGGAGCTCCCCCAGTGATGCACCAGCTGGAGGAGCTGTCCCCGGTGATGCACCAGCTGGAGGAGCTGCCTACAGTGATGCCCCAGCTGGAGGAGCTGCCCCCAGTGATGCACCAGCTAGAGGAGCTGCCCCAGTGATGCACCAGCTGGAGGAGCTGCCCCCAGTGATGCACCAGCTGGAGGAGCTGC
Source organism: Ambystoma mexicanum (assembly GCF_040938575.1). Taxonomy (NCBI): domain Eukaryota; kingdom Metazoa; phylum Chordata; class Amphibia; order Caudata; family Ambystomatidae; genus Ambystoma; species Ambystoma mexicanum. The sequence goes on from NC_090922.1 coordinate 1,531,864,595, forward strand.
CTCCAGTGATGCACCAGGTGGAGGAGCTGTCCCCAGGGATGCACCAGCTGGAGGAGCCGGCCCCCAGTGACGTACCAGCTGGAGGAGTTACCCCCAGTGATGCCCCAGCTGGAGGATCCTGCCCACGGCTACACAAAGTGATGCACAGACTGGAGGAGCCGGCCCCCAGTGATGTACCAGCTGGAGGATCCTGCCTCAGTGATGCAGCAGCTGGAGGAGCTGCCCTCAGTGATGCACCAGCTGAAGGAGCTACCCACAGTGATGCACCAGCTGGAGGTGCTGCCCCAGTGATGCACCAGCTAGAGGGGCTCCCCCAGTAATGCACCAGCTGGAGGAGCTGCCCCCAGTGATGCACCAGCTGGAGGAGCTGCTCCCAGTGATGTATCAGCTGGAGGAGCTGCCTACAGTGATGCACCAGCTGGAGGAGCTGCCCCCAGTGATGCACCATCTGGAGGAGCTGCCCCCAGTGATGCACCAGCTGGAGGATCCTGCCCTCAGTGATGCACCAGCTGAAGGAGCTACCCACAGTGATGCACCAGCTGAAGGAGCTGCCTACAGTGATGCACCAGCTGGAGGAGCTGCCCCCAGTGATGCACCATCTGGAGGAGCTGCCCCCAGTGATGCACCAGCTGGAGGAGCTGCCTACAGTGATGCCCCAGCTGGAGGAGCTGCCCCCAGTGATGCACCAGCTAGAGGAGCTGCCCTCAGTGATGCACCAGCTGAAGGAGCTACCCACAGTGATGCACCAGCTAGAGGAGCTCCCCCAGTGATGCACCAGCTGGAGGAGCTGTCCCCGGTGATGCACCAGCTGGAGGAGCTGCCTACAGTGATGCCCCAGCTGGAGGAGCTGCCCCCAGTGATGCACCAGCTAGAGGAGCTGCCCCAGTGATGCACCAGCTGGAGGAGCTGCCCCCAGTGATGCACCAGCTGGAGGAGCTGCCTCCAGTGATGCACCAGGTGGAGGAGCTGTCCCCAGGGATGCACCAGCTGGAGGAGCCGGCCCCCAGTGACGTACCAGCTGGAGGAGTTACCCCCAGTGATGCCCCAGCTGGAGGAGCTGTCCCCAGTGATGCACCAGCTGGAGGAGTTGCCCCCAGTGATACATCAGGTGGAGGAGCTGCCCTCAGTGATGCATCAGCTAGAGGAGCTGCCCCCAGAGATGCACCAGCTGGAGGAGCTGTTCCAAGTGATGCCTAGCTGGAGGAGCTGCCCCCAGTGATGCCCTGGCTGGAGGACGTTCCCCCAGTGATGCACCAGCTGGAGGAGCTGCCCCCAGTGATGCACCAGCTGGAGGTGCCTGACTCCAGTGATGCACCAGCTGGAGGAGCTACACCCAAAGATGCACCAGCTGCAGGATCCTGCCCCCAGTAATGCACCAGCTGGAGGATCTTCCCCCAGTGATGCACCAGCTGGAGGAGCTGCCTCCAGTGATGTATCAGCTGGAGGAGCCGGCCCTCATTGATGCACCAGCTGGAGGTGCTGCCCCAGTGATGCACCAGCTAGAGGGGCTCCCCCAGTAATGCACCAGCTGGAGGTGCCTGACTCCAGTGATGCACCAGCTGGAGGAGCTACACCCAAAGATGCACCAGCTGGAGGATCCTGCCCCCAGTAATGCACCAGCTGGAGGATCTTCCCCCAGTGATGCACCAGCTGGAGGAGCTGCCCCCAGTGATGCACCAGTGGGAGGAGCTGCCCCAGTGATGCACAAACTGGAGGAGCTGCCTCCAGTGATGCCCTGGCTGGAGGAGGTTCCCTCAGTGATGCACCAGCTAGAGGAGCTGCCCACATTAATGCACCAGCTGGAGGAGATGCCCCAGTGATGCACCATCTGGAGGAGTTAACCCCAGTAATGCACCAGTTGGAGGAGCTGCCCCCAGTGATGCACCAGCTGGAGGTGCCCGACCCCGGTGATGCACTAGCTGGAGGAGCTGCCCCCAGTGATGCACCAGCTGGAGAAGCTACTCCCGGTGATGCACCTTCTGGAGGATCTTCCCCCCAGTGATGCACCAGCTGAAGGAGCTACCCCCAGTGATGCCCCAGCTGGAGGAGCTGTACCCAGTGATGCACCAGCTGGAGGAGCTGCCCCCAGTGATGCATCAGGTGGAGGAGCTGCCCTCAGTGATGCATCAGCTAGAGGAGCTGCCCCCAGAGATGCACCAGCTGGAGGAGCTGTCCCCAGTGATGCCTAGCTGGAGGAGCTGCCCCCAGTGATGCCCTGGCTGGAGGACGTTCCCCCAGTGATGCACCAGCTGGAGGAGCTGCCCCCAGTGATGCACCAGCTGGAGGTGCCTGACTCCAGTGATGCACCAGCTGGAGGAGCTACACCCAAAGATGTACCAGCTGGAGGATCCTGCCCCCAGTAATGCACCAGCTAGAGGATCTTCCCCCAGTGATGCACCAGCTGGAGGAGCTGCTCCCAGTGATGCACCAGTGGGAGGAGCTGCCCCAGTGATGCACCAACTGGAGGAGCTGCCTCCAGTGATGCACCAGCTGGAGGAGCTGCCACCATGATGCACCAGCTGGAGGATCCTGCCCCCAGTGATGCACCAGCTGGAGGATCTTCCCCCAGTGATGCACCAGCTGGAGGTGCTGCCCCCAGTGATACACCAGCTGGAGGAGCTGCCCTCAGGGATGCACCAGCTGGAGGAGCTGCCCCCAGTGATGCACCAGCTGGAGGAGCTGCCCTCAGTGATGCACCAGCTGGAGGAGCTGCCCCCAGTGATGCACCATCTGGAGGAGCTGCCCTCAGTGATGATCCAGCTAGAGGAGCTGCCCCCAGTGATGCACCATCTGGAGGAGCTGCCCTCAGGGATGCTCCAGCCTGAGGAGCTGCCCTCAGTGATGCACCAGCTGGAGGAGCTACCCCCAGTGATGCACCATCTGGGGCCAGTGCCACCAAGTGCTGATAGACACTAGCCCTGCACTCCACTCACTGCTGGGATGTCTCAGGGTCCTCCAGGGCCCTGCTTTTAGGTCATTGGAACCAAATGAATGGTGCTCAGTGTCTGGGTTCCATCTTCTCCACTCTTGCGGCGACTCTACTGTGGCGCCAGGAGAATGGTGGCTGTATTCCATATGTGTTACTCTTCATTCCCATCATCCTCTTTCAGACCTGTTTCCGGTTGAAGCACCATTCCTGATCTCTGCCCATTCAGTTTTTGCAGCTTGGACGGTGTTGCCAGGTTGGAAGCAAAACATAAGCTGAATGCCTTTCTAAAACAAGCCCAAAACAAGCTGACTGCCATCCAAATAAGCAGAAAAAAACAAGTGCACAACTAAAACGCTGTAGAAAGGTCTCAAAAATAAGAAACGTAACACAACAGCATAAACATACATAGAGAGAACACTGCAATAGTGTGTTAGAACAAACATGTTTTTTATAATTGCATTTTTCAGACACTTAGTATCTCTTGTTTCCTTTTCTTGGATACATGTTGTTTAAAAGTATATCATTGGATTGTCGGGTCCGTCACCCAAATGGTCCTTGGCTCGTTGGTGAGTCGCTCTCGTTTGGTCCTCAGCTTCTTGAGTCATCACCCTTCTGGTCATTGGCTCCCTTGCATAGTTCCTAGGTAGCACCTCATCATGTATGACAATGTGGGAACGTCTGGCCATCTCCCGCTGAATGCTGGACTGCCATTTATGTCCTTCCCGACATTGATATGGCCTACAAAGACCAGCATGCAAGTGAAAATCAAGGACTGGCTCATATCATCATGCATGAAATGGACGCACTGGGCAGCTATGCCCTTGTGAGTTGCTCCTCTTGACTGTCGCAGCTTTGGTCTTTGCCTCCCTGGTGAGTCGTTCACCTCTGATCAGTGAACTGTCTGGTCTTTGGTGTGACGTTGTCCACTGGTTCTCGGCTCCTCTTGTGCATCGGACCTATGGTCTTTGGCTCCCCTGTGAGTTTAACCTCTGTGCCATCACTTATCTGGTGCTTAGCATGTGGTGTATTGTTGGCTTTGTCAGTTGCTAGTTTATGGTTCAAATCCATCTACATTATACCATTATCCCATGTAAAACTGAGCGCTGCCATGCTTGCTCACATGCCTTGTTCCATTTGGGAAAAAATAGTTCAGCCCGGGTTTTAGCTTTGCATTCTTCAGTGGGCTGTCATAAGGGAGGTTGTGGAAAACTGAAGAGAAACTGTGAGGCCTACATTTTTTTGCTCTCTTATGACCTGATTTAGCAAGAGGTAGCCTAAATTACATATGGCATAACAAGGCATTGATGTAAGCAAATAAATGTGCCCAACTGCGATTTTGTCAAAATGAAAAAGGTTGCCCCCCGTTATTAGGAGTTCTGTTGTGCAAGATACCAAGACAGAAAGCACCTGAAAGTCGTTCTATATCCCACCCTAACAAACAACATCTCTCTAAACACAAAACCCCCACAGAAACAACACAGGTTACACAAAAGCAGCTTACCTGTAGGTACACAAAGTCCTAGAGTCCACCAATTTTCTGGGTCTCAGGCTGTCCGGCTTTAGGCCCGGCCATGGGACCGAAACCGCACTTCTAAACTTCAAAAACCAGAGTGATGACCTCAGGGCCACAGAAAAACTAGCCATCCTCCTAGACTTGTCCGCAGCATTTGACCTGGTGAACGATGACAATCTCTGCCACCACCTCTCAGCCACTGCTAACTTCGCACCGACAGCCACAGCCTAGGTCACTACATTACTCCAAGAAAGAGCGATGAAAGTTTTCTCTGATCAAGCATGTTCTATCCCCAATTTCATTAAGTGCGGTGTCCCTCAAGGATCCTGCATCTCACCTACCCTCTACAACCTACTCATGAGGCCCCTCTTTAGCTTCCTGGAGGCACATGACATCACATATACTAACTATGCTGATGACACACAGATCCTCATCCCCTTACGGGCGACTACAAAACTGACAGCAAAACTCTTAATTCCATCTATGCTGAGAGCCAAACTTGGATGGCGGAAAATTGGTTGTGCCTTTATGGCGAAAAAACAGAGGCCCTCATTACGATGCTGGCGCTAAACCGTGGCGCTATTAGCACCATGGTTGGTACCGGTATCGTAACAAGTCCGCCTATGTTCAATGGGGAAGTACCATCCCATTCCAAGGTTGGCGGAGCGGTAATTCCCCATTGAACATTGGCCCTTCTCCATTCCCATTTTTTCCCCATAGGGCTCAATGGGACTGGGGAAGGCGCTAGACTTAGCGGCACCGTACTTAGCACCAAGCTCCCTTTGCGGGTCCCTACTTTAGCGGCTGGTCTAGACCAGCCGTTCAGGTCGGGTCCCGCAAAGGGACCTCGCAGTAAGGCGCTAATGGGTTAACGGCGCTGCCGCCTTTTACGGCGCCGTTAACCCCTTAGCGCCGGGGTCCTAATGAGGGCCAGACATTATATTCTTAGCGTCAGCAGCACCTCTCAAGAAACTTGACTTAAAATACAACTCTTTTTCAGTTGACAACACCCCCATCAAGGCCTCACATGCGGTGAAAACCTTGACTCAAACCGCTCAATAAACAGACAAGTGAACGCCATCGCATCTGCCACGGCCCACCGCTCTAAACTAATCACGGCAGCTAGACCATTCCAAAGAACACAGAACCGCAATATCATAGCCAGAGCAGTAATTGGGTCTAGGCTAGACTGCTGCAATGGCCTTCTGGCTGACACTTCCTCCAAAGATTTTAGAAAACTTCAGACAGTACAAAACAATGCGCTTAAAGCAGCCACTGGCGTTGCCAAACGTAACCACATATCTGCAACTCGAAAACTTGTCCACTGGCTCCCCGTCATGGAACGCATCTTGTTCAAAACCCTAGCACTCACCCACAAATGTCTGCATGACACCGCTCCACGTAACCTCTCACAAAGGATCGCTAAACCTTCCTCAGAAAGACCCACCAGAACGGCCTACCTAAACAGGATCACCATCCCCAAAAGCCTCAGGGCCAGAGCAGGAAGAGCCAGCTTTCCTGTCATTGCAGCAGCGAACTGGAACTTGCTCCCTCCACACATTAGAAACATTGACCCATAGACAGAATTTAGAAAAGCAGTCAAAACGCTGCTATATGTTTAACTGCATCTTTGAAAGTTTATGTACAAATGTCCTGTATTTTCCTGTATTCACTTGCCTGATTCTGTACCAAGCTAGGCCTCCGCTCGTAACCACGAGCTAAGCCTACAATTCTGTAACTAAGACATATTCTATGCCCTTGGGCTGTAGTGCGCTTTACAAATTAAAGTACATAAATAAATAAATAATGTAATGTACACCACTGGAAGGCATGTGCCCAGTCCACACTAAAGGTCCCAAAATAGTACCATAGCTTACCACAGATGCACAAACTCAATCCTCTGCACTCCTCAAACACCAGTCCGGCATCCACTACAATCAAACAATTTACGTTATGACCCTTGAGTGCAAATTATCTACTGCTTCAGACAACTCACAAAATAAATACAACTTACACACCACAGAGAGACACATCTTCTCACATATTAGTGCCATACCCCGCTTCCTGCAGATCATGAAATTCCAAGAAACAGAGAAAATGGAAGACTATAAACTATGCAAGACCTAGCATAACAGCGCATAACAAAGAGATTCGCTCATTCCCTGCTGTGGCAGTACTTTGGTGACTGGCAGAAAAAGGGGAGGAAATTAATGTTGGCTCTGTTCAGACCAGTGCTGTTTACTAGAAGGAATCATTTGCCCAGGATCACACTGTTTGTTTAAACGGTGGAGCTGGAATGTTAACCCACTGTACAGTTTGGACACTAGAACACATACCTTTCATGTTTCATGTTCGTATTTCAAGGCCCTCATTAATATTGATATACAGAACAGAGCTCTAAAGCTTCCCATGACCATTTGCGAGAAAGCCATCCAGTCCTATTTTGGATTGGAATTTTGGGAATTGTAGTTTTTTTAAACTCTAAGTGGGGGGAAAACTTTAAATTGCAGAATCCTGGTCTGAATGGTCCTCTCACGCATGGGATGGTAACTTGAGCGCTCTGATAATTTTATTTGCAAACTACATATGTCATATTAAAGCAATCTTGTAATATGTCAATTCTGAGAAAAAAATGCTGAAAAGATTATTGGTTTAGGTTTATTTTCCGCTGAATTAATGGAAAAGTAGAAGTACGAGAATGCAAAATAATGCAGGCCGGAAATATATTTTCGTGTTACACTAGCGTGTAAGAATGGTTGTCCCAAACCTCTGGCTTGCTATTGTGAAAAGTCCCTTTCTTGCATGTCAGCGTGACTGACATCATGGCATCAAGGGTCTTTCTCTTCTGCATAAATTCTGGCATTTGGGGTTGATGGGGCAGCTATTGGGAAGTAATGATCTGTGGGGGCCTTTCAGATGCGAAGTCCCATCAGTGCCAAACGCTTAAGCATATGCAAAGGAGGGAGGGGCCCAGGAGGAAGGCAAAGGTGTGATTGCAGGCCATACAGGACAACTAGCTGTTCCAGGGGGGAGGGGGAGGGGGTATTACTGTGCCCTGCTTCACATTCCACCCTATTCCGGGCTTGTCTGTCTGTGTACCTGGTTGTCATGTCTGGCCTTTAGGCCTATTGCTCTTGTTGTCAGAAGGGGCACTGTGCAAGTCCCCCCCCCAGTGTGCTGTCCTCCCCCTGCGTCTCTGTGGGTGGAAGCAGGTGTGAGTGCAAGCACAGGCCGCCCCTCTGCACACTTCCTGGTGCATGATAGCCCCCAGACACTGTGCTGGCACAGGCTCTGCACCTGGCAGAAGCGCGTGCTGGCCCAGCAGCCCAGTGCAGGGCACCCTGTGCAGGTGCAACGAGGCTGCAACGCAAACAGGGCCAATTACACACGCACATCTGCTCAAACAAACGGACAACAATTGCCGCACCCCCCTCCTCCAAATATCATAAGCGAATGTGGGCAAAAAGAAGCGCAAAGTCACTTATAACAAACGCACCTGGCAACCCCTCCCCCAATGGCCCGGTCATGCCCCTAGTAAGATGGCCGCCGCCGCCGCGTTACCATGGGGACCACAAGCGGCAGCCGTCCTTCCTCTCTTTCTCGCACTCTTTTACTCTCCTTGTTCCTATTGGTCTGTGCGACACTGGCCCAGTTCCGCCCCGCAATGACATCGATCGCTTCTGCCCCGCTCTGACGTCACGAGACCGTTGCCGACAGACCCCGTCTCCCCATTGGTGGGTTCTTTAAATGCCCTCTCCCTGATTGGCTGCTGCTGGAGCCGGCGTTTTTGAAAGTGCATCTTGTGCATCTGTGTGTGCCAGGAGTCTGCTTCACCGAGTAGTGCCCGCAGACCGGGGGCACGGGCGGCAGCGGCGGTGGTTCCTCGGGCTCCAGACCCAGCGAAGCGGCAACATCCAGCGCAGGAACCAGTAACAGGTGAGATTCCCGACCTCAGGGTGCACACACCGCTGCACCACTGCATATGCACACCCCTGCTGGTCCCATACCACCACTGCATATGCACACCCCTGCTGGCCCCATACCACCCCTGCACCACTGCATATGCACACCCCTGCTGGCCCCATACCACCACTGCATATGCACACCCCTGCTGGCCCGATACCACTGCATATGCACACCCCTGCTGGCCCCATACCACTGCATATGCACACCCCTGCTGGCCCCATACCACTGCATATGCACACCCCTGCTGGCCCCATACCACCACTGCATATGCACACCCCAGCTGGCCCCATACCACCCCTGCACCACTGCATATGCACACCCCTGCTGGCCCCATACCACCGCTGCATATGCACACCCCTGCTGGCCCCATACCACCACTGCATTAGCACACCCCTGCTGGCCCCATACCACCACTGCATATGCACACCCCTGCTGGCCCCATAGCACTGCATATGCACACCCCTGCTGGCCCCATACCACCACTGCATATGCACACTCCTGCTGGCCCCATACCACTGCGTATGCACACCCCTGCTGGCCCCATACCACCACTGCATATGCACACCCCAGCTGGCACCATACCACCACTGCATATGCACACCCCTGCTGGCCCCTACCACCGCTGCATATGCACACCCCTGCTGGCACCATACCACCACTGCATATGCACACCCCTGCTGGCCCCATACCACCCCTGCACCACTGCATATGCACACCCCTGCTGGCCCCATACCACCCCTGCATATGCACACCCCTGCTGGCCCCATACCACCGCTGCACCACTGCGTATGCGCACCCCTGCTGGCCCCATAGCACTGCATATGCGCACCCCTGCTGGCCCCATACCACCGCTGCACCACTTCATATGCACTCCCCTGTTGGCCCCCAGTGCACGCGGGGCAGGGGCAGGCTCAAGATTTCTGGGAGCCCCCTGCCCACAGCTGGGAAAGCCTGCCTGTGTAGATGGTGCACCGTTTAAGGGGTTCAACGCAGTGGGGCTGTAGCCACAAGGTAAATAGGTTGTATGGGACATAGCTGTGTGATGAGAGCACATATCTGATCACACACAGGCTACAAGGCATGAGAAACACGCACGCGATGCAGCTGTGTGGTGCATAGCCTGGGGGAGACTGAGCACTGATGCCAATTCCCATGTGTGATGTCCCCGGTGTTTTCAGTCAGTTGCTTAACATGCACCAAATCCGGCACTTGCTGAATCCCCAGGCACGTCCACTACCCCATACCAAAGAGCCGGACACGGGGCCGTGAAACATGCCTCTGACCCCAGCCTTTGGTTTGTGAAGAGTGAGGTTTCTTTAGGGAATACGTCTATGAACTCCACCCACCTCCGTCTGTGGCTTCTTTCTGTGTGTTCTCTGTCCTGATGAGCAATGGATGCAGTGGGCAAGAGGCTGCAGTGCGGGGGAGGGGGCTGGCACATGAGCTGCCCCTCACTGGTAAAGTAGAGGGAGCCTGACACCTGCTGAGCTGCTCCCATACCATGCATGCCACCCTGGGGTAGTACTGGCTTTCCGCTGTGGATTCTGGGGCTGTTTGGGCACACAAGTGCCAACACTCCCAAGACCTATCAGGTTGTCCTGTGTGACATATGGGGACTTGGCCATGGGGATTGACTTTTTTGTGTGCAGTTCAGTCGTCATCGTGACTCTTTTTAATGTCGATCTCCGCCCACTGATCGAGTCTTCTAACACATGTGTTCAGTTATCACTGATTCTCACTCCTGCATTTCTCTTTGGCAACTATATTTGACATCTGAGTGCAGTCCCTTTGGGTTCTGTTTGAGCGCCACATGAAAGTAGGGATTTGCCATCTTGGATGCTGACTCCTTCCCCACTTGACTGAGCACAGGTAGGCTTACCGCCAGTGCAGCCCAAGTCATTATGGCAGTAGTATAGATTTTGGCTTCACTCTTGTCTTCAAGAGCACCAGAGAATCGACAGGTGCTCACGTGGGTGGGTTAGCAAGGGAATAGGATGGGGGTTGTGTTCATCTATTGGTGGTCTCCAGGTGCTCACGTGGGTGGGTTAGCGAGGAAAGAGGTATAGGATGGGGGTTGTGTTCATCTGTTGGTGGTCTCCAGGTGCTCACGTGGGTGGGTTACTGAGGGAAGAGGAATAGGATGGGGGTTGTGTTCATCTGTTGGTGGTCTCCAGGTGCTCACGTGGGTGGGTTAGCGAGGAAAGAGGTATAGGATGGGGGTTGTGTTCATCTGTTGGTGGTCTCCAGGTGCTCACGTGGGTGGGTTACTGAGGGAAGAGGAATAGGATGGGGGTTGTGTTCATCTGTTGGTGGTCTCCAGGTGCTCACGTGGGTGGGTTACTGAGGGAAGAGGAATAGGATGGGGGTTGTGTTCATCTGTTGGTGGTCTCCAGGTGCTCACGTGGGTGGGTTAGCGAGGAAAGAGGTATAGGATGGGGGTTGTGTTCATCTGTTGGTGGTCTCCAGGTGCTCACGTGGGTGGGTTACTGAGGGAAGAGGAATAGGATGGGGGTTGTGTTCATCTGTTGGTGGTCTCCAGGTGCTCACGTGGGTGGGTTAGCGAGGAAGAGGTATAGGATGGGGGTTGTGTTCATCTGTTGGTGGTCTCCAGGTGCTCACGTGGGTGGGTTACTGAGGGAAGAGGAATAGGATGGGGGTTGTGTTCATCTGTTGGTGGTCTCCAGGTGCTCACGTGGGTGGGTTACTGAGGGAAGAGGAATAGGATGGGGGTTGTGTTCATCTGTTGGTGGTCTCCAGGTGCTCACGTGGGTGGGTTACTGAGGGAAGAGGAATAGGATGGGGGTTGTGTTCATCTGTTGGTGGTCTCCAGGTGCTCACGTGGGTGGGTTACTGAGGGAAGAGGAATAGGATGGGGGTTGTGTTCATCTGTTGGTGGTCTCCAGGTGCTCACGTGGGTGGGTTACTGCGGGAAGAGGAATAGGTTGGGGGTTGTGTTCATCTGTTGGTGGTCTCCAGGTGCTCACGTGGGTGGGTTACTGAGGGAAGAGGAATAGGATGGGGGTTGTGTTCATCTGTTGGTGGTCTCCAGGTGCTCACGTGGGTGGGTTAGCGAGGAAAGAGGTATAGGATGGGGGTTGTGTTCATCTGTTGGTGGTCTCCAGGTGCTCACGTGGGTGGGTTACTGAGGGAAGAGGAATAGGATGGGGGTTGAATAGGATGGGGGTTGTGTCAGGTGCTCACGTGGGTGGGTTACTGTGGGAAGAGGTATAGGATGGGGGTTGTGTTCATCTGTTGGTGGTCTCCAGGTGCTCACGTGGGTGGGTTACTGAGGGAAGAGGAATAGGATGGGGGTTGTGTTCATCTGTTGGTGGTCTCCAGGTGCTCACATGGGTGGGTTAGCGAGGAAAGAGGTATAGGATGGGGGTTGTGTTCATCTGTTGGTGGTCTCCAGGTGCTCACGTGGGTGGGTTACTGAGGGAAGAGGAATAGGATGGGGGTTGTGTTCATCTGTTGGTGGTCTCCAGGTGCTCACGTGGGTGGGTTACTGAGGGAAGAGGAATAGGATGGGGGTTGTGTTCATCTGTTGGTGGTCTCCAGGTGCTCACGTGGGTGGGTTAGCGAGGAAAGAGGTATAGGATGGGGGTTGTGTTCATCTGTTGGTGGTCTCCAGGTGCTCACGTGGGTGGGTTACTGAGGGAAGAGGAATAGGATGGGGGTTGTGTTCATCTGTTGGTGGTCTCCAGGTGCTCACGTGGGTGGGTTAGCGAGGAAGAGGTATAGGATGGGGGTTGTGTTCATCTGTTGGTGGTCTCCAGGTGCTCACGTGGGTGGGTTACTGAGGGAAGAGGAATAGGATGGGGGTTGTGTTCATCTGTTGGTGGTCTCCAGGTGCTCACGTGGGTGGGTTACTGAGGGAAGAGGAATAGGATGGGGGTTGTGTTCATCTGTTGGTGGTCTCCAGGTGCTCACGTGGGTGGGTTACTGAGGGAAGAGGAATAGGATGGGGGTTGTGTTCATCTGTTGGTGGTCTCCAGGTGCTCACGTGGGTGGGTTAGCAAGGGAATAGGATGGGGGTTGTGTCAGGTGCTCACGTGGGTGGGTTACTGTGGGAAGAGGTATAGGATGGGGGTTGTGTTCATCTGTTGGTGGTCTCCAGGTGCTCACGTGGGTGGGTTACTGAGGGAAGAGGAATAGGATGGGGGTTGTGTTCATCTGTTGGTGGTCTCCAGGTGCTCACGTGGGTGGGTTAGCGAGGGAAGAGGAATAGGATGGGGGTTGTGTTCATCTGTTGGTGGTCTCCAGGTGCTCACGTGGGTGGGTTAGCAAGGGAATAGGATGGGGGTTGTGTTCATCTGTTGGTGGTCTCCAGGTGCTCACGTGGGTGGGTTAGCAAGGGAATAGGATGGGGGTTGTGTTCATCTGTTGGTGGTCTCCAGGTGCTCACGTGGGTGGGTTAGCAAGGGAATTGGATGGGGGTTGTGTTCATCTCTTGGTGGTCTCCAGGTGCTCACGTGGGTGGGTTACTGAGGGAAGAGGTATAGGATGGGGGTTGTGTTCGTCTGTTGGTGGTCTCCAGGTGCTCACGTGGGTGGGTTACTGAGGGAAGAGGAATAGGGTGGGGGTTCTGTTCGTCTGTTGGTGGTCTCCAGGTGCTCACGTGGGTGGGTTAGCAAGGGAAGAGGATGGGGGATGTGTTCATTTGTTGGTGCTTGCAGAACAAGGAGGAATTGGTGTCTGCGTGAGTTGGCTTTCTAATCCTGCTTTGATTCTGAGCACTGGCTTGTGTCCAGATGGGTAAGGCCCAGTGCCTGGAATTCTTTGTGGATCTCTGTTGTGGTGGATGTGGGGCTTGTGGGTTTTTGTGTAAAAATGGTGCATGTCCTTTGTGCCTGTATTGTACTTGGCAAGGTTTGATGAAGAGGCGCCAGAGCAGGAATGATTTGTACAGTGTCAAGCTTCAGTGAATAACAACTAATTTAATTTTAAATGACTGGCTCTAACCAGTGGATAACTTGCAAACGTGGAGTTGCCTCCTGACGGCCAGACAAGAAGACCACCTCCTGGGTAACTGTAGCCGCTACATGGTACGCCCTCCAGACTATTAACAAAGCATTATTGTCTAATGGTATCACGTCTACGAAGTCCTTGCATTGCTTGCTTACCCTTACTAATCTGAACTAGTCCTGGGTTGAAGGTCCCAGAAGCCCATTTTTTGTTTCCCTTTTCCTGGTTCCCTGGGATTACTTCGTCACAGACTCAGATCCTGTTTGTGACCTTGGGTTGTGTTGAACCTCCCAGGGTTAAGGAGCGTGCCCCGTGAGTTTCCTCGCTCACCTGGCTGTGTGGGTACCCCCTTTTGGTGGCAGATCTTTAGAATTGTAGAGGGGTATATCCTACTGCTGGGGTCTGCAACCTATGGCTCACCACATGTTGAGGACTACAGCTCCCATAATCTCATGAAATATACGGGTGGGAGCAGCAGTCAAAACCTCTGGAGGACCAGCCGGTCCCTCGCCCTCTGACTAAAGCAGATGCTTTTGGAGAAGGTAGCACTTAACATCTTGTGGAATATAATCTGGGTACTTCCCACTTTTTTTTATCGGGGGCACAGGGGAGTGCGGGCCTTGTATCAATAGGGAAGACCAAGAACCACGATGCAAGGGAGATTTTCTACCTCACCCTGATCGCCAGAGACTTTTTTTCTGAAGATTCTCTCCTGAGCATTAAAAACGTGTGCGTTATGGATCCTAATTGCAATCCTATTTATGCCTGGGTTAACTGCTAGGTTAATTGTGTCAGTTGTAATCTCACTTGATTTTCAATGTAAAGCTATCAATCAAAATGTCATGGTCCCTTACATTTGTGTCCTCAATCTTAAAAGTATTGCACATACCAAACCGTGATGGTGATAACACCAGGATACAGGAGATCAGTTTACCATTTTTCAATATAGGTTTGCCTGGTACACCATCTTTAACACTGCCAATAGCAATATGCAAATTCTAATAATCAGAAAAAGCCAATCCTTTTCTTTATCGGAAGAACAGTGCTGCAAAAGCAACTGCTGTGGCCATTATCGATCAAGGCGGTTTTTCAATTAGAATTATAGTCGCCTCGATTAATATTCTTACCCACGGCACTTCCCATTTAAGCTTTTCATAACTTGATTAGTCAGAACGAGGAATGTGTTCACCATAGAAGCAGAAGGATTCCAGTACAAAATGACAAGTGATATTGGGTTTGGGGTACGGTCGCCTTGTAAGGTACGTTTTATTGATCTAAGCCATAATGTCTATTTGAGAGAATGTCATACCTCAGTAAGATGTCGCTCACGATGGATACTAGTAAGCCTCCCGATAGGGCGACCGCTGTTTGTTGATGACGCAAATTGTTGAATTACCACATAGCCATCAATAGCTACTGATGCCTGCAATCAAACCTCCTGCAGTGATATCATACTCTGAGCATTAGGTGGCAATCAGACTTATTTATTACTTAAAGCTCCTGACCCCCCTCAAACTCCATGAGGGTACAGTTCTACTATCCACCGCATTTCCTTTCATTGAAGGCCCATGTCCCTGTCACCCAATCTCCCAAAGTCATTTACCAGGATGTTGGGAAGCCATGACTAGTCCTCATGATATGGACATTAGATCGGGATACACTAATTCTACAGATCGGATAAGAGATGGTCCCCACTGACACTTCATTTTCAATGATTCGCCATTCCAACCTTTCGATCCACAATGTGAAGGAGGTCCGCTCAACGTAAGCCCGATATCTTGCATCATAATAACGTGACCAATTTTTCATATTTCTATTTCAGTTAATAGCATTTTAGTAACCATTTTTGAGGAAATGTTTGTTACTTGGCATTTATATAGCACCTTATATATCGTTGGTATGACCTCAAAGCGCTGGTGGGTTGAACGCCCTCGGGAGCCGTAGTTCAAGTCAGTAGAGTGACGTATGGTGCGCGGGTGCACCGGATATGTGTGCAGCTGGTGTAGTTGTTAGATGATAGCTGCTTCTTAGCGATTGTTGTGCTGAAGATATCAGTTGGATGTGTGCAATCTGGTGGGTGGACACCCAGACTGGGTTCTGCTGCGTTAGGCCAGAGGAACGCCTATGCTAGCCGGAATGTGCTTCAGCTAGCGGTGTTTTATTAGGGTGATGAGATGTTCATGGGGTCGTGTTTGTATGTGAACTGCTAGGCCAAATTATGAGGGGTAAAGCTGTGTTCTAGTTGAATGATGGTGTATAGAAGAGAGTAAACGTAGTGGTGTGATATGGTGGTTATCAGTATAAGTGCCGGAGACCAGGCACATGAGCAGGACAGTGGGGACGTACATAGCGACATACATATGTATAGTGACAGGATGGATAGAGGTGTGTGTGTGAATATATGGAATACAGATATATATGGGGATACAGGTACATAGCATATATAGGGCATACAGATATTTGGTAACATCATGCTGCAGAGTCGTCATTGAAATGCAGCATACGTTCCAGTGCTAGGAAGCGATCTTACTCATTGTTGCTGGGGGGAAAAGGGGCTTGCAAATACAGCTTCAGTAGACCAGTACAGTGAGATGGACGGCTCCCTTATTTGTCCCAAGAGCAGAGTGAGACCCCAAAATGTTATCTCAACACTCGTAGTTGGAACCCAAAGGTCTGCTCGGGAATGGGGTTTCAGATTGGCACCTCGTTCCCTCAAGAACTGTTCAGCATACAGATTTGTTTGCTCAACCATATCTGAAATGAACCCATCATCCACACAAAGGTTGAAAAAGTCAATCGGCTCAAAACATCTGTATTTTCTGTGCATCCTGATACTCCAGTGAAAGGTGGCACAACAGGCTGAGCCATTGCTGGGGGGCACCCAGCCAGACTCATTAGCAATGTGATCAAGTGGAATATTCCTTGCATGTCCCCTGAGCTTCGTGTGGGAAGTGCCACACGAGGTGCATGTACCCCCTCCGTTCCCTTCCTCCTCGGATTGGGAGATAGGTTTGTGGGAAATATTGGGTATTGAACTTGTGCTGCTGGCGTGGCCTTGTTTCCAAGGCGAGTGTGTTGTCCCAGTGCTACGCTTCTAACCTAATGCCTGCCCATCTTCACGTGCTGAAGGCGGGAATTGTATACTGTGCATCCAAGAGGTAGTAACTTTGCCCTTCACTCTGCCCCCGCCCCCCCTTCCTAAAAATGTTAATACTGCACTGGTGTTCAGTATAAATATTCTGCATTTTTAAAATGGCATTGGTATACAACTAACTAAAATGGTGTAAGCCGAGATTGGAATCGATATCGTCCTGTCGTGGAGATTTCGGTTCCGCCAATAGACTCATTTACGTTTAGACGCTCTGTCGTCTAATGAAGTGCGTTTTATTTGGTACTTATTTTCCTGAACCTATCCATATTTGTAAGCTACAACAGACGCAATGGGGTGGGCGGGGGTTGCTTCAGAAAACAACTCTTTTGTTGACGTAAGAAGCTTTGCACAAGGCCTATTTTCTTCTTGGCCCTCTGTTATACCCGCCTTGCGTCCCGCTACGCGGTGACGCAAGGCGTTCAAATAAAGGCCCCGTCCCCGCGCCGCAGAGGCAGTTCCGGGGCAAGACAGCAACACGAAAGGTGTCCTTGTCTTTACTGCTCCTGCCGGAGTTGCGCAGCGAGGCCCACCCACACGGGCCTACTCCTACCCTGTTTCCCGCCCGATGCATTGGCAGGAATCGGGGACACAACAGCCCTCTATTTCCTCTCCTCCCATCTGCTTCTGATCAACTGTGCAGGAGTTTAGAAGGACGGATGTTTATGTGGGAGAGTGGATGGCGGCGGAGCGGTCACTGGAAAAACTGATTGTACAGGGATGAAGGGAGTGGTGCTGGGAGGGTCTATGGGAAGGCTGGTGGAATAGTGTACGGGGATGAATGGCATGGTGCTGGGAGGGTCTATGGGAAGGCTGGTGGAATAGTGTACAGGGATAAATGGAGTGGTGCTGGGAGGGTCTATGGGAAGGCTGGTGGAATAGTGTGCAGGGAGTGGTGCTGGGAGGGTCTATGGGAAGGCTGGTGGAATAGTGTACGGGGTGACTGGAGTGGTGCTGGGAGGGTCTATGGGAAGGCTGGTGGAATAGTGTACAGGGATAAATGGAGTGGTGCTGGGAGGGTCTATGGGAAGGCTGGTGGAATAGTGTGCAGGGAGTGGTGCTGGGAGGGTCTATGGGAAGGCTGGTGGAATAGTGTGCAGGGAGTGGTGCTTGGAGGGTCTATGGGAAGGCTGGTGGAATAGTGTGCAGGGAGTGGTGCTGGGAGGGTCTATGGGAAGGCTGGTGAAATAGTGTGCAGGGATGACTGGAGTGGTGCTGGGAGGGTCTATGGGAAGGCTGTGAAATAGTGTGCAGGGATGACTGGAGTGGTGCTGGGAGGGTCTATGGGAAGGCTGGTGGAATAGTGTGCAGGGAGTGGTGCTGGGAAGGTCTATGGGAAGGCTGGTGGAATAGTGTGCAGAGACGTGCATTTGTGGCTGTTGACTGGGCTCGGAGATGTGCCTGTGAGACTGTCTAGGCAGGAGATGGTTACCGCTGCATGCCTTATAACTGCCTGTCTTTCTTCTTAAAGGCCTTGGTGTGGAAAAGATGTTGGGGGCACAACTGTCTGCAGAGATCCAGTGCAGTGCCACCATTGAGCACCTGAATGCATCCGGGCAGTCCACCAAGCGCAAAGCCATGCGCAGTGCCATGCTCACACTTGGCCGCAACGAGTTCCGAGAGATTGTCCTACAAGTCAACGATGGGAAGCTGCCCCAAAACTTTGTGTTGAGGCAGATTAAGCTCTTCTCCCGCTTCCTGCGGGATGGGAAGGGCACAATCCTACTGGTACCCGAGAACATCCAGGTGCTCATTTCCAACTGCCCCCCAAGCAAGCTGAAGCTCTTCATGAAGACTCTTATGGTGAAGCACGAAGTGGAACAGAATGTCAACAAACCAGTCACTGACCGAATGCGGCTGGTCTCTGGCCTTCCGCGTACCTTTGAGACCATTAGTCCAATCCAGTCAAAGGACATCCAGCAGGCAAACGAGCAGCGAGCCAAGGCCAACGAAACGCCTGTGAAGGGGAAAGTACTGGGAGACAGAGGTGTTAATGGGCAACAAAAGCGAGCAAGAACCACGTCCTCCGAGACCTGTGCAGTAAGTTCCCATCAGCCTGAAAGTGTGGGGGGCATGGTGGAGTGCAGTGTTGTTCCTATCATTTATTCCAAGGATTTGCGAGTGATGAGTGCAAGTTCTGAGGTCTGTCTGATATGATACATTTGATATTCATATCACAATGTTGCCAAAGCGCTGTACATGGAACCAATTTACATCAGCACCCAACCAAAAGTTGCTACTCCTTGTTGTGGCTGTGCATGGTGTGATGTGGGTGGTTAGCGCAATATAGTGCTTTGACTATGCTATTGGGAGTGTGGGGGTGGTCTAGAGGGTCTAGTATGTTCTGATAGGGGAACTGAGAAAACGACTACCAAGTCTGCTCTTCAGAGTTATGAAAGCCTTGCATTTTCACAAACCTCACGAGGATAACGTTGACCACAAGAATGAGACCCGCTCAGAAAAAAATTCTGCTTCTAGATCTGCAATGTCACAAGCCCCGAATCTTTGGGGGAAGGGTTTTGAAAGGTATGCCTTTTCATAGGGGTCAGTCGAAAAGCTCCCCCTGGGATCAGGGTCCTTGGGGGACTTTGGCACCACAGCGATTCCCAATTGTGGCATTGCACTTCAAAGGGGAGGAGGTGGGACGGGTATAAAGTGTAGAGGGTGAGGGGCATCAGCTGGATGACTTGGGGGCTGGAAGGGGGTAGGAGGGATAACTGGACCTGAAGTGGCTTTTGGAATTTTGGATGTCTCTTCTGGTCCGGTTGGAGGAGGTGGGCGTTTCTCATCGGGGCTCTGATTTTGAGTAGTGTCTCATGCCTGGGGTGGAGGGGGGATGGGGGATATCGGCATGGCTGTTAAATATTTCTCTTGGCAGAGCAAAATCCATGCAGGTGATCTACAGTTGCCCAGAGACTGAAGTAAGAGTTTACTGCAAGGTCACGGGACTTGGCTGTTATTGGGCTTTAACTGTAGAATTCAGCAGAGCGATGAAGCCTGGTGCTGACCGAGCTCGGACATCCTTCCAAGATGGATGCCATTGTCTGGTGTGGATCTTTGCCATGTTCACAAGGGATCTCTGCTGTAACCCTGCAGTGCGGGGAGTGGGTGCACTCTGTAGCTCCTTCACAACCACAAACCGCGCACCTGATTGCGAGGCCACCGGAAAGACCTCTGCGTTATAACAAACCGCTCGCTGGCTGAGGCAACTTGTTTTTCTGCAGTCCACTTGAGAGCGGTTGCAGGAGGCCTGGCCTGGCCTGATCTTGCGCCCTCTTCCTGCTGCAGTAGCTCATATTGTTCCATATCTATTATGGTATAAATTGCTCTATATTTGATTGTGTGAAGGGAGCCACTGCATCTAGTGGGAAGTGAACAGCCACAGAGCAGCAGAAAAACAATGCTGAAAAAGCTGTGTATAGGTCTGATATATTTTATTTGTATCGCGCTCGTACACAAGTGTTAGGTAGTGGACTGTGCTATGAGTTTGGTGATGGGGGAGGTGATTGTGCAAATGGTACTTGCCCTTCATAAAAACTACTGTGCAATGCTCGTATGCTAGTAGCTAGTACATTTGGCAAGCCCTGGCTTACGGTGTGGATATATTCCAAAGAATTCATCGGGTGAAAGGAGATGAGGTGGGTGGTCGGACCTTGCATCACCTGCTCATTCTAGTGCCTAGTCTACTTCTTGTTTTGACTTTACATTTCCTTTATGCCTACCCTTGTTTAGGTAGCAAATCTGCGGCCCCCAAAGAAGCCCACACTTACGATGCCCACCCGGGCACGGCTCTCCAATGAGCAGATGTTGGTACTGAACACTGTGCTCAGCGGCAAGAATGTTTTCTTCACGGGCAGTGCTGGTAAGAACATCACCTTATTGAGGCTGAATGACTGACCTAGGCGGCGGCTGCTGCTGGAAGCTAACTCCCTATTACTCTGGTTTTAAAAGGAACCGGGAAGTCGTACCTACTGAAGAGGATTGTGGGGTCCCTCCCGCCCAAGAGCACCTACGCCACTGCCAGCACAGGAGTAGCAGCCTGTCACATTGGTGGAACAACGCTACATGCCTTTGCAGGTAAGGCAGGGGCTGGGGTGGGGTGAGGAGGTATCCAGGTGGGCAAGTGGTAGATGGGGCATTCTCTCAGTGGGGTAGCTAGTGATCTGTTGCCTAAGGAAGTAAAACCATAGTTTGAAAGGACACTCTCACTTGGGACCGGCAGGTGCATTTTGGTCATTTAGTCTGGAGTAGCAGAACCAATGGTCTGATGACTCGGAAGCCAGAAGATTGCTTAAATGGCCTTGCACTGTAGAGTTCCACTGCCACATCAGAACAACCGGGAGGCCAGCTTTACTAACTCAGAATATTAGCACTCCAAGATAATCTGCCTGGCCCGTGGCATGCACAAGACCGGCTTCCCGAATGGCAGATTGAAGTGCAATCAATGGGCACTACTATGTTATGGTGACAAGTGTTTTTATCCTGCACATCTGACCTAGTATTGTGCATTGTTTCTGCACAGCTCTTGTGTCACCATGCATAGCTTGTTTGGTAGGGCTTTCCAGTGGTGTTCGGTTTCTGTGTATTGGAAACTGTAATGGTTTTAGTCTGTAGTTTTCACCTAATGGAGATCTGCTTGGGTGTCATGGTTACCTCCTTGTGGTTCTTGTTGGCGTACTGTGACTCTGGCTTAGTGAAAGTGTACAATTGTGAAGTCTGGTCCCATTGGGAGATGTGCGTAGTTAGCATGTATTGAGTACAGTAGCTGAAGACTTCCACCATGCCATTGGTTCATGTTGACGATTTGGTACATTAGGGCTTGGCCGCCTGGTTTATGTTTGAGGTTTGCACTGTTGGAGAGTAGCCTTTTGTATCTGAACGACCAGTGGTGTTCTGTTAATTGAGTGATGTTGAGACTGGTTTGTTGCTCCTACATTGTGTTCAAGTGTTTGCGTTTAGCGATGCTGACATCCGGCACGCTGGTATCTCTTATTTGGTGCGGTTGGTTGCAGGAGCGTTCTATTAGTGAGTTTTGTTGGCAGCATCATGAGACTGTGTGTGGTGGGTTAAGTTGGGTGGTGTTAGTACAGCCGGAGAAGTTTGGCTAAAAGTCCCCATCATGGGGAGTGCAGGTGGTCGCTGATTTGTTCTGTGGTAGCCAAGGGATGGGCAAGGATTTGTTGGGGCGTGGAGAAGATAGTTGGAAGGTGAGGTTGAAGACTGGGATGGGAGAGTTATGCGGTGTGTTTGGTAGAATTTATATCGTCTGTGGAACATTTTGGGGGTCTGTCGGGGAGGATCCCTTTGCGAATTGCTAGATGTGGGTTGTGTGTAACTTGTGCAAGGGCCCCAATCTGATTTAGGGGGTATCTTGCACACCGCTAACCGCGAAATGCAGGTAGATGTCTGAGCTGCAGCCCAGGGACCCTGCAGGGTTTGCGTACTCGAGTGGGAAGGTAATGCTAGTAGAGAAGGGTGGTGGGGGGGGACCTTTGGGACTACCGAGGAGTGGGAAAAGATTTGTCAAAGAATGGTCCATAAAGGTGTGCTCCATTTCTAGGGTCCTTTAAAGAGTGTCTGTCTAGTGCGAAAATGATTTGTGATTTATTTATTTTTAATGGGGACGTGGGGGGGAGGGGGGACCCACCTAACCTCCTGGATGACATTGCAGCTTGACTGTTTTTTTCTTTCACCCCCTCAAGGAATTGGTTCTGGGAAGGGCTCCCTCGAGCAGTGCATTGAGCTGGCCCAGAGACCCGGAGTGCGTCAGCACTGGGTCAGCTGCCACCACCTGATCATCGACGAAGTCTCCATGGTGGAGGGTGAATTCTTCGATAAGCTGGAGGCTGTCGCCAGGTGAGAGGGGTCGCCGCTCCTTTTGATTACTGTGCTTCATGTATGCTTGTGGCAAAGCTTGCTCCATCGTAGTGCTTTAGCTTCCATAACGCTTGTCCTGTGTGTGCGCGCGCTTTACTACTGCTCCCAGGGCAAGGCAGAACTGTAGCAGACGTCTTCTCTCTTTTTGACTGATCTAAACCATCACTTAAGCAGCGCACTTGGCAACAGGGGTTCAACGCAACTTTGGGGGTGGGCCCTTTGAAGACTCTGCCAAACAGCAAGGCTAAGTCAGTCATGTGACCAAGAGTGGGTGGGCACTCAAGGTCATCCTACTTTCGAGTGACTAAACCATATCTGTGTTGTGATAAAAGGTGGTTTGCAACACTGCCACTGCAGTGTGTGCTGGTGAAGCTTACAGAATCTACTTCAGATAGGTCTGTGAGGTTGGCCCTGAAATAAATCATGCACGTTCATGCCAGTTTCCTGCAACATCCAAGAATACAGGACTTTATCTTGAAGCTAACCTTGTGTAAGGATTGGCGAGTGCTCACCATGTTCACCAGTATCCATCGTGGTTGGGCTCCTTGTTTATCACACAGGGTGTCCTCTTTTCGTGCGGAGCGTAGCTCCAAAATCCATTGTGGCGATCAGTTTTTTTTGCCTTGCCTCATTAACTGCGGTGTACCACAGGGGGCTAGTCTGTCTCCCCCTATCCCCACGACCCGCCCCTCTCTCCTGTTTAATCTGTACCTACGGTGTCTATGCACTCTCTTTACCAACCTAGGAGTATTTTTCACCAACTTTGCTGATGACACCCAGCTAGTATTTGAACTGAGTGGGTGCAATAATTCAGATAACACCAAGGTTGCTAACATCTACAACTCAATCGAGGCTTGGATGAAGCCAAACTGGCTCTGTTTAAACGGAAGCAAGACGGAGCTTATGATGTTTGGATCATCCCAGGCTAGGGCCAAAGACGACTCAGACTGTGCTTCCTTTAGCATCAAAGACACACGTATTCTGGTTTCTGACAATGTTAAAATATTGGGTGTCTACCTGCAGGCATCCCTTTGGGGGCAGAGGCTCATATAGCGTACTTAAAAACTGTCAGTACTACCAGGGACTATTAGGGCGCACCAGACAGGTACTGAGTGAAACCAATTGTACCATCATTGCCAGAGCCACGATCCTTTCTAGATTAGATTATGATGCCGTTCTGGTTGGAGCCAACAAGTTTGTAGTGCGCAATGTCAGAATAATGCGGTAAGAACCATTACAATGAAAACGAGGAGAGCACATCACTGAGGATAGAAAGACTCTCCACTGGATAGCCTTAGATGACCACATCGCCTTTAAAGCACTGACCATCGTTCACCATTGCCTTTTATGGTTCTGCCCCTGCATATCTGAAATAACTAATAATCCGAAATGAACCAGGTCAGGCCTTGAGATCTGATGCTTAAGGACTGGTTAAAATCACACGCGCAAAAAAAGCAAATTGACTTGGCCGTTCCTTTGCTACGAAAGTGGCAACTAAATGAAATGAACTAAAGATTACTATCCAATTACCTGACCTTCAGGAAGAAACTGAAAACTATAAAGGACTAGTCCATCGCGAAAATGAATCTGACGTCCCGTATATTTTGTTGTCTGTCTGTGTCTCTGTTCTCGTCCTGATGTGTGCGGGCTTCGGCGTGTTACAAATACAAAATAAATGCCGGAGCGATCCATGGAGTCGAGGGGGGGAGGGGGGGTCAGAAGGGGAGGGGGGGGGAAGTACCTCTGTTCCCTCTGAAATTGTTTTGGAAGACGGTCCAGTACCAGGTTTGTGATCTGGGTTACATGGTGAGAAGTAGAGCTAGCAGGACCGGGGAGCAAATGGGGCAGGCAATTTGGCAGCAAGGTAACTAGCAACCAGGGGAGGATCAGTCTCTGGTAGAGTGGGGATTGCAGGGTGCGTGGAACTAGCCATTCCTTAAGGAGGTGGGTCTTGAGCTCCTTTCTTTCTGATCTGTAGATGTTGCTCGACCATGATGGGTCTGCTTCATTCATGGATTGCAGTAGCCTTCCCCGTATTGACATTTGTCCTACATAAGAGCGTGCATTCATCGCTTCTTGCTGTGTTGGCACTGAGCCTGCTTCTGTGCACTCTCCAATCACCTGCAGGTTTATCTTTGGTAGTTCATTCACACTCTTCCTGTAAAGACCTTGTTTGGCACATTGGATAAAGGGGTGAGGGAACAATGTAGGCCACACCCTGTTATGGACTGCGACATGTGCTATGGCCATAGAACTGCTACCTACTGTGGGAGGGTTTCCATCATGGAACCTGGAGTGCAGAAGTTCAAATCCTAGGAAGGTTCTCCAGGGGGAGGCGGACAGTTGGAGGGAGAGTAATTTTCGTTAGCAGTAGGTGACCTATGCACCTAGGATAATCACTGAAAATGGAGTTCTTACATGAAGCAACGTGTGGACTTCCATGTATTGGTGTCGACCAGCGAGCAGGACCCCTAACCCGTGCTGCTTGTGCCAATGTCGAAGAAGCAGCTGACTACCAGTTCCATGCTGTGCCCTAGGGGAGGCTGAGGTAAGCAGCTACCAGGCAGTGAGTTGACTTGGCAACCCCGTTCCGCGTTCGCCATCGCAGAGGCACCAGTGAGTCCAGGCAAGGCATTTGGGGAGGGGGTGGGGATAGACTAACCAGCATCACTGAGTTGGACGTTCATCCATGGTAAGGCAAGCGTGCTGTAGAAAGCTGTATCGTGAGGGCACTACGTTGACAGCACCCAGCAGCGAACTGATATAGGTGATGTCGGGGTCATAAACCCATTCCAAGCAACGTAGTGATGGCCATCTTTGGGTCGGGCACACTCTGTTCTGTTGTATCCCAGTCCAGTGACCATAACTAGGACGGCCACCTGCTAGTAGTCAGTTGACTGTGCTGGGCAGAACGGCATCAGATGGCTCAAGGAATAAATACATGGAGGAAACGAGAGATCTAGACTGGATAATAGATTCCAATCCCGTGCAGAGACCCACGAGAAGGCAGAATAAATAACTAAAGAAGCAAAGGAAGATATTCCTGTCCAATGGCACATTTACCACTTCGGTTTCTCCCCAATCCTGGACAGCCCATGGTGAGGTGGGACACTTGTCCAAGACTATGTGCTTGCCATCCATGTCCCATGGTTTATTGTGTATAGGAAACGTGCGCTTTTAATGCACAGCTTAGGTTTTGATGGATGCACTACTCTAAAAGGCCTCCAGCAACCTGAAGGGTCAAGCCAGCATTGACACTACTCCCGTATGAAATAATTTTACGCAAAATGGATCTCTGCTTTGAAAAGAAGCCCAGTATTGTGGAAAGATACATTCGTGAACAAGGCTTTGGGAATCATTGAAGATTGTATTACAGGTTTCTGAGATCTGGTGTGACTTGCAATGAACATATGAGCTATCAGTTCATGTTGACAGTTGTAGGGGAGGAATGGCCACGAGGCCCTCCTCACCTACAGCTCCCTCCCCAGGTGAGGACCATGGCTCGGTGGGAGCACCCTCATGCCACCCGGGCCCAGGTGGAGGGGGGTTCACCCGCCGACGACATTGCCCACACGCACCCTGTCTTTGCATTTACCGAAACTTAAGTTAGGCCTAGACGCCATCTTGCACAGCAAACATGGTGTGAGTTCAGCACACTGTAACGAGGCCCCCACCTTTGGAGGGCCTTTCATGCATCTCTGCCGCCTCAGCAGCCCTGGCAGATCCGCTGCGAGCGCGTTCCCATGAGAAAGTCGGAGATGAGCTAAACCCGAGATGCCAACACGGCAACATTATATTAGTAACAATGTGATATTGCACCCCGTATGACCCGGACCGCAAGGCCGGGGCAACGGGGAAAAAAGCTGAAGCATCACTATCTGAAGAAGGTAGAAAATAGTTCAAGTATTGGTATTAATGAACTACCTCTGTTTAAAATGTGAACGAACCATAAAAATGTAACGTTATATGATATCCCTCCAGGTCTGGACTAATGCTGCTATAACCACGGAGAAAGATGTTGACCAAACGTGTAACCTCTATTTGTAAAAGTGTTTTTCAATAGTATGTAGAAACTTGAACTCATATATGTTTTGAATCACCCAAAGCGGCGAGCATCAATCTCTGTAGGCCATAACCTAGATATCCCTCGTATAACGTCTAATGTACATACAATACGCACACAATGTAGTGAACATAATGTTAGGTAATGAAAAGGTACTGGAACCGACTGTATTAAAGAAATGTGTAACGAAAATGAAATATATATATATATATATGTGTGTCTGAATAACGTTAAAATAAGGCAGAACAGTATAAAACTTCTGCATTCACTGATCAGCAACGCACGAGGAAAATACCTTTGTGAGTATATGCAAGGTCATTCCCTCTCCCACCCCACCAAGCCTGCCAGATAAAAAAGCTAAGACTTGTGCTGCGCTCCCTCACCTCCCCCAACCAAGCTGGCGTTACTTCAGAGAGTCAGAGGCCCCGGCGCCGCAACCAAGGCCACAGCCCGCCACCTGTGTTATTTACAGCACGGTAATAAACCCACGGATGAACCCACTGATCTACCAGCACCCTCTCATAAATCCCCACGAACCCCCCCAAGAATCCTGACCCCGTGTAAGGACGACCCCCATCATTGGGACAAGACACAGAGACCCATCTATATAATAACTTCTAACGCAGCAGACAGACATGTATCACTCGGCCCAGGTCCCAGAGCCCCGTCCCGTGACCTAAAATACCGGTCAATAAGACACAGGTAAATCTCACCCCAACCGACAACCACCAGACCTCTCACGAGGTGCATTCCTCATGTGTTGTGTTTATTTTATAAGATAAGCTGGTGAAGCGATTTATTAATGAACGTAAATGTCATTTTCTGAATAACTGTAGTGTGCATGGCCTAGGGCAAATGAGACAGGAAAGGTATTCGTTATTGTCACAGGCTGCCCCAGCACATCAACACCGCATGGATGACCTCAAGCCGGCCTGCCAGGCCCAACCCAACCCACGAGGCTGACCAGTGACGTCGTCCCGCCAAGACCAACCCCGCGCCAGCAACACCTATAGTTAGTCGACACCACCCAATCCCAATTGACTTGTGCCCCCTATAGTGTTTAGGTGTTGATGACGTTTTTTGTATTAGAAATACGCCTGTCTTTGCTATTGTCAGGCAGAGCGCTCTCGTAGGTTGCAGAGTTCTTTGCATGCCTTATCCTTGGATAAACTCCCACTTACGCTCACCCGCACTCTGTCTTGGTCTTATTCCCACTACGGGAGAGTCCCTTATTGTCTCTCATTGCGGGGAGGATCGTGCTGAATTGGGGGCGCTTCCTTTCAGTGGTGACCCCGATAGCGTGATATCTCCAAACTATTTTTCCTAACTCCTTCTTAAACGACCCCCTTGTGGCACGAGAATCTCCGGTCGAGAAGGGATACGCACGGTGAGCCGTCTCCGGGAGGCCGCCCGCCAACGGCGACCGGCACAATAAGAAGTGCGCACTCAATGAGAAAGGGTACGGGATCCCGATTGGAAAAAAATCCCCTTTGAGTGCCGCTCGCCGGAGCCAGGGGCTGACCGTTGAGTTACCGGTGACGCCGCCTGGACGGACCCAGTTTCGGAGAGTATCGGTTCAAGACGGGCACGTGAGTACCGAGTGCGAGTGATCGTCAAGGGGAAAAGAAAGGGAATTGGGAATAACAGAACGGGGACAGGTAGAGGAGAAGAATATCGGGGGTCTACTACAGACGGGTCTTGAAATTTTCTTTATTCTTTCTTTTGCATATGGCCATTAGGAGTAAGAAATAAGTGACGTGGTAGAAGTGACGGAAACCTAGCTCCGAGAGGGGGTGGAAGGCGGCGCCGCATAGTGCTATCTAGACTAGTACTGGGAATATATGAAGAAGTGAGAAATAAGTTATTGGTGTCTAGCAAAAGGAGACACCGGGAATATTTTTTAGTGATTGTGCTCTCTCTCTCTATTTCTTCTTTTTCCATTTCCACGGGGTAGGGGGCGAAAATGAGAAGGGTATAAAGAAGTTAGAACATCTTAAAAAGCGGGGACTCAGTAGTGGCACGTACAGACGTGAACACAGTAACCTTAGCAGGAAAACAGGGACAGCTGGTTAGGGAGGAAAGGGAGGAGAAAGACAAAGAGTGTGAGTGGAAAGCATTGTGAAGGGTGCGCGCACCGTACGAGTGTGAGAGACGAACGGGTGGCCGCGAGGTGGTGTCAGAGAGTGTGGCCATAACCAGTACTTGATCAATTACAAGTGAGATCACATAAGAGTGCCTGGGAATGGGAAGGAGATGAGATATGGTGAGTGAGAAGAGATTTGTGCAGTGAATAACGGTGGGTGATAATTTTAAGAGGTCCGCTCTTGTCTGTGCCATAAAGGAATACATACGCATATTTACAGCTAATAAAAGGTAACGAAAGCGAACGTGGTAGCGCTAGCGATTTAAAGGATGGGGGCTGAAACTCCCTTGTCACACATTTGCAAGAGCTTGCCGGGATATGCTGAACGCATAAATAAATATCATGATCAATGGTTAACAGAATTGAAAGGGGAGGGGTTGCCCCAGATTTGGCCAGAAGGAGGGTCTTTTGACAAAAGCGTTCTTGATATGGTATGTACATGTATTCGCCTCAAGTATAAGGGAAAACAATGGCAGAACAGGAAGGAGATATTAGATCTTTGGAGATTGTTTGAGGAAGTACCCCCACCCAAAGCTCCAGCTCCAAATATTGATTTACCCTCCACCACAGACAATCCACTAATGATCCCGCGAGAGGAAAAGGAACAGTTAAGTACAGAACAGCCTGCGGAAGTGGTTATGTTGTACCCAATATTACCTAAACCAGCCCCTGCAGCAGGATATAGCGACCCGATTTATGTGCCTCCCCCTTCAACCAGCACGCCACAAAGACCAACTGCACCCCCACCATACGAAAACACCAGAGAGCGCACCCAGGGAGGCACACAGAGAGTGGACATAGAGAAGTTAACGAGTGACTTAGAGTCGAGGCTTACAGTGGCACGAGATGAGCTCTCAAGAATAAAAGACATATGTGAACGCACAGCGTGCGCCCCCACACAATCTGGACGCACGTCTAGAGCGTCGAGCGAAAGTAGACAAATTGAGGAAGGATGGAAAAAGGGGGAAATACTGTTCAGAATTGAGGAAGAACCGACCAGGATAATAGAAGTAGGGACAGCAGAAGGAAGCATTGGTGATGTCTCGCGAGAGAGAGGGATCAGAGAGGATTTGTTATGTGATGTCAGAGGAGGGGGGGATGAGAGTGATAGATTGAGCATGGCAGTAGGAGGAGAAGGCGAGGAGCTAGATGGGGCATGTTCACTGGGGACTATAGAGGATGAATGGATAGGACGACTAAGAAATAGGGTGGGGAAGATGGCGTCATTAGAGTCAGCAGTGACTAAGGAAAAGGAAGCTGCAACGGCAAAAGGGAAATTACAACTACCATTACTCCACAGGGGAGGTGGGAGGCCGAACTATATACCGTGGGCTCAGATGGACAAGGCTAACTTAATGAAATTACTACCACAGCTGTCAGGAGGGGCAAGCAAGTGGATATATGCATTTGAGAAACATACCGCGGGTATACCGCTGGCAGTAGGCGATGTGAAAAGCCTACTAGTGTCCGCAGTAGGGGATCAGGCAGACAGAGTGTGGGCTAAAGCGGGTTTTCCAGCTGTAACTTTGGAGTGTGATCGCCATGATGGGGCTTCTTTTAACACCGTGCGAGCAAGGGTGTGGGACGCACTGCGGGAAACCTTCCCAGATACCCCTGATCTGCAGTCAGTAATGCAATGTACCATGAATGATGGGGAGGACGCTATGGATTACATTCTCCGGGTGCAGGAGATGTGGAGAGCGGAAACGGGTACGCCCTGGCACCAATCCACGTCTCTATTTTACTTCATCATTAAAAGAGGGCTCCCAAAGGAAGTGCAAAAGGCACTAGATAAAATAGCAGGTGTTGAGGCAAAAGGCTGGCCGGAGATCCAAAGCATAATAGTACACCATTGTAAACGGATCAAAGAAAGAGAGAGGGAAGTAGCACAGAAAAGGTTGGCGGACGAGGCGAAGTTGGTGCAATCAAAATTGGTGAAGGTCGCAGCAGCGGTAGCGGGACTCCCACTCATACGGGAGGGAGAGGAAGGAGAGGAGGGGCAAATAGCAATACAAGGAAGAATAGCAGCGAATTGGGCAGGACAAGGGCAACGACAGTGGACAGAGCAGGAGCAGAACGGAGGTCCAACGTGGCAAGAGTGGGCCCCAAGAGGAGGAAGAGGTGGGTACAGGGGGCGAAGAGGAGGACAAGGGTATGGAGGAATGGGAGGAAATGGGTGGCAGGGTCCCAGAGGTCCACAGGGGAGCTGTTGGAATTGTGGGAGATGGGGGCATTACTCAAGGGAATGTAGGAGCAGACAAAACAACGGTTTCCAAGAGATAGAACAGTACGGACACCCCCATCCAGGAAGCCCCTACGGCCTCCCCATGGGACAATACCAGCAACCAGACAATGTAGTACAAAGGAGTAACGCACAACTACACGGACATCAATACCGAACACAAACCAGCCCACAGAATAATGACAATGTGCACTACACGCCTGGTAATACTTTCGCCACAGGAGCTAATGGGGCACCAGCCCCCGCACCTTACAGTGGAGTGTCAGTAGTTTCGGGGAACATTTTCGATCAAGGGGGGGCAATGAGACACCCCGCATAGGACAGCCCACAGAGAGCACTTGCGTGTCCAGTACTGTCTACGACC
This sequence comes from Ambystoma mexicanum, assembly GCF_040938575.1. Lineage (NCBI taxonomy): Eukaryota > Metazoa > Chordata > Amphibia > Caudata > Ambystomatidae > Ambystoma > Ambystoma mexicanum. Next base: position 1,531,895,805 of record NC_090922.1, read on the forward strand.
CACAATGCATCAGAGGAACCATTGATAGGAGCGCAGATAGGAGACAAGCAATTCATATTCATGGTGGATTCGGGAGCGGAGAAATCATGCATTAGAGAGGGCCGGTTCCCGTTATCTAATAGAACGTTAGAGACGCAGGGGTTCTCTGGGGCTGTAATTGAAGTTCCTTACACAGAGGTATTGGATGTGACAGTGGGGGGTAAAACAGTGAAAGCACCCTTACTGTACTATGAAAACTCTCCCATCAACTTACTGGGGAGAGATCTCTTGAGCAAACTAAACATGACCATATCATTCACAGGGAGCGGCATCGTATGTTCAACGCCAGGCATATGCCCCCTCCGTATATTAGCAGTAATACACGGCCACACAATAATAAAAGAGATCAGAGGGGTACCAAGAAATGAGGAGATGTTTGTTGAAGGCATGAGAACATTGGCTCTCATAGTACCAGAACTAAAAAGGGTGGAGTGGAGAATACCAGCAGAATTCCTTTTTCGTCCCATAGCAAGCCCTGACACTGCTCTTGGGGAAGTACTATCATTGGATTTGCATGCAATACATGTATCAGCAAACAGAATATGCGTGATTGGTATTGACATGGAAGGGTGTGAGTGGCGGACAGTATTGTGTACAAATGCAAATATCCCCCTGAGAGAGCTCTCGGACGAGGAGCTATTTTCTGACACTGAGGGAGATGGTGAAGTAGTGATGGAACTGGCAATGCCCTGCGACATCGTAGTTACAGCCAGACAAACTAAAGTTGAACTAATGGCGGTAGTAGGAGCACCGCATACATTTTTTGATGAAGACATGAGTTCAGTACCCGCTAACTTATGGACTAATGGCCCCCACGATGTAGGGTTGCTACATGAAGTTCAGCCTGTGGTGATAAAAGTAAAACAAGGAGCAATACTACCCCGGGTGAAACAATATCCACTGTCGCGAGAAGCAGAAGAAGGGATCAGAGAGACAATAGAAGCACTGCTAGCACAGGGTATAATAGTGCCCTCAAACTCCCCATGCAACACATGCATTTACCCAATCAAAAAAGCGAAGGGGGGTTCATGGAGGATGATACAAGATTTACGCCCATTGAACGATGTGGTAATGAAGGAGTTCCCTTTAGTCCCGAACCCGGCGACAATACTGTGCAACATTCCAAAAATAGCATCACACTTCACAGTAATTGACTTAAAAAATGCATTCTTTTCGATTCCCTTGGCAGAAGAGAGCAGGTACTTGACAGCATTTACATTGGGAGGAAGGAGGTTCGAACACTGCAGACTACCACAAGGATATTGCGAGAGCCCAAGCATATTTAACAGGGTACTACATGAAGATCTGGGGAATTTGTCTGTAGAGAGCACAGTGATTCAGTACGTTGATGATTTATTGGTTTGTGCACAGGCTGAGGAAGAATGCAGACAGGACTCGATAACACTCTTGACATTATTGGCAAATAAGGGGTACAAGGTGGACAAGGGGAAGTTACAATACTGTCTGACGGAGGTCCTATACTTGGGTCAGTTGATATCAAAGGATGGCAAGCGAATTATACCAGACAGGGCACAGGCGATTAGAACAATTGGGGAGCCCAAAACAGTAAAAGAGATGCAGAAATTTCTGGGTATGTGTAACTATTGCCGAGCATGGATATTGGACTATGCGGCGTACACAAGGCCCCTGCTACAGGCACTGAAAGAAGCACAACAAGAACACAAACACATAGAATGGACAGAGGTGATGAACACAGCATTTAACTCACTAAAAGAGCTGATATCAAGCGCTCCAGTACTAGCAAACCCAGATTATGGGCGCGAATTCTTCTTATTTTCACACTGCAAAGGAACATTGATGACAGCAGTACTGACACAGAAAACATCCTTAGGGCACAAACCACTAGCTTACTACAGCGGCACCCTAGACGCAGTAATGCAAGGTCATTTCGCCTGCGAGCAATCCCTAGCTGCAGCCGCGTTCGCAATTGAAAAAAGTGCCACGATAGTAATGGGCTGCCCGGTGATACTGTTTGTGGAACACTCACTTTTTGCAATATTAGAGCGAACAAAGAGCACATTGACAACACAACGCGCCACAGCATATGAGATAATACTGTCCAGCGCTAACATCCATATAGTAAGATGTAAAACAGTGAACCCAGCCACATTCATCACAGAGGCATGCACCATAGAGGACATGCAAAACCACAACTGCGCCACGTACACAGGTGACGAAAGTAAGGATACAGTGATTTTTGAAAATGCCCTGACCGAGGGTGAGGTGTATTTTGTGGACGGGTCAGCATCAATCGACATGGAGACAGGAGAAAAGCATGTGGGTATGGCAGTGGTACGATTAGAGGAAGATGAATATGAGATACTAGTACAACACCGCCTCCCATCGCACTATTCAGCGCAAGCAGCAGAACTAATAGCGCTAATAGAAGCATTGCATGCCGCCAAGGGGTGCGCAGTGACCATATATACAGACTCAGCATACATGACAACAACAGTTCACGGCGGGTTGGCCCGGTGGGGGCGGAGAGGGTTTCGGCGAGCAGACGGAACGCCAGTCCAGCATGCAGAATTATTGAAAGAACTGATTGAGGCCCTGCAAGACCCCACGGCAGTGGCCATCGTAAAATGTCAAGCTCATACCGCAAATACAGATTTTATATCTTTGGGGAACGCGGCAGCAGACGCCGCTGCCAAAGCAGCTTCATATCTACAAAAAGGTGAAATAGGAGAGTACATGTTGCACCACACAGCAAGCCAAGAAGTCCCCACAGGATACAACATGATGTCCACACAGGAGATAATAGAGCTGCAAGAGGGAGCTAGTGCAGAGGAAAAATTGCTGTGGACTAAGAGAGGATGCAGCAAATCACCGACTGATTTATTGTGGCGACAAGAGAGTTCAGGAAAAGTGGTAATGCCAATCACGCTGTTAGAAATAGCATTTCAACAACTACACTTTCCTGCACACAACACAAAGAAACACATAATGGCAGAGATACAAGAAGATTGGTTTACACCTTGCCTCCAGGAACACGTCACAAGGTTAGCTCTAGAATGCACGACATGTCAAATTTACAACTCAGGTATGACATTGCGTACACTAAGGGGTACGATACCAAAACCAAGTGGCCCATTCAGAGAGCTCCACATTGATTATGTAGACATGGGAGAAAGGTGTAACGGGGCTCGATACATGATTGTGGTTGTATGTCCATTTTCGAGGTGGGTGGAGGCAGGCCCTTGTGCCCGCCCTGACGCGAAGGGCGCCGCGAAGTTCCTAGTGCGGGAAGTGTTTCCGCGCTGGGGAATTTGCGACGTTATTCGCTCAGATAACGGGACGCATTTTGTTAATGAACTCTTTAAAGAAGTGACTACATTATTGGGAATAAAGCACAAATTATGTTCGATTTATCATCCTCAAAGTAATGGCGTCGTAGAAAAGATAAACGGCCTGTTAAAAAGCAGATTATCAAAACTTTGTTTTTCCCTTAAAAAGACTTGGATGTACTGCCTGCCTTTGGCCTTGTTTGAACTACGAAACCAGCCAAGTAAGGATCACCATTTGTCCCCGCACGAGATCGTCACGGGAAGAAGAATGCACACAGCGCATTCGCCTCTCCGTGAGCGTTCTGATGCACACAGAAGCGCAGCTATATTGGGGGAGGAGTTCACAGAATACCTGCGAAAATTGACACGGGCAGCGCGCGTAATTTCAAAGCAACTAGCCCCCCCCTCGACAAGAGAGGAGGGGAACGCGACTGAACCAAACGGTTTGCCTGAAAAACCACTACAGCTAATGCCTGGTGACCTTATATATGTTAGAAGTTTTGTGCGGAGGTGGAACGCACCACGCTTCCATGGCCCCTATGAGGTAGTGTTTTGCACGCCTACAGCAGTAAAGGTTAAGGGCCTGCGATATTGGGTGCATTTGACAGATGTACGTAAAGCTTACAGCGCTGCGGAGAGTGAGGTGCAGGATGAGGCACAGGCAACAGCGGACGATGAAGTTGTGCGGAATGAATGATTGGAATTTTGTGTGCTTCATGAGATGAACAGTGAACACAATTAGCGCGCAACAAATGTCCTGGACTAAAACATGTACACATGTATATGTAAATTTTCTTTTTACAATTTTTGAAAGTTTTGCGTGGGGTTCTTTTTTCCCTTCCTGTACTCTTTAAGATGTTTTTTATTATTGTTGTTTTTAAAATGTCATGTTTTTTATTATTTATATATATATATAGTAAGGTACGAATAATATTGACTGAAAGCTACCTTGTCTGTCAACAAACCCCCTTCCTCACCCAACCCTATATTTTATCACCGAAACGTTACAATGTGGAAATGCTTACATGTTTGTATTTAATGAACTTTTGTGTCTCAAACAGGATTTATCATGGCATCGAATGGGCAGCCTGCAACTAATAGATATGTTAGATTTAGAGAAATGTTAGTGGCTAGATTAACATATTCATTTGAATGTGGTTTATCAATGTGTGCTATCGTGTTCTTCATCTCAATGTTTTGTCTGGTGTTACACTGGATTATAGCGTTCATCTCTACCGAGATGAACGAGGGGGGAGGGGGGAACAACACCACCCTTGCTCCTGGAACGAAAACAATTCCGACTGTAGGTATCAAAGAAGGTGATTTCTTGATCTGGGATGGATCACACTTTGTGTGGGGATACTATACTACACCACCCACTGCTGTCCTCTCACAATGGAGAACCAAAAATGTAGATAATGACACAATGTCCCAACCTGGAACATACAACAACCACACGATCCCTCCCGCCCCAATTTCAAACAACGATCTCTTGTTTATTAATGAGGATGGAAAAGTGATTATGATGACAGAACACAAGTCCCTATATGAAGAATTAGAAAAGGGGGGTGGGAGGGAGGAAGGGGGGCCTGGTTCTTCACCTCCTATAACGAGAAGGTACAGAAGAAGGGAGAAAAGTAGGCGGAGAAGAGAGACTGGTGGAAAAGGGTATGATGAGTATTATGGGCTAGGGTTAGACAAAATGGAAGACCCACGACACCCTCACCAAGCAAATAAATGGTATGCAGATATGAGCACAACAGCTAAACAAACAACCAATGAGAGCTGTTATGTCTGCTCACTTATCCCCCATGCATCAGGCACACCTAAAGTATTGTTGCCACGAGAATTGCCCATTGTGGATGCCCAATGTCTCCTTCATCTCACGCTGTGTAGAATAAAGAACACTTTCCAAGCACACGATGTCTCTTTCAGAATGGTACAGAACAACAAAACGTGCTATTCGCAAGCGTCTGGAGTGATCTGCCTTAAAGAACCTTTCTTTGCAATACAAGGGACACTGTTTTCCGAAAGCAAATGGAAAGACGAAGAAGTGCTGTGCAAGGCAGAAGCACTGAAGGGTGTTCAACCGGAAAAGTTGCGGTGGATGGAAAGAACGTGCTTGCCAATATGGAAAGAACACATCCCTAAATTAACATGGGTAACAGCGATGGAAAAACCCTTTAAGCTACAAAGTGAAATACAAAACGAACTATGTTTCAAGGGAGAAGGAAAAATGGCAATAGGAACGAACAAGAACTGTAACAAAACTCTCACCATCCCAGATATGAAAAAAGGAACAGCAGCACTAATGGACACCTACTGGGTATGCGGGAACAAGGCGTACCTGCACCTTCCCCAATCATGGAGTGGTAGCTGCTCAATGGCCACTTTGCATTCAACACTAATGGTGATTCCCGAAAGCCATATTGACAGAAGTAACACGATGAACGAAGGCTTGAACCAGAATGCAGCGTCTCCAACTACACAAGCGCACCTTTATGTCCTGTCCTCCGGAGGGAAAGGAGAAGAGCTCTCAAGGAACAAGCGAGCCTCGAACTACATATCACAAGCATCATCTGATTTATTGGCACAGATCCCAGACAAGTATCGCCTGTTCAGCTCCGTGGAAACATTCTTTGCTTCACTAGTATCAAGTGTCCAAGCAAGAGCAAATGCAAAATGGCTCCAGATCACACGGTGGGAACTGATCCAGTTGGCCAATGACACTGAAGAAGGGTTTAACATAATAAAGGTGGAACTACGAGCTCTGCGATTAATGACCATGCAAAACAGGTATGTTCTAGACCTGTTAACAGCAATCGATGGAGGTGTTTGCCGAAAAATAGGAAGTGCATGCTGCACGTTCGTACCTTCCGAAGACGCAGAAAATGGGTCCCTGTCCCACGTTATTGAAGCAGTACATAACCTGGGCGAGAAGATGAAAATGGAAGGTGGAGCTGAGGATAGCTCGTGGTTCGACAATATCTTCTCTTGGGTTCCCTCATGGCTTGGAGTGACAATGAAGTTCCTGATACCAATAGTGGTGATCATCCTTGTGATGTTCTGCCTGTGCCAGGTGGGCCTCCGATGTTGTGCTAATGCAGTCCCTAACGGTGCAATGATGATGGTGACAATGGGCAACTCCGGTGGTACAATTAAAGCAACACAAGAAGTACATGTGCAGACAGGAACAGACAACACCCCCAGGTACCAGTTAGTGCCTATGTGCCGTGACAAGTACATAGTAGATAAGCTATGGCACACCACGATTAAAGAACCACGAGACGTAGAACTGGAATGGTATGAGGAGGTCTGGGTAGATCTGGAAGAGACCGGCGACTGTATATATTTGACATGTACACCAGACGAGTATGCTAGGAGAGGTGAGAGCTTAAGGGGGGTGTGCAGAGCATGGATGCCTATAAAAGGAACCCCTGCATGGGATGGTGCAGTGTTAGAAGAACAAGAATGTAGAAGATTAGAAGAGCTAAAGAAATTCGTTACTTTAAGTAACGAAAGGGGGGAAATGTAGGGGAGGAATGGCCACGAGGCCCTCCTCACCTACAGCTCCCTCCCCAGGTGAGGACCATGGCTCGGTGGGAGCACCCTCATGCCACCCGGGCCCAGGTGGAGGGGGGTTCACCCGCCGACGACATTGCCCACACGCACCCTGTCTTTGCATTTACCGAAACTTAAGTTAGGCCTAGACGCCATCTTGCACAGCAAACATGGTGTGAGTTCAGCACACTGTAACGAGGCCCCCACCTTTGGAGGGCCTTTCATGCATCTCTGCCGCCTCAGCAGCCCTGGCAGATCCGCTGCGAGCGCGTTCCCATGAGAAAGTCGGAGATGAGCTAAACCCGAGATGCCAACACGGCAACATTATATTAGTAACAATGTGATATTGCACCCCGTATGACCCGGACCGCAAGGCCGGGGCAACGGGGAAAAAAGCTGAAGCATCACTATCTGAAGAAGGTAGAAAATAGTTCAAGTATTGGTATTAATGAACTACCTCTGTTTAAAATGTGAACGAACCATAAAAATGTAACGTTATATGATATCCCTCCAGGTCTGGACTAATGCTGCTATAACCACGGAGAAAGATGTTGACCAAACGTGTAACCTCTATTTGTAAAAGTGTTTTTCAATAGTATGTAGAAACTTGAACTCATATATGTTTTGAATCACCCAAAGCGGCGAGCATCAATCTCTGTAGGCCATAACCTAGATATCCCTCGTATAACGTCTAATGTACATACAATACGCACACAATGTAGTGAACATAATGTTAGGTAATGAAAAGGTACTGGAACCGACTGTATTAAAGAAATGTGTAACGAAAATGAAATATATATATATATATATGTGTGTCTGAATAACGTTAAAATAAGGCAGAACAGTATAAAACTTCTGCATTCACTGATCAGCAACGCACGAGGAAAATACCTTTGTGAGTATATGCAAGGTCATTCCCTCTCCCACCCCACCAAGCCTGCCAGATAAAAAAGCTAAGACTTGTGCTGCGCTCCCTCACCTCCCCCAACCAAGCTGGCGTTACTTCAGAGAGTCAGAGGCCCCGGCGCCGCAACCAAGGCCACAGCCCGCCACCTGTGTTATTTACAGCACGGTAATAAACCCACGGATGAACCCACTGATCTACCAGCACCCTCTCATAAATCCCCACGAACCCCCCCAAGAATCCTGACCCCGTGTAAGGACGACCCCCATCATTGGGACAAGACACAGAGACCCATCTATATAATAACTTCTAACGCAGCAGACAGACATGTATCACTCGGCCCAGGTCCCAGAGCCCCGTCCCGTGACCTAAAATACCGGTCAATAAGACACAGGTAAATCTCACCCCAACCGACAACCACCAGACCTCTCACGAGGTGCATTCCTCATGTGTTGTGTTTATTTTATAAGATAAGCTGGTGAAGCGATTTATTAATGAACGTAAATGTCATTTTCTGAATAACTGTAGTGTGCATGGCCTAGGGCAAATGAGACAGGAAAGGTATTCGTTATTGTCACAGGCTGCCCCAGCACATCAACACCGCATGGATGACCTCAAGCCGGCCTGCCAGGCCCAACCCAACCCACGAGGCTGACCAGTGACGTCGTCCCGCCAAGACCAACCCCGCGCCAGCAACACCTATAGTTAGTCGACACCACCCAATCCCAATTGACTTGTGCCCCCTATAGTGTTTAGGTGTTGATGACGTTTTTTGTATTAGAAATACGCCTGTCTTTGCTATTGTCAGGCAGAGCGCTCTCGTAGGTTGCAGAGTTCTTTGCATGCCTTATCCTTGGATAAACTCCCACTTACGCTCACCCGCACTCTGTCTTGGTCTTATTCCCACTACGGGAGAGTCCCTTATTGTCTCTCATTGCGGGGAGGATCGTGCTGAATTGGGGGCGCTTCCTTTCACAGTCTGGCAGAATAAATTAGAGAAGAGATTTGGACAAAGGGATTCCAGCAGAGAGGAGGCACTTGACTTGGCCAAGAAAATGGAACACATGGTTGGGGATGGGGGGGGTGTGAGGTGGGGGGGGGGGTGGCGATCTGTTAAAGTTGGTGCAGGAACAGATAGCAAAGACAAGGGGACAACTGTCTGCGAGAAAGTCCATTTGGACACAAGGAGGTCCCACTGAGGGAAGCACTTCAGCTTTCAAGAGATGCTTTAGGTGTTGTACCACCTTCTCATTTGTCAAATCCCCAAAGTGCCCAGGGATCAAGTAGAGTGCCAGAGGTGTAGTAAGAAGGGGCACTTGCTGTGACCATTTCTAGCACTGAAAGGTCAGAGTGGTACCACCCCTCCCACCCCCGAATAGGACTAAACGGATGATATGTAGGATGGAGTTGTATCCAAGCCAAGGAATGGCGAGTGGCCCCATGCAATAACGTTGTGAACAGGACTGAAGTTCCCTTGCTAGTAGATACTGGTGAGAATGGAGTGTGGATGGAGAAGTTTAATGGGGTGCAGCTAAATCACCCCATGTGAGCGAATGCCTATGGGGAGTTCATATTGAGATATTCGAGTGTTTGAGGCTCACCTGGGATGTAAGGGAGGGCGGGGACTGTAGCCCATGCCTGTCTCAGAGAAGGAAGGGGAGCTTTTAGGTTGGCATAAACCAAGTGAAATGGTTAACTCCTTGTGGTGGTGTGGGTGATGACTTTAACACTGATCGTGGTGTTTACCGGGAAGATCAAGGATATCGCCTCACCGCAAGATATGGGCAAAAAAAGGATGCTTTGCCAATTGTCGCGCAGGTCCAATATTAAATATTCCCATTTCCTGAAGTGAAAAAGTGAGATCTGTGAGGTGCTGAAGGGTGGTGTGATTGGGGAAGTAGAAGCTTCAGGGTGGGTTTCCCTGGTGGTTGTGGATAAAAAAAAAAGCAATAGCGAGGTGGCATTGTTGATCTCTGGGGCACAATGGAGAGGTGGTGGTATATGCATTCTCCCCTTACAAACGTGGGAGAATTGTAGTGGGCAAATGTGTCCAGCACATTTGACTTGGCCTCAGTGTAAAATCAAGTTGAACTTCATCCAAACTCCACCACGTTACTCGCATTTCAGGGCACTCTAAGATTTGGGAGAATGTATTTAATGCTGCAGCTGCAGCTTCCTTCCAGAGGGTGATGCATAGTCTGAAAGAAATTAAGGGGGTCGTTTATTGTCAAGATGATGCCTTAATCACAGGGAATGAAGCGGCGCATGATCTGAGGTTAGAGTATTCAAAGTATTGACACAAGCCGGCCTCACCCATAGGAAGGAGAAGTGTTGCTTCAGGGTTCGATCCAGTGACTGTTTGGGTCACAATTCAGTGAATGTGGGTTAATTTCCCTTAAAGATGAGCATGGAGTTATGTCATTCCATGTAGTTTGTGGAGTAGTATTTGAGGTTCTGGTGCAATGCCATTAGAGAATTGGGCAAAATGTTGTGGGTTGGAGTCGAACACGGTTTGCCAACAAGAATTTGGAGACTTATGGAAGCCCTTGCAAATGCCCTGGCATTGACGGAATTTTGACACATGCGACTTGTGTGATGTACGCGAGCGATTATGGGTTGGGAGCGGATCTTTTGCAGAAACCAAATGGGGCTGAGAGCATGAAGGCTTTTTCTTTTGAAAGGGGCAGAAGTTGCATATGCCATGATTCCGAAGGAAGCCTTTTGTGGTGTGGGCAGTAAAGTTTTAAAACGTTTCTGTAGGGTAGGCCTTTTATGGTGTATACAGATCAAAAGCCACCTGTGGGCATACTTCTGAAAAAAAGGGCTGGCGGCAGTCTCCAGGAGAACAATGAGATGGCTACGTTCAGCCAGGGACGTGAGTGCTGAGAAACAATGTTATTGTCAAGGGGGAGTTGTGTGGTTCCAGCTGAACAGGATGATTGTGAATGTGATAGGGTTGAGGAACACGATTGTGTGAACCATCACGGAGCATGAGTGAGCAGAGGCCATGGAGAAGGGCTGAGTACCTGTTGGGCAAGAACTGATGTAGTAACCTTGTGGGAGACGACACAACCCTTGTCCTCTTGGTATTAGGTAACCCACCTTTTGGTATAGGCCTGTACTACACAAGTTGGTAGAGTGAGTGAGCAGCCAGACTTATCTCAAGAGGGGTAAATGTGACCTGTAGAGCTTTAGCAATGAAATCCACAAATACAAGCAGCCAAATAACACTTCTATTCAAGGTTTCTTTTGTTAAAATAATTATTTATTAGTAGTTTTTAAATCAGCATTCTATAAAAAGGGCAATATAGGTAACGATCAAATATACTTTAAAATATGTGTTCACAATTATCACAAAGCTAGTACTCTGCTTCGGGCACACTTCCTATACCCTGAGATGACTTCACTAACTAAGACGGTAATGGCATTTATATATCACTTTTACACTTTGTAAATTCTGAGGTTTGTAGAAAGGAAAGGTTAATGGAAGGGAACGGTTAAACGGGTTCTTGGAGCATGTGAATGCATTTAATGCTTCCAGTGAAGTCTAGATAAAAACCTTTCCCAGCAACATTGGTTAGAAACCAATGCATCACCTATGAGGGACAGTAAGAATCAGATTCAAATTAAATAGAATAGTCAGCAGGAAACCAGGACATCCAAGTCAATTGGAGCAAAGTCTATGGAGCTGAGGCCCTTCTTAGAAAGTAAAAGTCTTGCACAAAGTTAGGCATTTTGAAGAAATCACTGTAGGGTCACAAGCTGTTACACTTGTGAAAGTTAGAGCTGAGATCCACTCTAGAAAAGCAGCTATTGCAAGTCTGAACTGAGAAGAGCAAGCTACAGACACTTGAGGTAAGTACCCCAAGTCAGAACAGTACCTTTGTTTGGAAGAAGAGGGTACAGATGGCTTCTGTCTGGTTGCATTGATGCAGATCCTGTGTTCCCGGGCCTCAGTGGTGGGGACAAGGGAGGACGCCCAGGGACTTCGGCGGCAGCTACATGCGCTCTTCGGATCAGCAGCACTTCGCAGTTTCAGCACTCGGTAAACCGCAGATCTTGGATACTATTGGGCTTCCTACACTCCGAGTCCTGCACTCTGGTGAGGGGACTAGAGCTCTGATTGTCCTGCTTCTGGAGGGTCTTGGGGAGACTCATGGAGGTTCTGGCTGCATCACAGACGTTTCACTTGGCTATGGATATCTCAAGCCCTTGCACTCAGTTCCTGCAGCAGCAAAGAAGTACAGCCAGTTGGGGCAAGATAGTCCCATGGAGTTTGTCTCGGGGTTAGTTGGTCCCACTAACCCAAGGGAAGAAGTCTTCCCTTCCATAGCTTCTTGTCGATTAGAAAAAGGAGTTTCAGCACAGAAGCAGGGCTTAACTGAGCAGTTCAATAGTGCACGAGGATGAAGCTTCGTTCAGTTTCTTCGTCAGGTTGTCCTTCCCAGTGGTCGACTCTTGTCTTCAGTCCCAAAACCCTCTTTTTAAGCGGTTTCTCATTCATGCACAGCCTAGTTGTCACTCGCACAGCAGGGTGACTGTTCTGCAAGGACAGCCAGGGTGACTGTTCTGCAAGGACAGCCAGCCATTCGGGACTGGGTGCATTCATGCATTCCTAAAGACAAAGGACAGGGGAGTTTTGGGTACTTACCTCACTTCCTGCTCTTCCAGACACACTGGAGCCAGAGGTGGGTTTCAGTCAGTACTGAAGCCCGCCAAAGGAAAAAACAAACCAAGGAGTCAAACCTGGTTTGGCGCGTAGCGTAAAACCCAAGAAAGACCTCAAACAGAAAATGGTGAAAAAAGATGGGCCATTTTGACACAATGGTCACCCATGGGTGCTGTACTGCAGCTGAGGATTCAGCCTGCGGTAGAACAAGTACAAGTTAAGAAAATTAAACCACTGTCAACAGCCCTTTAAAGAAGGGAGGGTAACATTAAAAATGTTACATGAGTAGGTGGGGCTACTAAGTAACTAGGATGTACAGAAGCATGTGAGGAGTAGTGTGTGCTGTGAGTGACCGTGTCTGTGAGGGAGCCTGGGCAGGTGCCAAAATGCAATCATAGGTTTTGGGTACTACAGTGCATCAGCGTCTGGGTGGATGCTGTGGAGTTGAAGGATGGCCTGGAATGGAACAAGGGAAGGTTGGCTTGAGCTGAAGGTAATGGCCCTGTAATAGGAGCTCAACCACTTGCCTCCGTGCCGTGCACCCACACCTGCAAATGCACTACCTCCCGGAGAAGGAGGTGTTCTATTGTTAATAGTTTGTGCCGTGCCATACAACTGTGACCCCCTAGTGGGGATGGATTTGAACATGGAACTTGGAGTGCAGAATGCTGAGACCCCCGCCACACCCTAATCATTATGTGATGGGTTGTAACACCCAGTTACGAGCAAGAACTACAGTCCAGATATTTCTCTCCTGATTCCTATTATTTTTTTTTTGTCTGTGGAGGAGCTCTTCCTGCCAGGGGTGTGCTTTCTCTGTCGTCTTTGGTCCTTGATTTAAGTTACGACCGGCCGTGAAGTCTACCAATCACTGTTCCTGTTCTTCTACAGAGTTGTGCGCAGGAGGGACGAGCCATTCGGGGGCATCCAGCTGATTATTTGTGGGGACTTCCTTCAGTTGCCGCCGGTCACCAAAGCATCTGAACAAACCAAGTTCTGCTTTCAAGTAAGAGTAGTCGATGGGCCTGCACGCTGAATTCCCAAGCCCTTGCACGCTGAATTCCCAAGCCCTTGCACGTGCATGTTGCATGGGGTGTTCATCTTTTGTGGCCTCTTGGCTCTTGTGCTGGGTGTGATCTTGAAATAACTGGTTGTGAGGATAACCACACCAGCTAGGTTATTATCTATTGCAAGTTGTTTGAGAATTGTCCCTTTACCATTCCAGAAGAACGAGTAGTTGGTGCACGGTATGCCAATATTTAACATCCCTGGCACCCTTTAATACTTACTCTTTCTGTGCCAAATGCAGTTGAATCCAATTGGTCCTTTGTCAAGGCTGCCTTTTTTTTCAGTGTAAAGGGGCACATCTCCATGTTAACATCTTTGCCAGCACACATTACGTTCTGTAAACTGTATGTTACCTGGTTTCTCTGGGAGAGTGATAGTCTGCATGCAGTGTGTTTGCATTCAGGTCCTCTGAATTTGTTTTGGTTTTCCGTTTCCACAGGCAAAGAGCTGGCAGAAATGCATCCATCTGAACATGGAGCTGACGGAGGTCCGGAGGCAAACTGACAAAACCTTCATCTCCCTTCTGCAGGCGGTCCGTCTGGGCAGGTGGGTGTGACTGAGTGACATACTGTGCTCTGGGCCATAGGCGGCTTATCACCCCCCCTCCTCCCTCCCCCCCTCCCTCTCCCTTGGGCGAGATGCCTCGGTCATCTAGAGCTCACCTTGTAGTAGAGATGCAGACCTGGAAGTGCCCTTTTTACCCCAGTTCAAAGGTCCTGGTCTGGTGATTCCCACATCCATTCTGACATACTGTTGGCTGAGATCATCACCAAAAACTGAACGGCGTCTCTGCCATTGACAGCCAGGTGGCGATTTGGCAGCTCATCGAATGTGACCATCTCTGTGCCACCCAATGGTTCAAAAAAATGCGCTGCTGTGGTTACAGTTACTCTAACAGTTAACATGTGCCTGAAGCTTTGTATATGCTTTCCTGCTACTAAAGCGTGCATGTGAAGGGATGACCACTAGCAAATGATTTGCTTTATGTTTGGGGCGGTGGGTGGGTGGGTGGGTGGGGGGGGTGGATATCCATTTCTGGCTGCAATATTTGAGGGTCTTTCCCCTTTAGCCCTTTAAAGTTGAAGATCCTCGCAGAAGCGAGTTTTGTTGTTGTCCACCAAATTTAGGGAACCTTCATAATCCTTTCTCCATAAATTCTTTTGTTTCTTGGTGGGTGCCTCTTATTTGGTGGCCCCTGTCTGGCTTCATCGAAGTTGCTCAGTGTTCTTCATGAGATGCAAGTTCATTCGTTTGATGAGAACATGTGGCATTCTCAGGTCGACAGGCCTGGGGCTGCAACTGGCCAATCTCTGGGTATATTCATTCTGCTGCCTGCTTCCCACTGGCTCAGTGTTGCGACACAAGGTTTGCAGGTACTGTTCTGTGGCTTTCTTATTTGTTCTCTGTGGTGAATCATTGCTTGGATTGGACCCATCACTTTGTATTGCCCCTGATGCGCCTCCTCACACTCTGCTTGGATGAATGAAATGTGTTGCTCTGATCCGTGGAGTAAGGCCATGCCCACTGCCCGTGTCCCCAGTGTAAAGTTTGCTTCTGCAGATTTTCTCATTCTAATGCCTGCCTCTTGCTCCTAGGTGCACCACTGAAGTGACGGATCAGCTCACACGAACTGTTGTCAACCGTATAGAGCGTGATGGCATCTTGGCCACGCGGCTCTGCACCCACAAGGATGACGTGGAGCTGACCAATGAAAGCCGGTTAGAACAGCTGTCGGGTAGGTGTTGGAGTGAGAACAGTGGTATCGTTTTCACTGTTGTCACCAACTCTGCATAGTAGATTTGTATTTTGTTTATTTTTCATTATTTCCTACAGCAGGTCCTAATGTTGCCAAAAAGTGTCAGTGGTTTGGAATAAGGGACACTATGGAAAGGCAGGGGGGAGGAAATGGAGGCCATGGGGTGTGCAAGGTGAGGATAGCCGGGGTGTGGGTACAGGCATACTACGTTTGTCTTTCTACTCAAACTAGAATCGGGCCTTGTTAGTGAAAATATTCAATCTTTGCGGGGGGCGGTTTCGACCATTCGCATGGCGGGTGTGCACTCGCCTGGACTTGATATTTTATTAAGAAATTGAATGATGGGAGATCAACCTTGGAAAATGTGTGGGGCCAATCCACACACATTTTCATGTGCTCACTGTACAACAAACACATGGTCACGTGTACTCTAGGTGGACACAGCCTACAGGTGCAGTCTCCTGTCATGTTCAGTCGGAATGTGATGGCCAGGAGTACATGATGGCAGCAGCACCTTCCTCCTGCCATGGCCAGCCCAATAAAATATGAAAGGCTCCATGGATCCACCCTATCCTTTGTCTGCCTGCTGGTGGCAGCACATACTGAGTTAATCAGTATTCAAATACATTCTTACACTCAAGGTTTCTTGGTAAAACGCTTAATTTATCGCAGTCAGTTATAAAACATTCACTAGAAGGCAATCTATAGCACACAAAAATATACTTCAATACTTCACACTATCAGTTTGAGGCATTTAAACTACTTTGAAGGAGGAGCAAAATGGCATTCAGAGTGTTTGAAGTAGGTGCAAAAAAGGCATAAGTCAATAAAAAGATTAGTTGCTCTTAAACAGTGCAAATAGTTCACCAGAGTCAATTCCATTCAATGCAATAGGTTAGGCCAAAGTCAATGGGCTAAAGTATTGTATAGGATAAAGCAGTTCTGGTAGTTAAATGGAAAAGTCTTTGCCAAAGTTCTCAGAAGTAGTTCGTAAAAGAAAGGTTCAGATGTTGGGTCACAAGCTGACTAGGCCTCCAAGTTGCCAAGTTTCAAGCATTTTTGCAGTGAGAGGTAAGTTCTCTCAGTCGGGTTGTCACAGTACCTTACGATGAAAAAGATGCAGCTGAAGACGTCTGTTCTTGCATATCTCGCTGTTCCTGGGCCTCTGTCGTGGGGACATGAGGGAGGACACCGGGGGACTCCTTCACTGGGACTGGTCAAAAAGCTGGCAAATGTCAAATCTTCAATTCCGGTAGCTGTAGTCAAGCACACAAACTGGTGTCCCTCTGCATGTTTATTTGGTTTCCTGCAGCACTCTACAACCAGCTCCAAGAATGGTATCTAGGTGGCTTAGTGTCCAGTTGATTGGTCCCAACAACTCAAAGGGAGAAGTCGTCCTTGCAGGGCTTCTCTGTCGATTAACTTGGCGATTCGGACCTGCAGCAGGGCTTCACCAGGCAAACAAACAGTCCAGGAGTTGCAGCGCCGTCCTCTTCCAGCTTGTCTTCAGTTGTTTCGTTCAAGTGGTCAACTCTGCCTTCCAAGCCAAGAGACTCGCCTTTTATCCAGTTTTCATTTCAGCCTAGCTGCCACTCACCCAGCAGGGTGGCTGTCCTTGCCGGACAGTCAGCCAATCATGCCAGAGTGCATTTGGGTCTCCTAGGAGACTAAGCACAGGGAGTTTTGGGCACCTGCCCACCTCGGACACCAGGGCCCCAGAGGCGGTGTTCAGTCCTGAAGCCCGCCAAAGGCGTAGGAACAAAGGGGCCTAATCTGGTTTGGCGCACAGAGATAAACTTTAGAAGGACCTTTCCAAAAGGAAATGGTGAAAAAAAGCAGACCGGGACCTGTTTAAACAAAGGGGGCTCAGACGCCATCTTGAAAAACATGGCTCCTGCGATTGAACACTACCAGTGTTTGCGGTCAGGAAAAATCATGGTAGTTTGTTGTAAAACCACTGCCACCAGCTATTTTGAGAGGAAAGGGTAGCATTTGACTGCTACATGTGTTTCTAGACACAGGGGATACTAAGGAACCCTTCCAGCACTCCATTGTAAGATAGTGTGTGCTGGGTCTAGGAATTTGGAAAGACTAGTAAAGTCAATTGCACCTTACTTTCTCTGGGAAACAGTAGCTTATCCCGGAGAAGGTTTTTAAACCCTGGGACAGCATAAAGGGCTTCCCTGTGTCACTGCAGGTGCTGTGATGCAAATGAAAAGATGATGCCTATGGAGTTGTCTAAAACTCCATAATCAAAGAACACAAGAGTAGAACATCTATCAAAATACATGAGTGGGGGGGGAGGGAGGAGCGGGGAAAGCTCACACTCCTCTCCAGGTAAAAAAAATCAAGTCCTCAAAATCCAGCAAAGTTGCTGGGGGTCTCTAAGGCGAAGGGAATTAGCACATTTATGAGAATTCTCCTTAACACTATATGAGTCACTGCTCCGCAGGTAATCCCGTATTTGTTGTCGTTGGCCAAGGCCGGACTGACCCATGCTTCCATCAAAGTCCATCTGGCGGCTATCTCCCGTTACACCAGATCTCGTGGATGATCATCCTTATGGTCGCAATCGATTGGTCAAGGAGTTTGTCTATTTTGCTCGTTCCCGGCGGTGAAGGCACCGGCCCCGGCAATGTGGTGCAGCTCGAGCCTATGCATTCGGCCTGTACATTATGCATTTGGTGTCACTGAAATATTTGTCGTGGAAAACGGCTTTACTTGTGGCCATCACTTCCACACGACAAGTGGGAGAGAATCTGGCCCTCTCCTGTAAACCACCTTATTTGACATTCCACAAGATGAAGGTTGTGCCACGGACGCACCCTTCCTTCATGCCAAAGGTGCCGTCTGACTTTCATCTAATCGAGCCCTTGGTTTTACCTGTATTCTTCTTTGTCGCCGGCTGAGAGGACTTTGCACTCACTGGATGTGGATAGAGCGCTGAAGTTCTATGTGGACCGCGCAAAGAGTTTCCGGAAGACGTCGTAGCTTTTTGTGAACTTTGGCCCTGTGAACCATGGGAAGGCCCTCTCCAAGGCTTCCATTTCCAGGTGGCTCTCCGGCTGCTTCACCCATTGTCACTGGTTAGCTAACCGACCGCTGCTTGGCTGTCCGAGAGCCCACTCTACCAGAGCGATCGCTGATAACGGCGTTCCTGTCTGGTGTGCCCCTGCTGGACATCTGCAGGGCTGCTACATGGAGGCCAATGCACATCTTCACGAAATTCTACTGTGTCGACAGGATTTCCAGGGAGGAGTCCAGAGTCGGCCAAGCAATTCTGCCAACCTGTTTGCTTGAAGGTGAGCCTGGTGAGGAGGTAAGAGATGCTTCTGTTGAGACTTGCCACCTCCCGTGGTTGTGCATGTGTGTGCTGCTATGTAGTCTTTATACATGAGCATGTGAACCCATGCTGGAGAAGGAAAAAGTTAGTTACCTGTAACCACTTGACCCCAAGCCGGTCAAGTGGCACAGCGAGTAGAGCACTCACTTTGACATCTGTGCAGAGCCTGCTAACGCAGGTTCGAATCCCGGCAGGGCCAAACTCAGCCTTTCATCCTTCCGAGGTTGGTAAATGAGCACCACACACCGTGGGTAATAATAAGCAGCGCTCAGATACCTGATGGTTCCTAACGGTGTACAAATGCGAAATGATGAATGAACTGTTCTCCAGCATGGATTCACATTCAAACCCTCCCGCCTACCCCTCTACGGCTCTTCTTGGTCATACTGCCATTTTACATGCTACCAAATCTGAAGATGGCTGCTAGAGGAGGGGTTTAGGTAGACAGCAGTCATTGGCTGGGGGCAGTATGACCCAGTGTCCAGTGATTGGTTGTTAGGAGAAAGACAGTTCAGAAATGAAACTGATTATTTATTTACTGAGTTCCCAGCCTGACAACTGGGAATATTCATGATCCATGCCACACATGCTGGAGAACAACAGTTACAGGTAAGTAACGTGTTTGTTCTTCACCCATGAAGGCCACTAGTCGTAGGTTTTGGGCCCCAGTTAAGCAAAGTTGGCTGCATGCAAAGAGTGCCCCGTTTGGTGTGCATTTTGGGTGCTATAAACTGAAACCTCTTGGGTCCATATGAGTCCGGTCCAACTGTTGAGGCGATGGGTCTGCCTGTGGACTGGACACAGCCCCTCAACTGGCTGTACCAGATATTTACTCTGGCAAGTTGGAATTCAACGCAAAGGCCGCTGGGTGTCTTGGGCTGGCTGCACAAACTCTCGGCCTCCCTTGAGCCAGATGTTAATCTGGGGGATCTGCCATGCCGTGCAAGGTTGCAGAAGCTTTTTGCAGGAGTTTGTCTGCAACCAATGTGTGTTTCGTGCCACAGCCCGCATGCATCAGGGTGCACATAAAACACAACACAAAAGAACGCCACAAGATACAAAAAATAACCATCAAAGCAGGATCAAATCAACTATTCAAAATAAACCGGTTTTCAGGGGTTGTAGTGCAAAAGGCACCAGCCTCCTTCTGGGTACCCTCCTAAGTAGACGTTAACCGGGAGCCTGTGGTTACAGTATCCTGCGCCTGCTCATATCCTAATGCAGCAGAAAAAAGTGGCTTGCAGGTGGGCGGCTCCTACTCTGTAACTCGTCTGGCAGTGACTTTAAGGGGAGGGGCGCAGGATGAGGCTAAGATTGTCAAAAAAGAAGCGTAAAAAGTAAAGATATGTTGCATGAAGGGCGGTAAAGTTGAACTATAGAAAAATTGAACATATGAAGTTAAGGACCAGATGGAAAGAAAATTGTCTAAGATAAGCCATCAAAAGCTCCTTAACAAGGTACCTAGTTTGGGACCTTGGAGGGTGTCCTTGATTAGCTTTTTTGTTGGATGCAGGGTCTTGTAAAGATGTATTTCTCTAGATTAAGAATGTTTTTGTGTCATTACTGGATCTTGTACCTGGCCGTAAGTATGGGCGGCTTCTTTGTAGTGTTTGTTTTCTGTCCTGAATTCTTCCAAAGAAAACTAAGCCCTGAGTAGGACCATAGGCCCATAGCCCCCCCCAAACCCCCCCCTTATTCTTGAAAAACTATAACTGCTGTAAGAGCGACCTTTCAAACCCCCACCATGATAAAGTATGCGCAGACTACTGACTGATCCGCCCCTGGTCAATATTGCCCAGGTAATTTCTGGTACTTTGCTCCCAAAATGTTTGTCTATTTTATTCATAGAGCGCACCTGACCCAGGGGTATCTGGGCGCATAGGTTACAGTGATGGTTACAAGATACAGTTACACAGTAATACCAATAATGCATTCACATTGCTGTAGGACAAATTAAATTGGCGAGGGAGGTAGGGTAAGAGAAGAACAGATATATGGAAAATAAGTATAGTTGAGGACGTGACTGCAAGGTGAAGTCAGATTAGTTTTTGTTCAATAACCAGGTAATGATGTGTCTTCTGAATATTTGAAGTGTTGGGCAGGTTTTGATGTCCTGTGTGAGCGTGTTCCACAATTGTGGGGCTAGAACTGTGAAGCTAGAGCCGCCAGCTCTTTTAAGGCAGTACCTGGGCACTGTCAAGCAGGAAGTGTTGGTGGATCTGGTGATTCTGGTAGCTGGTTTCTGCGTGAATTTGTCCATGAGATATGGTGGGGCTAGATGGTTCAGAGCTTTGTATGTGAGGCAAAGGGTTTTTAAGCCAATTTTGTTTTGTATAGAGCCATTTGCATAACATTCTTGTGGTGGAGATATGCTCTCTTCTAGGGATGTTTAGTGCGGCTCTAAGTGCATTATTTTGAAGAACCTGTAGTTTATTGATTTGTTGGCACCTAAATAGAGGCCGTTGCAATAGTCCAGGTTGGACTGCATAAGAGCTCTAGCCAGTATAAGGCAACTGTTCGAAGAGAGAAATGGTCTGCAAGCTCTAATCGGCTTCCCCGTGTAGGCAGTAGCGGAGGCAGTCATGTTTACTTGTTTGGTGAGATTGGTGTTGGAATCGAGGTAGAAGCCAAGGGTTTTTAAGTTTTTGGCAATTTGGATGTTCCCATCAATAGGGATGCTGCTATAGTTGGGACTGAGTTTGAGCAGGTTGTTAGGTGAGCCAACTAGGAGAAGCTCAGTCTTATCATCATTCAGGCAAAGGCCATGCGTGGCCATCCATGCCTGAATGATGGTGTAGACTTCAGAGTCGTAGATCCCTGATAGTGTTAGGAGTATCTGGGTGTCATCTGCGTAGTTGGTGTAGGTGACACCTAGACGGTCCAGTTTGTACAATATTTTTACAAAGCCCCTTTTCGACAAAGTGGCCGATACACATGAGCATGTGATGGGAATTGGGTCATCTGCCGCTGTGGGAGAGAACACACATAGTTCTGTTTGCGAGGAAGGAATCAATCCACGTGACAGCAGATTTGAGAAGTGTGCTGCCGATGAGAAGTGGTCACAAGATTTTGTGGTCCACCAGATCAAAGGCTGCTGAGAAGTATAACAGTTGTAGGATGGCAACTTTACCTTTTGTCTTTAAGGTCGTCAATTTGGCTCTTAAGGTCAACAAGGGCCGTTTCCGTTCCATGCGGAGGTCTAAAGCCGGATTGGCGAGTCCCTAGAATTTGGTTTGTCTCGATAATCCTGGATTTGCAAATATGCAACTCTGTCTAAAATGTTCAGTAAGGAACTGACTGTGGTGATCGGTCTATAATTCGTGGGTATAGATGGATATAGTGTTTTTTTTTTATTATTATTTATTTATTTATTTTAAGTAACGGGAGAACCCAGGATTGTTTCAGGTTGTTTGGGACAGTGTTGCTGGCGAATGAAGAATTTATGAGTTTGGTGATAAACGGATAGATCTCTAGCTTCATATTTTTGATTTGTGCAGGGCAGCGATCACCTTTGCAATTTGATGGTTTCAGTGAAGCTATGATTTTTTTTTTTTGTACCTCAGGTATGGATACCTGGTTGAATGAGAAACCTGAGTGAGGGTATACGGATGGTAGCATGGTTGGACTGGAAAGATTGCTGGTGGCAAGTTGGAGTCGTTATTGGCTATTTTGGACTGGAGCCCTATGATTTTGTTAGAGGGAGCATTTTGAATTCTGGCGCACCAGGGTTTGTCCTTGGTGCAGGTGTCAATAGGTGGATTGGGGTTTTCCAGTTCCTTTAAGATGTTAGAGTTCTTTCGTGCTGGAACCTGTCTGGTTTATTCTAAGATCGAAGGATTTTTTCTTAGTCTGGATTCTTTCTTTTTTGTACTTGGCAGTAAAGTTGATTAGGTTGACTTTATCTTCTGAGGAAGGGCTGGTTTTCCAGAGTGCCTCAAGTCTTCTTTTGTCTGTGCGTATGCGTTTAAGTTCAGGGGTGAACCAGGAGTTCAGATGCGCTCTCGGTTTACCTTTGCGCAATTTTATTGGGGCAATGGTATCTATGGCTTTGCACATGGCCTCATTGTAGGTGGAAACCAGCAGATTCGGGTCATTGGTGGTGGTGGTGGGTATGGAATTGAGTGTGGGGGTTACCAGAGGTATTATGGCCTCAGCAGTAATGTTACGTTTATTCCTTGTCAGACATGGAGGTGCGATGGGGAGTTTCTTAGGCTCTGAGTTATAAGCATTAATTTCTAAGGATAAGAGATGATCAGTCCACACGATTGGTGAGGAGTCCTTTAGGGTAATACTGCAGTTGAGGTCTGCTACCCAGTCGAGAGTCCTATCTTTCGTGTGAGTGGGTTGGGTACTTATTTGTAAGAAACCTTGCTCTGATAGAGGGTTGGCTGGTAGGTCTTTAGTATCGTTCTAACCGAGATTGAAGTCAACAAGGATGATGTTTTGTGCCATGGGTTTAGTATTTTCAGCTACTAATGTTGTAATATCTTCTTCAAAAAATCCGGAAGGGCCTGGTGGCCTGTATATTATGTGGTTGGTGATGGTATTTTTAGGAGAGATTTGGAACTTAAATGTGAGGCGTTCACAAGATGCCGGAGGAGATGAGGTGGCGAATCTCATGTCTACGGTAGATTTGAAGATGATGGCTATTCCTCCTCCTCGAGCGTTGGGTCTGTCGGCTCTGAAGATGGAATAGTTGTCAGGGATGGCTAAGGATAGAAACGGGCCGGCTGCATCATGCAGCCATGTTTCTGTAACCGCGAGGAAGTGTTATTGGATATGATAACATCTGCAATTTCCGGCGCTTGGGTTTAGTAGTCCCCTTTTATGGGAGTTGTTTTGGTACTTTTCTGGATAAGGTTAGGATAGTTGTCAACTGGGGTCATAGTCCTGATGGCGTGGGACGTTTTGCACGTGCGTATGGATTTAGCTGGTGAGCTGATGTTCATGGTGAGTCTGATGTTACGCTCTGTAATGTTAGGGTTAGTGGCACGTGTGCCTACTTGCTGTTTAGATGCAAAAGGTGTTTGAGTGAAGATGCCATGATTACGACTGGGTGTGGAGTCATAAATGAGACGGTGTGCAAGATCGTAGACGGTGACATCTAGTCGCCCCAGTGACAGGGAGGGAGCGGCTGTTGGCAGAATTGGAGTGGAGGTAAGTGTACTCGGGTAATCTGGGATTGGTGCTCGTTATGGTGTCAGGTGAGTGGCTGTTAAGCCTGGTGGTGGGAGAGAAATTGGAATTAGGGGGAAACGGTGGTCCAGAAGGCAGAAATGGTGTGGGGCAGGTGATAGGATGATGTCTGGGGCAGGCAAGTTTGGCCAGGCCATTTTTGCAGGCTACATAGTGGGTACCAAGGCATGGAATATTGTCTTGTATGATGCAATTTGGGAACATGATTAAGGTGAGCAGGATGTAAAGTTTATTGATAGTTTCTCGATACTTTGAGCTCTACCGTGAGTTTTCTGGAACCCTTTTGGCCCATGGTTTGTCTGATTATAGGAATGATCTGGATTGTGCAATGGCGTCTGTGCCACATGCTGACCTTGCAATAACCTTAACCTTCCATTTTTCACACCAGGAGAAATGCACACATTTGAGGCCTTGGACAGTGACCCAATGCTGGTGAAAACCATCAACGCCCAGTGCCCAGTTGGACGGCTAATCCAGCTCAAGGAAGGTGCTCAGGTAAATGAGAAGCGCATGGTACTTATTAGGGTTGCTGTGAGTACACATCTTCCTTGTGTGGTGGTAAAATGGACAAATGGTGCCGCTGGAGTTGAGCTTCAGTCTAAACCGTTTTAAATCTAGGATCCAAACATTGTCCTTTGGCATTTTTCATGTCTTCTTGGCCGTGAGCATTTAGTTGAGATGAGTTGCTCTTATGGCAGATTTTGTTCAACCTTCTGGGCTGTCCAACCACTAACCTTTAATAACCGAGCTGGAGGATTGAAGTTGTTCTTGCGCTCAGCCCCAGGCCTCCACCATTATCAGTGAAATGCACTATATGAATAGTTGGTCATGAAAATTATCTACAGTGTAAACATGTCTTCAAAGCAAAAAGTAGAGATTGCCTTAAAAAATAATGACTTCAATTCATGCCGGTCCGATGTCAAAGCGAGCGCTCTACTCGCTGTGCTATCGGTGCAGAGCCTGCTGACGCAGGTTCGAATCCCGGCAGGGCCAAACTCAGCCTTTCATCCTTCCGAGGTCGATAAAGGAGCACCACACACCGTGGGTAATAATAAGCAGCGCTCAGATACCTGAGGGTTTGTAGCGCTATATAAATGCTAAATTATTATTATAATATGAAATCTACTGCCATGAGTCGAGTCCAGTTCTTGGCCTCACAATCCCTGAACCCCCTTGTGGGGTACAGGAAAAATATCCCCGGACATGTAAGCACTTTCAAGTCACTTTAGATGGACTAGGGTAAGTAGAAGTGTCCCTTGAAGTACATGAGACAAGTCAGTATGCAAAATACCTAAATGGGGGAGGGGCGGGAATTAAAGGACCTCTCTTTTATTCAGCCGATGCAGACTTTGTGGCAAACCCCTCCAGAGGAGACCAAATGAGACTCAGTTGAAGAACCAGAAGTCTCACAGACCCCAAATGTTTTTCAATGGGTAACTTTTTAGAGACTCGGAGAATTTCCATCTCCCCACCCCCGCACCTGATGGAGCAGTGAGGGTGAGCATCCTAATAATTGACCACCCTCACCCCAGGACCCAGAGGAAGTACATGTGGCAACATTTTTTTCAAACTACTCCAGCAAGGTGAAGCAACCTAGAAGGGTTCAGCCATCTTTGTTTTATTGCCGTGACTTATGTAAACTAGTGCCCAGGTACTTGGACCCTGAGTCAAACTTGCCCCAACCCCTACAAGTGAAAAATACTAGTGAGGGACTCTGCGAAGATCCGATACCTAGTCGAGTCAGGGTTTTGTTGGTTGAAGTCTAGTGTTGTGCCCACCAAGCGGGATATGCCCAAACGTACATCCATCCAATATGGCCAGATGAGGGCTTAAAACGGCAGAATCAATGGGACAACTGGGAAACCCCTCCAACGGGTCAGCAGACCACCCACTTCCACGGAAGCAAGCAGGGACTGGGCAATGCCACTGAAAAAAGTGGCTGGCAAATGCCAGCTCACCAATTGCAAGAGTAGGCTAGGGAGGAAGGAGCCGTCCAACCATTCTGGCTTGCCATTGGAACTGCCACACAGTCTAGACCACCCCACCAGGATGCGAGTAAGAGATCCCAGGCCTCAAAACTGGTTAGAACCATTATGTAGGCTGACCTATGGACTCACAGAGCCCCCATTCTGAACTGCCATTTTAGGCCTACCTTGTGGTTGCCCTGAACAAGGAATGTCCTAAAATACGAAATGGCTGAGGGAAGGAATTAATACATTGGAGACCCAATAGTTAACAGAATGGTAGCTATTGGGGTACAAATATGGTAAAATGGCTTGCACGCTTGGTGAAGCTTAAATGAAACGTGACTGCCACCATCATCTAAAGGCCAATGCAGGATGATGTAATCAGCCTAGAGCAAATATGGGGTGCCTGTTTGCGCAGTCACTGTGCGAGACTACACAACCCTTCTCCAGCATGGGGTCTGCCATGGATTCACATGCTCATGAATATTCCCCGTCGTCAGGCTGGGAATCCTCGGTAAAGAAAAATCAGTATCAGTTTCGTTTCTGATCTGACTTTCCTAGTAGTAACCAATCACTGATCTCTGAGTCATACTGACCACTGCCAATGACTGCCCTCTCCCTAAGCCCCGCCTCTGGCAGCCATCTTCAGATTTTTACCGCACATTCAAGTGTTGGGATCCTCGTGCTATTGCTCTCGAGCTTTAGTGCGTTTTCGCGCTTTTTCATAGGAAAATTCTCTCTTTTTTTCGGTCAAAAGAGCCTCAAGCTCCACCGTTTCTATATCCGATCAACGGGGACCCATGTTGGATTCTTCTACGCCCCTCAAGGGTGAAGATTTCGTCGAGCCACGCTTTTGGAGGACTCCAGAAGTTTCTCAGGCCCATCTCGGACATGGCCCAGGAGAAGGGAAGCTCAACGCCCGGAAAGCTGTTCAGGGTCTGCCCTGCCTGTGAAACCTCCGACGGAGAAGAAAAAGGGGGGGCAGGAGGCCATCGTGGATTCGGCCTCAACCTCTGAAGAGGAGCTGATCGAAGTCTTAAGCCACGGCATTGGCGTGGAGGAAGGCCAGCCCGTCGGGAGGGACCCCGACGAGGGAGACGACGAACGTCGAGGGTACCAACGAGGTTCCTGTCTGCCCGTCGGAACCCCCTCAACCAGTGCCGCAAGACAACTCGGCGGCCATTTTCTTGGCTATACAGTCCTTATGCTCGGAGATGAGGGCGAGATTGCCGTTACCACCAACGGAGGAACCGCTCCCGACGGGGGACCCGGAGCCAGGCCCTTCTGGGAGCCCTCCTCCTAAGAGTTGAAGGATTCATCCTCCACCTCCTTTTCAACCATCGTGCCCTTCTCAGCCCTCAAACATGGCCGCGACGGGTACAGACGACGAAGTTTACAGCGAGGATCTTCCGTCGTCACCTCCTCCCCGGGCTTCCCCGCCCGACGAGATTGGATCGTTTCATGCCATGATCGCCAGGGCATCCGAGCTTTTCCAGCTCTGCCCGGAAGAGAAGAAGGAAGGCTTCCTTTATCAACGGCGCGAGGCCAAGAGGAAGACGGTCCTCGCTGTACCTCTACTGGACGATATCTGGGATGAGGGTCTTGCCCTCCTCAAGAACCCATCCACAACGCCTGCGAGAAGGGATTGGTACGAGAAGAAGTACCGGGTCCCGGACACGGCCCCCTTGTGCCTTCGGGCACAGCCGAACCCGGACTCGGTCGTCTCCACGGCGGCCCGGAAGAAAGCTGGGGGGCATCGGCCTCCACGTCAACTCCCTCCAAACCCCCCCCATTACCCCCCCCCAGACGGCGAGGGAAAGAAATTGGGCACGATGGGACGCAGGGTCATCTCATCGACGGCAATTAAGGCTGCCAACGTCTTGGCTAACGTAGCACGCTACGACAGGGAGTTGTGGTACAAGATCGCCCCCCCCCCCCCTGCTGGACTTCCTACCGGACGACAAGAGAGCAGAGGCCCTAGAGATCTTGCAGGAAGGAGAAGTGGTGTCGGACCATGCCATTACGGTAGCGACGGACATCGCTAATGCTGGTTTTCGCCAATTGGGCAAATGCGTGTGCCTTAGACGGCGTGGATGGCTGAAGGCAACGGACTTCCGGCAGGACGTGCAGACCAGAGTTTTGGACATGCCGTTCGACGGGAACAACCTGTTTGGGAAAACAGTGGACGATTCCCTGCAAGCCATCAAGGCGGACACGGAGACGGCCCGGGCTCTTGGTGTTCTCCAGCAACGACGGCCGCCCTTTCGGAGCACCGGAGGCAAGCAGGGGGCCTCCAAAGGTTCCGGTGGCGGATATTCCACCTACCGTCAAGCGGCCCGTTTGTCGTCACAGGAAGCCTACAGGGGACGAGGCAAGTCGGACGGACCCCGCCGTCGTTGCCAGGGAGGACAAGGTCGCAAAGCCTCGTCGAAGCAGGACTGAACCGGCCGTGGGGTCGGGCCCCCACCGAAGCACCCCGGTGGGAGGCCGGCTGGCGAACTTCGTCAGCGTTTGGGAGTCCATCTCCACCGACAGTTGGGTGCTGGACGCCCTGGCCCAGGGTCACGCGCTCGAGTTTCTAAAGAAGTGCCTGTGCGTTCCCCCCCCCCCCCCCCCCCCCCCCCCCCCCTGTGGCCAGGAAGGAACATCACGTCCCTCAACTTGTCTTGGAGGTAAAGGCGATGCTCAAGAAAGGCGCCATCGAGCTCGTCCCAAAGAGGCTTTGGGGCTCCGGAGTTTACTCAAGATACTTCCTCGTGCAGAAGACAGGGGTTGGCGTCCCATCCTGGACCTACGACGACTGAACAAATTCATCAAGGCACAGAAGTTCCGGATGGTCACCCTCCAACACGTCCTGGGTCAGCTGGAGGAGGGCGATTTCCTGTCGTCGTTGGATTTGGAGGATGCTTACTTCCATATCCCCATCCTAAAGGGACACCAAAAGTTTCTCAGATTCGTGGTCCAAGGGCAGCACTACCAGTTCAGAGCCCTCCCCTTCGGATTGAGGTCGGCACCCAGGGTGTTCACCAAGTGCCTCGCACCGGTGGCGGCGCGGCTGCGCCTGGAGGGGATCCACGTCTACCCCTACCTGGACGACTGGCTCATCCGAGCAAAGACAAGGGAGCTCGCCGCGGAGCACACGGCCAGGACCGTCCAACTACTCACGGACCTGGGATTCTCCATAAACTACGCCAAGTCCCACCTGGTGCCCACGCAAGACGCACTGTTTCTGGGAGCGAAACTCGACACAGTGGCGCTTCTGGCCTCGCTGTCTGAGGAAAGGACGAGGGCCATCTTGGGCAAGGTGCACCGGATGCTGGTTGCAGACGCGGCCAAGGTGAGGTCTATCAAATCCCTCCTAGGAATGATGTCTTCTTGCATTTATCTCATCCGCCTGTGCAGGCTTCGGATGTGCCCGTTGCAGGAGTTCCTGGACGCTCGCTGGATCCAGACGACGGGCACCTTCGAGGACAGGATCACACTCGACGAGAGTTTCCGACGAGCGATCCGGTGGTGGGGCACCCGCGCGCATCTGACGGCGGGCATGGACTTCCAGACCCCGGGCCACCAGAAGGCAGTGACCACGGATGCCTCCCTGGAAGGGTGGGGAGTGCACACCGAAAATCTGCACGCAAGAGGCCTTTGGCTTCCGACTGAGAAATCCCTCCATATCAGCGTCCTGGAGCTCTGTGCAGTGTTTTGGCCCCTCCGGTTCTTTCTTCCGTCCCTCAAGGGCAAGGTGGTGAGGATCTTCACCGACAACACCACCACCATGTTCTACATCAGGAAGCAGGGCGGTACCAGATCCCCAGCCCTGTCCAAGGAGGCGCAGGATCTGTGGCATTGGGCCGTCGCTCAAGGGATGTTTCTGGTGCTGTTTCATCTGGCAGGAATAAAAAACACCATCGCCGACTCGCTCAGCAGAGAGCTGCCCTCGTGCCACGAGTGGGAACTACGACAGGATCTAGTGGACCGCCTCTTCCGACGGTGGGGCACACCCCAGATAGATCTGTTCGCGACGGCGACGAACTCCAAGTGCCGGAGGTTCGCCAGCAGGTTTCCCCAGCCGAGGAGCATGGTCTCGTTCCCCTGGGAGGGCCTGTTTCTATACGCGTTCCCTCCTTTGCGGTTGCTGATCCGGCTCATCAACCAGCTCAAGAGCTCACGGTGCAGGATGATCCTTGTCGCACCTGCGTGGCCGAGGCAGATATGGTTCCCGGACCTTCTGGACTTGTCCCCGTCGATCAAGCTGCCAGTGGACGCGGATCTTCTCTCCAGGGAAGGAGGCGCCATCCTCCATCACGACCCGAAGTCGCTGAACTTGCAGGCCTGGCTCCTGCAGCGCTAGAGTTTGGAGGTTACAACCTACCGGCCGACTGCAGAGAGCTTCTTGCAAAGGCCAGGGCGTCCTCAACTCTTAAATGCTACGGGCACAAATGGAAGAGGTTCTGTCCGGTGCTACGCACAGAAGATTAACCCTCTACGGATTACGGCTCCGCAAGAACTGCCATACCTACTGACCTGACGCTGGCCAAGGCTGGACTAGCGCACGCTTCCATCAAGATTCATCTTGCGCGATCTCCCGATACACCAGAACCACGGGACGGATGTCTTTGTGGTCTCATCGTCTGGTGAAAGAATTCATGAAGGGACTTTTCAGATTGTTCCCGCCGGTAAAGGCTCCGGCCCCGGCATGGGAGCTCAATGTGGTGCTGACCAAGCTCATGGGACCTCCGTTCGAGCCTATGCACTCAGCTTCATTGAAATTCTTGTCGTGGAAAATAGCGTTTCTTGTGGCCATCACCTCCGCATGACGAGTGGGAGAGACCCAGGCCCTTTCCTGCAAGCCCCTGTACTTGACTTTTCATGACACGAGGGTAGTGCTCAGGACGCACCCCTCCTTCATGCCCAAGGTGCCGTTGGACTTCCACCTCAACGAACCCTTGGTGTTGCCTGTTTTCTTCCTGTCGCCGGCTGAAAGGACTTTGCACTCGCTGGATGTGGCTAGAGCGCTGAAGTTCTACGTGGACCGCACGACGAGTTTTCGGAAGACGTCACAACTTTTTGTGAACTTTGGACCTGTCAATCAGGGGAAGGCTCTCTCAAAGGCTTCCATTTCCAGATGGCTCTCCGGCTGTATCATGTACTGTCATCGGTTGGCAAACCGACCGCTGCCCGGCCGTCTGAGAGCCCATTCCACCAGAGCGATCGCAGCTACCACGGCGTTCCTATC
The DNA here is from genome assembly GCF_040938575.1 of Ambystoma mexicanum. Taxonomy (NCBI): domain Eukaryota; kingdom Metazoa; phylum Chordata; class Amphibia; order Caudata; family Ambystomatidae; genus Ambystoma; species Ambystoma mexicanum. Next base: position 1,531,926,849 of record NC_090922.1, read on the forward strand.
TGGTGTGCCCCTGCTGGACATCTGCAGGGCTGCTACGTGGAGGTCGACGCACACCTTCACGAAATTCTACTGCGTCGACCGGGATTCCAGGGAGGAGTTCAGGGTCGGCCCAGCAGTGCTGCGCAACCTGTTCGCCTAAGGTGAGCCTGGTGAGGAGGTAAGAGATGCTTAATGTTGAGTTGTTGTATTGCTTAATGTTGAGCCTGTTGCCACCTCCCGTGGTTGTGCATGTGTGTACTGCTATGTATTCTTTTATTCATGAGCATGTGAATCCATGCCAGACCCCATGCTGGAAAAGGAACAAGTTACTTACCTGTAACTGTTGTTCTCCGGCATGGATTCACATGCGAACCCTCCCGCCTACCCCTCTGCAGCTCTTCACTTGGTCATACTGCCACTTCACGTGCTACCAAATCTGAAGATGGCTGCCAGAGGCGGGGCTTAGGCAGAGGGCAGTTATTGGCTGTGGTCAGTATGACTCAGAGATCAGTATGACTCAGAGCTCAGTGATTGGTTACTACTACGAAAGTCAGTTCAGAAATGAAACTGATACTGATTTTTCTTTACCGAGGATTCCCAGCCTGACGACGGGGAATATTCATGAGCATGTAAATCCATGCCAGACCCATGCTGGAGAACAACAGTTACAGGTAAGTAACTTGTTCCTTGTCCTCTGTAACCCAACCTATTGGTAGAGGCCTGTATTACACAAGTTGGTAGTGTGACTGAGCAGCCAGACCTATCAAGAGGGGTCAATGTGAGCTGTATAGATGAAAGCAGTCAATTAAGGTTTCAGTTATAAATGTATATTTATTTACACAAGTTTTAGTAAAGCATTTTTTTAAAAAGGCAATTGTTTGTAACAGTCAAGCAAACTTTGGAATAACTTCAACAGTCAAAGTTGATGAATACTCTTTGGATATGCTAATACATTTCTCCTACCCCCTGAAGTGACTTCAATTACAAAGATAGTATCTGCATTTATATATAACACCAACATACTTGGTAGACTCCGATTTTCAGAAAGGAAGGGTTAAGAAAAAAAATAGAAGGGTTAGAACATACTTTCTTTAAAAAATGACGGTTGGAATCCTCCAATGAAATCTAGGGAAGCCTTTCCCAGCAGTAAAAGTGTTCAAGGAATTGCAGCTTATGGAGGGACAAGCAATGCTAAAGTCAATGGATTTAGAAGAGTGCCTTTAGGGAGCGAGGACAGCCAAAGTCACTTGGCCAAGTCTATAGTGCTGATGCACTTCTTGGATAAAAGTCTTCACAAAGTCAGTTCAGAAAATCACTGTAGGCACACAAGCTGTTGAGCCGGTTCAAAGGGGAGTTGAAATCAACCCTTAAAGCTAAGTGCAATTCTCGAGTGAGAAATCACAATTTAAGGCACAATTTTAGAAGAAAATGGTCTAGCTGTATTCTGTCTTGCTACAGCCAAGCAGACCCTGGTTCCTGAGCCTCAGTCATGGGGACAAGAGGGAGGACGTCTGGAATGCTCCTGCGGCAGTACTTGAGAAGGTCGTCTGCAGCTACGGGCTCTCTTCGATTCAGCGGCACTTCACGGTTTCAGCGCTTCACAAACGGCACTGATGCAGAACGAATATCTCCAGTTTGATTTTCCTTGCTCCCTCAGTCCTGGACTCTGGTGAGGGATTTCCTGCTTCTGTAGTGTCCTTGGGAGGCTCCTAGAGCTTTTGGCTGGATTCATTCCGCGGCAGACGTTGCACTCGGTTATGGACACGCAACCCTTGGCATTGGGCTTCTGCAGCAACGGAGAAGCACAGCAAGTCTGAGATTGCAGCAAAGTGGAGTTCGTCTCCGGGTTAGTTGGTCCCACTAACCCAAGGGGAGAAGTCGTTCCATCTGGAGCTTATCTGTCGTTACGAAAAAGTCAGCACCGCAGCAGGGCGTCACTGGGCCTTTGAGATCCAGGAGGTTGCAGCAGGCTTCTCGTCATGATTTATGCATCGGATGTTTCTTCCAGTGGTCGACTGTACCTCCTGTCCAAAAATAATCTGCCTTTTAAGCAAGTTTCCCATTCATTCACAGCCTAGGCTGTCAATCACACAGCAGGTGGCTGTCCTTTCAGGACAGCCAGCTGGCCAAACGGGACCGGTTTTGTGCCACCACACCTAGAGACAAAGGATGGGAGTTTCGGGGATCATCCCTCACTTCCTGCCCTTCCAGGCACACTGGAGCCAGGGGCAGAATTCAGGGCTTAAGCCCGCCAAAGCCAAAACATACAAAGGGCTCATCTGTCTCGCCGCACAGAGTAAAAGCAAAGAGAGACCTCACAAACAGAAAACTGCAAAAAAAGACGGGCCATTTTGACAAAATGGACCCCCAAGTGTGCTATATTACAGTGGTGAGGGTTCAGCCTGAGGTAGAAAAGCACAATGGTGGTAAAAAATAAACCACTGCTACCAGCCATTTAAAATGGGGAAGATAACATAAAAATGTTACATGTGAAAGTAGGATAAGGGGCTACTAAGTAACCCACCAGCACGCCACATAAGATGGGGTGCTGGACCTACAAAGAGAAAAGGTAAATAAAGTAAATTTCACTTTACTATTATTGAACTGTAGTTCATCCAAGAAAAGGTATTTGAACCTGAAGAGAAATCCAAAGGACCTCTCAGTGACACTGCACTGAAAGTGCTGTGTATCACTAATCAAAAAGCAGATGCCTATGGAGTCTCAGGCTCCAAAACCAGTGAAAACATAAAATGCAAATCTGGGGAAAAACGCGAGCGAGTGATAAAAGGTCCCACTCACTCGAGAGTTAGTCTTAAGGCCGGCAAAAGAGCTGGGCATCTCAAAGGTTCAAGGGGGAATTAGCAAAGAAATTAACATTCTCCCTAGTGCCTGTGATTGGTGGGATTGGACACTTTGTTATGGGTGACTCATGACTGTCTACCTTTGGGGGAGGGCAAGGGGGGGGCGGGGGGGTTAGAGGCTGGCAGTGGCACGAGGACTTCAGGAGAAGGCCTTCTTTCCACCAAGAATAGGCCAGTGATCCAAATAAATAGGGGTCGAAGTAAAACATGACGGGGCCTAGAATTCACACCGTGCTGTTCTGTTGTCGCCATTGCAATTGCGTACTAATGTGGGGGCTGCATCACAATACCTGTTGCTCACCCTTATTCTCTGACATTTCCTGAAGTTGTTCTTGGTTTCGGTTTCAGGTGATGCTGGCGAAGAACCTGGATGTGAGCCGTGGCCTGGTGAATGGAGCGCGAGGCGTGGTGGTTGGCTTTCAAGCTGAAGCCAAAGGTGGGTCTTGCTCACTTTTGAGGAAACCACATATACGCTTGTGCCTTATGCTATCGGTCCTCTTATTGTGGTGGGTCAGGACACACTCGTGTATAACATTATTAGATGAACTAATGAAAAGAACGATGCCTACCTTGCTCTCCGTCTATGCGCTGGTCCCTACCGAACAAAGGTGCTCGCACGTGAATGAATGAGATCCAGCCACTGTCCAACTGATGCAAATTTACCCTACCACTATCTTAAAGACAGGATAATGGCGCACATCTGGGCTCTTGCTTCTCGCAAGTTTGCTGCTCAAGTCTTGATTTTTATAGTTTCTTGTGACTTCCTTAATCAGGTTACACACTTCTCTTAGTACTACTTTACTTTTTGTTCCTTCTTCACATGGGATTTCCATTATGTAGTTATCCATTCCTTGTTGGATGAGTTTCTTTTTATTTATTTATTTTTTCTTCCCTCCATCTCAAGTAGAGCATTGATTCAAGTGCAAAGACTGTTTGGAGTTCACGTCTAATACTGTCCATTCATGACCATCCTACTCCTACACACCTGATTCACACAGTATTGAATGAGCACTTACCATGCGGAGATACTCTAGTACCTTAATCGGTTCTGAAAACAGTGCCCTTTGTAAAGTAAACCTTTGTATTAGTAGAATTATGACTTTACGCGAGTCTGCCATGAATTACTTGCATCATCAAGACTAATTTTTTTTCTATTGGCAATACAACTCTCCTCTGGCTAAAATCATTCCAGACCAAAACATGCTGGATAGTGCTATTCAAGTTGGTACCTCGGAAAACAACATGTATGATCTTGCATGGCGCATCACTGTCCCTCAACATTTAATGACCTCGCCGCCCCCACACCCTGATGATTAGGTTAATCAAACATAGCCTCACCTGCTACAATTACGCAGATGACACTGAAATCTATAAAATCATGCCCGCGAAGAAAACTCACTGCCTCACTGCACTAAACCAATGGATGAGCAGCAACAGCCTTAAACTCCGGACAAAACTGCAATCCTGATTGCACCCAACGACGTGTTGAACCATCAGTCCACGGAGTCTGGAAACGGTCAGACATCTTTACATCCTTATGGCTAAAGAACCAACACTAGAACCACAAATCAACGCAGAAATGATTCAATCGACACATGATCAAGATGTTTACCTTCACACACAATGCTCGCTGTCCTGTCAAGAATAGACTACGCAAACCGCATCTACCTCGAATACCACATGAGGAAGCTACAACCAATACATAATGCAGCGGCAAGACTACTCCTTGGACTGAAGATGCTCATCACCCCAGCGCTAGGAACACTGCATTTGTTACCAGTCAAACTAATAGCACTGAGCAATCCACTGCCATGGAAAATTAATTGGGGTTGGGGGGCATGGGGGGGGCTCAGCGTTCTCTGCATAGCGGTGAAAACTAGAACTTGCTGGCAAGGGAAATCTGAACAGATCACCTACAATTCTGGAAACTATTAAACATGGTTCTTCAACTCACCAAGCAGAAGAGAAAACCAGAGACCACCACCACTGCAATGCAAGAAAACACTAGGAAACTGGGACCACCCGAACAAATATTCGACACTACACCACTTACTGCCCGTATAACCAAACAAAAGCTAGTCCTCGAGGGTCAAATGGTAAAGGTTGTGGTTCCTGCAAAGGTCAATCGTGTGGAACAGTTCATGTTGCAAGAACGATGATGTACTGCACGGACAGAAGTGGAAATATTTTTCGTGCATGGATTTGAAACCTGCAATTCGATGGATGTTTTGGACTAGGACTCCAATGATCGCTCACTGTTGCCTCTGCTGGATATGACAGGTGGATGTTGTAGTGTGAAACCTCTGGTTCATGGGCGTGAGCCCCGTTCATGAGCATTCACAGGCTTTTTATTAGTCGAGGTTTCCAGTTGCATTTCCATTCCTTGGGGCCAGGTGACCGATGCCTTGAGTGGTTGAAGCTTATTGGTAGAACAGGCTTTGCTGGCTTTGCCTGTAGTTCTCTCCTTATGAAATGTCTATTTTAATTGTATGGGAAACTTGAACTAGCTCCACAAACTCCAGTGACTTTGGCAGGTGTTTACCTGAACACTTAGTCTATGGATTGAGTCCATTAAGTTTTTATGCTAGACAGTAATTTTAGCTTGTGCCACTGATTTACTATGCATTTTAAAATCCATGCGTTACACCCATACCTCCTACAATATGGCAAATATTCCATACTTGTAATCGTCTGTCTGATGCTTGTATCTGCATAGCATGGGTTATATAGGCTGACATCTAGTGGTTGGTGCAGAGTATTGCATGGCTTATTTTTCGAAAGTCAAAAAGGGACACTGACTGGGTGTATTTAAGACTATCCCTAGTGTGGCGTGCACTGCACCCCATGGTCCTTCACGCGTTGATGAACTTGGCTTGTTTGGTTTCTGACACGAGGGAGCATGAAGCCTGTGTACAGGAAGGTGCAGAAAGGTGTAAGTTGTCCATGCACCATCAACTCCAAGAGGGGGGGGATGGGCGGGTGCATGTGATGCAAGCATTGGAGGATTACAGGTATTTGTCTTCTGAGGCTTGTGGATCTGCTTCAAATCAGGTGCTTTGCGTAGACCAGCAAGCAGTACCTAGAGAAGGAAGTGGGTTGTTAGAAGCTACAGCAACAAATATGCCTCACGACCACTTGACCCACTTGGGAATTGTTGGGTTGAATTCTCATAAATGTGCTAATTCCCTTCACCTTAGAGACCCCCAGCAACTTTGCTGCATTTTGAGGACTTGATTTTTATTTATTTTTTTACCTGGAAAGAGTGAGCCTTTTTTCTCCCACTCTTGTATTTTGATGTGTGTTTTTCTCTATTGTTCTTTGATTAGGGAGTTTTAGAGAACTCCATGGCATCATCTTCATGTGTTACACAGCACCTTCAGTGCAGTGACACAGGGATGTCTTTTAGACTTCCTAAGGTTTAAATACCTTCTCTGGGATAAAATACTGTTTCCCAGAGAATGTAAAGTTAAATTGACTTTACTAGTCTCTTCTAGACCCAGCACGTCTCTTCCTAGACCCAGTACACACTCACTATCTTCGATCTTCCTGTAGAGTGCTGAAGGGGTTACCTAGTATACCCTGTGTCTAGAAACTCACGTAGCAGTCAAATGCTACCCTTTCCTATCGAATTTGCTGGTGGCAGTGGTTTTACAACGAACTACCATGATTTTTGCTGACCGCGAACATCGGTAGCTAAAAATCACAGAAGCCATGTTTTTCAAGATGGCACCTTAAGCCCCTTTGTTTAAACAGGTCCCGGTGGTCTTTTTTCACCATTTCGTTTTGGAAAAGTCCTAGTGTTTGTCTCTGCGTGCCAAACCAGGTTTGGTCCCTTTGTTTTTATGCCTTTTGGCAGGCTTCAGGATTGAAGACCGCCTCTGGCGTCTGAGTGTCTGGGGTGGGCAGAAAGTGAGGGAGGTGCCCGAAACTCCTGTGCTTAGTCGCTTAGGAGACCCAAATGCACTCTGGCGTGATTGGCTGACTGTCCGGAAAGGACAGCCACCCTGCTGGGTGAGTGACAGCTAGGCTGGAATGAAAGGGAGAAAACTGTTTAAAAGGCGAGTCTCTTGGACTGGAAAGCAGAGTCAACCAATGGAACGAAAGAACCAAAGACTAGCTGGAAGAGGACGGCTGCTGCAACTCCTGGACCGTTGGTTTGCACGGTGAAGGCCCTGCTGCAAGTCCGAATTGCCAAGTTCATCTCGACGGAGAAGCCCCTTCAAGGACGGCTTCTTCCTTTGAGTTGGTTGGTGGGATCAATCAACTCGTAAGCCACCTAGATACCATACTCTGAGCTGGTTAGGCTTAACCAGGGGAAAGGACACCAGCTTGTGTGCTTGACGACAGCTACTCGGAACGAAGATCTTCCTTTGTGCCAGCTTGTTTGACCAGTCCCTGTGCAGTGCCGGAGTCCCCTTATATTCTCCCTTTTATCCCCACGACTGAGACTCCGGAAAAGCGAGACCGGCAGGAACCAACGTCGTCAGCTGCATCTTTTCTTTAAGGTACTGTGCCAACCCAATTGAGAGAACTTGCCTCTCGCGGTGAAAACTTTCCCAACTTGCAAGCCTAATCAGCTTGAGACCCAACATATGATTATTTTCATACAAACTACTTCTGAGAACTTTGGCAAATATTTTACTGTTTACTACAAGAACTGCTCTTTCCTATCCAAGACACTAGCCCATTGTCTGGCCTAGGCCTATTGAACTAATCGAGTCCCCCTAGTGAACTGAAACTATTTGCACTGCTTAAGAAGATATTTGCGATCTATTCTATTAATTTGTGCCTTTATACTCCAATTTAAATGACTGAAATGCTATTTTGCTCCTATTTCAGGGGAGCCTGATTTACTCAAACATATCGGTTTGGTAGTGAAGTGTTTGTGTATCATATTAAGTTGCCACCTTCTAGTGAATGTTTTCTAAATGACTGTGTAATAAATTAATAAGTGTTTTACCAAGAAACCTTGAGTGTCTACTTAAACCACTGTGATTGTAAGACCTTTTACTGCTCACATTCCCTCTTGAGAGAAGCCTGGCTGCTCAGATAGATGCCACCACAAACTGTGTAGTGCAGGCTTATACCAAAGGTTTACACACGTAGTCCTAATTGTATGTGGTGGCCCCAGAGGGTACTGCATGCAATTCTGCCTACCAGGAATCTGATCTCTGATTATCCACAGTAGTGTTGTGTGAGTGTGAATGGAACTCCATGTAGCTGCTTTGTAAATTGGTTCTAAAGTACTTCTTTATTTTTTTGTAATGTTTTTTTTAGAATAGGCCAGTGCCTCGGGTAGAGTGCGCTATGTGCGTGCATGGTGATGTTTTCTTTTAATGAGAATGGCAGAGTTCATGCAATGTATAGAAATATCTGATTTAGAGACTGGATACCCTTGTCTGCGAGCAGCTAAGGAATCTAAGAATTGTCCTTTTCTCCTTATTGGTTTTGTTTGGTCTCGGTAGTACTGATTGTTAAGGAGAATCTTCATTTCTGTACCAATTCCCTTTAACCTCTTTTGCTGGTCTCAAGACTTTTTAGTTTTAACTACTTAGTGATACTTGTGATTTTTTTTTTTTGTTTTTTTTTTTTTCTCATCCCTCATGTGTTTTCCTGACTATAATTGTCTGTTTCTTACTGTTTTATGGAGTCTGGTAAACTCCATAGGCATCTGCGTTTTGCTTTGTGACACAACACCTTCTGTGCAGTGCCAGTAAGAAGTCCCTTGGCCTTCTCTTAATGTTTAACTACTTTTTCTTGGATGAACTACTGTTCCCAAGAATAGGCAGATGACCCCTGTTTTACCTTTTTATTTTATGGGTCCAGCACACACCACCCGTATGTGGGGTGCTGGGGGTTTTACATAGTAACTCATTTATCCCACTTCTCATGTAACATTTTGTTACACTAAATCACTTGAATGGCTGGTGGCAGTTTCTTTTTTTTTTTTTACTACCCAATAACATGTATCTGCAGGCTGATACCTCAGCTGCAGTGCTGCACTCAAGGCTTACCGTTTTCCCAAAATCATCTTTGTTAGCCATTTCTTCTCAGTTTCTTCTTGGTATTTAGTCCGTTAAAGGTATTTGTACCGCGCACCGTCGCCAACGGAGTTGGTCCCCAGGCGCTCTGGCGGATCTGCAAAGGAGAAGGCGGGATGGGTTAGTAGGGTGAAGAGGGAGTAGGATAGTGACAGAAAGTGTTCTGTTGGCAGCTTCATCTCGGTATACACTGTGTGCTGAGCTTTGGTGCAAGTATCGGAGCGATGTCAGTCCTCGTGTGCTGTTGGGGCGTTTTATGTGTTGTGTTGTGGTGTGGTGAAGTGCATGCGGTGCAAGAGGTGGTGGTTTTTTTTTTTTTTTTTTTTTTTGAGTTAAGTATGCAGAAACGTTGAGCTTTTTGGTTGGTGGGTTATGTTTTGCAGCACATTCTCACAGTATGGCTAAATGCCTAGATTTCGGGTGTCCTGTGTGGTGCGAAAACAGCTAGATTTGAAAGTCCTTTACAGGGGGGGGGGTTAAAAGGCATACGCCTAATGGGACCGTTAGTATAGTACCATACACAGCTGGGGTTGAAAAACAATTGAATAATTCAGCTAGATTTGTTGTTTGAGTCATGTGTTTTGTCTTTGGCGGGCTTCAACCCTGAAGCCCACCCAGGCTCCAGTGTGTCTGGAATGGCAGGCACTGAGGTAGGGTCCTGAAACTTCCCTGTCCTTATCTTGGTGTGCCTGAGTGAAACCAGTTTCTATTGGTTAGATGTCCAGGAGGACAGCCACCCTGCTGGGTGATTGATGGCCTAGTGCTGTGGAGGAATGGGAACTTGTGAAAAACCGAGGTTATTGGGACTAGGAGAGTCGACCACTGGAGGACAACATCCGAAGAAGCCGTGAAGACGCCAGCAGCAACCCCCCTGGACCGCAAAATGTCAGGTGAAGCCCTGCAGCTGTGCTGACCCCGTTTTCGAATCGATGGGGAAGACCCATAAAGGAAGACTCCCTCCTTTAGGCTGCATGGACCAACTAGCCTAAAGACTATCTCTATTATGGCATAACCCCTGACTTGCTGCGACTTTCCAAGGCTGCAGAAGCCCAATACCTGGGGTACCTCGACCATCTGTGTGCATTGTCTTCCGAATCCGGCCAGATTTTAATGGGCATCCAGAGGACCCTAAAGATGCAAGACTGTGAAGTCCAACCCCCTCTGCCCACACCCCCCTCTCCTCTCACCAGAGTCCAGGGTCCAGGACTGAGGGAAAAAGGACATCCCAACCAGAGCTTTTCCTTCTTTTTTGGCGCTGACGAAAAAAAGACAAAACCGCGAAGCCGCTGAATGGACGGAAATCCAATGCAGCCAAGTCCCTCTCTTGAGTGCTGCTGCAGGAGCCTGCCAGGCGTCCTAGCTTTCGTCACCACGCCCAAGGTCCTGGAATGAGGGTCTGCAGTATTGCATCCAGCTGGAACAACTAAGGTACTGGGGGGCTTTGGGTACATCATCCTTTTGCCATTTGGGGTGCTTCCTACTTTTTTGGAGTGCGATTTAACCCTACACTAAATTGACCTCCACTAACCTGCACTGGCCTTACAGCCTGCGCTTTCTAAAGGGGACTCATCTTGAGTTGCTGTGATTTCTATTTTGAACACTCAGAACTATAGAGTGTCATAACTTTGACTTTGGCTGTCCTGGCTGCCTAAAGGCCTCCTTCTGAACCTATTGGCTTTGGCAGTGCTTGTTCCCTTACAGGTTTTTATTTAATGCTGGAATAAGACTGCTTGCATCCCTTTGGGAGAATCTCACTGTTTTTATTACTTAATCAGTCTGTTCTGATCTAACCCTAACCTTTCCTTCCTTAAGTCAATACTGCAGGTTTCTTTTGCTCACCACATTTCTCCCACGTCTCATTCCTGTCGCTTCATCTCTATAATATTCAGAGTTTGTTCCTTTCTTATCCTCCATGCTACAAAACTATTTCTGCTTTTTTAAAAAAAAAAACATTTCTACTGTTCTGTCACACTCTCTGGCCTCCCTTGCCCCTTATCTATCACTCCTCTGTTCGTCTACTCTGTATTTTCCTATCGTGACTCTATTTGTCCATCACTTGGAATGGACGAAGTGGATGTCATTGAGTACTCTACCCTCTTGTTTCCCATGCTGTTGCTATATATCTGTATTTCCACCCCCCCCCTTCTTGCTGTAAACCCGGCCCCCTGTTTCTATAGCTCCATGTCGCTCTGTACCCTGCCACCCTGTACACATGCCTGGTCTCGGGGGGACCATTCAACTAGAACACAGCTATACCCCTGATTAATTCGGCCTAGCTGTTCACGTATGAATATGACCCCATGAACCCCTCATTACCCTAATAAAACGCAGCTAGCAGAGCACATTCCGGCCTAGTTGTTCACATATGCGTGCTTCAGGCATAACTCCATCAGAACCCAGTCTAGGTGTCCACCCACCAGTCTGCACACGTCCAACTGCTCCAGCACCACACCTAACTCTAGGATGCAGCTACCACCAGGCAATTACATCTGCTGCACACATCCGGTGCACCTACGCACCCCGTGACACTCTCTACTGACCAGAACTAGTTCCCGAGGGCGTTCAACCTACCAGCACTTTGAGGTCATACCAATGATATATAGAGCGCTTTAATTGGCAAGAAACATAACTTGTCTTGCTTGGCTGGCTACTTTTTTCTCCCGACTTAAATTTCATTTTCTCTGCTTCATCTTTAAATCTCTTTATGGGCTTGCTCCCGACTATCTCACTGTACTCTTGTTTCTACACTCCCTCTGGTCCTCTCCGCTCTTCTCTTTTTAGGTTGAACGTTCTTTGCCCCGCTTCAGATTCTTTCAGCTTCTTGCCCCTCTTCATTGGAACGCGCTTGCCTCGATCTATCACTGTTTACTGAATTTTTCGTGTCTCCTTGAACTCCCCTCCTCCCCTGTTCCTGATGCTAGCTAGCAGAATTGATGTGCAACATGTTCATTGATCACTACTTTGTACTGTGTGTATTTTTTATAGCGCCTTAATCCAAACCGCTGCACAAAGCAAAGGTTATGCCAGTATATAAATGCTATACTGACCTCACCTTGGGTGCTGGAACATGTGTAACATATGAATGCATTACTCACCTGCTTTATTGACTTTTTCTAATTGAATCCTAACTTGGGATTCATGTTACAACTAATTGTTGCTGTTTGAAGACTACTAGAATCATTGTGTATAGATACAGTATTCTACCTTAACGTGTGTAAGGGCTTACTTGGATACCTGTATTCACTGATTTCATTGTACAGCTCACGTTACCCCTCTTAAGATGAGCCTGGCTGCTCAGTCACACTGCCAACTTGTGTAGTACAGGCCTATATTAAAAGGTGGGTTACCTAATACCAAGAGATGTCTTGTGTATCCCACACCAGGTGTGCTGCACTAATTCTTATCTAACGGGGGGGGGGGGGGGGGGGTGATGAGTCGGAGGTTCATGGATCTATTCTTTGCATTATGTCTCCTCTGCAGGTTTGCCCAAAGTCCGGTTTCTCTGTGGGGTCACAGAGGTCATCAGGGTGGAACGATGGGTGTTCAAAGGACACGGTGGAATTTATCTAACTCGTCAGCAGCTCCCCCTGAAGTTGGCGTGGGCTATCTCCATTCACAAGAGCCAGGTATTGGGACGGCACCCTGAGGTCTGATTGGTGGTTGGGGGGAGGGGAGGGGTTCAGCTTGATGTGTGGCCACGCTCCCTCCAAGGTGTAAATGTCCACTCACATGGTGGCTGTGCCACTGAATTAAATTGGGCTAAGTGAGGGTGATCCATCTCCTAATACATTCCTTCCCTTCCTCCACCCCACCCCCGTACATGGGTGCAGCCTCCCTTTCCTGGATCCCCGCCTCAGCAGGGTCTTCAAGGTGACCATTCTCTTGAATGTGAGAAATGTAGTACACTACTGAACCCAAACCCCCCCCCCCCACCCTCATCCCTCCCCCATTGTCTTTCCATAGCTTGGCTAGTAAGTAACATAACCCAATGTTCTGTGTCCACTTCACCAGACCAGGGTTGAATGCTTTTTGTTTCTCCCATTTCCTTCTCACCGCCATGGTTTCGGTTTTCATTCTTGTCCCTGCAGTATTTACAGCTTTTGTTTACTTCACTGCTTGGTGCCTAGGACACCCATTATGTACTACCCAGTACCAATATGCCCACCCTATTCAAGTCTGTACATTGGAAAGGAACTGGTGGGAGAAAGAAGCCATTGTGATTGGGTGGGCATGGGCCCTACGGGGGTGGTTAGCGGATGGGTGGAGCTTTGGAGCAGTTTGGTTGCATGCCCTTTGTCTTCAATTCTTAGTACTCTGCTTCCATTCTCTTGCCCCTCAAGCTCGCATTCCTGAGATTAGAGTGGGTTTGATGGCACAATGCCGGGTCTGGAGGTTTTCCCATGCCTTAACTCCCCCTCCACACCCGGATTTAGTTTTGGGCCTCTGCGGATACAGCTGGGACTCCCTGTTCAGACGTCTTGCATCTTTGGTGTGTAGTGACGTGCTGTTACCATGGAACTGACGTTCGTATTCTTCTCCTAGGGTATGTCGCTGGACTGTGTGGAGATTTCTCTGGCTCGAGTATTTGAGAGTGGTCAGGCCTACGTAGCACTGTCCAGAGCTCGCAGCCTTGAAGGACTAAGGGTGATGGATTTTGATTCCCATGCGGTGAGGGCAAATCCCCAGGTCCTGCAGTTCTATTCTCGGCTTCGGAAGGAGAGGGCTCTTGCACAGGTAAGTGTGTGTGTGTGTGTTCAGTCTTCTGAATACTTTGGGTTTGAAGATGTGTAAGAGCTGCAAGCACCAGGTGTCTCTGATCTGCAATGCTGCACCATACTGACACTGGCCAGGAGGCAATGACCACAGTGTGCTTATTACCCTTAACCACGCCAAATCTTTTCCACTCCATACATGAGATGAGACCGTCCTTTATTTCCAGCTGGGGAGGACTCATCTCAAGTTTGATCTCTACCCTGATTAGCCCCATCTGAGTAGTAGTGTCTCCAGACTGACGAGCCAGAAGGAGGACGCTGACAAAAAGACATTGTATTTAAAACTGTTTATTAAAATAAAAAGATAAAAAAACAACTGTCGGTATCTATTGCTAAAATGATTGCCTTTCTACAACACTAATACTAACAGTGCTCGTCAATAAGTTGGAATATCTTCTATCTCGCCCTAACACTGAAGAAAACGGGTCCAGCCTTCAGAGCGGTTTATTGGCCCTCTCCTGGTCTGCTGGCTATCGCTTCTTCGGTAGCCTCTTCTCTCCGTGTCAAAGTTCACAAAAAGGCTCCAAAAATAACAAACAAGGTCACAAGTTTCTGATAAGAACTGGTTTGGTGTAGATGGAGGGATATCTCCTTGATCCCTTTTCATCGCTTGGCCTCTCTTCCTTGTATTCAAACTGGTTCTCTCTGGGTTCTTTCATTTTCTTCCATATTCATCTTTGTGCTGTTCTGCTTTCACAGTTCTACTTATTCCCAAGGGGTGTTGGTAACCCCGTATCAGATACTCTTCCCTTAGTTCTGCGTCATATCTGTACGCTGTTTGGCGCAGTAATTCTACTTTGGTATCCTGCCCTCACAATCCTTATGCTTAAGGTTTTTTCCTTCCTCTGATGCCTTTGTGCCATTGATGGGAGACTTGGTCAATTCTTTCCGTTTCCCCTTGCTCTGTGGCTTTTGTGCCCCCCACCACCATAACCACAAAAAAACCATGTACCTTCCAGGAAGTGGGGCTTGCCCGGTGAGGCGGCTATGACTCATTCATGGTGTTGCTCTCTGGATTGTTGTAACTCACTTGGCTTTGCTCATTGATTTCGGGGCAGTGAGTGAAAGACTTCTTCATCCCTCACCGTCATGGTTTGGCGTTTCTTTGGCTCCGGGCCCATCGTGTCCTCTGCGTGGTCACGAATAGCTGGGAACGGGTTTGCTCTGTCCTGTCCTTTTACAGATGGTCTCCTGCATCGCCTTCTCCACGGAGGGCTGGCTCCACTGAAGCGCAGCTGCGCCTACAACTGATGTACACACGTCTGAGGTTTGCCTCCACATATTCCTTCTCCTTTCAAGGCTGATTACGCTCTTATTCTTGTCCCATAACCAAGAAGGGGCGTGTTTGGGGTATGATCCGGTGTCAAGTTCTCCTAGTAACTAGCCTTGGATGTCCATTAATTTATCGAATACGAAATGTCTTGAGGGAGAAAAGTTATTCAAACAAATAATTTTCCGCTGACCTTTCTGGCAAATTACTCCCCACCCGTCCCCCTACTTAACTGTTGGAGGACCACCTCACTGTGTGCCGCCAACCCCCTCCATCCCTCTGCAATGCCGGTTACCTTCACGTACGATGCCCTAGTGAAAAAGGGTGCGGTGGACACCCCGTCTCCCCTTGTTCACCATAATGGCACTGAATGATAGATTTGACAGACCTTTTCGGCTGTTCATAATTTTTGAAAAGCAGAGATTCTATCAAATCTACAATTCTTTTTTAATTTGAAATGTTCTACCGATAGCACCAGCCTTGCCTTGAGCCAAATGTTGGTGAATACATTCAGATTGTTTTTGAGTCCCATGGTTCAATAAAACCTCCTCTTTCAGAATTCCCATGTTTGCAGAGATTTCCTTTACAGGGGGTTCTACATGGGAATGGGAGTCCTTGTCCTCTGGTGTGATCACCCCCTAGTGAGGTCCCGCTTGCCGAAACCTTGAGGGAGAGTTTTGCTTAGCACGCTCACCTCCTAGCCTCAAAGGGTGAGTGCCCCCCTTCCCCTGGCAACAAGGGACAGATTCTCCTGATTCGTCACACCGCATCTTTTCTCTCCAGCCCGGGAGGCCTCGTCTGAAGTATCCTGTCCTGCAGAGGATGCTTTGTTTAAGTACTCTGTTCCGTTCTATGAAATTTCCTCTGTATCTGTCCATTTCGGCCGACTAATTGGAGTACCTTTTCCAGTTTTAAATCGGCCTGTCCTCATATGGTGCAGTCCAACTCTACGTGCACGTTTCCATAAACACAGGAGTTCATTGGAGGCCTGAGGGATGGTGCAGTGTCTTCTTGCACTGAATGGTCTTGGTGGGGGAGTTGGGGGCACTATAGCCTCAAGAGCAGGGAAAGGGCAGAACATTCATACCGAGTAATGCACTGCGTTAGTCTGAAGCAGATGGGCGTGAAACATGGCTGGGGAGACGGAGTATTAAAAGTCGCACCAGGGCTGAGGGTGCATACGAATATTATCAGAAAATAGTTCCTAGTCGCAGGATGAGGGATGGTTAGCTGGACCCGTTTGGAGCAGATGGTACGTTTCCCGGGATTCTTGGCATGAGATACAGGGGGTGACTGCAATAAATCTTCAGAGCGTGGTTGAGGGGTCTTCTTATGCCCATCTGAATTTGGGACAGCTTGGAATGCTTGGGAAGGTATTCGACTCTAAATGACCCACTGCTTTAGCGAACAAACTCTGGGGACCCATAGTAGAGGATGTCCCTTCTGATCTGGACAACTTGAGACCATGCTGACCTTCAGTGAGGCTCTGACTGTGCATTCATCTGTTCACCTCTTTTAGAGGTGATCCTCCAGCATCACCCAACACATTGGGGCCTGGGGATTCCTTGCCATGCATTCATCCTCCGAATTCAGGCATTCCAGTGCCCATCGTACAGGTTTCCTTCCTTTTTGGTAGGGAGTCAGACGTTGGGTGACTTCGGCATGAAGGCATATGGCAGCAGATTTTAAACTTGCTGGCAAAAGCCCTTGATTTAATGTGCGAAAGGAAAATCAACCCCATGTTTGCCGGTGCCATCCCCCATTATCACATGGAGCCATATGCATTAGTCACTAAACCAATGGGAGCTTCTGATAGATTTTCACTTTAGGGGCCTCCAAGATGACTGTTCATGAATTTCTGCTGGCATTTAGTGTTTGTGGTGGGTTGATTGCCTCTTTCCGACGATGAGATGGTGATGTGGGAGACGGAGAAAAGCATCTAAATTAGCACTAGCCCACTTTGTACTCTGTAAACCCACGGTGGCCTTATTTGTTTTATTTTTCCTCTTTTCAGACGTCCATTCAACAGTACCTTGAAGAAGGGGACAAGGAAAACCATCGGTAACCACCACTGCCGGGACCATTCCAAGCTAGAATTGCACTGATCCCTGTCCTGCACTTAATGGGGCCTTGTATAATACTGTACAGTTGTTTATATATTTAAAATAAATGTGTACTTTTTTTAAACCAGTTTGGTTAATTTTTGTCATGTGAAAAGTCTCATGAGAATTCGATGGAGTGGTTTGGCTGCACCCTTCCTTGGAAGCAATACATAGTTAATGCTTGGTAAAATGCACGGCGTGGATACTCTTACTCCGTTTTCACCATTTGGATATGTCTTTCTTGAATAATTAATTTTATTACATGTTTCATACCTGATAGAGTGGGACCGGGATTTGAACCTGTTGCTCAATTCAGTGGAATTGTGTTTATTCCAAGCAAAACATTGCCCCTGATCTATCCTCCCGACCGAGTAGATAGTGTCTAGATTTCATTTTGCTAAAAGGTGAAAAAATAAATTTGGACAGACCTGTCGGTTTCAAAACTATTGCACACCACTCCAATCCAGCCATAGTTGCACGTTAGTCACTCACCGGAAAAGCAAATCTAGGTGTGTTTATGTTGAATGCTGTACTTTGCAACCTAGGCCCTTTCCCCACTATCCAGGAAACTGAAATCCAGGTGTGCCTTGCCGAATCCTGTAGTTTCAAACTTAACCCTTCTCCAACTAACCAGGACACTCAAACTTCAGTGGGACTCCCAACTATTTCACTCGGACACCAGACCCACTACCAGCTAACCAGAGAAGATTGATTCTGTCCCAACCCATTTTTAAATGCGGGCAAAGCTCCCTCCCCAACCCTTCCCTCCCATACCAACCAACAAGCCACCAAGTGAAGTGCCCTCACTGCAACTTCTTAAACCAGAACCCTCTCCACTTTGGGTCCACCTTAATGCAAGACAGCAAAACATTAGGATGCTGTCTCGCAACAGAGGAAGCCCCTCTGATGACCCCCCCCCCCCTTGCAAGATGGCTAGGCACCACTACAATAACCCTAGAAGCCCTCCAACCCGGAGAACCCTCTACACCCCAAGACACTAACTGTAGGGTAAGGACACCCCAGGGAATCCCCCACCAGCAGCCTCCCACCCTTTCCGGATTACCACCCCATGTATCGAGCTACCTGACACTACACCAATAGTCTCAACGCAAGGAAGATAAGAACTGCCACAATCTGAACCATGCATGGTGCTGCAGGCGGGCTACTGCCCCAGCGACCTAAACTCAAACGTGTAAACCAAGCTACCCCAAAGGACCACAACATGCCTCGACACAGAACAGGACGACAAACAAAAATGAGAAAAGGAATAAACCAAATGGAACCACACCACATCTCATCCAGCAGACAGAACAGAATACAGAAAACACCACCACACACATGGTGGGCAACAGAACGAACACCCTAAGGGGAAAATCTCTATACCGAACACTGACCTTGCAACTTAGCCGCCCCCTTCCCCCCGTCCGTCCCCCACCAGAACATCTCAACACTACTCTCCAGGCTCACCAAAAACATACTGGAACCATGCAGAAATAGAAGAAACACCAAGAACGAGGAAGAAAGAAATCGACGCCCTTGCACCATAAAACACGAGGACACCTCAATCGACTACAACAAAATGTAGAAGAGGAACCGGAAGAATCAGGTACCCAATAATTAATATAGCAGACCTACTGGACGACGAAACAGATCGCACTGAACAGCAGTCACTTCCGGAGAGTAACATGGAAGCACACCAACGTGGCAAAAAAGCGGATATCAAAATACACTGAAGCAATCCGCTGCAACCTAATCGACGCAAGATCAGTGTCCAAACGTGCCACAGAGATCTATGACCTATTCGTCACAGAAACATGGCTAGTTCAAAACTACAAAATCACACTACACAGCTGCCTCTCCGACTTCAAGTGCTCATAAACAGAAAAGAGGAGGAGGATTTGCAAAAGCGTACAAGGAGCAACTGAAAATGAAAGCAAACGAGCTGCCAAACATAACACTGCAAATCCATCACTGACTGAACGCCTAAACAAACTTCATTCTGGTCTACAGACCACCGACATACGATGCAAAATTCTTTCCATCGAACATGAAACGCCTGAGAATCCTTGAAGCCGTCAACATCTGGCATGAATAAGAAAATGCGTACTCACAATCGCTAGTCCAGCAAAGGGAAACGATGAAACTACAAACATGCTTGACGCAATCTTCAACAAATACCTTATCACCACCAATACAAATACTCTGGAGCGACCACCTCATCATTTCTTTTGTGATCAGGCTACCCACCAAAGCAACGGCCAGCCCAAAAAACCTCTGACTGTCATGAAAAAAAAAAAAACTGGAAAACCATCAAAGGCAGTAATCTGATCGAACAACTTGGAACTCCAACCACCAACAACTAAACTTTGGTAAGACGACCTCAACGACAAAAAAACCAACTTCATAAATGGTTACTGAAACAATCGACATTGCCCAGGAAAAACCTTCCACCCCATTGTGCAAGAGAGCAGTGGTAAAATGGTTCAATTTTCGCATCCACGCTCAGCACCAGGAAAAGAAGAGAAAAAAAAAAAAGCGGGAACTAGAATGGAGACAAAAAATGATAGAGCAAAAAGAAATCGCAATACCATTGACATCGATCATACAAAAAGGAAATTGAAAAGGCCAAAAATAAATATGACAACCGAATCGCCAAAGCCACCAACACCCAAAAATGAACTGTTCAACATCAAACGAAATGAGGAACCCACTTGCCTTCAATAACACTCTGGTACCCTCACTGGTACCCTCACTGAAAATATGCAACAACCTCAGACCATTTAAAACAAATTCAGTGTCCTCCACCAAATCATACAACCTACACCTCAACCATGGATTGTCAGAAACTCCAAAACCCCCCCCCCCCCCCCGCTAAATATCTGACCTTTCTCAAGTGGGTAAAAATAGCAACACAGCAGGCTCCCCCATGGACCCGTGCCCTCCAGACATATCAAGCCCTCACACAGTGCACACTGTTGGAATGTTACAGAAACCTATAACTATCACTTGCAACAGGGAAATTACTGCAATCATTCAAAATGGGCATACATCAAGCCACTCTTCAAGGACACAACGGGAAACGTAGAAGAACTTTCCAACTACATACCCATCTCAAATATTCC
This sequence comes from Ambystoma mexicanum, assembly GCF_040938575.1. Classification (NCBI taxonomy): domain Eukaryota; kingdom Metazoa; phylum Chordata; class Amphibia; order Caudata; family Ambystomatidae; genus Ambystoma; species Ambystoma mexicanum. Next base: position 1,531,946,996 of record NC_090922.1, read on the forward strand.
CTACCTAGCAAAACTACTTGAAACCAAGGTCTACGGACTAACAAAGGAGCACATTGTGCCTAGTCTAGTAGCTGGCGTTTTTCAACCGGCTTTAGGCTGAAGAGGGGGGACTGAGACGGCAGAGACGGCACTTGTCTCAATCTGGGATGATCTAAAGACCTATGCAAACTCTGACACAAGTGTGCTCTGATACTACTGGACCTATCTGCAGCATTCGACAGTCAGCCATGACATTCTCCTCAAGAGACTAGGAATGGGGGTCGCTGATTTAGCCCATCTATGGATTAAATCATTCCTAAATGATAGAACGGAACCCGTCTGGGTTAAAACTTTTTAAATCCACGCCAAGGATTGTGCCTATCCCCACTGCTCTTCAATATCTACCTGACCCCATAGAACGGCACAGCTTTACATGCTACAACTACGCAGATGACACAAATCTAAAAAATAGGCTCCCAACAAGATGAGCAACACTGGAAAACAGTCTACAAGAACCGAGTGGATGAACACAAACTGCCTCAAACGCAACCCAGGCAAAACTGAAATAATGGCTATAACCAAAAACCAGGAAAACAACCACTATATCCCATTGCCCACAGAACTACGAACAGCAGATGCCATTGACAACCATCAAAAACCTTAACGTGCTGATGGACAACTAGTACCACAAGTAAATGCAATGATCAAGGGAAACTTCAAGCTCTACATACACTTTTTCAAACAAAAACCGCAACCCCCTTTCTGCACAACAGTCTGCACGTACTTCACCACACTGCAACCAACCAAACCCAGCCCTACACAACAGCACATTGGAGTGTAACAAGCTGTAAATCGCACCCAAGCTCAGCGAACGGTGCCAACAGAATATCACAACTGTCTACCTCGCAAGTCTCATTCTACCTCTTTCCGCTATGCTCTACTAACCCACCCTCCTCCCCACACTCTGCCAGAGGACCACTCTGGTGGTGATAGTGCGTGGTACAAATGATCTCTAACAAAAATGAAGGCACATTTTGGGCTGTAATGAAAACAATAACCCTGAGCTATGCACCTTCACTGCTCCTCCCGATTCTTTCCTCCGAGTGTTTGGGGCTCTACATAGATACCGAGTTATCTTTTAAAGAACATACCCGGAAGAAATCGTAGACTATTCACAACCAGTCTCCAGAGAAGGCTCCAATCCTTTTCCCAACTATTGCGTTTGTAGCACTGTATGAACACTTGCCTCGCACGGATGGTGAAGCTGCCCTTGTCATCGGTCTCTACCCGTTCATTCTGCTTGCCTCCTGCTCTCCAGGACACCGCCCTCCAGCCTGCCCTTACCCCACCCAGGCTGTTTCAATAATCTGGATACGCACAATCTGCCACATTAGTGCTACTATTAGGTCACCCTTTTGCAGCATATCCTGCTTCTCTTCAGAGCCCTCCATACCAACGAACCAGATTACTTGAAGAGCCACTGCCCTTGAAACCCAGATGGTGGACAATGAAGTTTTTAAGACTATGCACCCACAGTCTGAGAACTCTACTGCTCCGTGTGCATCTCCCCATCCTTGCCAACAAGATAATTTAGACTACCTTCTCCCTGTGCTACATGCCTGAAGGTTTGAATGTGGATTTCGGTCCACTATAATCCATCCGCTTTCTGCCATCAGTGGCAGGACCAGCAAGTCCTTTCAAGCAAGATGGCAACTCTAGTGGGTAACGAAACTGGCTGTCGCCATACGTTGCACGTGCCAGCAATCAATCCAGAGCTCTGTTCAGAGATTCAAGCTATGCCTCAACTCTCGAGGATAAAACATGTATTGCTTGTGGCAACACCATAGGCTGGACTATTAAAAGAATGGTACACCTAGCAAGAAAAGCTTGGTTTACTGATCATGGGAAAATGGAGAGTCATTCTGGACTGAAATTCTAAATCTTTCCGCCCTATTGGAATCCTTCCACTTTTTAGAGATTCTAAGTTGTGGGGAATCTTCGTCAACAAGGATAAATTGGCGTATGGGATTGCCAGGAAACTTGCATCTGTATTCCCATCTGGAAAGCTTTGTAAATTCTTGTTTAGTGGGTTTGGGGGATGAAGGTTCTTCGTTGTGACTTGAAAGATTCCTTGAATACACCAAGGATCTGTCATTTCTAGAAGTGTATTCCCAACGTCTAAGCGCTGCTTTGTATTCCTGCAGGGAGGACTGCTTGACCAGCCCCCAAGCTTGCTCAAAAGGTATGGGACACTTAGATTTGATTCAGATTAAAGGACCAGTGTGGAAGTGTGTGCAAGTGGTCTGTGGCGGCAGCGGCTCCCCCTGGGTTTGAGCGATCTACCGTGCAGTGAATTTATTTGGAACTCACTTGGACTACTGTTCCTTTAATCTCTGGCCAGCAGAATGCAGCAGCAGAAAGTATAAAAAGTCACTTCTGGCGCAGAAGTGTGTGCAAGTGGTCTGTAGTGGTCTGTGAGAGGCCGTGGTATTGCAGGAGGAATGGTCATCGCACTAAGGATTTCCAACTCGGTATAGTGAATTTTACTTTTAGAAGTACTTGGCAATGCTGAGACACCCTGGCCATAAGGAAAGGCCACTTTGGTGAGTGAGGGAGACTCTCGGGAAAAGATACTGCAGTGACGGTTGGGTTTTGTACCCTGTGAGCCATGGTACTTATCTCTGTTATAAGGGAAGGAGGTAGTGATACACGCTGATGTGCTCCGTGACTGTTGAGCTGTGATTAACCACCTGAAATCGCCTTGTTAAAGAAGGATACTTAAGGGCTTGTTGTAGACCCTTGGTTTGTTTGATTTTTAAAGTGCACCAAACCCGTAGGGATCTGGGAGCATTGAATGAGGTTGAGAGTTGCATACATTAATAAGTTACAAGCATAATGGAACAATATGGAGGTTGCATGTTACAGGCATAGGTACATGGGAGTAGAAGAACAGCGGTTACAAACCCAGTATAACATTATCACAGGTAACAAAAGGTGCAAGCATCGGGTACAGTACAGAGGTGTACGACATGGTAACATTCAGATGTTTGTAGCTAGCCAGGTTTTGGTATTTTTCCTCAATTCCTGCTGAAACCATACCTTGTGTACCGGTCTGCAAAGTCAGATGAGGGGCACAAATAATGAAGGTGGTCAGTCGCAACAATCTCTTTATTGTCTTGATAATGGTAAGGCCAATGTGGGTCCTCTTTGTAAGGAAGCCAAAATGGTTGCTGGATTAATGAATAACTTGGGGTGGGGGGCTCAGGTGTGGATTTAAGCATCTTTGCATGCTCCGATCATTGAATGGGGTGTTATTCCACAATGAGGAGGCTCTACGTACTGGTGCCTGCCCAAAATGGGGTAGATATCCATTGAAGTCAACTGTATCGCATCTCTCCACATCCTGTCACAAACCCGATTGCTGGGAAGACTACTGCCTGATTCAACCAACATGAACAAATTAGTTGGTGTTAAAACAACTGCCAAATTGGATCAGACTTGTATGAATGAATTGAAAGACCTTAGTTTAATTACGCATGTACTCTATATTTCATGATGATGTAAGGTGTCAGGGTAACACTATAGTTCAACACACCAGTTATCCCACTTTACAAGGTTCATCTACAGAACTTACTCCAGTAGATTCCACAGCAGTAAAACAGTTGGAGGTGATGAGAAGCAATGGAAAAAGTGCTTGCACGCCCACGGGTGGATAGGGCGGGGTCAAATCTGATTCTGAAAAAATTGAGTGGCCCGCCGTCATCTCAGTTCTCTGGCAGACCACGAATTGGTGACATTGGGTAACAGGGGAGCACACATTTTGCTAATATCAGAACTGGAAGGAGAATTGAACACATACACGCTTAGTTTAGCAACATGGAATGTTGGGGCCTTTGGCAAGTTGACCAATGAATTGAGCTTGATGGAAACTAAATGCTTATTCAATTGTGTGCCTCCCCAGAAACCAGTGCAATGTAAGATCTGGTTTGGGTTAGTCATCTCGCCTAACAACAGGGTGTGTCCAGATTAAATGGAGGACGTCCCTCTCGAGGTTTATGTATTGGTATTAAGCAAGGGGTGGCCATAAGGGAACATTGATTTTGGGTGACTATAGGGGTGGATCTAGAGTTGCACTTTAATTCTGTATGGAAACCTTCTGGTCAACGTGTATTAGTCCTCATTGCAGGGACTTTAGAGAAGATTCTAGTAGAATAGAAAGTAGAATTGCCAGATTCCAACATTATAATGGTGGTGGACTTTAAATGTTTGACGTTCATTATGGTCCTGGATAATCATTTGCACTTCACAAGTAAATATGCACTACTTCAAATATAACATGGGACACAATGGAGAGTTTTGGGAAGGGTGGGGCTTACACATCCTTAATGGTCATGCCACAGGAGATGTACCCCCAAAGCCCACATGGCATAGACATGAGCTTCACTCCTGGATGGACTACATGGTAGTTACAGAAGGTTTGCTCTTGGAATGAAATCTTTTTTGATGGTGACCATGGTTTAGTGGTCTTAAACCTTAATATAAAGATCTTACCCAAAATAACAAGCCGTACAAATATAGCTTTAAATCACCAAGAGTACAGTTAGTTGGAACCAGTCTTGATAATATTAACAGGCCGACCAGGGACTTATGCAAGTCACCTCACTGTTCAACAAAAGCAAGGATTTGCGAGTAGAGACCTTTCCCATTGTTATCACGGACAAGGTTTCCAAGTCTATTTTGAACTGGGAAACTTGTCCTCGCTCAAACCGTCGGCATGTTTATGCAAAGGAGGTTCAAGTAAGGAAAAATGAGATGTGTAGAAAAATTAGGGAAGTACGCCTCCGCCTATCCTGTAAGAAAGAAAAGATGTTAATAAGAAAAGAAAAGCAAGCCTATAAAAACTGGGTTAAGTCACAGGTACCTCTTGATATAAAGAGATGGGGGAATCAATGCTAAAGTCAGTTTTGCATAAAGCCAGTAAAAACCTCTGGAATATCAAAAGAAATGGGAAGGGTGGCTTGGAAAAGATGAATCATGTTCCAGAAGAGGCTTGGAACAAATAATTCAGAGTTGTACAAAGGGTGAACTCCGACTATCACCAGGGTTTGTAGCTATTATTAGGATGTGGATATTTCCATTGAACATTTAGTGCCATTATAACATCTGGGTTGAATTCACGTGCCCCCTGCCCCAACGGCTTGTACAACTTGTTCCTGAAATGGGACCCTGAAGTATGGGCCCTGATGTTGCACATTCAATTTCAAAATTTACTAAATAACAAAACTATTCCTCCTTCATGGCACACAGAATTGCCCCAATTTTTAAGAAGGGGAGTAGTCTTAAGCCTTCAGCTATCGGCCGTTCGCTCTACATTATGTTGAAAGTAAAATCTTCGCTAGCTGCGTCTTAAGTATAGAAGATTGGAGTAGCAACACAGGGCGATTGTCTAAGTTCCAGGCTGGCCTTAGGAGGGCCACTGGAACGGATGCCAGCAGCCTACCTATTCAAGATCGGACTAGTGTGGAGGGGAAGGGCCCTATATACGTAGCGAGTGTGGATTGGAGCCTAGTGTTTGACAAAGTGGATAGAGGAAGGCTCTATGCAAAACCTCTGAAATTGGGCCTCCCTCCACATATCTTGGATATTCTGATTCAGCTACAGAGCGACACTCTGGTAAAGGTGAGGTTAAATTACAATAGAGAGGTCTCTAAACCCATAGGAATAAATCATGGTTTGGGGCAGCGGTGCGTAAAGGCCCCCTGCCTCTTCAATCTATGCTTCGCAGATTTGGGTGAGTTCTTGAAGGAAGCATTGTTTGTACCTCTGAGGGTAAGTGGGGAAGTTGTTTTTGGGTGGCTTACGCCGATTACCTTTTGCTTCTAGACAAGGCACTGATAGGTCTGCAGAGACAACCGACGCGCATTACGAATATGTAAAAAATGAATAGCCTGTGGGTGTATCCAAGAAATCCAGTATCTTTTAAGGGAAGGAAACGCAAACCTGTTCATTTGAAGTGGGCAATGGGCTCATCTGTATTGTCTGTTCCACGGTGAAATACTTGATTCTGAATCATTACGCCAATAGAGTATAGGATTGCTAAAATGGCATTATGGGCTAAAGGCAGACAATACGCGGCCCAGATGTTCTATTTTTGGGGATAAATACCTCTGTTTCACCTTGCAGCCCTTGGTGCAGTTTTTCAGATACAAAGTGATCCCTTTGTTACTATATGGTTTAGAAGCAACTTGTATGGTCGAAGTTTGAGGGAATAATTTGGAGGAAAGCACTGTTGCTACCAACTTGGGTGCACATCACCATGCTTCGGTTTGAACTAGGTTTGAACTCCTTAGTCTCCCTGGTGCAATGAAAGACCTTGTTATTTAATTGGAAACTGTAAGCGAAGCAAATGTGTTGTATGCACTCATGGGAGGGCAGATGGTGAGTCCGAGGGGGGAGCCCGTCTGCCTGTTCCGAGAGAATTGTTAACACCTCATGGAAAATTATGAAGTGTCTTTGGAGCTCCTGTTGACCCACCTGGACCAGGTAAAGGGGAAAATGCTGGACCTTGATTGGATCCTGACTTGTGTTGCTAGGAGAAAATACAGGTCATATAAGTGAGTGTTAAAAAAGGGGATGGCTTATGAATGATTTCAAACAGTGTCCGGACAGTCGCTATAGGGGAACTATAGGGGAACCTTTACGAGAGTCCGATTTCACCTGATATAGAATGGGGATGTTCTATATACTAGATGACAAAGGGGAAGTGCAATATGTTGCTTTTGTGGGAATCCACTGGAAACACTAAAACATGATTTTATGTCCATCGCTGCAGAACACTAGGGAGGATTATTTTACTAGATGTTTGTATGAAATTGTTTTCAATATTTTTGGCACAATAGAAGGGTAGCCCCTTCTCCCTTTTAATTAGTGAGGTTCAATTTTAAATAAAGCGAAGATTATAAATTGTTGACTCATTTTTTAATAGGGTATGGGAAATGAAATTAGTAATTGTGTATGAAACCTTATTTTTCTTTTCATTAGAATGTATTTCAAGGTGTTAAGAAAGTTATGATTATCATGTATGCAATGTATTTTATGGTGTATAAGAGTGGAGATAAACCACGTACAATCAAAAAAAGGACGAGACCCAATCAGTTTTATATACTCCTTTTCTAGGAACTTTGCTTGTTAGATCTGCACCTTTTAGGCTGGCTTCTCAGAATCCTTCACCAAAATGAGCACCATTTTCATTGAAGGTAGCTGACATGGAAATGTGCCTGAGTGACTGAACAGGCAAGCGTGGGAGGAGGTAGGCTTTGTCTGAAGTACAGGTATGAAGTATTGCTATGCAACAGTTGACCACACGGGCAAGTATCAACATTTACTAATAAACACAAGACCGCATAAGCTTCAACACACTACTGATATGTATAAATCACTATTAAACCTACATACCTCCAGTTTGGTAACCACAAAATGGGTTACCTACCATGCAAAAAACTTAACAGTTTGACATGTATGTACTGTAAGGTAGCTAAAGTTGCAGGGAAAGTTGGCTTCAGCTATCATTTCCCCAGGGCTCATCAATAGACCCCTAAGGGGTTATCTGATTTCTGACTTCAGTATTTCACCATCACTCACCATGCCCATTCCACAAGGAGAAATCCTGACGCGTCTCCTCCGTATTATAATCCTCACACGGGTTTCAGGGGAGGGAGAGCACACTTTTTTTTCCTAGCTTGGCCCTCCAACTGAGCAAGCACCAATGGTCCTTAGGATCTAATGGCACCTGCTAGTGCTTCAACAGCACCTCAGTGCAATCCTGGTACTAAGTCTCAAGGACTGAGCTGCTGCCTGTGATGAACTGTTTTGATGCACTGCACATTATCCTGTGGATCAAGGATCAGGCCACACTTGGGAATTCACAAACGTAGACCAATATTGGGGCACATCGACTCCCCCGACCCTGGACTGTGAAAGAATGGGACCTGACAAAGAGTGACACTTTCAGTAGTGAGAGCTGTTTCGAGAGCCACACTAACGAAATGGCTTGGCCCTGCAGTAGTGGGGAGGTGAGTAGTGAATAAACCGCCTACTCAGCCCTCACACTTCTACAAACAACTGTGATCCCAATCATAAAAGTAAAACTGGACCAATCCATATATATTCCTCTTTGACCTTTGGCGGTAACGTGGGCCAATGCCCGGCTATACTCCACAGTGGTGTGAATGTGATTCAGTAGTGATTGAAACGGCACATTAGCTCAGCTCAAAATAAAGGTAATGTTTAATTCGGGTTCTACAAAAAAATGCATATGCTTCAGCCACACCTGCAAAAAAAACTACAAAAACACACCCCTCGGGAAAGAACGGTTTCTCCAGCATCGGAACTTTCAGAGATTCACATGCTGTAAATATTACCCGTCGTCAGGCTGGGAATCCTTGGTAAAACAGAGCAGTTTAAACTAAACTGAAAACCTGTCACTTTAGTGCTCTATCGTCGTTGTTTTGGGTCATACTACCCACAGCCAATAGGGAACAACTCCCTTAACTCTGCCCCTGTCGGCCATCTTTAGATTTATTTACTGCACATTCATTTTGGGAGTCCTCCGATCAGCCCCTCGGGTTTTCACCAAATGCCTTGCACCAGTGGAGGCTCATCTGCGGCGGAAAGGCTACACGTCTACCCATACTTGGATGACTGGTTAATAAGAGCTCCCTCCTACGCGCTGGCAGAATCCAACACTGCAGTCACGATCCAATGTCTTCAGCAACTGAGATTCTCCAACTTTCTGAAGTCTCAGCTAACCCCCTCTCGGACGGCACTGTTCTCGGAGCACTGCTAGACACCAGTGCTTGCAGAGCCAGACCCCTGGAGGAGAGAATAACGGCCCTTCTGCAGAACGTGGATTGCCTCAGCAAAACAAGGTCGTCTGCAACTACTAGTCTCTGCTAGGGATACAGTCTTCATGCATCCCACTTGTCACCAATTGCAGATTACGCATGAGGCCAGTGCATGAATTCCTGGATGCCAGATGGGTACAAGCTTCAGGCTCAGAGGAGGACTGCATCACGCTGACACCAGCATTCAGGAAGGACTTACTCTGGTGATCAGTGAGAGAACACATCCTGCAAGGAGCCCCTTTCAGGCTTCGGGACCATCAGATCACCGTAACCAAAGATGCTTCCCTGGAAGGTTGGGGAGCCCACTGCTATGACAAACACACCAGAGGTTTGTAGTCTGAATTGGAGAAGACCCAGCACATCAACCTGCCGGAGCTACAAGCAATATTCTAGGCACTGGAATTTTCCTCCCCCTCCACGGATGGAAGGTGGCTCTGGCATTGGGTACTGCAACAGAACATGTTACCAATTTCCCTCGAGCTCCCAGGGATCCATAACACCCCGGCAGACTCCCTCAGCAGGGAGTTGTACTCTTGTCACCAATGTGAGTTGCACGAAGACCAACTACACCGGTTGTTCCAGGAGCGGGGCACCCCAGAGATCGATCAGTTTGCCACATGCGACAACGGCTGCTGCAAAACATTTGCTAGCCGGCTTCGCCGATCCGGACAGCCTGGGAGACTCCTTTGCATTCCCATCGGAGGGCACATTCCTGTATGCTTTTCCCCCAATTCCTCTGGTGCCACGAGTTGTGCACACTTTCAAACCGTATCTGTGCAAACTGATATTAGTGGCCCCTGTGTGGCCGAGACAGTATTGGTACTCGGAGCTCCCGGCTCTGTCGGTGACTGCTCAAATCAGGCTACCTCCGCACCAGTCACTCTTGTCAAGGAACCAAGGGAGGGTTCTGCACCATGAACCAGCCTCTCTCAATCTGACGGCTTGGCTCCTGTGTTCGATGAATTTGGGACCCTCTCCCCTCCCGCAGTCTTGCCAGGAGGTGCTGGCTAAAGCAAGGGCCCCTGCCACTCTGAAATGCTGCAAGAGCAAGTGGAAGTGTTTCCAGGTGTGGTTTAGAAAGCATCACATACGTCCATGGACCATCAAACCAGAGGAACTGCTACCGTATCTCTTGTTTCTGGCGGATTCAGGGTTGACACACTCCTCCATTAAGGTGCACCTGGCCGCAATCTCCAGATACTGCTGGTCCTCGAAAGTCTTCCCTCTGGTCCCAACGGCTAGTGAAAGTTGATATGAGGTCTGTTTCATTCATTTCTTCCAGTCCGCTGCTCGCGCCAACCTGGGAACTCAACCTACAGCTCACAAGGCTTATGAGACTCCCTTTTGAGCCCAGGCATCCATCACATACCTGTCATGGAAGATCGCTTTTTTGGTGATCACCTCAACCACCTTATTTGACATCCCACAAGAACAAGACTGTATTGCAAACTAACCCAAGGTTCAAACTTAAGGTACCTACAACCTTTCATCTTAACCAACAGGTGGTGTTACCAGTGTTTTTTCGGCTCTCCCTCCTCTATGGCAGAGCACACCCTGCACACACTGGGTGTGGTGCGTGCCCTCAAGTACTATGTGGCCCGTACAAAGTGACTCTGCTTAACGGATCAACTGTTTGTCGCATTCGGACCTACAGGGCCTGGCAAGGATGTCTCCAAGTCTTCTATTGTCAAATGGATTGCAGCCTGCATCTTTCTGCTATCAGCAAGCGGGCAAACCAATCTCGGGTAGACCCCGAGTGCATTCCTCCAGAGCAGTGGCCACGCCTACTGCTTTTCTTTACGGGATGCCGCTTCCGGATATCTGCTGCGCGGCCACCTGGAGATCGGAAGCGAGAGTAAGGGACACAGACATGCCAATGAGAAGGCTGCTGTCGGAGAAATCCAAAGATGGGGAGACAGATGTGCTAGAGAAAGCCAGAAAAAGAGCACTGGTGAACCCAACAGAAGGATACCGCCGGAGAGACAGCACCAGTGTTTTGATGAGAAGTATGTCCAATGGAGAATGCTATCAAAAGAGTATCCAGCGAGCCACCAAGAAGTATGTCACTGGAGAATGCCAGAAAGCGGCCTGTCGCGACAGAGTCTGCCATTTCAGGCACCACCAACCCTCACTGGAGAAAATATCTCCGCCTAACGGGTATGTGGTTTGGGCCTGAGAAAGGGAGATAGGCGGTCAAGCACTGCAACTAAACCAGGGAAATGTAAAACAGAATGCTATCCAAGGGAGGCGTAGTCTACAAATGTGCTAGTCCCCGAACCCTGAAAGCAATGCATAAAACCCCAAGATATGGGGTTCAGCCCAAGAGAGGGGCAACATCGCAGCAGGGTGTAAGCCAAGAGGCTAGCGGGCACAGTAAAGGTCTAAATCACCCAAGCGGATAGCATGGTGGGCCAAGAAGTCCATGAGAGAACTGAAGATAACACAAGTAGTGTCTAAAACCCTGAGACGTGTAATGGTCCTGGAAAGGGGGCTGTCAAGATGTATCCCAAGTATTTGAAACAGTATGAGAAACTATTTCTGCCTCTAATTTCTAAATTCATGACTAAAAAGAAAATGGGTTCATTTGGAAAGGCTTGAAGCAAATTGTGCGTTCACCAAATGAAGTGACCTTTGTAGTCCTGATAATGAGCCTGACTCCATGTATGTTTCTGATGTAGTTTTAAGGCTCTTGGGGCTGGTGTGAAGGGCTTTAGTCCCACTGCTGCCAGGGGGCTGCTATACCTGAGGGGGTCAGGGGCATGAATCGTGACAGCACTCCCCCCTAAGGCCTTTCTCAAGGTATTTCCTCCATCTGGCCCCGGTTTGGTCGGATGGTTCTGATGAAATCGTGTTACCGTGGCGCATGGATGTGCTTGCTAGGCTCCCATGTCCTGTCCTGAGGGTCGTATCCCTTCCAGTCCACTAAGTAATATAACTTGGACCTGGTGAGTTTAGAATCTAGGATGTCCTTGACTTCAAATTCAGGTTCTCCGTTAACCAGTACCGGATTTGGTGTTGTTTTGACCCGAGTTCCAGGCTGAACAGGTTTTAAGAGTGACACGTGGAATACGGGATGGATCTGCATATTTGGTGGTAAAGCTAGTTTTACTGCCACTGGATTTATAATATCCTTGATGGTATAGGGCCCTAGATATCTGGGACAAAATGTTCGAGTTCCACTTATGGGCACGTGCCGAGACGCCAACCAGACTTCATCTCCGACTTGGTAGTCTGGGGCTTTTCTTCGGTGTTGATCAGAGAATCTTTTCTGTCTTTCTTTGGCTTGGATAAAGTGTTCTGCTGCCTTTTTGAAGGCTTGAGTGATATTCGTATGTAAAGTCTTCACCGTGGGCATTTCCAAGGTCAGGGGGTATCTAATTTGGAAGTACGTTGGTGCCTTCGATATACGGTATGGAATGGACTCTGTCCAGTACTGGTGTGTAGCGAGTTATTGTAGGCATATTCGGCTAGCCACAACGCACCATTCCAGCTTTCTTCCACTTGATGCAACAAGCACCGTAGTTATTGCTCTAGTGTCGGATTAATTTGCTCCATTTGGCCATCAGTTTGGGGATGGTGACTAGTGGACAGACGAATATCGATTTGGGAAATTGCACAACTCTTCCTCCAGAAGTCAGACACAAACCGACTCCCCCGGTCAGAAATCAGGATGGAGGGGAAACCATTTAATCGTACGATTTGTTCTAAAAACACATTTTCCAGACTGGATGCGTTTGGTAGACCCTAAGTGGAATGAAATGGGCCATTTTAGAGAATAGGTCAACAACCACTAGGATAGTGTTGAACCCTTGACACAGAGGCAGATCTGTGATGAAATCGAGGGAGAGTGTGTGCCAAGGTGCAGGTGGAATTTCCAGGGGTTGAAGAAGGCCCGCAGGTTTTTGTTTCTGGGATTTATTCTGTGCACAAATGCCACATGACAGAATAAACTGCGTAATGTCCTTTCGCCAGGTCGGCCACAAATAATTTCTTTTCACCTTGGCTAGGGTCTTGGCAATTCCTGGATGTCCTTCTATCAGGGGTACGTGATAACCAGAAATGACTTGTTCACCTAGTGCCTTATTCGGGAGATATAAACGCCCTCTGAAATACGGGAGTTGGTTCTTTGTTGTGTAATGTTCAACTTGAGTGGTCCAGTCTTGTACAGCCTCGGTGTTCATTAGGAGCCAAATTTCCTTTTGGAGTTCATCCAGAGATAACGTTGTTGCAAGTCCTAGTAGTTTGTCGCCTGGAATAATGGCCACCAAGTCTGGGGTTGAATATGGCTTTACCGTTCAGGACTCCAGGTCGGTACGTGATTATGTAATCATATTCTGCAAAGAATAAAGCCCATCGGAGTTAACGGGATGATTGAGCCTTTGCCGTCTTGAGGTAATGTAGGTTGCGATGGTCGGTGATTACTGTGAAGGTATGTCTGGCGCCTAGAAGGTAATGCCGCCAAGCCTTAAAGGCGGCCTTGATCATTAGGAGTTCCTTGTCTGTTATTGCATAGTTAAGTTCAGGTGTAGTACTTTTTTGTGATCAAAAGCCCACGGGATGTAACTGGCCTGTTTCGGGATCCCTTTGGGAAAGAACAAACCCCATTGCCATGCTGGTGGCATCTATTTCCACTACATATGGGAGATCTGGGCAGGGGTGTCGTAGCACCAGGGCTGAGGTAAATCTTTTCTTGAGTTCCTGGAAGGCCTTCTCTGCCTCTTCTGTCCATTGGAACAGTTTGTTGTTTTTTTCGTAATAAAGAAGTGATTGAGTGCACAATCTGGGAGAAACCCGGGATGAATCGGCGATAAAGGTTTGCAAAGCCGAGCATACTTTGGACACCTTTGGCTGAAGACGGTAATGGCCAGCTAAGGATGGAGTCTACTTTGTGCATATCCATCCTGATGCCTCTGGGATTGAGGGCAAAACCAAGGAACTCGACTTCAGTGACATGGAAGGAGCATTTTTCAACTTTGGCGTATGGCTGGTGCTGTCAGAGTTTTGCAAGGACGGAGCGAACATGCCTGACATGGTCCTGTTTAGAAGAGTACACTAAGATGTTGTCTATTTAAACTAGGGCACACATGTTGATCAATTCCTGTAGTACATCGTTCATGAAGTACTGGAATGCGGCAGGAGGGTTGCAAAGCCGAAAGGGCATCACCTGATATTCGTACAGCCCATACTTAGTACGAAAGGCGGTCTTCCATTCGTCTCCTTTCTTTACACGTACAAGATGGTATGCCCCCCCATGAGGTCCGATTTGGTATAAATTTGGCCATCTTTGACTTGGTCCAGCAGTTCTGGGGGTTTTTAACTGTTACCTGGTTTAGTGCACGTAGTCGATGCACATTCTCAAGTCCCCTCCTTCTTGGGTACAAAGAATAGGGGCGAGGCTGCCGGGGATTTGGACGGGCGGATAAAACCGTTTGCCAGGTATTGGTCCAGATATGATTTCAAGGGGAGATTTTCAGGTTTGATGAGTGCATACATTCGACTACACAGGATTTTGGCACCAGGTACGAGGTCGATCTGACAGTCATGTGGCCTGTGAGGGGGTAAGGTATTAGCCTGTTCTTTTTGGAAAACATCTTGGAAATCATGGTATTCGCTTGGTAGTGTACTTGTTCACCTATTACCAACGCCTCTTTATCTTGGACAGGTGTCTCTGGGTCAGACAATGGCATTTCCACTTGGTAGCACGCATGAGCACACTCTTTGGAGAAGGCTAATTTCTTCACTCGCCAGTCGATGTTTGGATTGTGAGCCACCAACCACTGCATCCCTAGAATCACCTGGAACTGAGGGGCCTTGATAAGGTCGAAGGCAATGGCTTCCCCATGTCCGTCTTCACACAGAGGGGTCAATTCTGCTGTGCGTTGAGTTACAGGACCAGAAGTTATCTCTGTGCCGTCGACAGTGGTGACCTTCTCAGTTGTCGTTTTCTGACAGAGGGGAAGCACCATCCTTGTTGCCAGGCCTTGGTCTATGTAGTTACCAAGAGCTCTGCTGTCTATGTATGGCTGCACAGCATGCATCCGAGATGGTTGTTGGTGACTAATCAAAATCACAGGCAGGGCAAGGTGTGAGGTCTGTGGCTCTTTTCCTTCCCTCGACAAACAGACCTTGATGCTTGCCGGGCCTGGAAGTTTTCCGACTCTTGTACTCCTCCTTCTTTCTCTGTAGCTCCAACTGTTTTCCTAGGGGGACATTCTCTGAGGAAGTGACCTGATTTCCCACAGTACAGGCAAAATTGCTGTTGTCTCCTTTTGTCTCTTTCGGCCTTGGTTAATGGGCTCTGTACACCCCCAATTGGCATGGGTTCCAAAGTGTTTTCTGATGAACGCGGACTGTTCTCCTTTTAGCGTAAGACACAGTCCGATTCTCCGTTCTGGCCTCGCTCTGTCCTTCGATCTTGCAACATGTGGTCTAGCTGCACCACTAGGTTGATGAACTCTGCACAGTCTTTTGGCGGGTTTACCATCTGAGCTAGGACGTCTTTCAATTCCCCCCCGTAATCCTCGATGGAATAACGTTGTTCGTTTCTCCTCAGGCCACCCAGTTTCAACGACAAGTCTGTTAAAACTGGCGATATATGTTATCAAATCTTGGCTGCCTTGGTGGAGGGACAGAAGTTTGTTATCCAGAGCTTGGCCCTGGGTATGTCGAGCGAACAGCTGCTCCATCTCCTGTTGAAACCCCCTGATATCCCACAGGAGTTGGGTCATCCTGGCTTACTAACGGTATGGACCAATCCGCGGCACTGCCACTCAGATATGATGGAATGAAGGCAACCCGCGACTGATCGTTAGGAAAGGCTCCGGGTCTACAAAGAAAATGGAGGCGGCACTGGTTCATGAATACTGCATATTTTCATGGGTTCCCCGTCAAACGTTCCGGTGGGGCCAAAGGAACTGCCCCAGGGAGGACCACCAGCACTGGATTGACGGATGTGGCTGGAACCGACGGAAAACTTGGCAACGGAGCCTGCCCAGACTGTGTTAGGAGCAATTGTCTGGCTAATTAATCGGTGCGGTCGTTGGTGACAATCAACTCCCTCTTAAGGGTGTTGGTTTCTTGCCGGGCGGAGTGCACCGTGGCCTGTAATTCTCCCAGTAACTTGGCTAGTTGGTCAGTCTCTGATGTTTCCATGACACCCAGTTGGATGTTTTAATTGAGTCTTCGTGTTCTGTTACGCTCACCTGGTAACCACGGGGGCACCACACGATACTGGATGGAGGTCTAAGCGCTATCCCGGACCCCTCTCTGCATGGTAATGTGCCAGACATTGGGTAGCGCTTATAACAGGAGAATGGAGGGTTGAGATACTGGTTCTGTGATGGGTGGACTCCCACCTCCCTCTGGTCCAAATACCCTCCCTTGGGGTTATTGCTCACCTTAGGCTTTTGTGCGTTGAACTCTCCGTCCTGCATCTCTGTGCAGGGGCGCGTGGTTGGTGCAGGCATTCCGTGGACCTAGTTGCTTCACTGGTCCATGTGCCCTTATGTTGGGTCCAGGCCGGCTGTGACTCCGACTCTGCTTGCTGTCTTCCAGGTGAGTTATAATGTCTTTTCTTTCTTTATTCTGTCTTTCTTTCCCTCCGTTTTCTCTGTCTTCTCGGCGTCTTGCTCCACTACGCTGTTCCCTAACAATGGGCCTCATTACAACTTTGGCGGAATGGGTTAACGGGTGCCGCTAATGGATGCGGACCCGTTAAACCCATTCTGCCTGATTACGAGGACCCCTCACGGGACCCTGTAAGGACGCCTGGTAAAACCAGGCGTCGTTACCGGGTCCCACGAGGGGACCAGGGAGCTAACAACGGGTCGGTCGTATTCAGTCCATTGTTAGCTCCCTGCACCCATTCCCATTGTGCCCTATGGGGGCTCCAATGGGAATGGGGAAGGTCTGGGTCCGGGTTCCCTGAGGGAGGAAATACTGGGCCCTCCAAACTCAGAATGGCCCAGTAATTCACTATTCAGGGAACCCGGACCCGGTTTTGGAGGCAGCCATGCCGCCAATAGCAGCATACCGCCAAAGCCGTAATGAGGCCCAATGTCACTCTGGTTTACACAGGGATGGTTGCGATCTCAGAGTTGCTGCACCGGTATTGAAGACCACAGTGAGTTATTGATGCGCGGAGCGCTGCGCTGTTTATTGGTGTTAATTGCTAACCTGTGTTCTCTTCTCTTCTTTGTACAGGTTGCGGTGATGTTCCTGAGTGATGAGCGATTGAATGACTGCTTGCCCAGGTAAGTGCTTTATTAATGCTGACCTTGTTACTTCTCCCTTGCAGGTTTTGGTGAAACATAGAGATGGGCGAGGTAAGAGAAGCGCAGGGTGCTGCCAGGACGCGCTGCTTGCCTAGGTAAGAATTGTTATTAATACTGTCCTTGTTTCTTTGCCTTTTCAGGTTGCGGCGATCTCCGGAGATGGGCGAGGTAAGCGAAGCGCAGGATGGATTCAAGGCCGGCTCCTTCACAGGTAAGTGTTCTTGCTCGCTAATGCTGTTCTTGTTCTTCCAGGTTATTAATTGAATCCGGATCTAGGGATTCATGATCGGGCCACCGGAGAAGCAGATGAACAGGAGCTGGACACAGTGAGCGTTACACTGCAGGAGTGCAGAATAACGCAAAGCGTGTTCTGCTGTTAGGGTGTGGTTTAAATAGCCTAGGTAAAGTAGTTCCAGGCCAAGTAGTTCCAGGCCCAGCCACACCCAAAACGCTACACCGCATGGCTTGGTTCTAAAGAACTGAGCTGTGTAATAGGCCTCCATGTTGGATTAAGGTCCAAAACTGGTATTGCTTTATTCCTGATAATGAGCCTGGCACCAAAGGTGCCAGGAATGACTCCATGTATGTTTCTGATGGAGTTTTAAGACCCTTGGGACGGTGTGAAGGTTTTTAGCCCCACTGCTGCCAGGGGGCTGTTATACCTGAATAGGTCAGGGGCATGGATCGGGACACTCTCTGCTGCTGTTCAATTGGCTCTTGGAAAACTAAAGTCTATAGCTTAGATTTTGTGTAACAGTAATTAGTTCTTACCTTCTTTGATGTTTTAATGTCTTGAATGCTTTCTTTTTGTCATCTTAAAAAGGCTGACTGAAAGTTTTTCTTAACCTCAAAATGAACAATCCAATACACCCCAATACTGGGTAACTTGCACATAAGCACTCCAAGTACTAAATAGCCCCTCTGACTCTTGCTGAAGAAAACGCACAGTGTTACTTTCATGCAGAAAGTGAACTTGTTTAAGACACTCGACGGTGCCTTTACAAAGAGCCCACATCGAAAGTCCTTGTTACCTCAGATAAGGATTCTGACATCTAGCAGGTAACGCGTGTGTAGGTCTGAAGGTCCTGTGAAAGGCCTTTGAGGCGTTTGAGAGACAAACACCGCTCAGAACGGTGAATTTAGTAACGCACCGCAGACTTAACGAGCGCATGGATTAATTTATTAATACAGATCCTCTTGTGCGCCTTTTGTTTAATATAGTTAACACAATGGTTGCCTTGCACACTGCAGTTTAATATAGTGTTGTGAAGGAGCTAGTGCCTTCCTGCACTCCCACATGATTTATAATTAGGCAAGACTTCTTTTGACTGCTTCTAGTCACTTTAAGGGACCAGGGGGAGGAGGGGCTCTGCTAAAGCGCTCTCATACAAATATAATCGTATACACTGACATGGGCAGGCACTAAAAGAAGGCAGTTATTATTTAAATATAAGCTGCAATTAACGATTAGCTGAATACATTTATAAATGTCAAATCCTATGCAGTTCTAAAATCTTAGCACAGTATGAGACAAAAAAATCCCCCTCCCTTCCTGGAAAGAAAGAGCCTGTGCTAAAATTGGACTACAGGCTTCATGGTGTTTGTGCTAGCAAGAGCACACAAAGTGACCAGCTGTCTGTCAAGAGGTCATGCACACTAAAATGGGATTTTACATGCTCAATGCACAACATTCAGAATTATGAAAGCAAGGTTTAAAAGAAATTGCAGGACCACGTAAAAACATGAGTACGATGAGTGGAGTATGGATAGAATGTATGAAAATTAGTTGGAGAAATGTTAGTTTTTCCTGGGGCTAGGCCTCAAGGTTTGTAAACGTCTTCAGGGCTGCAGTGTATGTCTATGTAAGGTAGCAATATGTAAAGTAGCATGCCCTGACACAAATCACTAACAATGAAGAAAGGAAGACTTTGCAGCATCCCTTGTATGGAAGCAGGATGGTTTGGGATGGAGCCATGCCCTTTTCCAGTGACAACTGCAGCAAGCCAGCAGTATATAAAGCCCTATGTGGCTCCAGTTTGGGAGGAGAAAGGAACGGAAGAGGGACAGAAGACTGTTCAGGCAGCAGAGTTCTTTGCTCCAATCTTCATTTCTGTACAGAATAAACTTGTTATCCTTGCAAGATAGACTCTTGGCCTTACTTCCCTAGAGGGGTGTAATTTACTCTGGTGTGAGTGTAATTAAGGGACACCCTTATAATTAGGGATACCCTTATAAATAGGGTCACCCGTATAGTGGTGACCCGGACGTGATCTCAGTTTCGTCCCAATACTTTGCGAAGCCCCAGGCCAGTCACAAGGAAAGAGCTACGCCCATCTATAGCGACCAGTCCCTTAAATAAAAAAAACATGTATCCTGAGCGGTTCTAGTAGGAGCCATTTTAATAGAAATCCTCTCGGCTCACTAAAGCGGGGCGTGGCTCCAGAAAGAAAGACAGGCCAGCATTGGGACTTCGTAAACGTAGGAAATTCGAGTGAACACGCACATGTGAGTATACTCTTGCAAGTGATAACAAGGGTACATATATGTATGATAGTATGGTGATGTGGATGAAGTACGAGGTCAATGGAATATATTGAATAGGACTTTTGGTAATGTGTTAAGGAATAGATCGAATAGGACATTTGGTGATATGTTATTGAAAAGATTGAATAGGATGTTTGGTGATGTGTTAAGTATAGATTGGATAGGATTTCAGGTGATGTGTTAAGGAGTAGATTGGATAAGAGGTGGGTTATGTATTGGAATTGTCAGGTATTTTTGTTTTTCTACTTTTTATAATGGAAACAGTGAGGCTCGGCGTATAAACACTGAGAGGTAAGGGATCCTCAGCCGTAATAGGTTGAGTAGGTAGTACCACGCGTTCTTTTATGATGCTAAAATCAATGAGATTCTCAGCATATTAAAAAAAAAAAGCTGGGAAGGTGATATAAGGAATGGGCCTGGAGTTTAGAATTTCTTTTTGTATATTTTCTCTTGCTGTTTTTGTGGTAAAAAGGAAGGAAGGTGGATGAGTCGCGGTGTGTGTATGGGTCAAATCAAAGTGGAAAAGAATAAATGGGGTGGGAGAAAGAGTGGGTTGATCTATATTTTTGTGTAAGAAGCAGCAGCGTGCACAGCATAGCAGTAAGGTAAGTGAAGCATGAGGCACGTGTGCAATATTATGGGGGAAGAAAACCCAATAAAACACATGCACAGGGTCCTGGCACTGTATTGTGATAGGATATATTAGTATCATAAACAATGGGTAGTGGAAACAAAGGAGGGGGTGTCCTGCTCCTTGCTAGAGCAGGGCTCCCATAACAGAAACATGCTAGAAATAATGTCCAGCTTTTTAGCAGCAACATATAAGGGGAACAAATTCCAAAAAAGAAGAGATTCTATATCTCTGGCGATTATTAGAGGATATGGAAGATCAAGAAGATGAAAAAGAGATCCAATGTAAGGGGATATACCCCTTAATACCTAAACCTGCAGTAGGGTATACAAACCCAGTCTATAAGCCTCCAGTGGTAGAGAGAGTGTCAAAAACAGGATTATCAGGATGAGTAACTAGGGGGGGAAACTCAAGAGCTTTTGCACCTCTAACTCCATATAACCCATCCACAAGCGCTGATAGGCCCGTAGCATCAGTGTACCCAGGGGGTTCACAAGCAGATATAAATAATGAGTTAATAGTGTTGCAGGAAAGGTTAGTCAGGTTACAAGAACCTGAAGAAGTATCACCAGAGTTAAGGGTACCAGTGCATAAAACAGGGGATTGGAAATCGGGAGATTTTTGGGTTAGATTCAACCCTGGGGCAATAGGAAATGTTTGTGTTGAACAAGCAAAGGATAATGGAGGGGAAGATCAAGGTGGTAGAAATAATGAAGAGGCAGGGCAAGAAGGAGATCAAGGAGAGGAGGTGGCGAGAAACCCGTCCCCACCACAAGAGGCAGTGAGGAGGGACAGACCAAGAAATAGAGCAGATTTAATCATATTTAATCATGGTAATTCAAGATCAGAAGAATACTAAAGGGGTAGAAAACAAAACAGACATGCATATACCTCTTATACATAAAGGAGGAGGGATAACGCAGTATGTGCCATGGCCTCAAATGGACAAAAATAATTTGATTAAAGCTCTCCCCCAGTTTATAGCCGGAGCCAGTAAATGGATTTATGAATTTGAAAAAAAACAGCCGAGGTAGCTTAAGCCCTAGGAGACCTTAAGAGTTTACTGGTCGCCATAGTTGGGGACCAGGCTGGGGACATATGGGCAAGGGTTGGTCTAAGTCTTGCAGATAATGAACATGATGGAGCAGCCTTTAATGAGTTAAGGGTAAGGGTGAGGGACGCCCTACGAAGGATGTGCCCAGATACCCCGAACATACATTGCCCTGACCCTAGGAGGAGCTAGAGCCCCCCGACCCCACTGCAGGAGCGGTGTCTCGACCATAAGTGCTCCGATGTGCACCCAGATTGATGCCAGACTGCCTGCCTAATTTCTGCAGCACCACGGAGCATGCCGCCCGTCATTGGTAATTAATTCCACATTTCAGTGGATCACTTCCATATTAGCACGCTTCTGCTTGGATGGCCCACTTATCCCCAGTTCCTGCTAAATAGATTTGATTTTGCATCAATCTGTGCAAATCTCCATTTGTAACCAAGAGGCAGGAAGCCCCTCCAAAATGGCCACCTATGAGTTCGAAAACTTTCCTGGCTTTCCTGGCTGTGTAGTGTAACACCAGGCCCCATTGCCTTCCCCCATTGACTACCAGCCCTATTTCAATAACCAATTGTGAGCCGGCAGGCTCTAGCCGGCCCACACAAAGGCACCCAGACCAAGGCACATACCTGTTGTGAGCCTGTCTGGGGGCCATATGGGCATTGAGCACTGCACGCTGCCCCCAAACTGGTAAGATCTACCCCCTACTACCTGCATACTGTGCCCCAGAACGTGTGTTCATTTCTTCACTATAAAGCCCTAACTTAACGTTGCCTGCTACAAACCCAGTCCTCCTCCCACCCACCGTGACACTATGCCGCAATGATGAAGACTCATACATACTCTCAATGCAAGCGATCGTCTGATTGGGGCCTTATAACCCCACGCCCGACCTCTGCACGCGCAGTACACTTCCCCTGCACCCTCACCAACCTGCCACAAGACACACTAACGCTACTCGCGCCTGATTGTCCGACCGCACGCTGCCCGCTGCTGAAATCAGCACAACACAAGGTGTACCTTAATGCATCGCTCACCATTGCCACAGTAAATGCCTGAGTGTTGTTATACTGTGCCCATACATTAATCATAGCCCTATGATCGTACCTATATTGTGATCTTGATATCAATATTATTTGGTGTATAGCTAGTCATTGTGCTCACCAATGTGCTCACCCTCGCACCCAGATACCTATGCATACTCTAAATCATAGCCTTGTACCTATTCTAGCTAATACTGAACCATCCCATTCTATGCATTTTAGCTAATTTCGAACCTGTCTACTCTATGCTTCCCAGTTAATGTTGACTACTGTGTGCATCCTAGCTATTTTTGAACCTGCCTATTGTGTGCATCCTAGCTAAACTCTGAACCTGCCTACTGTGTGCATCCTAGCTAATTTTGAATCTGCCTACTGTGTGCATCCTAGCTTGTTTTGAACCTGCCTACTGTGTGCATCCTAGCTATTTTTGAACCTGCCTATTGTGTGCATCCTAGCTAAACTCTGAACCTGCCTACTGTGTGCATCCTAGCTAATTTTGAATCTGCCTACTGTGTGCATCCTAGCTATTTTTGAATCTGCTTATTGTGTGCATCCTAGCTAATTTTGAACTTGCGTACTGTGTGCATCCTAGCTAAACTATGAGCCTGCCTATTCTGACCATTTTAGCCAAATTCTGAACCTGCCTAATGTGTGCATTTTAGCTAAAATTTGAACCTGCCTACTGTGTGCATCTTAGCTCATTTTGAACCTGCCTACTGTGTACATTTTTAGCTTCTGGGCTAGTCTCGAACCTGCCTACTGTGTGCATTTTAGCTAATTTTGAACCTGCTTACTGTGTGCATTTTAGCTCATTTTGAACCTGCTTACTGTGCGCATTTGAGCACATTTTGAACCTGCTTACTGTGTGCATTTTTAGCTTCTGGGCTATTCTCGAACCTGCCTACTGTGTGTCTCTTAGCTAAAATCTGAACCTGCCTACTGTGTGCATTTTAGCTAATTTTGAATCTGCCAACTGTGTGCATTTTTGCCTCTGGGCAAATTTTGACCCTGCCTACTGTGTGCATCTTAGCTAAATTTTGAACCTGCCCACTGTGTGCACTCTAGCTAATCCCGAACCAGTGTGTGTTTGCTTGGATCATCTCCCTAATGTACACTACCCTGCCTGCAGATAACTCACCTTGTCCTCATTCCACAGAGCCACCCTGGCCCTAGCCTCACTGCTCCACTTAATGCACGCAGCTACCCCTTTCCGCCACCCATCACCCTTTCCGCCTACATCTCTTCTCATACCAACCAGCATGTCCTCAAACATTGCCTCGAGTAAGTCACTAAGCCCCCTCGAATGGCTACATAGCTTTGCCACAGCTGCAACACCACTCATCCCTCTCTGTCCACGCCAGGAACCAAAGACTAGGCTCCCGATTCCTCAAACACAATGACACTGTACCGTTAAAAAAATCGCAACACAAATCCCAACACCAGAACCCCAACCTGCACACTATAAACCCTACTCCCTCTATCTTGACTCTGGAATCTTCTAGCATTCCGATACAACCACCGATTATTAAAGCAGCCCTTATCAATGCTCGATCCCGGGTAGCCCATGCCTCAGAGATCGACAACCTAATTGTTGCAAATGGCCTTGATTTCTTGGCAGTCACAGAAACCTGGCTACACCAGGCAGCTGGACCCTCACTCTCCCTTGCCCTGCCTGAAAACTATAACATCAGCAGGGCAGACAGAACTGTCGGTAAAGGCGGAGGAATAGCCTTCATTGCCAAAATCCAGCTAGGCCTCAGAGCCATCCCATCTGTTAGCTTCACGTCTGCAGAACGTCTCTCAGTGAAACTAACCCTCTCACCTACCCAAACCACACGCTTACACCTTATATACTGGCCTCCTGGCCCACCTCTCTCCTTTGAGGAGGATATCCTCAACCTCCTCTCCACTCACACTAAATTAGGATCACAAACTATCCTCCTAAGAGACATGAACCTTGGCCTCCTAGACCCTAACAATCCTCACGCCCTAGCAGTGGATAACACCATCTCCAACTTGGGATTCTTACACAGAATCACTACACCCACCCACTCCAAAGGTAGAACGCTGGACTGGATCTCAGACTTAAATTGTTCCATATCCATCACCTAAAATGAACCTGTAGCCTGGTCATATCACCATCTCATCTTATTCTCCATCCTGGGGCCATCCACCACCAAAACCTCTCTAGTACCTCGTTCTCTATCCAGGAACTGTCACAACATAACCATAGACAGCATCCAGCCTCTCATTAGCAACATCCTCAACGAGAACAATTTCAGCACCTGTGACCCATCTAATTTGGTTGACTTATACAACAACACTCTCAAATCTGCTTTGGATATTGCAGCCCCTCTCAAACTCAAAAAAGACAAACCCCAGGCTCAACAAATGGTTTACCCTGGAACTAAAAAAGTCGCAAACATAAAAAGAGCAGCCAAATCCACCTGGCGCAAATCCCCGTCCATCAATAACAAAACTGAATTTTCATCAGCTTCTACTATCTATAAAGAGGCTATCCTCTCTGCCAAAAAAGATACCTACAACTCCAGAATCCAGAATGCAAAAGTCAGTACCAAGGAACTCTTCAGTATCCTAAAAGAGCTTGAATCCCCTGCACCACATTCACAAGACTGCATCAAAGATGCTGAGTGGTGCAGCAAAATTCAGCAAGCCCTTGCTGATCAGATCACCCTGCTCCAAAATAAGAATAACGCCAAGAAGGCAAGCCCCTCATGTAATGCCCAGCATGCCATGGACCCTAAGAAAACCCCAATCACATGCACCCCCTTCAGATTCTCTCAAGTCACCCCGAAGGAAGTAGAGGACATTATAAAAGCCTGAAACCCTCTCACTGCCAAGGCGACATTTGCCCAGCCACTCTGACCAAAGAAGGTGCCAAAAACCTTGCCCCTTTCAGCACTGCACTAATAAATTCCTCCTTCGCCACCAATCAAGTTCCCAACAACCTTAAGGAAGCATGGGTTATTCCTCTCCTAAAAAATGTTCCCACGAACTACAGGCCCATCACCACTGTCCCTTTCCTCCTAAAAATTCTGGATCGGGTGGCTTATATGCAAATACAGAAGCACCTAGAGGATAACAAACTCCTTTTCGCGCCTTGAAACACTTGTGTATACGCGCGTTATAAATGCCATATCATATATCTTGGTCTCAGACAATCAGGTTTCAGACCCAGACACGGAACTGAGACTGCCCTTCTAGACCTAAAGATCCAAATGGGCGAGGCAAAGAATAAGGGTAAACTTTCAATCCTCCTACTCCTAGACCTTTCCTCAGCCTTCGACCTCATAGACCAACAGATCCTTACCAAACATCTGATCACAACAGCAGCTTTCTCCACAAATGCCTCCGACTGGATCAAATCTTTCTTATCTAACAGGACTACCAGAGTCTTCTCCCCATCAGCCCCAGCTGACCCCACACCAATTCTATGTGGCGTCCCTCAAGGTTCTTGTGTGTTGCCCACACTGTACAATATATTTACAAAGCTACTCATCAAACGTCTGGATAACTTAGGTGTCATCTACACCAACTATGCAGATGACACCCAAGTCCTCATCGCCCTCACTGGCTGCTATGACCATGATTTCAAACTTTTAAATACTATATCTACCTCGAAATCCAGGCCTGGATGGCAACCAATGGTCTATGTCTCAATGACGATAAGACAAAGCTGATGATCGTGGGAACTCGGGAACACCTGAACAAACTCGACACTATATATTCCTCCTTCATTGATGGCAACACTATTAGGGTTTCCAGAGAACACTGGGAGTCTACCTTGATTCAACTCTCTCCCTCAAAAAACAGGTAAACAGCCTAGTGTCCTCCAGGGCCTACACTAACAAACTGATCTACAGGTGTAAAGCCTACCTGTCATCAAGCAGCTGCCTAACGCTGGCTAGAGCACTTGCATTCTCCAAACTCGATTATTGTAACACCCTTTTCCTGGGCTCTTCTGAACAAAACCTAAACAAGCTCCAGGTACTTCAGAATAACTCCCTGAGAGCAGCACTCAGCCTCCCCAGATCTTGCCACATCTCCCTTCACAGACAGAATGTCAACTGGCTACCCATCCGTGACAGAATCACGTTACGCACCCTAGCCATCACGTACAAATGTCTAACAAATTCTGCCCCAAATTATTGGCTGATAAGTTTTGCAAACACCTTCCCACTCATATTACCAGGTCAGCCCACTCACACAACCCGATAGTACCTAGATACAATCTGAAAACAGATGGAGGAGCCAGCTTCCCAGTACAGGCTGCCAAACGATGGAACTCCGTTCCCATCCCTCTCAGACAGAAACCCTCATTCCTCACCTTCAAAGCCAACATAAACAATTGGCTGAGCAGTAGGTCTCCTCTTCAGTAGACCGTTACCTTGCATATTTACCTTTGTGTATTTAAGAATTTGCATCTAAGAATTAATTCTTCTTGCGTACTTCATATTCGTATTTGACTCTATGCCTTCCTTCTCACTCACTGACCCACCTGTAACCAGGGTCCTCATCGTTATTATTATTATTTGAATTATGCCTGCACCATTGTATATTGCATACACGTTTCTCAAGCCCCCAGTTACCTCAGGGTTTGGTGCGCGATACAAATAAACAAATACAAATACATCCTTTAATGTAATGTAAAATGGGTGATGATGAGGACCCAGTTGGGTTTATTCTTAAGCTACAGGAAATGTGGAGAGTTGAGACAGGAGGGCAATGGGACCATACGGTACAATCTTTCTACTTTATGATAAAGAGGGGATTACCAGAAGAGGTCCAGAAGGCACTACATACAATTGTGGGAGTTGAAGCCAAAGGGTGGACAGAGTGTTACGCTCACCTGGTATCCACGGGGATGCCACCCAGCCAGTTGGTCATGATGCCCTTCCCAATGATTCCCTGGTGTGGTCTCGGTGTCGATGGGATTCTGCCTGGAAATGAAGACTATATTAGGACTGGGCGATCAAGATAAGTTTCCCCCACCTCCCTTGTGTTTCCAGCCCCTCCAGGTTCTCTTCTCACCTGGTTGTCGGAATGGGTGAGCTCTCCGTCCTGCTCACTGGGCAGGGGCTTGTTGTCTTTTGTGGGTGCTGGCGGTCCAGTCACTTCACTGAATGCTGCCCTTGTAGTCTCTTTCAGGTATGTCATATTGTGATTGATGGTATCGTAATTCTTGCATGCCTTTTCTCTGTTCTAAATGTATCTTTTTATCTCCCTAGGAGCGCGCAGTGTCCGCCTCGAGAACTGGATATGCTGGTTCTCACCGGGAGATGATGGCGCGCTATAGCGCTATGATGCAGTAAGGAGGCGCTTTGCGTAGCGCAGCAATGTCTTCTCCTCAGTGACCTGTACTTATCTCTTTTCGTAGGTCGCGGTGAGTTCCCAGCGCAGATGGAGTTCCGGAGCTATGCCGGCCGAAAAGCAACCAACCAGGTAAGTCTTTAAGCGCTTTGTGGTTGTAATGTCTCCACTACCTCCTTTAATGAAGTCTTTCTCCTTTTCTCAGGTCCTTCAATCCGGGCGGTGAACTCCACCAACAGAGCTGCCCAGGAGCTGCGAGCAGTGAAGGATGATGAATGCAGGTAAGATTCTGCTGCTAACGATGTTCTTGGTTTTTCTGAAGGTCCGGAATTCACCAGGCTCGTGAGAAAGCTGGACACGGTGAGTGTCACGTTGCTAGAAGCAAAGTAACGCGAAGCGTGGTGTCTTATTCGGGTGTGGTTTAAATAGCCACTGTAAAATAGTCCAGGTAAAGTAGTCCCTAGGCTACCACACCCAAAACTCTAGACCGCATAGCTTGGTTCTAGGAATCAAGCTATGTGGATGCCTCCATGTTGGCTGAAAGCCTAAATAAAGTAGTTCCTCAAGTAGATGTCTTTCCATACTGATGAGCCTGGCGCCAAAGGCGCCAGGACTAGCCCCAAGAGGAGCTGAGGAGTGGATGCCAGGCCTTGTTAGTGATTCCACCTGGCCAAAGGGCTTGTCAGTGGGGATCAGGTTTGAGGGTCGTGACACAGAGATACAAAGTATAATAGACCACCATTGAAAGAGAATCAAGGAGTGGCAGGGGGAGACAGCCCAGAAGCGGCAAACGGACGAGGCAAAACTAGTGGAAAAGAAACTAAATAAGGTTGTTGTCCAAGCACCAGTGACGGCACTGGTTCAGGGGGAAAGGACAGGATACACTCAACCAATTGTAAATGCCACAATTGCGACACTATGGGGTGAAGGACAGGGACAATGGGGTGGGGATGGACAGTACCCCAACCCACAGTGGCAGTATGAAGGAGTACCAAGGGGAAGAGGAGGATTTTGGGGAGCAAGCGCAGGAGGCTTTGGGGGGGGGGGGAGATAGGGCCCCAGAGAGGAGGACTGGAAACATCACAATGCTGGTATTGCAGGAGATGGGGGAATTTCGCAAGGGAATGCAGGAACAGGCCTGGAATGGAATTTAATTATGGGCCATCACCTCCAGAGCAGGGATTTCAAGGGGCCTCAAGGAATGGGACAGCAGCAATTTCTGTGCAGGGGTTAAAATCAGTTCCCATGTGGGGCTGACGGGTCTTGCCCTACAGTGCCGGCTCCCTTGTTGGCCTTGACTCCCCCTCCATCCTCTACTATCCCTTTGGCCACCCTTGGGGTTTGGGGGGGGTTCCACTGTTCTCCGCAGAAGACCTTTAAGGATGGCAAGCTGCTATACTTTGCCACCCTTAACAATCGCTCTGCTGTAAAACACTCAACCGATATCTGCAACTTCCTCGAACTCATGGATCTTAGATGCGCCTGCCATCAATGAGACGTGGTTCAAGGGCAGCTCTGTAACAGCTTTGACACTCTCCTCCCTGAAGTCTACAAAATCCTTTCTGCGCCCAGGCTAAAGAAGGCTAGTGGCAGAGTAGCACTGATCTTCCCTAGATGGATCACTGTGTCTATTATCTCTACTCCTCCTTCGAGTGCCTAGTCTGCAGGCTCTCACTCTCTTCTAATGTTTCTCTCCTCATGGCCACCTTCTATCGGCCTCCTGGGCAGCTCACTCTCTTCCTTTCGGAATGGGCCAACCTAGCCTCCGCTCTATTCTCCTCCTCCTCTTAACTCCTCCTGCTGGGTGACCTCAACATCCATCTAGACTCCACTGATTTGTCAGGAGCTTTCCATAACCTATATGACTCTCTCTCTCCCTCTCTATTCTACCCTCTGGCTCCACTCACACTGCAGGACACACGTTGGAGGCTCTCATCTCCACTGACATCCCTCTCTCTATTCCTCTCACTACCTCTCTCTCTTGGACTGACCACTCTCTTCTATCAACTCACCTTAAGGTCTCCTCCCCTCTGGCAGCAACTCACCCGGCACAGCCACTCAGCTTCAAGGTCACCAGACCTATGAAAAAAGTGACAGTGGCTGCCTTTGCATCCATCTACTCTCCTCCCGCTCCTGCGGCTGACTCCCACCCTGACACAGCCCTCACTATCCTTAATCTCTCTATCTCCAACACGTGTGATATCCTTGTCCCTGTCATGAGGGTCTGACCGAAGCCTTCCAAAAAGTGCAACTCTTGGTACAACTCCGACCTGGCTGCCCTTAAAAGCAAGTGTAGGGCAGCTGAGTGGAAATGCAATTCATCGGGTGGACCATCTGACAAATTGGCCTGTAGCCTCCTCCAAAGGCAATATCGACTCTCCATCCGCTCCAATAAGAGTCTTTATTCAAGCCTGCATCTCTCTGGCATCAAACAACATGGCGGAACCTTTCAAAGTCTGCAAAGAACTGGCCAATCCTGTAGCAGCTTCCTCATCTGTCACTCTCACCCAGCACCTATGCTCGGCCCAGGCAGCACATTTCACCACAAAAACCCAAGACCTCCTCTCCTCCCTTCCCTCGCCACACCACTGCACACATCAGCACC
The DNA here is from genome assembly GCF_040938575.1 of Ambystoma mexicanum. Taxonomy (NCBI): domain Eukaryota; kingdom Metazoa; phylum Chordata; class Amphibia; order Caudata; family Ambystomatidae; genus Ambystoma; species Ambystoma mexicanum. The sequence continues at coordinate 1,531,977,359 of NC_090922.1, forward strand.
TGTGCCTCGCTAGGCCCCACATCCACATCCACTCTCTCCTCTCTCTCTCTCTCCCGTCACATCTGATGAGGGCGCCAGACAAGTCCAGTCTATGAAGGCCTCATCCAAGCAAGTGGATCCTTGCCCTTCCAAAACCATCAAGGACAGCATTGACTCCCTCGCAACAGCCTTGGCTGGCTTTTGCAACCTCTCCTTTTCCACTGGAGTTTTCCCAACTGCTCTCAAGCACTCCCTTGTGCACCCTGTGCTCAAGAAACTCTGTGCTGACCCCCTCTATTCCGTCAAACTACTGCCCAATCTCGATCACTCATTTCCTGGGTAAACTCTTGGAGAAGCTGGCTATCTCTCAGCTAAACCGCCACACGTAATCAATTAGTTGTTAACACGACCATTGGTCTGGCTTTAGAGCATCCAGAGGCACGGAAACCGCTCTTCTGAACACTCTTGAAGACCTGCTCTCAAATCTTGACATCAACATTTCCTGTCCTCATTCTCCTTGATCTCTCCTCCGCCTTTGTCACAGTTAACCATAACATACTGATCTCACCGCTTCGTGACATCCTGGGAATCACAGGTCAGGCTCTGGTTTGGTTAACCTCTTTTCTCTTCAACCGCCCATCCCAGGTCGAACTTGGTGCCTTTCTCTCGACTATCACCCTCTCAACCTGCGGCGTTCCCCAGGGTTCTAACCTATCCCCTTGTTTCTTCAACGTCTACATGGCCACCCTGGCACGTGTGATTGCCACTTTCACCTCTGATTTCCAGTGTTACGTGCATGACATGCAACTATCCTTCAGGCTACCCTCAGTCACCTCCTCCTCCTTCATAACTGACTGTCCGCTTTTCAGTCATGGTGTACTGCAAACAACATTTGTCTCAATGCCAGTAAAACTGAGATTGTTTACATTGGGACTCCTGCTCCCGCCCCCCCCCCTCACCCTGGCCTGCCTCCCTTGGCCCCGCACCCACCCCCACCTGTGAGGCCAAAAACCTTGGGCTCATCTTTGACTCCACTCTCTCCTCCTCTCACATATCTGACATCTCAAAAAAGTCTATCAATCAACTACACTTCCTCAGCGGCACACTACCTTTTCTCACTTTCCCCCAGTGGCTCACTGTCTCCAGAGCCCTGGTTCTCTCTAGGCTGGACTTCTGCAACAGCCTCTTCCTCAACCCCCCTACTTCGGCCGCGCACCCTCTGCAACTCATCCAGAACAGAACTGCAAGATTTATCCTTGGCCTCAAGCCCAGGGGCTGCATCTCTCCAGCACTGAAATCCCTCCACTGGCTCCCTGTGGCTGCAAGGATAAAATTCAAGACCCTCTACATTGTCCACAAGGCTTTCTAGGGTTTAGGGCCCACTTACCTTCAACGTTGCCTTCCTAAATACTGTCCCTCCCGAGCCCTCTGCTCATCTACCTCCAGCGAGTGAGTAGGTTCTCCAAGAAGAGATTTGGAGGGAGATCTCTTTCCTCAGCAGGCACTTCCCTCTGGAACAGCCCCCCTGCCACCCTCCGTCTTAAACCTGATATTCTAAAGGTCTGGAAACTCCTCAAGACCTTCCTCTTCTCCTCTTCCTTCTCTCTCACCCTACCCTGCTAACCTAGCTCTCTGCTCTTCCTTTCTCTCCCTCCTTTCCATACAGCTTACTGACTGGCCGCCTGGTGTACCTCAGAGTCTCACAGGTCACAGGCACACCTGCCAGTCCTCCTGCACTTGCCTCACGGCCCTGCACCCCACCCACTCACTGCACTTGCAACAAATCCTTGAGAGCTTCTCTCTCCGCACTTCCCCAGTCTCTACCGACTGGTGCACTTGGTCCCCTGCCCCTCCCTAGCCATGCTTGTACTTGCACGGTCTGTGTAACAGCTCTGCCTGACGATCGTTCTGTCTGTTCTTCCTGTCTCACTCCTTAATGTGTACTTGAAAAAATCTGCAGAATCGCTGTCAGGACTATTTGCTGTATCTAAACTGTTAAATGTACCATATTCACTTAATCTGCCTGGCAGACCATTATAGCTTCAGAAACTCAAGTGCTCTGAGCGACTGTTGTTTTTTCCCCCTATGCTCCCACCCTACTTGAGCGCTTTGAAACACTTGCCTGCGTATAGGATAGGTGTTTTATAAATAAAACATTACCATACCATACCAAGGGCAACGTGGGAAACAACCACAGCAGGGGGAGGAAACACAGTTTAACAGGATGGCAGGGGTAACAGGTGCCTGTTCCAAGGAGTTACAATGGCGGGGTGGCCTTTTTTCATTCCTTGGGACAAATACATATTCTGATTAGGATAGTCCACAGAGCACTCGCGTGTCCAATCCTATTGACAACCCACACCCTGAAGAGGTGCCCTTATTGGAGGCGGAAATAGGAAACAAGCAATTTATATTTATGGTAGATGCAGGTGCAACTAAATTATGCATTATGGAGGGGAACTTTCCATTATCAGGTAAAACTCTTGACATGCACGGATTCTCTGCTGTTCAACCAATACCTGGCACTTCTTACCCACTGCATCGCCACTCTCTGCCCCAACCTTCAGTGCTATGTGGATGACACTCAACTCATTTTCAGGCTCCCTTCTGCCGCCTCTTCTCCTTCTCTCATCTCTGACTGTCTGCCAACCAGGAGTGGTGTTGCCAACAATCTCTGCCTTAATGCCAGTAAGACCAAGATTCTCATCGGCAAACCTGCTCCCTCCTTCCCTGTCACTTTCCGGTCAGCCTCTCTTGGCCCTCTTCCTGCTCCCACCTGTGAGGCTAAAAATCTAGGGATCATCTTCGACTCCACACTTTCCATCTTTCCTCACATCTCTGACATCTCTAAGAAGTCACACTACCAGCTGCACCTCCTCAGAGGTATTCACCCTTTCCTCCCCTTCCCCCAGAAACTCACTGTCTCCAGAGCTCTGGTTCTCTCTAGTTTGGACTACTGCAAGAGCCTCTTTCTAAATCTGCCTGCCTCTACTCTCTGCCCTCTGCAAATCATGCAAAACAGGACTGCAAGACTTGCCTTGGGCTCGAGCCAGGGATCATATCTCTCCAGGACTGAAATCTCTGCACTGGCTCCCAGTGGTGACGAGGATTTAGTTCAAGACCGGGGCCTGAATACCTCCAAATCTCTCTTCCTAAATATCTTCCTTCTCCCTCACGGTTAGTCGCTTCTCCAAGCAGCGAGTTGGTGGTAGATCTTTCTTCTGCTAGGGCCTCCCTCTGGAACAGCTTTCCTGCCTCTCTGAAACTTGAAGAGAACATCATTGCTTCTGCTTTCTCTCCTCCTCTCCCCTGCGGATCTCCTGGCTGAATCTGAAACTGCTCTGGCTACCCTCTGATCTTGGGCCCAGGTCCCCTCCTCACCAGTTGCACACATGCACTGACCCCCTGGCAACCGTTGCATTCGGGTATTGTTGCTGTATCCCTACAACCCCTATCAGCACTTGACACCTGAAGTATGCACTTACCGTTGCACTTGCCAACAGCTGGCTACACTTTTCATTTATTATTTTTTGTGTTTATTTATTTTACTGTTATCCTATGTACTGCACTGCCCCTCCCCTTTTCCTGTACACTTTTCCCCTTTCCGCCCTCCCCTGCACTTGCGCGATCACAATGTCAACTGGCCTCATAGGATTGCTGTCTCTGTCTTCCCTTTGTTTCCCCTCCCTTGCCTCATCGTGCCTTGAAACACTTGTGTATAGGCGCGTTATAAATGCCATATTTCATATCATATCTCTGGGGCTATTTTTACGGTTCCATACATCGAGGAGCTGAATATAAAAGTGGGAGGAAAGGTAGTACGAGCCCCCTTGATATATTCAGCGAGTTCCCCTGTTAACTTGTTGGGTAGGGGTCTGCTCAGTAAACTAAATGTAACTATGTCATTCACAGATCAAGGGGTAGCGTGTTCCACTCCAGGAATGTGTGTAGCTCGAGCAATGGTAATAATCAATGCAATGGTTAGGGAGTCAGTAGTCTGTGGGGGTCCTGTGGTCCCGGACATGTTTGTCTATGGTATGAAGGTATTAGCAAAAGCAGTGCCTCAAATTGCGACAAAATGTTGGCGAGTGCCCACAGATTTTAGTTTCTGACCCATGGTGCCACCCGAGATGGTAGCAGGGACTATATTGTCATTAGATTTGCAAGGACTAGTAGTGTCAGATAAGGAGTCCTGATTGGAACAGACCAGGATGGGTGCGAGTGGTGTACAGTACTATGTTTAGACCCAACAGTATAGTTGAAGGAAATGTCTGATGAGGAGTTATTTGAGGACAGAGAGCAAAATGGGGATATTATTCTGAAAATCTGCATCCCCTGTGATATCATGGTGCAGTATAGGGAGGTACAGTGCCCCTCGATGGCAGTGGTGACCCAGTCTTTATTTTTTAGGAGGACATGCGATATGTACCAGCACAATTATGGACTTTTAATCCACATGATGTTGGGTTACTGAGAGATCTGACCCCAGTACAGAATACATTGAAGTCAGGAGCAGTACTCCCGAGGGTGCGGCAGTACCTGTGTCAAGGGAAGCAGAAGAAGGGATAAAAGGCAGTATTCTGGCTCTATTAGAGCAAGGGATCATTGTGCCATCCACGCCCACATGTAATATGGCCATATACACCGTCAAGAAAGCAACAGGGGGTAGTTGGAGGATGATCCAGGATCTACGTCCTCTTAATGAGGTGGTGCAGGAAGAGTTTCCAGTAGTCCCAAATCTGGCAACAATCCTATGTAGCAATCCCAAGACAGCAACATACTTCACAGTGGTGGATTCGAAGAATGCGTTCTTCTCAATCCCACTTCACCCTGATTCATGGTATCTCAATGCATTTACTCATGGTCAACTGTGCTTTGAGCACACAAGATTGCCTCAACGGTACTGTGATAGTCCAAGTATTTTCAATAGAGTACTGCACGCCGACTTGGGAAATATTCAGGTGCCTAGCACAATCGTCCAGTATGTGGATGATCTGCTGGTATGTAGTGAAAATGAGCAACAGTGCAGGAGGGATTCTGTTGCATTATTGCAAGTGCTGGCTCACAAAGGGTACAAGGCAGACAAAAAGAAGCTACAATACTGCCAAAAGGAGATACTATACTTGGAACAACTTAGTTCTGCCAATGGGAAAAAGATATTGCCGGATTGGGCGGAGGCAGTACGCACCACCCCTAGGACATTTTTGGGATTATGTAATTATAGTAGGGCATAGATCCCAGACTATGCAGCCTACAGAAGGCCGCTGTTACAAAGTCTCAGGGAAGGACAGCTGATACAAAATGGTAAATTGGAATGGACTGAAGAAATGACTAGACAATTTGAAGACTTAAAAGAAGCTATTTGCATGGCCCCTGTTTTAGCATCTCCGGATTATACACAGGAGTTTTATTTATTTTCCAACTCTGATGAACGGCTCATGTATTGATGGAAAGAGACATACTATATGTTGGTGGGTCATCAACAATTGACCAGGAGACGAGACGGAGGGACACAGGGGTGGTAGTGGTGTGCGGTAAAGGATGGGAGAAATGGTGACCACCCCTGTAGACGGAAACCACAGTTCCATACACCGAATTGCCCATATTACATCTGGAACATTATTACCTGGGACGCTGATCAGCCCCAGGTTTCAAGGTCTGTATGAGGTGGTGTTCTGTACTCCTCGCGCCGTCTGTGTAAAGGAGTTAAGATATTGGGTGCATCTCTCGGACGTCTGAAGAGCACCTGAGACAAGGCAAAGCTCAACACCAGAGTAAGGACATAAATAAAGGATCCATGCTAGGTTGCTGTGCAGTGGCACACGCCTGATTTTTCTTTTTTAGTTCTTTTTTCATTTTGTATTCTTTATCTTTTGATTTTTCCAATTTTGAAGGTCCAGAACCCAGTCGGCCGTGGTGGGAAAAGGGTCTCCCTCCCCCCACACCCCTACTCTCTCTCCCTATTCTGCTCTTTCTTTCTCTCTTTGCCTCTCTCTTGATTACCTTTTTTCACCTCTCCAGGGATAAGCAACAATGCCTGACCGACGCGTTAAAACCTCTCTGTTATGTAGGGATAAGGTTAAAATAAATGTCATTTGTTCTAGGAATTATGCATCATATCTTTTTAGTAGTATATTGTTTTGTATAACACTGGCTGTGGTTGTTGGAGTGTATGAAGGTATGTCTATTATATGGGGTGACCATATAAAGGGGGGATGGACAGTAGAAAAATAATACTAGTATGACTATGGGGGTCATTACGACCTGGGCTGTATGGGGCACCAGTAAGGAGACCGGTGCCTGTAATCCCTTACCGCCCTATTCCAGGGTCCCTTGGCAGGGACCCTAACGAACTTGTGGTCTGACCACACGTCCTTTACGGGTCCCGCTAAGGGACCAGGGTGGTGATAATGGACTTGCAAGTCGCGAGCCCGTTATTAGCGCCCTCCCCATTCCCATTGAGCCCTATGGGGGCTCAAATGGGAATGGGGAATGGTTTGATCAATGGGGATTTACCGGTCCCGCCAGGGTTGGCCTACACCGGTGGCGAACCCAGTATTGGAGGCAGCCATGACACAAATAGCGCCACGGCTACCTCCAATCTCAGAATGAGGCCCTAAGTCTATGATGAAAAAGAATCACAAAATGTCTCACTTTTTGCCGGCCACCCCTACAAGTTTTCTTAGACGAATAAAACGGGAAGTACGAATGACGTATGATTTATATAAGGGGTTGGGCTTTGACGCCATTTCTGATATAGAGTACTCCGAAACATCCAATAGCTAGAACTACAGGAAGAAATGAGATAAATTAAAGCTGTTACATGTGTGCACTTATCCCGCATGCATCAGGGGCTCCTACGGTTTTACTTCCACATCCAGTCCCAGTTACATAGGCACAATGCCTGGTACATCTTGCACTATGTAGAATAAAGGACCCATTCCAGGCACACAGCGTGCATTTCAGGAGCATTGATCTAGACCCAGCGTTATGCAATGGCAATATGAAATACCGCCAGTGTCTACAAGTACCATATTTTTCCTTGGGAGGTAACTCCCATGTCAATAACAAATGGCAGGGCACCACATTGACGTGCCCGGCAGATGGACTGATCGAGTGCAGCAAAGAAACAATAGCCCAAGTAGAGACAATGTGTGCGCAAATATGGTCCCAATACATCACAAGGCTGACATGGATTGCAACAATGGAGAAGCCAGTGCTAATACACAGAGACATAGGGCCTCATTACGAGTTTGGCGGCAGCCATGGAGCTGTTAGCTCCATGGCTGCCGCCAAACCGGGCTCCTTTACCGGGTTCCCAGAATGGGGAATTACCGGGCCATTCCGAGTACGGAGGGCCCGGTAATTCCTCCCTCTGGGAACCCGGGCCCGGGCCTTCCCCATTCCCATCTGACCCCCCATAGGGCTCAATGGGAATGGGAGATGGAGCTAACAGGCCGATTAAGAGCGGCCCGTTGTTTGCTCCCTCTTCCCCTCGCAGGACCCGGTAAGGCGCCTGGTTTTGTCAGGCGTCCTTACCGGGTCCCGCGAGGGGACCTCGTAATTTCGCAGGACAGGTTTAACGGGTCTGCCTCCATTAGTGGAGCCTGTTAACCCGTTCTGCGAACCTCGTAATGAGGCCTATAGACTGTGAACTTTGTTTTAGCAATGAAACAAATTCCTGTTGCCACAAACACACAGTGTAACCCACTCTTGTGATCCATAATATGACGAAAGGTACAGCAGCAGTGTTGGATTACTACTGGGTTTGTGGCCGAAAAGCCTACTTGCACCTCCCGCCCTCCTGGAGGGGCAAATGTTCACTGGCCACCCTGCACTCAGTGCTACTAGTAATCCCGGAAGAACACCTGAAGGGAGAAGAAATGCCTGTCGAGGTGCCAAAAGCCACTCGAGCACCTAAAGAAGCAGAAAGAAACATGCAGATCACACATGAATTTGGTATGCTGCCAGAAAAAGGACGATTTCAACAGCGGGGAAGAAAGAAGAGATCAAACTTTGCCTCAAAGGTCTCTTCCGCACTGCTCAGAGGAATACCTGATGAGTATCGACATTTTAGGAGTACAAGCAGCTGCTAACACCAAGTGGGTGCAGATTATCCGGTGGGAGCTAGTCCAGCTGCCCAACAACATAGAGAATGGGTTCAATGCCATAAAATTAGAGCTTTGTGCATTGTGACTCATGATGATGCAGAACCGCTATATGCTGGATTTGCAAACAGCCATAGAAGGAGGAGTGTGTGAAAATGTGAGAAGCAGCTGCTGGACTTTTGTACCCCCGGAGGAGGCAGAGAATGGGTCACTATTCCACGTCATCGAGGCAGTGCACCGATGTTGTGTCAATATAGTTCCTAATAGTGCAAAGATGATGGTATCAATTAGGGGAATTGCCATACTAAAGCACCTTGTCATACAATAAACAGCGAAACTCAAAGTAATAATTCTGGGGTTATAAAGATGTTGGGTGGGGATGAGTTGGTTACTGTAGAAGTAACAAAAGAGGGAATGTTGTCAAGGAGCTAGTGCCTTCCTGCACCCCCAAACGCTTTAGAATTATGCAAGACATCTTTTGACTGCTTCTAGGCACTGCAAGGGACCAGGGGGAGGAGGGGCACTGGGAGAGCTCTCTCATAAAAATATCATATATGATATGATATGATGGGTTATTTATAACGCGCTTAATACCCAGAGGTTTCTAAGCGCAGACCCGGGATCGAATCCGTGTTGCTCCATGTTATCTTGCTTCCAAGGTGAGCACGTTGCCGTTGAGCTATTCTCCCGACACAGACATGGGCAGACACTAAAAGAAGGCAGTTATTATTTAAATATAAGGTGGAATTAACTATTAGCTGAATACATTTCTAAATGTCAAATTCTATGCAGTTCTAAAATCTTAGTACGGTATGAGTCAAAAAAATCCCCCTCCCTTCCCGGAAAGAATGCAGCCTTTGCTAAAAATGGACTACAGGCATTGAAGTCGTGTTCGTGCTAGCAAGAGCACGCAAAGTGACCAGCTGTCTGTCAAGAGCCCATGCATGCTAAAATTCAATTGTACATGCTCACATGCAGAATTATGAAAACAAGGTTTAAAAGAAATTCCAGGACCACATAAACACATGAGTAGGATGAGTGGAGTATGGATAGAATGAATGAAAATGAGTTGGAGAAATGTTAGTTTTACACTGGGGCTAGGCCTCAAGGTTTGTAAAAGTCTGCAGGGCTGTAGTGTGTTTCTATGTAAGGTAGCAATATGTAAAGTAGCATGCCCTGACACAAATCACTGACAATGAAGAAAGGAAGACTTTGCAGCATCCCTTGTATGGAAGCAGGATGGTTTGGGATGGAGCCATGCCCTTTTCCAGTGACAACCGCAGCAAGCCAGCAGTATATAAAGCCCTGTGTGGCTCCAGTTTGGGAGGAGAAAGGAACGGAAGAGGGACAGAAGACTGTTCAGTCAGCAGAGTTCTTTGCTCCCATCCTCATTTCTATAAAGAATAAAATTGTTATCCTTGCAAGATAGACTCTTGTCCTTACTTCCCTAGAGGAGTGTAATTTCCATTGGTGAGTGTAATTAAGGGAGACCCTTATAATTAGGGATACCCATATAATTAGGGACAACCTTACAATAGTTAGCACACACGCATATTTAAAACTACTTTCATCCGGAGAAGTCAACTTCTACTTAAGTTTGTGTGACCTTGAGACTTCTTTTTCAACTGAATTACAACCATCTTTACAATGCAAATTATGAATACATCTGGCTTCCCAACTTGTCTTTGTTTCAACAAATTCTCTACAGAGTTCTACTTTGAAAAAATACTTCTAATTTTAGCTGCTGTGCTTGTCGCAAACCTCCTGCTTGTTCAATGCTTACTCTCGTTACAACTTGTGGGTCTTCCCTAGGTCTTCTTCTGTAGCGTTACTGGAGCTCTAACTGCTGTGACCTTCTCTTTTTGTAGTCTGAATGAAAGGCAGTCTAAAACCTTTTGCGAGATTCCAAACTACCTAAAAGGTACCAGCCCACCAATCAGTGCTTCATGCCTCTATCTAAGTTTGATACCTAAAAATAATGGTTGAATGGGTAGTTCCGTCAGAAATGTTATTGGCCTAATGAATCAGGAATGTATTTCATAGCATACATCGATCATGCTTCAATAAATTTCCAATGCAACTTATCCAATTTTTTCCCACTTTAACATATGCAAAAACGACGGCTCGGGTACCACCATCTTGTGCTATTCTTACGTCCTCTGTGCGCAATCTATTGACGTGTCTCCATGGAAATGGCAGGACGTCTCGTTCCTTGACAAGTATAAACAAAGCCAATGTGATCACACATCGTTGGAGTTTCTTTTTCCTTTGTGCTAGTTTTTCATTTCGAGCCTCCCAGACTTATTTCTGCTCTGTTCAGTTCTCTGCCAAGGACACACTGAGAACAGGCACTTATACGTCCTAAAATCAACTAACCAAGTAGTTGATTTTCATATCTTGTATTCTGTTCAGCGGTCTGTTCCAAACGATATATAAAAAATGTGTCCATGGGAATGTCCATGGGAATGTTTACAGTTTGAGACTACTAATCTTACTTTTTTACGGTGTTTTTTTGACATTTGCTGTTTCATTGCTTGTCTTTTTTTACCATTCAATGTTGGGAACAATTCAGCCCCACATGTACAAGCACGAATAGTCAGAAGAGGAGATCCTTGAAGCCTGAACCCAGTCACATGGTAGACGTTTCCACCTGGTGAACCTGCTTTCATTGAGAGATTTTGCCTACTCCGGTGGAGAACTGCTGCTGCAGAGAAAGCTCTGGCTGCTTGCCCTACATTGCCGAAAAAGACACAACACAACTATGTGTTACCGATCTGCATGACTTCACGGCCATCTGCCTTACAAGATCCGTGCCATGAATGATAATGGTCCTTATGCATGAACTTCGAGCTACAGTTCGCCCTCATAATTCAAGTAATGAGTAAGTTCACTCTATGGGCCTCATTACGAGTCAGCCTGTCTGGAAAGAACGGTGGTGGTAAATGCGCCACCACGTTCTTTCCGGACCGGCTGATCTCGAGTTCTGCAGGCGGGAGGTGTCACTTCCGCCAGGTCTGATCTGGTGGCTTTAACACCACCCCACTGCAGGTGTATATGGAAACACCGGCACCATTACAGCATGGTGCCGGTGTTTCCACTTCCCCATTCCCATGGAGCTCCTATGGGACTCCATGGGAATGGGGATTAACATAATTCTGCCTTGGAATTACCGGGTCACCGGGGTTGTAATGCCCCGGTGATTCCAGCAATCAAGGAGGTGGAATGGTAATACGAGTCCGGCGGTAACCTGCCGGAATTTCCGGCACGGTTACCGCCGGACTCGTAATGAGGCCCTATATATCTTATCTGTTTCATAATAGAGAAGGATAACATAATATGTTGTTCCCCTAGATCAATATAAGTTTAGATGGATCACTGACGCAAGAATATTTCTGTAAATTGAATAATTTACTCATTTTGAAATTAAGCCATAGTGTTCCACTGTAGTTTAATCCTCCAAACAATTACTATTTTTTAGTTTTAAATATTTCCCAAACTTTTCTTTCTGTAATGTGCATTCACATTTGTAACTGATCCATACTTTAAATCACAAGTACTGTCAATACGTTGTATGAAAAGGTACTTAATAAAGCAAAACAGTACATTTTACAAGGTAGTGCAAATAAAAAAAATGTAATTATTGGGTTAATTCCAGTAAACTGTCTATATCTCTCACACAGGTGGTACAGGCTTGTGGCATATTGCACGTTTACATGGAAGACTGGGATTTCGCATCAGAAGAGTAATATGTGCCTATGTGGTTCAAGCCTTTCATGATGAATTCCCCAGTGGCAGCAGAGAGTATCGTGGGTCTATGCACCTAGTACCTCGACCGCAGCAGTATAATTTGTATTGACATTGACATCGACTTTGTTTGTTTGTTTATTTATTTGGTAATGCGCACCAAACCCCAGCAGTGTACAAGAAATCTTAAGCTTATTACAATATTTGGCATGAGTATAACGAACACATAGGCAAAAAGAAATATATACAGTAATATATACAAACATGTGTGCAGGTACAAGACATAACTTTACCAAACAAAATAAAAAAGTAAAAAATAATTCATGCAGAACAGTTGTGAATAATGTTTTTTAAGTCCACTACATGTCCAAACATATGAGTATCTTAAGATATTGGAGTGCCGTAACACATGTATTGGCCTATCGCGCTTGCCTCATCCACCCCCACCTCCAGTATTAATGGTAGTTCGCACCTGTGACCGTGCGCTCGCAAGTGGGCTGGGAGAATGGGAAGGCTCAATGTGCCAAACACCATGTACACCGCAAAGGCATCTTCCGCACTGCAACCATTGTCCACATAGCCACCCCGAACCTGCTGTCTGCAGACTCCCATTTAAAGACCATGCCCCTGTAATTAACATATCCCTGTGTCCTTTGAGCATTGTTCCGGGCCTCCTGCGCTCGCCCTATCCACATCCATCCCCCTTCTGCTATCAATGACAGTTCGCACCTGTGGGCATGCGCTCTCAAGGGGTTTGCACTGGCAGGATTCAGGAGGTCAAACATTTTCATAGAGGTCTGATGGGTGTGAACGAACACGTCAGACATTCACATACATACACACCCACTTTTGTAAGCCTTTATAAACACTTTACAAGTTACCAAGAGAACATCTGTGAAATCCACAACGGATATTGGCATCTCCCACTTCTTACCTTGCTCGCGGGAGCGGCTCATCTGTTGTTCCAAGCAAAGGTTAGTCAACTTTTAGTGTTGTTTTCTGTATTGTCAACGATCTCCACTCGGACACTTTCTATTGCTCTATACTGCAATGTATACCCTCACTTTGTTTTATTTAAAAGGTCTACACCATTATCAACCGGTATACTCATTTTTACCTCTGTAATTAGGACATAACATTACAGAGTATTGTTTTTACATGTAATTTTTAGTAATGCATGTTTTGAATGTGCTTTCAATGCCATTTTCTGTACAGTCAATTTATTTTATGATCAGAGGGATGAGAAATTTGGTTTGTGCACTGATACTTTTTTTAATACTAATAATTTTGGTTATTTCTTTAACAGATCATAAGGGCAGTAATACCAGCCATGCTAAAAGTGTTAGTATATTCCTTCATGTTTTTCGGAAGGATTTAAATTTAATAAGAAATTGGCTCTCGAAATGTGGATTTCCAGTGTCTGAAATTGAAAGCAGAGCCAAGGATGTCTTGGATGACATAAGAGGCAATCGATTCTGCGTATGCAGTATGCACTTCTATGAAGATATGTACGAGCAATCACAGTATACCAAAACGCGTCACCCCATAGTACTTTGAAAAACTACTGTCCAATGCAGTTCCAACTCAATTTCAGCACACGCTAACCCAGGTGAGTAGTGGATACTACTTTTTAATGAATTTTACCATTTTCTAGGTTTACATGTATATGTATTTGAAGTGAAAACTCATATGAAAATAGTGTCTGGGCAGCTACCATAGAGAATGTTTTTCTGTTTTTGGGTATAAGTGGGTTGGGCCAATTCTCCTCCAGATACGGAGCATGTATGATAAAACAGTGCCTGAAAGTGTTTCATACAAAGATGACATCTGTATTGGGGTGTAGTATTAACATTTCGGGACATGCCAATATAGCTATCAAAGACCCTCTTGCCAATAGGGTCATGAGAACCTTCGGGGTACAAGATGCCCCCCCCCATGCTGCGCTCTTTGGCTAGAACTACACGTGGTTAGTTTCATGGGTGCAGAATAGTCTGACACTTTATTACTTGGAAAGGCATCAGGGCACAAACTGAAACATTGATAATATTGTGAGGAAATCCTAGGACCTCTTGAAAGTAAATCATTCAGGGTTTAATCAGGCAGCTGATACACAGTTTACCATTTGGTCGTGGACTTTTGTTTGACCAGAAATCGACTAGTATTATTTTTTATTTAGAGTGGTTGCCCCCTATACCTGCCTCCATACCCCACTCCCCAACACTACGCGCCACCACCTATGACCTACACCCACATACTTATGCATATGAAAAAAACAAAGTCGAGTTCTAGTAGAACAAAAAGCCACAACCAACATGAAAACATAGAAAAGTAATTAGTACAAAACATGGTATATGCAAAAGAACACAGATTAGCAGAGAGAGTCACCTTTGCTGCGCTGTTAGATAACGGTTAAAAAACACTAGAGACCAAAGTCTTCTCGATACCGAAAGAGATCACTAGATAACCGACAACAAAGACAGGGCTACTGATTGGAACACTAAAAGTTCCTGTTAGTGATCCAGGGGGATATGAGGACTTGCCTCACTTCTTCCTGATGGAACACTAAAAGTTCCTGTGAGTGATCCAGGGGGATATGAGGACTTGCTTCACTTCTTCCTGATGGAACACTAAAAGTTCCTGTTAGTGATCCCGGGGGATATGAGGACTTGCTTCACTTCTTCCTGATGGAACACTAAAAGTTCCTGTTAGTGATCCCGGGGGATATGAGGACTTGCTTCACTTCTTCCTGATGGAACACTAAAAGTTCCTGTTAGTGATCCAGGGGGATATGAGGACTTGCATCACTTCTTCGTGGTGGAACACTAAAAGTTCCTGTTAGTGATCCAAGGGGATATGAGGACTTGCATCACTTCTTTGTGGTGGAACACTAAAAGTTCCTGTTAGTGATCCAGGGGGATATGAGGACTTGCATCACTTCTTCGTGGTGGAACACTAAAAGTTCCTGTTAGTGATCCAGGGGGATATGAGGACTTGCTTCACTTCTTCCTGATGGAACACTAAAAGTTCCTGTTAGTGATCCAGGGGGATATGAGGACTTGCTTCACATCTTCCTGATGTGCCCTGGACATCCCATCCTTCACAGATAGTAGAGCAATTCCTTCTCTCCTAATGTTTGGTACTGTGTGAATGCCATATGTGTGCTGTGTGATGAAGCTTGGGGAGTAGCAATGTGGACCAAGGCCAACAAATCTTTGGTGCGGGTTTGCACTCCCTTAATCTAGTTCAGAGCCTAGATAAACATTAGCTTCCAGGTATTCTAACCTCTTGCTTTTATTCTTTTGTGCTTAAATTTGAACTCCAATTAATACGCCAAACACTCATAGTTTTTTGAAAAACACCAGTTGTATTAATTCCAAAAATTTACAATACTACAAGGAGCAGCTTCTGCCAGAAACAGCTACAAATGCCAATGCATGAGGCCCAATGAGTCCATCAGGGCCAATAGCTCTGGCGACGAGTCTAAGATCAGTGTGTGTCAGAATGACACAGTTGCTGGGCGTACACAAACCTGCATGTCCATGCTCCGTGTTATGCGGATGGAGGTATAAACAAGCAGATTTTTCACTCGATAATCATCTTGTCGCACAATATCAATACGTGTGTGAAGCCTGGAGAGTACTCACAGAATTCCAGCCTAAAGTCTCCTCCCAGTATTCTGCCACAGGTGAATAATCAGCAGGGCCATTATAATACACATGAGTATGTCACAAATGATGGATTGAACCATCTGCTCTCAAATCAGCTTTTTTCAATGATCCAATTTAGATTGCTAAAGTAATTGCTGAATGACATTTAATGTGTCGTTAAAGCTTACTTTATGATTATTTTTAAGTGACATGTATACAATGGAAATGTTTAGGTTAATGTATAAATCTAATTTCACGTGTTCACTACTGCTGAAAGGAATTCTCCCCAGTATAGCCCATGAGATGTCTTCTCATACATGAGACTGAAGCTTTGCTTGGATTCTGTGCACTTATAGGGCTCCTCTCCAGCATTGATCCTGTGATGGCTTCTCGGTGCTGAGGAATCGATGAAGCTTTTCTTGCACTACAAACTCTTATAGCGCTTCTCACCATTATGGATCGTCAAATGGATTGTCAGAGCTGAAGCTTTTCTTGCACTTTGCGCATTAAAATTCTTTTTCTACACTGTGGATCCATTGATTGTTTTGCAGATGTGTAGATTGACTGAAGCTTTTCATTCAATCCGTGCACTTGTAGGTTTTCTCCCCAGTACAGATATTCTGATTGCACTTAAATGTTGAGTAGACATTAAAGATGGCAGTCTATGCGCTTATAAGGCTCCTCTACAGTGTCGGACCTCCCATGGCTTCTCGAACTAAGCAATCGCTGAACCTAATGTTGATATCCAAATTCACTTGCTAACTACGACTGGTAGGAATTCTCTTCAATATGGATCATACAATGCGTTCTCATAAGTGACGATTGACTGAACCTTTCCTTGCACTCTTTGCACTCTGTACATCTATAGGGCTTTCCCCCACCATGGATCCTCTGATATCTCCTCAGCACGCAGTAATAATTGAAGCTTTTCTTGCACTCTATACACTTATAGGACCTTTGCTCAGTATAGCACACCTGATGCCATCTCAGATTTTAGGACCCACTGAATCTTTTCCTGTACACTTGTAGCGTTTCGTCCCAGTATGGATCCTCTGATGGCTTCGCAGATATGAGGACACACGGAAGCTTTTCCCGCACTCTCTACAATTGTAGGGCTTCTCACCAGTATGGATCCTCTGGTGACTTCTGAGATGTGAGGAGAGGCTGAAGCTCTTCTTGCACTCTGTGCACTTGTAGGGCCTCTCACCAGTATGGATCCTCTGATGCCTTCTCAGAGCTGAGGACGTACTGAAACATGTCTTGCACTCGGTGCACTCATAGGGCTTCTCCCCAGTATGGACCCTTTGGTGGTGTGTCAGATCATGAGACTGACTGAAACTTTTCTTGCACTCAGTGCACTCATAGGGCTTCACCCCGGTGTGAATTTTCTTATGGCATCTAAGTGATGAGGAGCAACTAAATATTTTCTTGCACTCTGTGCACTTATGGGCAACTACCCCAGTATGGATCCGCTGGTGGTTTATCAGAAGTGCGCATTCAGTGAAGCTTTCACAGCACTCTGTGCACTTGTAGGGCCTCTCTCCAGTATGGATCTTCTGATGCCTTTTTAGTTGTGAGGAATCACTGAAGCTTTTCTTGCACTCTGTGCACTCATAGGGCCTCACCCCAGTATGGATCCGCTGATGGTTTATCAGACATGAACGTTGAGTGTAGCTTTTTGTACACACTGTGCACTTGTATGGTCTCTCCCCAGTATGGACCCTCTCATGGCTTCTCAGAAGAGAGGACCAACTGAAGCTTTTCCCACACTCTGTGCAGTTGTAGGGCTCCCCTCGAGTATGGATCCTCTGATGGTTTCTCAGAAGTGAAGACCAACTGAAGCTTTTGCCGCACTCTGTGCACTTGTAGGGCCTCTCGCCAGTGTGGATCCTCCAATGACCTTTCAGTGCGGAGGACTGAATGAAGCTTTTCTTGCACTCTGTGCACTTATATGGCCTCTCGCCAGTATGGATCATCTGATGTCTTTTTAGATTTGAGGATAAACTGAAGCTTTTCTCACACTCAGAACACTTATAGGGTTTCCTCCCAGTATGGATCAGCTGATGACCTTTCAGTGATGAGGACAGACTGAAGCTTTTCCCACACTCTGTGCACTTGTAGGGCTTCTCGCCAGTATGGATCCTCTGATGCCTTCTCAGATGTGAGGACTCACTGAAGGTTTTCCTGCACTCTGAGCACCTATAGGGCCTCTCCCCAGTATGAATCCTAAGATGCATTTTGAGGTGCGAGGATAAACTGAAGCTTTTCTCACACTCAGAACACTTTCTGGGTCCCTCACTCTGGGGGGATCTCTTATGCATGATTACATTGGAACTGTTAGTAAAGCAAATTCCACAAACACGACAGCCAAATGTTTTATTATTTTCATGTATTCCAATAGATGTGCATCTGATTTCCTGAGTAAATATCCATTTCTTTATAGGGTCAGTGGATGGTGCTGCCCATGTTCTGCAGGGTTTCTCTTCTTCCTCTGTGCATCCAATCCTCTTGTGTTTCCTTCCAGACTCTTGGTTTTTGTAACATTTCTATTTTCTGTTGAAAGAAGCAGATGTTGCAGGTGTTATTATATGTTATTGAACAGTCGAAAAGTGAATGTGTCTACGGAAGGGCAGCCCCACTCTGCACTAACACACACGCATCTGCTTTTGAGGCTGACAGAATGAGGCAGAACCCTTCTTCTGCCAATCTCTCGGGTCACTCAACACTGCCTCCACTTTGCCTCATATCTCCTCGGCTTTGGCTGAACCGCTACTTGATTTAGTATTCTACTGAAAGTGCTGGCAGGTGATTGTAGCAAAACTAGCATACTGTGTGCCAGTCAGCAGTCTAACCCTGTGCTGTGGCACGTGTTACCCTCTCATTATGAGAACATGGGGCTTAGAGAAGGTTTAAAGTTAGAAGACCCTAAAAACTCCATTCATTTTAATGGGCTACCCTCTCCGTTACCTGGGGTCAAGAGTCAAGACATCCCGGTGAGGACCTCCCAACACCAAGTCAGACTGCAAGGAGAAACTCATCTATGCAACTTTCCCACCCAGTAGGGGCAAACACCATTAACATCAATACAACCCAATTCCCTGTTTACTGGTGACAAAAGGGAAGACACCCTAGGAACCACCAGGAGAGCTACATCTCTACTGACTCCTCATTCACTTAAAGTACCTCCTCATCCCTCAGCAGGAAACCACATTTGGAAAACATGACCATCCCATCCAGTAGCAGATCCTACACACAACAAACTTATCCAGAAAATCCAACCATCCATGGGACAAAACATGAAATTCACAGGGACTGGAAAGAAATGAGACCCCAGCAATCCGAATACACCCAGCACTGACTCTTACATTGCAAAAAAGCGGAAAACCAGGGAACAACGGGTTGACCACAAACAAAAACTCTAACAGCACATGATGTGGCTCAAAAATGTACCACAAATATAGAAAGGGGGAAACCCCAAAAAACTACCGTATGAGTAGTAATTTGTCTACCTTTTGATTTGGGGTCGTTGAAGAGACCATATATAGAGCAACAATTTAGAATTATCCACAACAGCGCTTCCAAACAGTCACTTAATAATTACAAAACATATAGATTGCATTCATAATCCATAGGAAACACAGTAAAAATCAAACATTTATAAAATCAAAGTGCTAGTGACATAGAAATAAAGCTAGCACTTTAATAGCAGCAGTTCATTCCTGATGTAATAATGGCATCAGTTTACTTCACCTTTATGATTTATTTGACTTGTAGAGATGAAGTGTAATCAATAAAGATCTCAATGCGTGTCTAGTATATCACATTACTAGTATTATGCCTCAACATGTTTCAGTAGTCTATCTTTCGTCTCAAACTTTCCTCAAGAGGATTTCTCAATTAGTCACTTGAACTTTATGATTTCATCTAAGAACATCTTTCCAAAAAGCGCCCACAAGTGCGTTTTTGACATGGAAGTGCTCGTGTTGGAGTGGTGGTACATTAATGTGGTAGTAAAGTGACTGTTTGGAAGCGCTGTTGTGGATAATTCTACCTTGTTGCTCTATATATGGTCTCAAAAATTAACCACCAGCCCTTTAAAAGACTTTCTTCCCCAAACTAGAACTACAAACACAGTGACTATAGAATTAACATAAAGGAGCACCTTACTGCCCCAGCCAATCAGGTCTCTGGATCTGTGGCAGGCCCTACAAAGGGGGCATTCAGGGAGGAGGGATGCAGGAGGAGCTAGAGCAGGGGGGGGGAGAGAGGAGCTACTTAGAGAGCTGAAAATACGAAGGAACCGTGAGGCCAAGGACAGTTCAAGAGCATTGAGTGCTAGCAGGTCTGCATGAACTGAGAGGGCAGTGCTAGGAGGCCTGTGAGAACTAAGAGATCAGAGAAAGCTCAAGGGCTTTCAGTGCCAGGAGGCCTGCGAGAACTGAGAGGCCACTGCTAGGAGGCCTGTGAGAACTAAGAGGACAGAGAAAGCTCAAGGGCTTTCAGTGCCAGGAGGCCTGCGAGAACGGAGAGGCCAGAGAAAGCTCAAGGGCTTTGAGTGCTAGGAGGCCTGCGAGATCTGAGAGGCTGGTAACCCAGAAAGGCCAAGAGAGCTGAGGGTGCCAGAGATACCCACGGGCCTTTAGAAGGTCCAGAGGCACCTGTCTTCTGTGAGACGCCGAGTTAGGCTTTTTTCGCACTATCCAGGTGTCCCAAATCTAGGTGCCACTCTTTTTTTCAATCTACAAATCTAGGTGGTACTTATTTAACTGCCTAATGTTGCAACCCCCATTTAGGCCTTTCTCCCACTATTCAGGTAGCCCAAATCCAGGTACTACTGTATTCAACTGTTTACTGATGTATACCCATTTGAGCGTTGGTCCAGCTGTCCAGGTGTCTCAATTCTAGGTGCCACTTTATTTTACTGTCCTCTGTTGTGTCCCCATTTAGGAGTCTCCCTCGACGTCCCAAAATCTAGGTGCTACTATGTGTTAATTTCCAATGTAGTACCCCGTTAGGCACCCCCCTCTATCCAGCTGTCCTTAAACGCGCCCCTACTCCCCTGACCAGGTGCCCAAGGTCAGTTAAGTCCACACTGAGTGTTGTACCCCAGTTGAACATGCCCCCCCCTACTCAGACACAAAATCTGATGTACCCTTCCAACAGGTTAGACACCATGTAACGCACTGGCCAAACCAGAGCCGCATGCTGGTACACCGGTAGGCCTGATGAGACTCACCGCACCCTAACCCAGCAACCACCAACGCACAGCCCATCATCCCAACACTCCTCCTTGTCTCGCGGCCCCTTACTACTCCCCTTAACACACACATCTCCCCTAGGCCCTCCTTGCTGGTCGAACCCTCTTCTCCCCGACCTGCTACGCCGTCCGCGTAGATCTTGTTCCGCTCAATCAACAGCCACATAATGGAAAGGAGTAGCAGAAAACATTGTCCCCTGGAACATAACGGACCACTCGACAACCCAGGTAAAACAACACATCCACCTCACCCTGTCGCTAACTACTCACCTACAGCCTCTATACTTCCCTCAAACAATATAGCACCCCCAACTCCTGCTTCCCATCTGTCAGCGCAGCAAGAGCAGCTTGGGCAAAACCCCAAATTCAACAGCCCCCTTCACTCTCTCCCGCACTCCATGGGCTGCCAGAAAGTCAAGGAAAGGACCAGACCAAGGCCAACTCAAGGCCCTCCTAGCATCACCGTTCTCCAGCCCAGATCCCAAACCATGCCACCACGCTATGGAGCCCAAACCTCCTCACAAGCACCAAATCCGGTGCTAGCCCTAACCAGTCTTCTCCCATCCTTGTTGGCCCACACCCACACCACTATTCCTCCTCCCCTCACCGTCCACCACCAACCCCTTTGCCCCTACGCACTGCAATCATCCCCTCTCCCCTAATACTCCCTCCTGGTCACACCCTTCACTAACCGCCGGCCACCCCCTTCACTCCAGCTCCTCCTACCACTCCCAACGCCACCCGTCTAGCTCTTGCAATGATATCCCACCATCTCTCTTGCACCTTTATCAATGCCAGGTCAGTCTCCAAGAATAACTTTGACCTCATCACAGAAGAAAATCTAGACATCCTTTTCATCACAGAGACCTGGTTTGCTGACGATTACGAGCCCATTGCACACAAGGCCTTCCCACCCGGTTACAACCTTAGTACCCAGAACAGATCGCAAAGGGATGGACGACGTACAATACTACACAAGCACCAATTCCCACTAATAATTAAGGACACCTCAACCAACACCACAGGCAACAAATCCCTTCTGGTAAAACTCCAACTCTCACCCTCCACCTGGCACAGCTTCCTACTCATCTACAGACCCCCTGGCTACAACAAAAATTTCAGACACGCTCTGTGAACCTCTGACAACCAACCTCACCCTCCATCCAACACTAACCATCACAAGGGATTTCAAAATCTAGTTTGACTCACCCTCAAACCCTATGACCTGATCTCTCACAGACAACCTAGAAGCACTCCACCTGACACAACAAATCTCTACACCCACTCACAGGGGAGGTCACACACTCGATGCGATCTTCAGCACTACAAACATATCAACACTTCCCCCAACCCCTTACCATGGACTGAACACTCAGCAATTT
The DNA here is from genome assembly GCF_040938575.1 of Ambystoma mexicanum. Lineage (NCBI taxonomy): Eukaryota > Metazoa > Chordata > Amphibia > Caudata > Ambystomatidae > Ambystoma > Ambystoma mexicanum. Next base: position 1,531,999,476 of record NC_090922.1, read on the forward strand.
TCTTCTCTGCACTACTGACCATAGCGGCCCAAGGACACGCATGATCACCACTAACTCCAACACCTCTCACTCCATTATGGAATAAAGTCGTTATCACTCCAGATCTAGCCAACTCCCAGCTCTCCTCTCTCCCTACACTTTCCCTCCAGGAAGGACCACCCCATTTCAAAATCTTGGACCTCTGGCTCTGAAACACCCTTACACCCCTCACTCCAACAAAACGGGCTTCTCAGGGACCAGGACCCACACCCAGGTGGTTCACCGCCAACCTCAAATCACTAAAAACCCTCAAGCAGAATGGACCTGGAGAAGCACCCCTACGGCCCAGAACAAAACGGCCCTAGCAAGACTAACCAGAGCATACAGACTGGAAATCAGGAATAACAGGAAAGCATTCTATGGGAACATAATCTTTAATGCTAGCAACCTGAGCAAGGAACTGCATAGATTAATCTCTGAATTCAACTCCCCAGCCTGCTCTAGCCCCCCACCCATCACCCAATCCCTATGTGACACCTTATCTGTACACTTCCACAATGTTGCTATTGCCAGACACTCCGCCATCATCTCTAAATTGAAACACATGCCCCGCCCCATAGCTACCCACAGCCCGACCCACATCAAAGCCCCCCTTCAATACAAACATTAATTTCTTTCTCTCCCATCACACATCTGGAGTTCCTCTCGCTCCTAGCACAAAGCTGCCCCTGAGGCTCTCCTGAGGATCCCTGCCCACCCAACCTCCTCAAAAACATCCAAGCATCAACCTATGCAGGCAGTACCGCACGCTCAATCCTCAACATCAGGAACCTTCCCGGAAGCCCTAAAAACATCCTACATCAAACCCCTCCTCAAAAAACCTACACAGGACCCACTCCTCCCCCAGAACTACCGGCCAATCTCTAACACACGCTTCATGGCCCATCTCATGGACCACGCAGTTTACAAACAGCTTGGCCTTTTCACTGAAGCCAACAACCTCCTGAAACCTGCTGTAACGCTCACCTGATTCCCACGGGGGCGTCGATCGGAACTGTACTGCTAAGGTCTCCACCAGCGTTATTCGTAGTGCAGAGACGGCTGACTGGACCGGCCTTCCTAGCTTCGTCTGCTTGACTCGTAAAAGTAGTTTCCTAAAAGCAGGAGGAGGGGAATTAGCCACCCAGTGGATGCAAGGAAACACTTGTTTAATTCGTTTCCTCTAAGCACCCCGATATTCCCCTTTTGCTGTCTCACCTTATTGTTTGTAATGATGAGCTCTCCATCCTGCATCGAGCGCAGGGGCGCGTAAAATCCCAGTTGCTTCACTGGTTTGAAGAGTTTGGGCGAGGTCCAGACGTGTTGGACTCCGTGGTAAATGGCAAGGAGCCGTAAGTATAATGTCTATATAGTTCAATTGTCTGTTATTCAATCGTTTTTATCCCTTTTCTATTGCAGCTTAATCCGAGAAGAGTTTACCTGAAGTAGTACAGGTTGCGCGTGGGTAAGAGTCTGTATTACCCAGCGTTGTCTGGTGAAAGCGAAATAAATGTCTTTAATAAGTGTTCCTTCCTCCCACAGGTGCGGCGTTAAAGAGGTGGAACGCCGATGAAAGATGCCTAGGGGAGCGGTAACTCTGGTGAGTATAATATGGTTGCTTTGATTGTCTTTGTTGGCACCCGGCTCACCTTGTTCTCTTTGTCCTTTCCAGGTTCCACGGATGCCGTGATGAAGTGATGGCTGCAGCGCTGAACTGGGGAGATGCAGACTGGTAAGTATGGCGCGGCGCACCTGCTAGCGATGCAATGCTTTTATTTCCGACTTGTCTTTTCCAATTCTGAAGTGCGGCGAATTCGGGAACAGATGAAGATTAAAAGGTAAGTCCTTGTTCTTATTTCTCTTTCTTCTAGGTTGGTGTCCAGGTTCGAGGCGGGCGTGGCTGAGGACTGGATGCTGCAGGCACGGTGAGCGTCACGCTGCTGAAGTGCAGAATAACGCGAAGCATGGGCTGCTGTTCGGGCGTGGTTTAAATAGCCTGCAAAGTTGTCCCAGGTAAGATGTTCCCCAGAACCACACCCGAGTAAAAAATAGTCCCTGTAATAAAATAGTCCCATCCAGGCCTCACGTTGGCTTGGATTCATTTGCAGCATGGTCTGCATGAGGTGAGTAAAGTCTATGAGCCTGACGCCTATGGCGCCAGGACTGATGTCTAATATGAGCCTGGCGCCTAAGGCGCCAGGACTGAACCCAGATAGCCCCCAGCCGGGGCTGCTGGGGTCTCAATAAATGTCTGGATGCCTGCTCCCGAGGCTGCTGGGCTGGGTCCAGATGCCCAGGGGTAGTCATCATGACACCTGCACAATCTGGCTTCAGACCACTCAGAGGAACAGAATCCGCCCTAGTGTCTGTCTGGATGACCTAAAAAGAACAGCTGATGCAGAAGGCTGTGCTGTACTCATTGGTGTGTACTTATTCTCCTTGAGCTCTCTGTCACCTCCGATACTATTGATCACACCATCCTACTGGACAGGCTACAAACACTAGGAATCAAAGACAATGCCCTCTCTTTGATCTCCTCTTTCATCTCTAATCGATCACAAATCAAGCTCCTTCACCCGTTCACCTCCACCTCACGACCAGTAACAAAAGGGGTCCGACAAGGAGCATCCCTGTCCCCTGTGATCTACAACATCTATCTAAACCCTCTGCCCGCACTCATCCGCTCCCACAATCTTACCCGCTACAACTATGCAGACGACACACAGAACATCCATAGCATCCCCAAATCACCTGGCTCCAACCAACCAGATCGGTCATCATGCCTCTTAGATATTGACTACTGGATGACGACCAACCACCTCATCCTCAATCCTAGGAAAACCGAAAACCTAGTCTTTGGGAAAACAGCGCTCCTATCCCAACCAATTTCATGGCCGAAGTCCCTTGCCCTACCCCCATACCGGCAACATCCACCTCTGTAAAAAAAAATCTTGGATGCACACTGGACACAGACTTATCCCTCTCCCAACACATCAATTCTGTATCCAAGACTGTTTTTTCCATCTACGGATCCTCAGATGTATCTTCTCTTACCTCACCTACCCTACCCTCACCGTTTCTCCACCATCAACTCCATCATCCTCTGCCGCTTGAACTGCACAAACTGCCTTTACCTTGGTGCACCAGCGTTTCAACTAAGGGAACGGCAAAGAATCCAAAACGCTGCAGCCCGTCTGCTCATTAACCTACCTCCCAGAGAACACATCAGCACTATAGTAAGAGTCCTCCATTAGCTCCCTATTGTTTTATGCACTACCTTTAAAGCCATTTGCATCACCCTCCGGGCCATCCACAACACCGGACAAAATCACTTGCTACCACCCATCAAGGAGTCTCAGACCTAGAACATCATCTCTCCTAGTGGTCCCGCTTTCTCCGTCCGAGCACCGATCATCTGGAATTCCCTACCCCTACACATTTACAATATTGACAATCACCTGGCATTCAAAAAGGCCCTCAAAACCTGACTCTTCCCTCCGTCCTCTTGAAACCCTCCCCCTATCTAAACTCTATTGCTGACCCAAAAACAACATTCCAATCCACCAATACAGCACGAAGGCCGGCAGCGTTCGCAGAGGCACACCGTTACAAACTATCATCTTCCCCATACACAACAACACTCCTACCTATCAATACCCCAGGGATTCCGGCAGCGTTCGCAGAGGCACACAGTGATAAATTATCATTCTCCCCTATCGTCCTCTGGTCATCCCCTATCATCCTGCTCTCCTCCCCCACTCCCTCCTCCCTCCAGGCCCCTCTCCCACTGCTCAAAACTTAATTCCAGGGAGACCACGAATAGCGAGACTAGCCAACCACATTGGACCAAGAAAACGAACACTGTAGCTGAATTCCATCCAACCATACAGTACGTATACCTCCCACAACGTTCTGTGGACACAGGCCACAGACATGGCCACCCATCCATGCACCATAGAATGCAGCTATGGCTATGCCATTCCTGTTTAGCAGCACACATAGCCGTCCACACTGAAACTCCTGACGTACCTCAAAACCTCTGTCACTAGTATACAGCGACAACCAACGAAAAACAAAATTCGGTCTAGCTGGGCAAACATCGGATTTTAAGCAACAGCACTCTATCCTAAATTACCAACAGCGCCCACCCACGTGACTGACCTCCGGGCCTCTTGCCAGCCCACCTAAGCCCTATCCTGGCAAGAAATGTGGTTATTTCTCCATTCAAAATGTTATTGGTGATCATTTCTGCAGATACCAAAATGCACAAAAGCATTTTCTAATTTAAACTCCTAGAACCTCTCACACACGGGGCCTCATTACGAGTGTGGCAGTTTGGAAACAAGGGTGCTGGTAAGCTTACCAGCACTCTTGGATCCAAACCTCCACACTACAAGTCTGCCTTCAGGGGCCCTTGCGCCTCTGCCGAGTGCAATGGCCCCTGAAGGCAGAGTTGCCACGGAACGACCGGCACTGTTGGCAACGGTGCCGGTGCTTCCGAGTCCCCTTTCCTGTGGAGTCCTATGAACTCCACGGGAATGGGGACTTACCAAATCTGACGCCTGAATTCCTGCACCGCCAGGACTTGTAATGCCCCAGTGGCACCGTGAAGTCATGCGCCGGAAACAGAGGTTCGGGGTCGGCAGCAACCCGCAGGTAGCACCGCCGGGATACCGCCGACCTCGCAATGATGCCCATGGACTGCGGTCACAGAGGGCGTTCCAACCACAATGCACATTGAGGCCATACAACGGGGAAAGGGTGCTATATAAATAATGAATACAATACAACTATTGACATTCTTGTCAAGCCTATTGCCTGAACACCCGTTTATCAACCCAGAGTACCCTGGCATAGAAAGTCCTGAATTCTCTGGTTCTTGTTTTGGTTAGTTTGTTGCATTGGTTGTGTTTATAAATGTCCCTATATTTGTATAGAACCTTAATTGGGCATTTTTTATATTTTGGAACCATTTTACTAAAGTGGTTTGGCTTGTTACTGTTATCAGCTCACCCCCTCCATAAGATATATAGCCTGCCTTCGGCCTGCACTACCAAATGAAGAAAAGGGTAGATACCTTTTTGGGCAGTGCCAGTTTCACCTTTATGATTGGGATCACTGCTGGCTTAGTATGATATGATATAAATCATTTCTAGGCGAGACAAGACAAGGTAGGGTAGACAGAGGACAAAACAAACTATCTTACTAGGCCTTGTGTCATTCAGAATGCGCAAGTGCGAGGGGGAGGGAAGATGAGAAGTGCCATGGGGGGGATTACAATGGCAAGATGCGGTAAGTGCTGCCAGGGTGGTGGCTCAAGTAAGTGCAGGGAGGCAGGGGACTGTAGGGTTGCAGATACATTCCCTAAGTGGGTAGGAGGCCCGGAGGCAGTGCAATGGGCTACTGGTCGTACCAGAGCATGGTGACTGTGAGGTTCAGCAGAAGCGAAAAGGAAGGTCTTGAGTTGCTTCCGGAACTTTAGGTGGTCCTGCTCAAGTTTGAGAGTGGCAGGGAGGCTGTTCCAGAGGGAAGCCCTAGCCGAGGACAGATATCTAGCCCCCACTCTCTGCCTGGAGAAGCGGCTGATCCTCAGAGAGTTGTAGGTAGATGAGCGGAGGGCCCAAGAAGGAAGATGCTTAGGGAGAGAGAGTTGGATGTAGGGTGGTCCCTGGCCCCAGAAAGCCTTGTGGACGATGCAAAGGGTCTTGAGATTAATCCTTGCAGCCACTGAGAGCCAGTGGAGAGATTTCAGGGCTAGAGAGATATGATTCTTGGGCTTGAGGCCAAGGACAAGTCTCGCAGTCCTGTTCTGGATTAGTTGCAAAGGGGCGAAGAGTAGCCTACAGAGAACCAGTGCTCTGGAGACAGTGAGCTTCTGGGGGAAGTGAGAAAAGGATGAATACCCCTGAGGAGGTGTAGCTGGTAGTGTGACTTCTTAGAGATGTCAGAGATGTGAGGAGAGGAGGAGAGGGGGGAGTAGAAGAGGACACCAAGGTTCTTCTCCTCACAGGAAGGTGCGGGTAGAGGGCCCAGGGTGGGCAACCATAGTGAAAGAGGGAAAGCAGGAACAGGGGTCCCAATGAGAAGGATCTCAGTCTGGCATTAAGGCAGAGACTGTTGGAGGCACACCATTCCTAAATCGATTATAGATGGTCAGGAATAAGCGAGAGATCAGAGGAGGGTGAGGTTATCCTGAAGGAGAGCAGAGTGTTATCTGCATAATACTGAAAGTTATAACAGAAGGTAGAGATGAGGTAGGCCAGAGGAACCAAGTAGTGGTTCAAGAGCCATGGTGAGAGGATAGAACCCTTTGAACACCACATGTAGAGAGAAAGGTGGGAGACAGAAAGGACTCAAGTTGGACCTGGGAAGGTCGATTGGAGAGAAGGGAGGTCTACCATGCTAGGGCCTGATTCGTGATGCCCAGGTTGTCACAGAGACGATTGATCAGGATGGTGTGGAAAGAGGCTGTTGCACCACTGACCATCCACTTCGCTGTTAAACATGATGAACAAGGCATTAGTAATACCTAATTGAGTACTGTATCAAAAGCAGAGGATAGATCAAGAAGAATGAGGACAGAAGGAAGGTTAGAGTTGAGATTAGAGAGCAGATCTTCACGGGTGTTCAGGAGAGCAGTTTTCATGCTTCTGGCTGCTCTAAAGCTAGACTGGTGGTCACGGAGTCAACCACCAGATTCAGTATGGGCAGTAAGATGGGAGATTGCTAGCTTTTCCAGGAGTTTCCCCAGGAAAGGAGTGATAGAGATTGGGTGGTAGTTTGCTGGAGAGGAGGGATCAGCAGAGGACTTCTTGAGGAAGGGGTGCACAAGGGAGTGCTTTAGGGGGAAGGCAAGGTTCCAGTGGCAAGAGTGTCATTGCAGAAATTGGCCAAGGCTGGAGCAAGGGTATTGATGTGGTCCTTGTTAGTTCTTGTTGGGGAGAATTCTCTGTAAAGGGGGAAAAGAGACTCTTTTCCTCCCACTCTTAGACATGAGTTGAGGTGTTCCTTTGCCTTTGTATGTGTTCTATGGGCTATGGGGTCCTTTACCCCATAGGGCTTCATGTGTTTTTGGTATACGGGTTACACAGCACCCTCCGTGCCGTAACCCAGTGGTGTCGTAGCGATACCAAAACATAGACTCCATAACCTGGGACTAACTAATGTCTCCCAGGGCATGTAAAGTCACCATTGGCTTTACTAGTCTCAAATTGTGAACAGTACAAACCATCCTATTGTGGACGTACTGGTCGGGGCAATTCGATTGCCCCGGGGTCTGTTGTTCGAGGGGGCACTGTCCAGTCCCCCCCCGACCGAGTTTTGGCTGGTGGCAGTGGATACTACTTTTTATATTCGACCGCGAATATATTCCTATGGGATTTTCCCATTGTTCGAGGCTACCACTTTTTAAAATAGCCTCGAACATACCACCTGTTTATTAAATTAATATAAATTCACCGGTTGGTATTATATAAATCTTTGCCAAAAAATATACTCCAAACAATAGTGATCTTGTTAGCCTATGGTTTCGCAAATTGTCGGCATTCCTTACAACAGCAAAAATAAGCAATCAAGAACTGCTAAATCGCCCACAGCTTGCTAAAAAGAAATTCGACAACTGGGCATGGATTGTGAATAATGAAGCAAGGTTAAAATTAAAATCGACCAAAGAAATGGGAGGTGTTCACAGGACACTAAATGAACCAGCGCAATATCTATTGCACTGCCCATCTCGTCACCACCAAGATCAATTTCTAAGGTTTAGAGCTAACGCTTTAAAAACCAAAGAACTTCTTTAGCAAAGAAAGGACAAATCCATTAGTGACAATCTTTGCCGCTTTTGCAGACAGTCGATTGAAACAGCCAAACACCTGCTAAATGAATGTACTCAAACTGTTACTCGCTAACTGACCACTGCAATTGTGTTGTGCCTTTGGTCACTAACTGACCACTGCAATTGTGTTGTGCCTTATGGTCGCTAACTGACCACTGCAATTGTGTTGTGCCTTATGGTCGCTAACTGACCACTGCAACTGTGTTGTGCCCCTGGTCACTAACAGACTAGTGTTATTGTGTAAATGTCATATGGTCGCCCTCGCATTCCTTACCAGACCACGCGCGCTTAGACTCTACTAGGTCAACATGCCCCCCACCAACAGTCTAACTACTGCAAACTCACCACTGTACTCTTTCAGTACCCTACTTACCAGACTGCTGCCTACCCTTCTCATCCTTATACTGCACCCTGGCTGCACTGCACTATACCATACCACCACCTCTATCTACCACTCTTACTTGCATCACACCTCAACTATGCCATCCCACGCTCACCACACCAACCCTTATCTTAACAACCCAGCCCTCTGGATCCAGCACTTCGCCACCAGACCTTTACCTAACCTACCCTGCTCTATCTCCTTGAGAAATGCTAGACTTGGCTCGCGTCTTACCCACGCTTCTCATCATTTAGCTCACCGCATCAAACTGCCTCTCCCTTTGTCACCACCTACACTTTCACCTAATCTACCACCATCTTCCAATTCCCCTAACTTAAACAATATCAAAGGCGCGCTAATCAACGCCAGATCACTCCCGGCTCACGCCCTAGAAGTAGCTGACTTGATCCTCAACCTTGACCTCGACTTTATAGCAATCACTGAAACCTGGCTCCACCCAGCTTCAGGTCCTCTTCTCTCCCTCGCTATCCCTCCTGACTACAACATTATCAGACATGACCGTAATTCCATCCAATCTAAAGGAGGTGGCATCGCCATCATCCACAAAAACGCTCTGAACTTCCACCTCTCAGCCACACATCACTCCTCCACTCTGGAAGCTCTGACAGCTAAACTAGCTCTCACACCCAACCATTCTATCACCTTCCATCTACTCTACCGGCCACCCGGCCCACTATCCACCTTCGCGGAGGACCTCTCCAACATCTTCACACACAACACCAAAGCTATCTCCCAGGTCATGATACTGGGGGATTTCAACTTAGGCCTCCACGACCCCAGGGACACTGCTGCTTCGTCTATTGACAACATCCTCACTAATGCTGGATTCACTCAGTTCCTAAACCAACCTACCCACAACAAGGGCAGAACCCTTGACTGGCTAGCCGCCCTCAACTGTCCCATCAACATCACCTCTAACCAACAGTGCGCCTGGACAGACCACAACTTAATTACATTCAATATTGAGTCCAAACCTATCAGCCTCCCTCACAACATTGCCCCGGCTATGGCCACCCGTAACAAACGCAACATTACCTGCGATAGACTCCTCCCCCTCCTCCTTCCAGCTCTCAATGTTCGGGATCCCTCATGCTCTGACCCTACGGCCCTGGTCGACACATTCAACCGGGCCATGCTTACAGCCTTAGACACCATTGCACCCTCGAAACTGAGAAAATCTAAACCTCGAGCCCACCTAAACTCTTGGTTTACACCCCATCTCAGAGCACTACGCAAAGAAAAACGAATTGCAGAATCCCACTGGAGAAGCAATCACTCTCTAGCTAACAAATCACGCGTACTCCTGGCCACCCTTAACTACAAGGAAGCTATATTCCAGGCAAAAAAAGACACATATAACAAACGCATCGAGCAAGCCAAATCTAACACCAAAGAATTGTTTAAAATCCTAAAAGAACTTGAAACTCCTGTTACTCCACCTGACACATGTACCAAAGATAGCACCTGGTGCTCCAAAATCCAAGAAGCTCTCTTAGGTAAGATTGCCACTCTCCAAATTAAAATCAACAACAAACAATCTAGCCTTCAATCCAACCCTCTACAGATCCCTATACCTACCATAAACCTCTCTATCACAGACTCTCTGACTCCTTTTAGCTTCTCTCCACTCTCCATTCTCGAAGTGGAAAAGATTATCACTAGCCTTAAACCGTCCAATTGTCAGGGTGACCTTTGTCCTGCACCTATTATTAAGGAAGCTGCTCACGACCTAGCACCATTCATCACTACGCTCATCAACTCCTCCTTTAGCTCTGGGATTGTACCGGACAATCTTAAGGATGCATGGGTCATCCCGCTTCTAAAAAAACCTACCCTGGATCCCAGCATACCCACAAACTACAGACCAATTACCACTGTACCTTTTTTACTAAAAATCCTTGACCGCGCGGCCTACCTACAAATTCAGGAATACCTTGAATCAAATAAACTTCTGGGACTCAGGCAATCAGGCTTCCGGCCTCGCCATGGCACTGAGACCGCCCTTATTGATTTAAAAACGCAGATCGAAGATCTCAAAGACAAAGGCAAACTGGCGTTATTACTTCTCCTGGATCTCTCTGCTGCTTTTGATCTTGTCAATCACAAAATTCTCTGCCATCACCTCAAATCAGCCGCACACTTCTCAGAAAATGCCGCCACTTGGATCAGATCCTTCCTGGATAATAGATCAATGCGCGTGTTCTCCCCACTTGCGGCCGCACCACCCGCTCCGGTCTCTTGTGGTGTGCCTCAAGGGTCCTGTGTCTCGCCCACGTTATATAACGTGTTTACCAAACCCCTTTTTGATATTTTGGACCATTTGGGCGTCACGTATACCAATTACGCTGACGACACACAGATACTAATCCCCATCACAGGAGACTACACAACTGACTCCCTTGCCATCAACGCCATCTACCAGGTCATCCAAGCGTGGATGGCCCAACACGGCCTCTGCCTAAATGATGAAAAGACAGAGCTCCTCATTCTTGGTTCACCACAAAAACTCACTAAACTTGACCCTGCCTTCAAGTCTTTCACCATTGATGGGAACACCATCCCGATTGCTAAGGACACGAAAACCCTAGGGATTTACATCGACTCAACCCTATCCTTGACTAGACAATCCAACGCAGTCTCATCTGCAGCAGCGCATACTTGCAAGCTCATCACCGCCTGTCGCCCGTTCCTAACCACTGCCAACTGCGTAACCTTGGCCAGGACCCTTGTACTATCCAAGGTCGACTACTGTAATGCCCTCTATCTAGGTACTAATCTCCGCAACTTAAACAAGCTACAAATTGTCCAAAACAATGCGATCAGAGCGGCCCTTAACATTCCTAGGCGCCAGCATATATCTGACACCAGGCGCAACCTGCACTGGCTCTCTATCCCACATCGCATCTCCTTGAAGTCCTTGGCTCTCACACACAAATGCCTCCACAACCAAGCCCCTCGCTACCTGGCAAACAGATTCTCTTTCCACAATTCCACCAGACCTCGCAGAGCGGCCCAAGCCAACTGCCTTGACATCCCGCGTTTTAATCTCCAAAGATCTGGTGGAACCAGCTTCCCCATCCTGGCAGCCAAACTTTGGAACTCACTCCCCAATGACCTTAGAGCAGAACCTTCCTTCCTGAAATTCAAATACCTTACCAAAGCTTGGCTATCCGCCCAAGACTGCTAACACCAGCTTACTGCCCTACTTGCACTTTGACCTACTCTGCATCCCTTATTAACTATCCTGTAAATCACTGCCTTATCGATATTCGTTTGAATGTATATTTTGTAAATTTTGTAAATCTTCCTGTAATAATCCTGTAATACTCTGTCACATTGCCTTGTCATGCTTTCATCTTGTTGTAACTAAGTTAAGCGCCCGGTTGCCCCTGGGCCTGGTGCGCTATAGAAATAAATAAAATACAAATACAAACGCTCATTACATCTTGGAAAATTTGCACCTCTTGATGAGGATATGGAGAGGTGGTGGGGTCAGATAATCTCAGGCCACAACATAAGTCTTGCATGTGCAACCGTGAATTATTTTGACTCGATCCTGAAAGTGGACGTTCAAAAATAGGGACATCAGTGGGAGGTTGCCTTAGAAGATTGGTGAAGTCTGTTTTTGTTTGTCCATCTGCAATTTTTCCATTCTTTCTTTTGTTTGGCTGCTTTCTTGTATTGTGAATTGCTCTGTTTCTTTTTGCGTTTGAAACAAAAGTTTGTATTTCAAATTCAAACTGTAGTTTTTCAATAATAATTAAATAAATAAATAAATAAATAAATAAATAAATAAATAAATAAATAAATAAATTCACCGGTTGGTATTTTTTGCCGAAACTTGGTTACAAAATGGCGTTTGTGTTCGCTTCTGTGACTCCAACCCAAGTCGAGCCCTTTGTTCCACTTTTTGGTGGGCTTCTCCACAGAAGCCTCCAAAAGTGGTGCCACTCTGTCTGGGTACCACAGAGGGTGTGGGAGGGGGTTTAGGCACGCTGGACTGAGTTGCCTCGGCAACTCAAGTCGCACTCTTGTGTGATTGGCCCAAGTGGTGAGCCGCCCGGCTCACCACTTAGCATGTTTGAGTGACAGCTGGGCTGAATGAATGGGGGTTTTCTGCATAAAAGCAGGGCTTTGGGGGCTGGAACTTCAGAAATCGTCACAGGACCTAAAGAATCCGAGGAGGGAGAAGCCGAGCTGACCTGCAATGACAACACCACCGGTGGAGCCCTGCGGAACCGTCTCACCACTTTTCCCGACGACAGAGGAGATCTCCAGTCCGGAGAGTCTTCTTCCTTTGACTGGTGGGGATAACCAGTTTGCCCGTCTTTTCGCCTTCCTGGACCATCTTGTGGCTGCCTTGCCCGTGCCAAGCACCCCGGCAACCAGAATACCACAGTTTACACTACCGTGAAGAAAAGGGTAGTACCTTGTAACCGGGAAACTCCGCGGCTGGTTTCTTCCCTGACAGTGCAACGATCTTCAGCTTTCCTCCACGTCGAGAACTCCTCTTCCTCTGGACGAAACACCGACTTGCACCCGCTGCCAGGAACAACTGCCCCCGCTGGAGCGTTCTCCCCACCCTCAGGTACTGTGTCCCGTCTGGCTTCCCTTGCGATAGATCGTTCGGGGTGACAGTAAATCCTCGACTTTGTAACCTGGGTTAACCTGGGTCCTGTTAACTAACTTTTTCTGACTTGATCTCAATCTTTTGTGAACTTCCTACAAAGACTCTTTGGGCATAACCCCACTGTGTGATCCTGGACACATTTCGCTTGCTCTCTCTAAGAGTGGGCCTGGCATTTGAACTTCCTTGCTGTCCAGTAGACTTTGCCTAACCTGCCTCACTGTGGTTCTTTGAAAAGTATTGAAATTTGTGTGCTTTCATAACTCTGCCTTTTTCCCCCTCCCTTTGTAATAACTTATTAGAGTGCCATCTTATGTTAATCGCTCACCTCTGTCTGAAAATAAGTGGTGTTTCTCATTAAGACATGTCTAATAAGTAATTAGGGTTGTATATATTTAATAGTGACTGTGTGTTGAATTTACTTACCTCTTTGTGCTAGTGTAATTTACAAGTGTGTCTTTAAATAAATAATGATATACTTTTACACCAAAGCTCTGGTCAGTGTTTGCTTGTGCTACTGTGTCTCTGTACCTATTGTGTATACTCTATATACTGCCTAACTCATCTTGAGAGAAATCTGAATGCTCAGCCACAGCTACCAGGTAAATCTGGGTGGTACAGACTGCTACCAATTGGGTTTACTGCCAACCACCTATAGTCCTAAATCTTTTGCAGTGTTCCCTAAGGGAACTGCACAGGTTTCTGCCTAACAGTTCTGAAGGAGCAGGGGAACACCTGCTTTGACAAGACTTTCTTAGATTGGACTTGTCTAGAAAAATGGTTGGAGAGTGAACACAGGGAAGGAGGAGAAAGGAGGAGAAAGGCGGAGAAAGGAGGAGGAGGAGGGACGGCCAGAGAGGGGCCAGGAGTGGTAGAGGTAGAGGAAAAGGAAAGCATGGACACGATGTCCTGATTTTTAGTGGTTAAGTGAGAAGGCAGTACCTTTACAAAGGGCCTGGAAAGGAACAGGAGAGGTGGAGTCTGCAGCCGGATTGCCCAGCTCTTTGCAGATTTGGAAGAGTTCAGCTGAGTTGTTACAGGCCGCAGAGACGCAGGATTGAATGTGTGCTCTCTTCTTGGGCAGGACAGATGGTCTATATTGCCTTTGGAGCAGGCGGCAGGCCAGTTTGTCAGAGGATGAGCCTGATGCCCTCCACTTCCTCTCAGCCACCCTACACTTGCATTTAAGTGTGGCAAGGTCAGAATCATACCAAGAGTTGCACTTGGATGTGGGCTTCAGATGGATCCTCATGACGGGAGCAAGGACATAAAGAGTGCTAGAGATTGAGAGATGCAGGTTGGAGTTAGTAGTGTGGGGCTGAGTAGGCGGTTTTGCCACTACTCATGCCAATACTGTTGCAGAGCATTAGACATTTTGTCACAGCAGGGAGCAGACCTAGTTCAGCAGGTTCTTCCAAGCTCTAGGATACTCCCAAAACCTTTGTCATCACTGGATGATTCCTAGTCATTCCATTACTAGGGGTGCCTTCCCAGGCTCCCTTCACTTCTCCTCTGCTGCGCATTCTCTGGACTTCTTCCCCTATGGCCTCCTTACCATGCAACTCACTTGGCTACCTCAATTCTCCAAATGACCAGCCTCCTGCTTCCTGATGTTATCTCTTCCTTCACTCTTTCTGCTTCTTCAGTCCCTGTGAATGTCCATGTTTTGTGAGTATGTTTACTTCCTTGGACCACAGATAACTCATATATGAAGGGTCAGGTTTCACAGACCCGCGACTCCACCGCCAAGGCTTCAGACTTTGTATCTGCCTTCTTCATTGTAGCTCCTGTGCTGCAGCAGTCCATGGCACTCACGGGTGTCAGAACTGGGTAAGACTTCAGGTATTAGGCACATGCTGGGCCCCAAACAGCGATGCTTGTGTACACCATGGGTAGGTATGCAATCAGAACCCACAAACGTAAGCCTCTGATCAAACCAACTATCTTCCAGTGCAATGCTGCAATACGTGGTATCCACCCAAATGGCACTTTCAACAAATCAGTTATTCTCCGGGCGCAACGTCCTCTGCAGACGTTTAGGGGCTACGCTCCATGGTTCAGGGATGGGACCTAGATTTGGAGTGGGAGTCTTTAGGCACTGGGATTTGGTCAGGACTCTGACCTTGTCACAGTATCATGGATGTTAGTGTTGGGCTCTGCATTGGCAGTGCCTTCAAGTGATTAGTTTGGGTTGTCGGCTTAATGACTTACCACGTTTGGGGTCACCTAGAGGAAACTGGCAGAGAGAAAGTGCCAGGAAAATGTGGAAGAGATGCTTAATAACTTGCTGCCTCTATTAATTAAACCTTCTATACAATATTAGTAATACTCCACAATTCTCAGAGCACTTTTCAAAGTACAAAGAGAGGAGGTGAAAAAGAAGCTGCAATTTTACAGAACAGGAGAGGAAGAACAGGAGAGGAGGAACAGCAGAGGAAGAACAGGAGAGGAAGAACAGGAGAGGAAGAACAGCAGAGGAAGAACAGGAGAGGGGGAACAGCCGAGGAAGAACAGGAGAGGAAGAACAGGAGAGGAAGAACAGGAGAGGAAGAACAGGAGAGGAAGAACAGCAGAGGAAGAACAGGAGAGGAAGAACAGGAGAGGAAGAACAGGAGAGGTCTGGCTACATCGGATGGGGAGAAAGTTAGGTTTTGAGGATTTTGTACAAAGGGGTCACACAGATGTTGGGTGGCAGACTGTTATATGCTCTGGGTGGCAACGAGCTGAAGACTGGTTTCTGTGTGCAGGTGACCTTGACATGTGGAATGTGGGTGATGGGCTTAAGTTTATTATGGCGGTAAATTGGGGTTTTGTGGTGAATGGCTTTGTACATGATGCAGAGTTTCTCGAAAGCAATTTGCTGTGGTATGGGGAGACATTGGAACTGAGGTGGTGTTTGAGTGTTTGGGGAAGTGTGAAAGGTCTTGCTGCTGCGTTTGGTATGGTTTGCATGGAGGGTGGGTGGGGGGTTTGGGGAGTACACCTAATGTAGTCCAGCTTGGAAAGAACAAGTGCTTACGGAAGACGTTGAGAGGAAAGAAGGGTCGTATGATGGGTCTTATGATGCGTACAAGGAACAGTTGCAAATTGCTTGCTTTGGTGATGGCAGCTACATGATCTGTGAAGAATAGGCATGGGTGGATGGTGAACCTCAGGAGCTTGACTGGTGTGCAGAGAGATGTGTGTGCGCTGTCTGTGGTCAGGATGTGAGATTGATTTTTAAGCTGGTATGTAGTTTGGGATGGGTTCAGTTTTAGGAAGTAAGTGGCCATCCAGGTGGCGAAGGTGGAAGGACAGTATTTGGGGAAGGGTGTGCAGTTCCACGGGGAGGACAGATCTTGAAGAACATTTTTGTTTCATCTCCGTACTGGCGAAAGTGAATTATGTCTGACTGGAGTCTGTCCGAGGGATTCAACGTATCGATTGAATAGGAGGGAGGTTGGGAAAATCCCTGTGGTGCTGCATAGCTGCCTTGGGTGGGTTTTGATGGATATGAGGCATGGAGACAAAGTTTGTCCTAACAGTGAGGAGGGAAGTAAACCATCTGGCCACAGTGCCTTTGAGTTTCATCATGTGGGATAGAATGTCTAGGGAAGGCTGTGATCAAAGGTGTTGAAAGCTGGGGAAAGGGCGAGGAGCCCTAGAAGAGCTGTTCAGCCTTTGTCGCTGAATCTAAAGGGTCGCAGTCTCGGTGCTGTGGCCAGGCCAGGAATCTGAATGCAATGGGTTGAGCAGGTTATTTCTTGTAATGTGGCATTGGAGTTGGCTTGCTACAGGCCGTTACTTTATTCTGGTGAGGACTAGCAGGATTGGGATGGGACTTTAGTGTTCAGGGAGTGTGGGGTTTGGAGTTTCTTCAGGAGTGGAGAGATTCGAGGTCCGTTTGACTGTGGGGAGGCGGGAGCTGCGTGAGGGTCAGAAGTTGCCAATGTTAGTGATGCTGTTTGATGCAGCTTGAGCTGGGCATGTGTCGACCAGGAGTGTGGCTGGTTTAGTTTTAGCTGGAAGAGTGATGAATGTGACTTGGTTGATGGGGTGGAACGTGTCCCATGTGTTTGAGGATTTGGCAGTGGTGCGTGTAAGGGGGTCTGTGGAGGGGAGAGCATGTTTTATTATTGTGCACGTTGGTGTTGAAGTAGCGTATCAGTCGGTTGCATGCTGCAGTGGACCTTACCTGCCTTTGAGGTAAGCGTTGCCCCGTAGCCCACGCTCCATTGCAGCCTTTATTATTTCTTCTGGTTACTTTAGCCTTTTCAGCTTTCACTCTGTGCCCTCCGCCTCCCCTGCTGCGTTGCTTGCTTCCTTTCCCCTACCGCCTCCATCCCCGCACCCAGACTGCTGATTGGCCCTGTGACCCATTTAGGATATCCTATCAGGGCAGCCCTGAGCTAAGGGCCACAAGGCAAAGGGCAGCTCCACTCTGTGTTGCCTGGGAAGCCAGCTACAGTCAACCAGCAGCGACTGACAAGGTAAGTGTGGTTTTGGCGGGGAGTACAGCCATTATGGCACTCCAGTAAAACCCCACCACTGTTATTACCCAACACCAAATAGCCATATTTATTTCAGTGAGGCAGCCTTACCTTGCATTTACAACACCTACGTTAGTCATCCAACCCATTTGTGTTGGTCAGCCATATGTTGCATTTAGCCTATTTGTTTAAGGTAGACACTTGTTGCAGTTAGCCTATTCATGAAAACTACCTTTACCTTGCATTTAGACTACCTGCATCAGTCAGCCATATATTGCATTAAGCCTACATGTGAAAGTTAGCCTTATAGCTTGTGTTAATGAGTCATATCTTGCACTTAGCGCTTTTGTGTAAGTTAGCCTTATTTTGCATTTAGCCCATCTATTTAAGGTCGACACTGGTTGCACTTAGCCTATTTGTGTAAGGGAAGATATCCTTGTTTTTAGTACATCAGTGTTAGCTGGCCTTATGTTGCAGTTTAGCCTATGTTGTGTAAATTAACCTCATCTTGCATATATCTACTTGTCTAAGGCAGACCCTTTCTGCATTTAGCCTATTTCTGTAGGCTAGCTTTATCCTGCATCCGCCTATTTGCTTAAGGTAGACACTTGCTGCATTTAGCCTATTTGTGTAAAGTGGTCATATTTTGCACACAGCCTATTTGTGTAGGGTAGTCTATCCTGCCTTAACCCTTTGCTAGCCAGCCAGCCAAATCTTACACTTAGCACAATTGTGCAAAGGAGCCATTTTCTGCATCAAGCTTAATTCTGCAAGGCTGCTTTATTATTTGCATGCAGACCACCGGACCCAGAAACTAGTCACCTCTCCCACCTATACCTCAAGTCCTCAACCATGCCAAACAATTCCAAGACAAGATGAGCCCTCAGGCACCTCAGGAACCAGAAGGCCACCCTTCAACCTCTTTCCCTTTTAAACCTACCAGTCACCCTTCCCAGCCTGACGCCTCAGCCTGTGCTCTCCTCTCCCCATACTGTGAGACCTCCTTCACTCTCCCCCTCCTTCCTTCTGCAGCCCTCCCCTCCTTCTCTCAGCACCAGAAGGTGTTCGTCAGCAAGTAGAAGACCTCGGGAGCAACCTCGCTGGTCCTAGAGACCATAGACTTTGGAGATGGAATAAATTGAGAAAAGCCCAACAAGAACAGAAAGAACTCCAGGGGAGGGTTGCAGGAGTTTATATCAGGATAAGGGTGCCATTCTCTGAATTTGATGTGTATTAAAGACATTTGTTACAATGTTATCGAATTGATGCTGATCACCAACCAGGGGAATGGACTTATTCTCCTGGTTGTCTTTAGTTGTTGTGCTTTAGTGGTAGGGCTAGAGTAGAGGAGAATTTGGGAAAGTAGAGAGTTGTTTCATTTGGACTTTCATCCTGATGACAAGCACGTAAGTTATCATTTCTTTAGTTATGGATTCCCCTTTATAAGTAGGAAAAGGCAGAGTTCTTTCTGAGTTAAAAAGTTCAATTGTTTTCAGTGGTGTTCCCCAGGGGTCTAACCTCTACCCCTGGCTTTTCAACCAATACCTGGCAACTCTTGCCCACTGCATTGCCATTATCTGCTCCAATTTCAAGTGCTACGCTGACGACACTCAACTCATTTTCAGGCTGCCCTCAGCCACCTCCTCTCACTCTCTCATCTCTGACAGCCTAACTGCCAACCAAGATTGGAGTGCCGCCAATGATCTTTGTCTGATTGTCAGCAAGACAGAGATCCTCCTCATCGGCACACTTTTACCATCCTTTCCCCTCACTCTCTGGCCGGCCTCCCTGGGCCCTCCACCTACCCCCACCTGCGAGGCTAAGAACCTTGGGGTCATCTTTAACTCCACACTTTCCTTCTCCGCCCACATCTCTGATGTCTCTTGAAAGGTCAAACTTCCTACTGTACCTCCTCAGAGGTACTCTGCCTTTCCTCTCCTTCCCCCAGAAGCTCATGGTCTCCCAAGCTTTGGTTCTCTCTAGGTTGGACTATTGTAACAGCCTCTTTCTAAATCTACCTGCCTCTACTCCCCGCCCTCTGCAACTAATCCAGAACAGGACTGCGAGACTTGGCCTTGTCCTCATGCCCTGGGATTGTATCTCTCCAGCTCTGAAATCTCTGCACTGGCTCCCAGTGGATGAAAGGATTAAATTCAAAACCCTCAGCATTGTCCACAACGCTTTCTGGGGCCTGGGCCCAAAATACCTTCAGCTATCCCTCCGCAAATACCTCCACTCTCGAGCTCTCCGCTCCTCTACCTTTAACTCCTTCAGGGTCAGTCGTTTTTCAAAGAAACAAGCTGGGGTAGATCTGTCTTCGACTAGGGCCTTCCTCTAGAATGGCCTCCCTGCCAATCTAAAACTTGAGGAGAACCATCTCCGGTTCCGGAAGCACCTCAAGACCTTCCTCTTTTCTTCTGCCTTTGCTCCCCCTCTCCCCTGCTGATCCGTTCTCTCTTGGCACTGTGCACCTGGCCACCCTCTGGCCTTCGGGCCCAGGTACCTGCTCACCCTGCCAGACTCCTGCACTGCCCCCGGGACACCCCTTGAACTGGGGTCTGTATCTGTACCCATACAGCCCCCCTCTTTTCTTCCTGCACTTATAAGACCTACCCTGCCTGCTGCCTTAAACCTAGCACTTGCCAATTGCTGGCTGCATTACCACTGTTTGTTGCCTTTATTTATTTATTTATTTATTTATTATCTGTTTTTCCTCTGCTTCGCACTTTCCACTTCTCCCCCCATCCATGCACTTTGCCCCTGCCCCTCTCCCATGCACTTGCGCGTTCTCAATGTCACTGGGCCTAGAAAGATCACTGTTTTGTTCTCTCCTGTTCCCCTCCCTTACCTTGTCGCGCTCTGAAACACCTGTGTACAAGCACGATAGAAATAAAATATTAATAAAAAAAGGTCTATAGCCAAAATGCTACCTCTGTGACCCACATCTCACTAATGTGCACCACATATGGTGTCAGAATAGGATCCCAACTGACCGATAAAAATTGGGGGCCCTTCAGTTAAATAAGCTTACCCCAAGAGCCTCAAGTCCAACAGTTACTATGAGTGAGTCTACTGGGGTCGACCTCTGCAGTAGCAGCGAGGTCACTATTGAAGTAGGAGAACAACAGGTAATCCCCACTGACCTGACCTGATATTGTCCCCTCCAGAAGGTGCCTATATAAGGCTAGTTACAGCCTCGATGTCATGGCATGGGTAATAGCTCCTGATTACCATAGGTGACATCAAAATACTGCTACACAATCTTGGGAAACAGGCCCAACACGTCAAGATACGAGACCTAATTGATCAGGGAATTTTAGAAAATGCAGTTTTTTTCCCAACCAGTGGAAACACCAAACACGATCTTATGGGATAGGTGTGACAAATGTTTTCGAAAACATGATGTGGTGAGTCCGGAGAAGCCACAACACCCTACTGAAGAAATCAAGATCATTCCTGATGTTGCTTTTGCCAAGCATAATGACCTGATACTAGCAAAGCTTTCTAAAAACCATCTCTGAGGCTGAAGTTAGAGCACAAGGTGGTCCTTTCTTCTTGATTAAGCATGGGATTCTATATAGAGAAGGCTTAACCCCTGAAGGATTCTCAAAACCTCAATTGTTAATGCCCTGTAGTCATTGGCAATTAGTTCAGGAGCTAGCACATTCCCATCTCACATCTGGGCATTTAGGGGTTGCAAAAAACTCCCTGGCAAGTTATCCCATGATTCTATTGGCCTGGAGTCCATGTAGACCTATAGAATGTTGTGGCCACTTGCGCCCTGTGTCAGAAGGGTGGACCAGCTGGTGTCCCTGTAGCCTCATCACAACCCCTTCCCATTATTGATGCTCTCTTTTTATGAATAAGGATAGACATAGTTGGGCCATTTGAACCTCCTAAATTAGGGAACAAGTACATATTGTAATAGTAGATTATGCTACTCAGTATCTGGAAGCTTTTTCCATTCAAAATAATACCACCCAACAAATCATTAAGCATCTCATTCCCTTCTTATATAAAGATGGGTTTCCCCAGGACATGTTGGTGTACCAAGCTAGCACCTTCATGTCCAAACTGATAGCAGAGGTCAAAGAAAACATACAGATTGCGACTATACGTACCTCAGTTTACCATCCACAAATGGATGGACTCATAGAGAGGTTCGTACAAGCTCTTAAAAACATCCCTAAGATTTTGGTTGAGGCAGTTGGAGATAACTGGGATATTATAATTGCTTGGGCTCAGTTTGCCATATGAACAATCCCACAGGCTTCTTTGGGGGTTTCTCCTTTCAAGCTCCTTTATGGATGACAGACAATGGATGTATTGGATATGCTTCATGAGACCTGGGAAGAAAGAAAGTAATTCTCCACATCCCACAACCGCCAACCGCTGGAAAGAACCCATTGCTGTGGTGAGGGAAGTAGTCTCAAAACATTTACAACATGCCCAAGGGAAACAAAAAGCCCGACACGATCAAAAAGCTGTCCACGGCTCCAGCTCAATAGGCCAGAAGGTATTAGTCTTGTTACCGACAGAAGACCAATAAATGCTTTTCAAGTCGTACGGGCCATATGAGGTACTGGAAAGAAGAGGGCATTATAACTATTTAATCCTACAACGTGACCAGATAGTTAAGACCAGGTCTAGCTTGTGAACCTTCTAAAGGATTGGTAGACAGAGCCAATAGAAGCCTCCACTGTAACCATCGCCACCATCCTTACAGAGGGAGACGCCAGGGAAAACGTGGTCTCACCTGATTAAACATCCCAGCAGCAGGCAGACATACAGAATCTATTATCTCAGATCCCTGATGTTTTTAATGTAAACACAGGGATTGTAAGAGCCTTCTTTCATCATATCCGAACACCACCAGGAAAGGTGGTGAACTTGAAGCACTATTGTATCCCTGAAACCAAGAAGGAAACAATCCTCTGAGAAATGGAAGGCAAGTTGGCGGCAGACATTATTGAGCCGTCCAAGAGCCCTTGGTTATCACCAATAGTCTTGGTCGCTAAATCAGATCGATCGTGGCGGTTTTTTACTGACTTCCACAAACTTAATTCCATCTCCCAGTTTTACAATTATCCTATGCCTAGGATTGACGACCTAATTGACAAACAGGGTCCTGCCAAATACATCTCCATGATCAATCTGACGAAGGGCTAAAGCCAGGTTCTGTTAAACACCTCCAAAAAGGAGATAAGTGTTGTCCTCTCCCCGGGGGTTGTTTATGGGCATCATTATGAGTTGGGCAGTATTCCGGTGGTAAATCCGCCAGAATACTGCCCAACGGAATGACTGTTACTGTCACTTGGTCCGGCAGATTTACCGCTGGATTACAAGTGGTGGTGGCGGTGTTAATCCCCATTAAATTGGACTCAATAGCACTCCATGGGGGATTTTGATGCAATTATCGCAGCGGCAAGGACCCCCCAGTCCAGGTCCAAACGCGTAGGATGGAAGAGTGGGAAAAGAGGCAACATTCTGCTACTGCCCCTTTTTTCCCGCCCTGCCATACTCATATTGAGCCCCACAGTCCTTTCTTTTGGATTGCATGGACTCCCACCACCTTTCAAAGGCTGACTGAAAAGCAATTGCAACCCTCTGCACATTTTTGCAGCGCATACTTATGTGATATTCCCATCCACAAGCAGAGCTGGGCGGAACACCTTCACCACCTTTATAAAGTCGTACAAGCCTAAAGGGAAGCTGGACTGACTGCTAACCCTAAAAAATGCCCTCTTGCACAGTCAGCTGTTAAGTACTTAGGCTTCTTTGTAGGAAATGGTTTAGTGCAACCACAACTGTAGAAGACCAGGGCTGTTCCCACCTCCCCTAAGAAGAAAAGGAACTCAGGCATTTTTGGGATAAATGGGATATTACCGTAGATTTATCCCCAGTTATTCTAAGATCACTGCCAAATTAACGGATAAACTTAAAAACGCGAGCCCCATACATTTCAATTGGATGAACAAGACTGGGACAGCGTTGACATGCTAAAACCTATCTTGTGCATCAAACAGGTCCTTAAAGTTCCTATTTCAATAAGGAGTTTATTTTACAGACTGATGTGTCCAACGAGGATCTGGGTGTGGTCCTGTTCCAAGATTATGATGCAGTGGACACCCTATCTTGTATATGAGCAGGAAGCTTTTTCCCTCAGAGACCAATTACACTACCATCGAGCTAGAAGCACTAGCCATCAAATGGGTGGAAATGATTTTGAAATGCTATCTAACGGGACCAAAGTTTAAGTTGGTCACAGAGTATTCCCCTTTGACTTGGTAAGGCTTAAGAAACGATACTAATCCTCGCATTATGCATTGGTTTTTAGATCTTCAACTATTTTGCTTTTCCATTGAACACAGGAAGGGTAAAAAACAGAGGGATGTAGATTTCCTCTCTAGATTTCCAATAGCTATAGATTGGCAAGACCATCCCATTAGGGGAAGGGTATGTGATGAGTCATGGGATCCTGTCATTCTCCCTAGGTGGAAGCCCTTCCCTGTGAGGCTAGGGAGGTGAGGTCACTACTCGATATTCCCCCTAGGGGTGGTACACAGCGGGACGACCTCACAGGGAAAGATTTCCCTCATGGGGATAAGGACTCCCGTAACGTGACTCAGCTCCCTAACCACATGACCCTGGAGACACCACTTGAGAATACTAGGATTTGATATTCCAATATCTATTCCCTCTCTTAACTAATATCTAACATACAGCATCTTAGTACTGAGAAGAGAAAGACCGAACGAGTAATACAGATTACTCAATCCTCAAATACAGATAGTAATGAGACGAGGAAGAAGTTCCATGGAGCCATACAAAACTCCTCCTTAATACTGATGGAAAGTACTGGGACGAGATGGCAACACACGGGCCTGAAGAATGCATCACGGAATCAGAAGTGGCATTCTAGTGGTCTGCTGAGGAGGTTCCCATTCCAAGACACACAAAGCAAAGAATGATCAAAGATCAAGGAGAGAGAGAGAGACAGATGCACAACCGGGTCAGCCCGGGAAGTTCAAACCTGGGAAAAAGACGGGAAGCAGTCATGAGTGAGCTGCACTTCGGATGTCGGCATTACGGAACTCGTAAAAGAAGGTCCAGAGGGAAGCTGCAGGAAAAAGGATGGTGGCGTGACCTTGTGGAGGTGGACCAAGAGGTCCCGGAACAGCGCTGAACTGTCGAGCAGCAGAGAGACACGCAAAGCCATTGCTAGGTGCAAAAGGAAGAAGCTGGCCATGGGAGCGGCAGAGAAGGTTAGGACCCCAGGGTGCCATGAATAACCTTCTTCATCACAGTGGTGAAACTTTAAGAAACCTCCAGCACAAGTGTGTCAGGAGTGAACTCATTTGTCGTGGTAAAGACAATCTGAGAAACCCAAACCAAAAGAGTGACAAGAATCATCTTTGTCACCACAGTGGTGACAATCTGGGAAGTTGGAAGCAGGAGAGTGTCGGGAGTTATCTCCCTCATCACTGTGGTGACACATTGAGAATGCAGAGCCAAGATTGTCTTAAGAGTTGTTTGCTTCATCATACTAGCCAAGAGAGACTTGGGAGTAATCCCCCCACGCTAGTCATTGCCAAGACAGTAAGTAGAAAACCTTGTGAGCATTCCACCGTGGTCCGAGAGACTTTTGACTTTGGAGTTGTAATAATTGCAGAAAATCCCAACAAGAACTGAACGAACTCCTGAATAGGGTTACAGGAGTTTATATCAGGAGAAGACAGCCATTCTCCTGAATTTGATGTGGATTAAAGACTTTTGTTACATTATCATCAAAATGATTCTGATCAGCAACCAGGGTAAGGGAGTCATTGGGCTTCATTATGAGTTTGCCGGTCCGAAAACAAGGGTGCCGATAAACTCTTGTTTCTGAATCGACAAACTCAGAATCTGCCTGCCGTGGCCGCTGTGCCAGACAGGTCTGACCCTGCCGGGCACTGCGGCTACGGTAGGCAGACCGTTCATGGAAGCACCGGCACTGCTGCTAACGGTGCTTCCGTGTCCCCACACCCACAGAGTTCTGCACAAATCTATGGGAATGGGGATGTAAAATTAGCCTTACTTCCCCGGCCACCGGACTCATAATGATCCGGTGGCACCGGGAAGTCACGAGCTGGTAAATATTATGGGTCCGGCATCAACTCGCCGGGTGCACTGGCACGGTTACCACCGGACCCGTAATGAGGCCCATTCTGCTGGTTGTCTTTAGTTGTTGTGGTTTAGTGGTAGGGCAAGGAGAGGAGAATTTGGGGACATATAGAGGACAGTTGTTTCTTTTAGACTTTCATCTTGATGACGACCACCTCTAGTTATAATTTCTTTAGGTAGGGATCCCCAATAGAAGTAGGGAAAGGTAGGTTTTCTTTGAGTGGCTTAATAAAAGTGTATAGCCAAAATGCCACCTCTGTGGAGAGCTCCTCACTAGAGTCTGCCATGCCCCACATATAAAATACAGTGGGCCTCATCACAAGTTGGGTGGTATCCCAGCGTTAATTGCGCAGGGATACCGTCCAATGCAATTTTTGTTACGGCAACTCAGTCCGGCAAAATTTACAACGGACCGCGACTGGTGAGGGTCGTGGGTCAGTCCCCATTCCCAATGGATCCATTGGACCTAATGCGGTAGGTGTGGCGCTATTAGCACTGGCACAATTAGCACCTTGCTTATAGTGCTGAAAACGGGCAGTAAATGGTTTCTTTACCTCGAGAAAAAAGCTCCCACTTACCCCCAGACTCCAGATTGAACCAGCCCTTAAATGGGGCAGTAATAGTGTTACTGACACATTTAAGGGCTACCCCCAAACTCGTGAAGAGGCTGAGTGTACCCAGGAGCCAAGACCAGGTGAAGATGGCACATGTGACACATCACCAGATAACCCAAGTACCCCCACATTTA
Organism: Ambystoma mexicanum; assembly: GCF_040938575.1. Classification (NCBI taxonomy): domain Eukaryota; kingdom Metazoa; phylum Chordata; class Amphibia; order Caudata; family Ambystomatidae; genus Ambystoma; species Ambystoma mexicanum. Next base: position 1,532,025,738 of record NC_090922.1, read on the forward strand.
AAATACAGTGTATCCAATAGCCAAGACCAGGTGAAGATGGCACATGTGACACCACCAGAAAAACCAAGTACCCCCACATATAGAATACAGTCTACCCAATAGCCAAGACCAGGTGAAGATGACACATATGACACATCACCAGATAAACCAAGTACCCCCACATATAAAATACAGTGTACCCAGGAGCCAAGACCAGGTGAAGATGGCACATATGACACACCACCAGATAACACAAGTACCACCACGTATAAAATACAGTGTACCCAATAGCCAAGACCAGGTGAAGATGGCACATGACATATCACCAGATAAACCCAAGTACCCCCACATATAAAATACAGTGTATCCAATAGCCAAGACCAGGTGAAGATGGCACATGTGACACACCACCAGATAACCCAAGTGCCCACACATATAGAATACAGTGTATCCAATAGACAAGACCAGGTGAAGATGGCACATGTGACACACCACCAGATAACCCAAGTGCCCACACATATAGAATACAGTGTATCCAATAGCCAAGACCATGTGAAGATGGCACATGTGACACATCACCAGATAAACCCAAGTACCCCCACATATAAAATACAGTGTATCCAATAGCCAAGACCAGGTGAAGATGGCATATGTGACACACCACCAGATAACCCAAGTGCCCACACATATAGAATACAGTGTATCCAATAGACAAGACCAGGTGAAGATGGCACATGTGACACCACCAGAAAAACCAAGTACCCCCACATTTAAAATACAGTGTACCCAATAGCCAAGACCAGGTGAAGATGGCACATGTGACACCACCAGAAAAACCAAGTACCCCCACATTTAAAATACAGTGTACCCAATAGCCAAGACCAGGTGAAGATGGCACATGTGACACCACCAGAAAAACCAAGTACCCCCACATATAGAATACAGTGTACCCAATAGCCAAGACCAGGTGAAGATGACACATGTGACACATCACCAGATAACCCAAGCACCCCCACATATAAAATACAGTGTACCCAATAGCCAAGACCAGGTGAAGATGGCACATATGACACCACCAGAAAAACCAAGTACCCCCACATATAAAATACAATGTACCCAATAGCCAAGACCAGGTGAAGATGGCACATGTGACACATCACCAGATAACCCAAGTACCCCCACATATAAAATACATATTAATACCTTATTAATAAGTCAGCTGTGTGATGGTGGTTGTGTGAACGTCTGTTTGCCAGTATGAGAGCATGGTTTGCTCATTGTCTAGTAATAGGTTAGTTCCTTGACCTTTAAGCATGCCTATGTTTAATATGCTTAGTTGTGGCGAGCATTCTCTTGTTCAGGTAGTGAACTTACATAGGTTCAAATGTTAATGTGCTCAGTGGTGAGCATTGGTGTTTCAAGGTTAGTAGCTAGGTTACAGACCTGGTTTTATGTTGGCACATTTTTGTGTCAATGTGTTAGTTAGTTAATGATTGATCATTTGGTTGGGTATCAACATTGGTGCTATTTGTCACCGTTAATGTGGTTGGTGCTCAGCAGGATGTTATGTGGAGGCAATTTGTGTCTCTAAATGATATGCATTAGGCAGATAGAGGGTATTAACCCTGTAGTTTCTTTCAAGAAGCTTTTGATGTTGGAGAATGTTGTAACAGGGTTAATGATATGATGTAGGTGGTCAGGTTTGTTTATTAGATTGTGGGCTGGTTCCCTGTAGCTGAGTTCCATAAATGGCCATTATGGTTCTGGCAAGTGTCTTGTAGTGGATTAGCTATTTTTAGCTATATCATGGAATTGGAAGGGAATAGCATATGACTATTAGTGGTTTGCTGGATGGGATATGGAAGGATAGTTTTTTTAGATATTTTGTCCATTTATGACTTTTCCTTCTGTTTCCTTCCTTCATTGTATTGTCATGTAAGGGGGGAGATGTGTTATGTCTTACCTATCCTGGTTCATTAGCTGTTTCCTAAGTATATGTGAGCCTGTGCGTGGAATGCTTGTGTTATAGTGTTCCATCTAGAATGTTTTGGTGTGAGTGCCAAGGTTCTCCCTGTTCAGTTGGAAAATTAGCTGAACAGAGGGGGGACCGGTGGATGCTTCCCTCCCTTATGTACTTATCCTGCCTGTAACTTATTACCTGTGACTTATGTACAAGGAACCCACTAAAGTCTCTTAACCCAACCTGGTCTCCAGGCTCATCATTACAACCCCTCAACCTGCGTTGTAACAGTACCATTTAGATTACTGACAATAGGATGGGTAAAATATCCCTTACAAAGAGTGAGAAGGGTGCCATATCCCTTACAAAGAGCGAGAAGGGCACCATTTACATTACTGACAATAGGATGGGCACCATATCCCTTACAAAGAGCGAGAAGGGTACCATATCCCTTACAAAGAGTGAGAAGGGTACCATATCCCTTACAAAGAACGAGAAGGGCACCATATCCCTTACAAAGAGCGAGAAGGTCACCATTTACATTACTGACAATAGAATGGGCACCATATCCCTTGCAAAGAGCGAGAAGGGTACCATTTACATTACTGATAATAGAATGGGCACCATATCCCTTACAAAGAGCGAGAAGGGTACCATATCCCTTAAAAAGAGTGAGAAGGGCACCACTTACATTACTGGCAATAGGATGGGCACCATATCCCTTACAAAAAATGAGAAGGGTACCATATCCCTTACAAAGAGCGAGAAGGGTACCATATCCCTTACAAAGAGCGAGAAGGGTACCATATCCCTTAAAAAGAGCGAGAAGGGTACCATATCCCTTACAAAGAGCGAGAAGGGTACCACATCCCTTAAAAAGAGTGAGAAGGGCACCACTTAAATTACTGGCAATAGGATGGGCACCATATCCCTTACAAAGAGCGAGAAGGGTACCATATCCCTTACAAAGAGCGAGAAGGTCAAAATTTACATTACTGGCAATAAAATGGGCACCATATCCCTTACAAAGAGCGAGAAGGGTACTATATCCCTTACAAAGAGCGAGAAGGGTACCATATCCCTTAAAAAGAGTGAGAAGGGTATCATATCCCTTACAAAGAGCAAGAAGGGTACCATATGCCTTAAAAAGAGCGAGAAGGGTACCATATCCCTTACAAAGAGTGAGAAGGGTACCATATCCCTTACAAAGAGCGAGAAGGGTACCATATCCCTTAAAAAGAGTGAGAAGGTCACCACTTACATTACTGGCAATAGAATGGGCACCATATCCCTTACAAAGAGCGAGAAGGGTACCATATCCCTTACAAAGAGCGAGAAGGGTACCATATCCCTTAAAAAGAGTGAGAAGGGTATCATATCCCTTACAAAGAGCTAGAAGGGTACCATATCCCTTAAAAAGAGCGAGAAGGGTACCATATCCTTTACAAAGAGCGAGAAGGGTACTATATCCCTTACAAAGAGCGAGAAGGGCACCATATCCCTTACAAAGAGCGAGAAGGGTACCATATCCCTTACATAGAGCGAGAAGGGCACCATATCCCTTACAAAGAGCGAGAAGGGTACAAAATCCCTTAAAAAGAGTGAGAAGGGCACCACTTACATTACTGACAATAGGATGGGTACCATATCCCTTACAAAGAGCGAGAAGGGTACCATATCCCTTACAAAGAGCGAAAAGGGCACCATATCCCTTACAAAGAGCGAGAAGGGTACCATATCCCTTAAAAAGAGTGAGAGGGGTACCATATCCCGCTAGGTCTCAGTTCTCTAGAGTGGCAGTCTAGAGGCCTGCTGGGGTTCCAGGGTGGCAGCCTGGACACCCGCGTTGTTGTAGGCGGGGGCAGGTGGTAGGAGGTGTAGCAGTCTTGTGGTTGTTCAGGAATGTAGGTGAAGTAGCCCAGTTTCAGGGTTGGCCGTGTCCTGGGGTGAGAGCCCTGTTGCTTGTTTGTGGCAGGAACAGGCAAATGGATGACAGTATTTTTGTTATTGGTACATGAAATGTAGTTTGTCAGGGTGTGATGTTTTAATGGTTGGGTTTGGCCGTGGAAATGTCTGTCTGCCAGTTGAGTGTTACGTGTGCGTTTATCTTGGAAGGTGGTAGTTGTGTTGTTCTGGTATGTGACTTGTTCTGTGCATGTATGGTTTAGTAAATGAGGGAGGTGTGTTGTATTGTGCCTGTCTGAGGTGAGGTAGCTTGAGATGTCATGTGAAATGTTTACGTGTGGATGATGGAATATTCTGAGTGGGTGTTCTGTGTAGAGGCGGTTACAGCTGGCTGGCCCTGGGTGATGGGAGCCGGTGTTGTCACATCTTATGTCCTTTATGTCTTCATGTGGATATGTAACTAAGAACTTGGAAATAAACTTACCTGAAGAAATCTTAAAGAGCCTGGAACCTGCTTTTTAACAGGCACCACTTACATTACTGGCAATAGGATGGGCACCATATCCCTTACAAAGAGTGAGAAGGGTACCATATCCGTTACAAAGAGCGAGAAGGGCACCATATCCCTTACAAAGAGCGAGAAGGGTACCATTTACATTACTGACAATAGGATGGGTACCATATCCCTTACAAAGAGCGAGAAGGGTATCATATCCCTTACAAAGAGTGAGAAGGGTACCATATCCCTTAAAAAGAGTGAGAAGGGCACCACTTACATTACTGACAATAGCATGGGCACCATATCCCTTACAAAGAGCGAGAAGGGTACCATATCCCTTACAAAGAGCGAGAAGGTCACAATTTACATTACTGGCAATAGAATGGGCACCATATCCCTTACAAAGAGCGAGAAGGGCACCACTTACATTACTGACAATAGCATGGGCACCATATCCCTTACAAAGAGCGAGAAGGGTACCATATCCCTTACAAAGAGTGAGAAGGGTACCATATCCCTTACAAAGAACGAGAAGGGCACCATATCCCTTACAAAGAGCAAGAAGGTCACCATTTACATTATTGACAATAGGATGGGTACCATATCCCTTACAAAGAGCGAGAAGGGTACCATTTACATTACTGATAATAGAATGGGCACCATATCCCTTACAAAGAGCGAGAAGGGTACCATATCCCTTACAAAGAGCGAGAAGGGTACCATATCCCTTAAAAAGAGTGAGAAGGGCACCACCTACATTACTTGCAATAGGATGGGCACCATAACCCTTACAAAGAGCGAGAAGGGTACCATATCCCTTAAAAAGAGCGAGAAGGGTACCATATCCCTTACAAAGAGCGAGAAGGGTACCACATCCCTTAAAAAGAGTGAGAAGGGCACCACTTAAATTACTGGCAATAGGATGGGCACCATATCCCTTACAAAGAGCGAGAAGGGTACCATATCCCTTACAAAGAGCGAGAAGGTCAAGATTTACATTACTGGCAATAAAATGGGCACCATATCCCTTACAAAGAGCGAGAAGGGTACCATATCCCTTACAAAGAGCGAGAAGGGTACCATATCTCTTAAAAAGAGTGAGAAGAGCACCACTTACATTACTGGCAATAGGATGGGCACCATATCCCTTACAAAGAGCGAGAAGGGTACCATATCCCTTACAAAGAGCGAGAAGGTCACAATTTACATTACTGGCAATAGAATGGGCACCATATCCCTTACAAAGAGCAAGAAGGGTACCATATCCCTTAAAAAGAGTGAGAAGGGTACCATATCCCTTACAAAGAGCCAGAAGGGTACCATATCCCTTAGAAAGTGCGAGAAGGGTACCATATCCCTTACAAAGAGCGAGAAGGGTACCATATCCCTTACAAAGAGCGAGAAGGGCACCATATCCCTTACAAAGAGCGAGAAGGGTACCATATCCCTTACATAGAGCGAGAAGGGCACCATATCCCTTACAAAGAGCGAGAAGGGTACCATATCCCTTAAAAAGAGTGAGAAGGGCACCACTTACATTACTGACAATAGGATGGGCACCATATCCCTTACAAAGAGCGAGAAGGGTACCATATCCCTTACAAAGAGTGAGAAGGGTACCATATCCCTTACAAAGAACGAGAAGGGCACCATATCCCTTACAAAGAGCAAGAAGGTCACCATTTACATTATTGACAATAGGATGGGTACCATATCCCTTACAAAGAGCGAGAAGGGTACCATTTACATTACTGATAATAGAATGGGCACCATATCCCTTACAAAGAGCGAGAAGGGTACCATATCCCTTACAAAGAGCGAGAAGGGTACCATATCCCTTAAAAAGAGTGAAAAGGGCACCACTTACATTACTTGCAATAGGATGGGCACCATATCCCTTACAAAGAGCGAGAAGGGTACCATATCCCTTACAAAGAGCGAGAAGGGTACCACATCCCTTAAAAAGAGTGAGAAGGGCACCACTTAAATTACTGGCAATAGGATGGGCACCATATCCCTTACAAAGAGCGAGAAGGGTACCATATCCCTTACAAAGAGCGAGAAGGTCAAAATTTACATTACTGGCAATAAAATGGGCACCATATCCCTTACAAAGAGCGAGAAGGGTACCATATCCCTTACAAAGAGCGAGAAGGGTACCATATCCCTTAAAAAGAGTGAGAAGAGCACCACTTACATTACTGGCAATAGGATGGGCACCATATCCCTTACAAAGAGCGAGAAGGGTACCATATCCCTTACAAAGAGCGAGAAGGTCACAATTTACATTACTGGCAATAGAATGGGCACCATATCCCTTACAAAGAGCAAGAAGGGTACCATATCCCTTACAAAGAGTGAGAAGGGTACCATATCCCTTAAAAAGAGTGAGAAGGGTACCATATCCCTTACAAAGAGCCAGAAGGGTACCATATCCCTTAGAAAGTGCGAGAAGGGTACCATATCCCTTACAAAGAGCGAGAAGGGTACCATATCCCTTACAAAGAGCGAGAAGGGCACCATATCCCTTACAAAGAGCGAGAAGGGTACCATATCCCTTACATAGAGCGAGAAGGGCACCATATCCCTTACAAAGAGCGAGAAGGGTACCATATCCCTTAAAAAGAGTGAGAAGGGCACCACTTACATTACTGACAATAGGATGGGTACCATATCCCTTACAAAGAGGGAGAAGGGTACCATATCCTTTACAAAGAGCGAAAAGGGCACCATATCCCTTACAAAGAGCGAGAAGGGTACCATATCCCTTAAAAAGAGTGAGAAGGGCAACACTTACATTACTGGCAATAGGATGGGCACCATATCCCTTACAAAGAGCGAGAAGGGTACCATATCCCTTACAAAGAGCGGGAAGGGTACCATTTACATTACTGACAATAGAATGAGCACCATATCCCTTACAAAGAGCGAGAAGGGTACCACATCCCTTAAAAAGAGTGAGAAGGTCACCATTTACATTACTGACAATAGGATGGGCACCATATCCCTTACAAAAGGGGAGAAGGGTACCATTAAAAAGAGTGAGAAGGGCACCACTTACATTACTGAGATTAGGATGGGCACCATATCCCTTACAAAGAGCGAGAAGGGTACCATATCTCTTAAAAAGAGCGAGAAGGGTACCATATCCATTACAAAGAGCGAGAAGGGTACCATATCCCTTAAAAAGAGTGAGAAGGGTACCATATCCCTTACAAAGAGCGAGAAGGGTACCATATCCCTTAAAAAGAGTGAGAAGGGTACCATATCCGTTACAAAGAGCAAGAAGGGTACCATATCCCTTACAAAGAGCGAGAAGGGTACCATATCCCTTAAAAAGAGTGAGAAGGGTACCACTTACATTACTGACAATAGGATGGGCACCATATCCCTTACAAAGAGTGAGAAGGGTACCATATCCGTTACAAAGAGCGAGAGGGGTACCATATCACTTAAAAAGAGTGAGAAGGTCACCATTTACATTACTGACAATAGGATGGGCACCATATCCCTTACAAAGTGCGAGAAGGGTACCATATCCCTTACAAAGAGCGAGAAGGGTACCATATCTCTTCAAAAGAGTGAGAAGGGCACCACTTACAATACTGGCAATAGGATGGGCACCATATCCCTTACAAACAGCGAGAAGGGTACCATATCCCTTACAAAGAGTGAGAAGGGCACCACTTACATTACTGGCAATAGGATGGGCACCATATCCCTTACAAACAGCGAGAAGGGTTCCATATCCCTTACAAAGAGCAAGAAGGTCACCATTTACATTACTGACAATAGGATGGGCACCATATCCCTTACAAAGAGCAAGAAGGGTACCATATCCCTTACAAAGAGCGAGAAGGGTACCATATCCCTTAAAATGAGTGAGAAGGGCACCACTTACATTACTGACAATAGGGTGGGCACCATATCCCTTAAAAAGAGTGAGAAGGGTACCATATCCGTTACAAAGAGAGAGATGGGTACCATATCCCTTACAAAGAGCGAGAAGGGTACCATATCCCTTAAAAAGAGCGAGAAGGTCACCATTTACATTACTGACAATAGGATGGGCACCATATCCATTACAAAGAGCGAGAAGGGTACCATATCCCTTACAAAGAGCGAGAAGGGTACCATATCCCTTCAAAAGAGTGAGAAGGGCACCACTTACATTACTGGCAATAGGATGGGCACCATATCCCTTACAAAGAGCAAGAAGGGTACCATATCCCTTAAAAAGAGTGAGAAGGGCACCACTTACATTACTGGCAATAGGATGGGCACCATATCCCTTACAAAGATTGAGAAGGGTACCATATCCGTTACAAAGAGCGCGAAGGGTACCATATCCCTTACAAAGAGCGAGAAGGGTACCATATCCCTTAAAAAGAGCGAGAAGGTCACCATTTACATTACTGGCAATAGGATGGGCACCATATCCCTTACAAAGAGCGAGAACGGTACCATATCCCTTACAAAGAGCGAGTGGGGTACCATTTACATTACTGACAATAGAATGGGCACCATATCCCTTACAAAGAGTGAGAAGGGTACCATATCCCTTAAAAAGAGTGAGAAGGTCACCATTTACATTACTGACAATAGGATGGGCACCATATCCCTTACAAAAGGCGAGAAGGGTACCATATCTTTTAAAAAGAGTGAGAAGGGCACCACTTACATTACTGACAATAGAATGGGCACCATATCCCTTACAAAGAACGAGAAGGGTACCATATCCCTTAAAAAGAGCGAGAAGGGTACCATATCCCTTACAAAGAGCTAGAAGGGTACCATATCCCTTAAAAAGAGTGAGAAGGGTACCACTTACATTACTGACAATAGGATGGGCATCATATCCCTTACAAAGAGTGAGAAGGGTACCATATCCGTTACAAAGAGCGAGAAGGGTACCATATCCCTTAAAAAGAGTGAGAAGGTCACCATTTACATTACTGACAATAGGATGGGCACCATATCCCTTACAAAAGGCGAGAAGGGTACCATATCCTTTAAAAAGAGTGAGAAGGGTACCATATCCCTTACAAAGAGCGAGAAGAGTACCATATCCCTTAAAAAGAGTGAGAAGGGCACCACTTACATTACTGACAATAGGATGGGCACCATATCCCTTACAAAGAGTGAGAAGGGTACCATATCCGTTACAAAGAGCGAGAAGGGTACCATATCCCTTACAAAGAGCGAGAAGGGTACCATATCCCTTAAAAAGAGCGAGAATGTCACCATTTACATTACTGACAATAGGATGGGCACCATATCCCTTACAAAGAGCGAGAAGGGTAGCATATCCCTTACAAAGAGCAAGAAGGGTACCATATCCCTTCAAAAGAGTGAGAAGGGCACCACTTACATTACTGGCAATAGGATGGGCACCATATCCCTTACAAAGAGTGAGAAGGGTACCATATCCGTTACAAAGAGCGAGAAGGGTACCATATCCCTTACAAAGAGCGAGAAGGGTACCATATCCCTTAAAAAGAGTGAGAAGGGTACCATATCCCTTAAAAAGAGTGAGAAGGGCACCACTTACATTACTGGCAATAGGATGGGCACCATATCCCTTACAAAGAGCGAGAAGGGTACCATATCCCTTACAAAGAGCGAGAAGGGTACCATATCCCTTAAAAAGAGTGAGAATAGCACCACTTACATTACTGGCAATAGGATGGGCACCATATCCCTTACAAAGAGCGAGAAGGGTACCATATCCCTTACAAAGAGCGAGAAGGTCACAATTTACATTACTGGCAATAGAATGGGCACCATATCCCTTACAAAGAGCCAGAAGGGTACCATATCCCTTACAAAGAGTGAGAAGGGTACCATATCCCTTAAAAAGAGTGAGAAGGGTACCATATCCCTTACAAAGAGCCAGAAGGGTACCATATCCCTTAAAAAGTGCGAGAAGGGTACCATATCCCTTACAAAGAGCGAGAAGGGTACCATATCCCTTACAAAGAGCGAGAAGGGCACCATATTCCTTACAAAGAGCGAGAAGGGTACCATATCCCTTACATAGAGCGAGAAGGGCACCATATCCCTTACAAAGAGCGAGAAGGGTACCATATCCCTTAAAAAGAGTGAGAAGGGCACCACTTACATTACTGACAATAGGATGGGTACCATATCCCTTACAAAGAGCGAGAAGGGCAACATATCCCTTACAAAGAGCGAGAAGGGTACCATATCCCTTACATAGAGCGAGAAGGGCACCATATCCCTTACAAAGAGCGAGAAGGGTACCATACCCCTTAAAAAGAGTGAGAAGGGCACCACTTACATTACTGGCAATAGGATGGGCACCATATCCCTTACAAAGAGCGAGAAGGGTACCACATCCCTTAAAAAGAGTGAGAAGGTCACCATTTACATTACTGACAATAGGATGGGCACCATATCCCTTACAAAAGGCGAGAAGGGTACCATATCCTTTAAAAAGAGTGAGAAGGGCACCACTTACATTACTGACAATAGAATGGGCACCATATCCCTTACAAAGAGCGAGAAGGGTACCATATCTCTTAAAAAGAGCGAGAAGGGTACCATATCCATTACAAAGAGCGAGAAGGGTACCATATCCCTTAAAAAGAGTGAGAAGGGTACCATATCCCTTACAAAGAGCGAGAAGGGTACCATATCCCTTAAAAAGAGTGAGAAGGGTACCATATCCGTTACAAAGAGCGAGAAGGGTACCATATTCCTTACAAAGAGCGAGAAGGGTACCATATCCCTTAAAAAGAGTGAGAAGGGTACCACTTACATTACTGACAATAGGATGGGCACCATCTCCCTTACAAAGAGTGAGAAGGGTACCATATCCGTTAAAAGAGCAAGAAGGGTACCATATCCCTTAAAAAGAGTGAGAAGGTCACCATGTACATTACTGACAATAGGATGGGCACCATATCCCTTACAAAGAGCGAGAAGGGTACCATATCTCTTCAAAAGAGTGAGAAGGGCACCACTTACAATACTGGCAATAGGATGGGCACCATATCCCTTACAAAGAGCGAGAAGGGTACCATATCCCTTACAAAGAGTGAGAAGGGCACCACTTACATTACTGGCAATAGGATGGGCACCATATCCCTTACAAAGAGCGAGAAGGGTACCATATCCCTTAAAAAGAGTGAGAAGGGCACCACTTTCATCACTGGCAATAGGATGGGCACCATGTCCCTTACAAAGAGCGAGAAGGGTACCATATCCCTTACAAAGAGCAAGAAGGTCACCATTTACATTACTGACAATAGGATGGGCACCATATCACTTACAAAGAGTGAGAAGGGTACCATATCCCTTACAAAGAGCGAGAAGGGTACCATATCCCTTAAAATGAGTGAAAAGGGCACCACTTACATTACTGACAATAGGGTGGGCACCATATCCCTTACAAAGAGTGAGAAGGGTACCATATCCGTTACAAAGAGAGAGATGGGTACCATATCCCTTACAAAGAGCGAGAAGGGTACCATATCCCTTAAAAAGAGCGAGAAGGTCACCATTTACATTACTGACAATAGGATGGGCACCATATCCCTTACAAAGAGCGAGAAGGGTACCATATCCCTTACAAAGAGCGAGAAGGGTACCATATCCCTTCAAAAGAGTGAGAAGGGCACCACGTACATTACTGGCAATAGGATGGGCACCATATCCCTTACAAAGAGTGAGAAGGGTACCATATCCGTTACAAAGAGCGAGAAGGGTACCATATCCCTTACAAAGAGCGAGAAGGGTACCATGTCCCTTATAAAGAGCGAGAAGGGTACCATATCCCTTAAAAAGAGCGAGAAGGTCACCATTTACATTACTGGCAATAGGATGGGCACCATATCCCTTACAAAGAGCGAGAAGGGTACCATATCCCTTAAAAAGAGTGAGAAGGTCACCATTTACATTACTGACAATAGGATGGGCACCATATCCCTTACAAAAGGCGAGAAGGGTACCATATCCTTTAAAAAGAGTGAGAAGGGCACCACTTACATTACTGACAATAGAATGGGCACCATATCCCTTACAAAGAGCGAGAAGGGTACCATATCCCTTAAAAAGAGCGAAAAGGGTACATATCCCTTACAAAGAGCGAGAAGGGTACCATATCCCTTAAAAAGAGTGAGAAGGGCACCACTTACATTACTGACAATAGGATGGGCACCATATCCCTTACAAAGAGTGAGAAGGGTACCATATCCGTTACAAAGAGCGAGAAGGGTACCATATCCCTTAAAAAGAGTGAGAAGGTCACCATTTACATTACTGACAATAGGATGGGCACCATATCCCTTACAAAAGGCGAGAAGGGTACCATATCCTTTAAAAAGAGTGAGAAGGGTACCATATCCCTTACAAAGAGCGAGAAGGGTACCATATCCCTTAAAAAGAGTGAGAAGGGCACCACTTACATTACTGACAATAGGATGGGCACCATATCCCTTACAAAGAGTGAGAAGAGTACCATTTCCGTTACAAAGAGCGAGAAGGGTACCATATCCCTTACAAAGAGGGAGAAGGGTACCATATCCCTTAAAAAGAGCGAGAAGGTCACCATTTACATTACTGACAATAGGATGGGCACCATATCCCTTACAAAGAGCGAGAAGGGTACCATATCCCTTACAAAGAGCAAGAAGAGTACCATATCCCTTCAAAAGAGTGAGAAGGGCACCACTTACATTACTGGCAATAGGATGGGCACCATATCCCTTACAAAGAGTGAGAAGGGTACCATATCCGTTACAAAGAGCGAGAAGGGCACCATATCCCTTACAAAGAGCAAGAAGGATACCATTTCCATTACTGACAATAGGATGGGTACCATATCCCTTACAAAGAGCGAGAAGGGTATCATATCCCTTACAAAGAGCGAGAAGGGTACCATATCCCTTAAAAAGAGTGAGAAGGGCACCACTTACATTACTGACAATAGCATGGGCACCATATCCCTTACAAAGAGCGAGAAGGGTACAATATCCCTTACAAAGAGCGAGAAGGTCACAATTTACATTACTGGCAATAGAATGGGTACCATTACCCTTACAAAGAGCGAGAAGGGCACCACTTACATTACTGACAATAGCATGGGCACCATATCCCTTACAAAGAGCGAGAAGGGTACCATATCCCTTACAAAGAGTGAGAAGGGCACCATATCCCTTACAAAGAGCGAGAAGGTCACCATTTACATAACTGACAATAGAATGGGCACCATATCCCTTACAAAGAGTGAGGAGGGTACCATATCCCTTACAAAGAGTGAGAAGGGTACCATATCCGTTACAAAGAGCGAGATGGGCACCATATCCCTTACAAAGAGCAAGAAGGTCACCATTTACATTATTGACAATAGGATGGGTACCATATCCCTTACAAAGAGCGAGAAGGGTACCATTTACATTACTGATAATAGAATGGGCACCATATCCCTTACAAAGAGCGAGAAGGGTACCACATCCCTTAAAAAGAGTGAGAAGGTCACCATTTACATTACTGACAATAGGATGGGCACCATATCCCTTACAAAAGGCGAGAAGGGTACCATATCCTTTAAAAAGAGTGCGAAGGGCACCACTTACATTACTGACAATAGAATGGGCACCATATCCCTTACAAAGAGCGAGAAGGGTACCATATCCCTTAAAAAGAGCGAGAAGGGTACCATATCCGTTACAAAGAGCGAGAAGGGTACCATATCCCTTAAAAAGAGTGAGAAGGGTACCATATCCCTTACAAAGAGCGAGAAGGGTACCATATCCCTTAAAAAGAGTGAGAAGGGTACTATATCGGTTACAAAGAGCGAGAAGGGTACCATATCCCTTACAAAGAGCGAGAAGGTTACCATATCCCTTAAAAAGAGAAGGGTACCACTTACATTACTGACAATAGGATGGGCACCATATCCCTTACAAAGAGTGAGAAGGGTACCATATCCGTTACAAAGAGCGAGAAGGGTACCATATCCCTTACAAAGAGCGAGAAGGGTACCATATCCCTTAAAAAGAGTGAGAAGGGCACCACTTAGATTACTGGCAATAGGATGGGCACCATATCCCTTACAAAGAGCGAGAAGGGTACCATATCCCTTACAAAGAGTGAGAAGGTCACCATTTACATTACTGACAATAGGATGGGCACCATATCCCTTACAAAGAGTGAGAAGGGTACCATATCCCTTACAAAGAGCGAGAAGGGTACCATATCCCTTCAAAAGAGTGAGAAGGGCACCACTTAGATTACTGGCAATAGGATGGGCACCATATCCCTTACAAAGAGCGAGAAGGGTACCATATCCCTTACAAGGAGTGAGAAGGGCACCACTTACATTACTGGCAATAGGATTGGCACCATATCCCTTACAAAGAGCGAGAAGGGTACCATATCCCTTAGAAAGCATGAGAAGGGAACCATATCCCTTAAAAGAGTGAGAAGGGCACCACTTTCATTACTGGCAATAGGATGGGCACCATATCCCTTACAAAGAGCGAGAAGGGTACCATATCCCTTACAAAGAGCAAGAAGGTCACCATTTACATTACTGACAATAGGATGGGCACCATATCCCTTACAAAGAGTGAGAAGGGTACCATATCCGTTACAAAGAGCGAGAAGGGTACCATATCCCTTACAAAGAGCGAGAAGGGTACCATATCCCTTAAAAAGAGTGAGAAGGGCACCACTTAGATTACTGGCAATAGGATGGGCACCATATCCCTTACAAAGAGCGAGAAGGGTACCATATCCCTTACAAAGAGTGAGAAGGTCACCATTTACATTACTGACAATAGGATGGGCACCATATCCCTTACAAAGAGCGAGAAGGGTACCATATCCCTTACAAAGAGCGAGAAGGGTACCATATCCCTTCAAAAGAGTGAGAAGGGCACCACTTAGATTACTGGCAATAGGATGGGCACCATATCCCTTACAAAGAGCGAGAAGGGTACCATATCCCTTACAAAGAGTGAGAAGGGCACCACTTACATTACTGGCAATAGGATGGGCACCATATCCCTTACAAAGAGCGAGAAGGGTACCATATCCCTTAGAAAGCATGAGAAGGGAACAATATCCCTTAAAAGAGTGAGAAGGGCACCACTTTCATTACTGGCAATAGGATGGGCACCATATCCCTTACAAAGAGCGAGAAGGGTACCATATCCCTTACAAAGAGCAAGAAGGTCACCATTTACATTACTGACAATAGGATGGGCACCATATCCCTTACAAAGAGCGAGAAGGGTACCATATCCCTTAAAAAGAGTGAGAAGGGCACCACTTACATTACTGACAATAGGGTGGGCACCATATCCCTTACAAAGAGTGAGAAGGGTACCATATCCGTTACAAAGAGAGAGATGGGTACCATATCACTTACAAAGAGCGAGAAGGGTACCATATTGTAAAGGACCGGTAGTGGGGTGTCTGTACTTCTGCTCTCTATATGGTAGAAGAGAGGCACAGAATACCCCAGCCAAGATTCTCTATTACGGTAGCTATGGTCGAGCCATCAAGGCCTAGCTTCTCAGGAGGTGATGCAGGCTGGTTCTTAAGTACAGTGTATCCCCAAGCCCCCACAAAGGAATGTCCACACACTGTATTGGTTAGAACACAGTCTTTATATAATCAATATTCAAGGTTAAGTACACTTATCATAATAACTCACTTTGTACTTAGGAAAATCAACAATGGCAAATATACAATTCTAAAGTGGTACCACCCTTTGTATTAGATCTCATTAAAGTGCATCAACAATACTGTAACAATGTCATACAGATCAATAGAGTGAAACCAGCAATAGAGAGAGGAGAGAAAATAAGATGGTTGAGCAATAAGCAGAATACTGGCCCCTACCACTAGACACAGTTCTGTGTGGAGATCCCCCCACCTGGGCAACCTGTAAAATAAAGATATAGCACAAGCCCAGTCCATATATTGTTCTGCAAGTCTTATTCCCTCCTATAATGTTTTTACCCCCCCAATGTACCTGGTGGAGTCGAGTTCTTCGAAGAGGCGTCGACAGATCCTTCTTGAGCGACCCCCTTTCAAGCGGGAGTCACGGATCGTCGAGAGGCGTCGAGAAGCGTTGAGGAACTCGGCGTTCGGCGGCGGGGAATCGACGGCCCTTCTTGAATGCCTTCCCTTTCAAGCGGGAGACACGGGGCGTCGAACGTCCGTCGACAAACAGGGTAGAACGACGTCGATGAGGCGGCAGCTTCGTCCGAGCGGTGCTCATCAGCGTCGGGGCGTCGGCGTCCTGCAAGGCAGAGGCGTGCGGGGCACCTCGGTGACAATAGTTCAGGACCGCAAAGATTGTGGAGACGGAGGCCGAGCAAGGGCGCCAAGTCGTTAGAGTCTTTGTGGTCTTCGGGTGGCAGGAAACCCACCGGCAGGTTTCTCCTCGGCGCGTTGGTCGTCCTCGACTTTCTCCGGCAGGATAAAGCGGTCGACGGTGCGGACGAGGGAGTCCTTCGATTCGAATGTTCTTAGGCAAAGGAGCGGGCGGCTCCGGTCGTCGGCGGCACGGCGTCAAGTGGTTCCCACGGCTGGGCAACACAACTTCGACGGGCCTCCAGCG
Source organism: Ambystoma mexicanum (assembly GCF_040938575.1). NCBI lineage: Eukaryota > Metazoa > Chordata > Amphibia > Caudata > Ambystomatidae > Ambystoma > Ambystoma mexicanum. Next base: position 1,532,042,679 of record NC_090922.1, read on the forward strand.
GTTACACAAACCTGCGAACCCTGGTCGACGGCAATGGACTTCGACGGCGGCGATGTCCGGGTGCTTCACTTCGATCTCCTCGGCGGTCCCGTCTCGGGTCGGCAGCCTTTCGAGGGTCTGTCTTCCAGGGCGCTTCGGCGAAGATGGAGCGGTGCTCGATGGTCCCTCGGAGCACGGGAAGAGGGCGCCTTACCAGGTCCTCTCTCGGGTCAGTCTTCGATGATTTCGGCAGCCTTCGGATCGGTCGAAGCAAAATGCAGCAGCAAGTCTTCTTCTTCCAGCTGGACGTCGAGGATCAGCAGTTCCAGTTACTCTTAGAGTGGAGACTCAGCTCCAGAACGCTTCTGAACAATTACCAGTGGTGAGAGGTCCCCAGATATACTATTCTGTCTCTCATCCACACTGCTGGCACACACTCAGCAGCCAATCATACAGAAGGGCATTCATGCAGTCAGTCAGCCAATCAGGCACACAGTGCATTCAGGCCACACTCCTCCCTTTCAGACACTCACAACAAGGAATGTGGATTGGGACAAGTACCCAGCCATTCAACACTACACACTGCATTCAGGCCAGTTTCCAGCAGGGCTGTCTCAGTCTTTGTCTCTCATGCCAGAAACCAGACAACCACAACAAGGAGTGTATATTGGTCACACACTCCATTCACCCAGGTCCCACCCACAGGAGGTACCCACAACATACAGTCACTGGGAAGGCTCCAGTCAGTCTAGCTGGGCCTTCACAACAACACCATATATGGAACTTCCACCCAACAGCCAGTCAGGGGGAAGGGACAGAGTCAGGGCTTCCCAGGACTTTGGGAAACAAGGTAACAGGCAATAGAAAGCAAGAGGCCACAGGGGCCATCTTGTTTCCTATCAGGAATCAACTGATCCCAATGGCAGGGCCTGGGTATCCCAAAATGGAGGACACCCAAAGCACCTGTCAAATTCAGCATTGAGCTGCCACCAACCCATACCCTGCTCTGTGGGCCACCCACAGGTGCCCAAAAACATACACTAGGGGCACAGGGTTGTACCCCTACCCATGGGTGCCATAAGGGTATCCCATGGGTCTGTTCACCAAACCAAAAGCGAGAGCTGCACTGCCAGGAGTCCCACATGGACTCCTGGGCAGAAAACATGACAGAACACATGATAAAAAGCAGTAAAGGACAAGGATTCAGAGGCCCTGTCCCTCTGATGCATTTCCAGCATCACAGTCGCTCCCCCAGACTGAGGTGGAGGGTGTCTAATCTCCCACGGGATAGACACCCTCATCCAGACGGTCAACATACCTTCTGGAAAGGCCATCTGCATTATCGTGACTCTTCCCTGGTCTGTGCTCTATGGTAAAGTCTAGCCCTTGCAGGCTAATGGACCACCTGAGCAATTTCGGATTCTCACCCTTCATCTGCATAAGCCACTTCAGGGGCTTATGATCTGTTTGGACCTTGAAGGTAGACCCCGTAAGGTAGGGCCTAAAACGCCTAAGGCTCCAAACTATGCTAAAACACTCCTTTTCAACAGTAGCCCACCTAAGTTCTCTACCCTTGAGTTGTCTACTGATGAATATGATAGGATGTTCTCTCCCTTTGTCATCTAACTGGGACAAGACAGCTCCAATTCCGGTGTCGCAGGCATCCGTCTGGACGATAAAGGGTCGGCTGTAGTCAGGCGCACACCACACAGGTGCCCTACACAGACTTTCTTTCAAGCCATCAAAGGCCCTCTGACAGTCTTCAGTCCAATTAACCTTCCTAGGCTGTTTGGGTGAAGTTAGAGCTGTCAGGGGTGCAGCTTTGGTTCCATAGTCTGCCATGAAATTGCGATAGTACCCAGTGAGGCCCAAAAAGGCTCTCACCTGGGTTTGAGTAGTGGGAGTCTTCCAGTTCTGTACATCCTGTACTTACTGGAGAGAGGTTGGATTTGACCCCCTCCTACCTCATGACCAAGATAGAGGTAACTTCCCCTGAGCTATCTGGCACTTGGTGGCCTTGATAGTGAGGTTAGCCCTTTTCAAGGCCTGCAACACCTTATCCAGATGTGTCAAATGCTCTTCCCAGGTGGAACTGTAGACGGCAATGTCGTCTAAGTAAGCCACACAAAAGGCTTCCAGCCCACTGAGCGCATGGTTGACCAATCTCTGGAAGGTGGCAGGGGCATTCTTCAACCTAAAAGGCATGACCCTAAACTGGTAGAGTCCCTCAGGTGTTGAGAAGGCCGTCTTTTCCTTGGCATGGTCCGTCAGAGCTATTTGCCAATAGCCTGAGGTAAGGTCAAAGGTGCTCACAAATTTGGCAGCACCTATGGTGTCCACGAGCTCATCAGCCCTGGGCAATGGGTGCGCGTCAGTTTTGGTGACGGCATTGACTCCTCGGTAGTCCACCAGAACCTCCAATCCTTGGTACCCGCCTGGGAACTTGCCTTGGGGACAAGGACCACTGGACTGGACCAGGGACTGGGTGAGGGTTCAATAACACCCAGATCCAACATCTTGGCGACCTCAGCCTGGATGTGGTTCTTGACGGTATCTGACATACGGTAGCACCTGCTTTTGACAGGCACACTGTCACCAGTGTCAATTTCATGCCTACACCACGGTGTAAGGCCTGGCGTCAGTGAAAACAGAGAGGCATACTGTTGGAGCAAAGCCCTGCAGGCCCTCTGTTGCTCTGTTGTCAAATCCGGAGAGAGATGTACTCCCTCCACTGAGCCATCCTGAGGGTTGCTATGCAGCAAATCAGGAAGGGGCTCACTCTCATCCTCTTCTTGCCCTGAAGCTAGCAAGAGACATGAGACTTCTGCTCGCCGGTGGAAAGGCTTGAGCCGGTTGACATGGAATATCTGAGGGGCTACCCCAGAGGCTCCCATGTCAACCAGATAATTGACTTCGCCCATCTTGGAGATGATCCTGAAGGGTCCAGTCCACTTGTCTGCGAAAGCTCTAGGCTTGGTAGGCTCCATCACAAGGATTTCCTGTCCCGGAGTCCAATCCACTTGCGAGGCTGTAAGGTCATGCCAGTACTTATTCAATTCCTGGCTGGCCTTGAGATTTGCTGTTGCCTGACCCATCATCTGTGTCATCCTCCGTCTGAGGCCTAACACATAGTCCCCCACTTGCTTGGCGGGACCTGGAGGGGTGGCTTCCAAGCCTTCTCTGATCAAGGCGAGGGGCCCCCTCACGGGATGTCCAAAGAGTAACTCAAAGGGGCTGAAACCAACACCCTCTTGAGGTACCTCTCTGTAAGCAAACAGCAGGCATGGCAGGAGGAGATCCCATTTCCTCCTTAGGGGTTCTTCCAAATCCCCTAGCATGCCCTTGAGAGTTTTATTAAATCTCTCAACTAGACCATTGGTCTGGGGGTGGTAAGAGGTGGAGAACTTGTAGGTTACCCCGCACTCTTTCCACATGGTTTTCATGTAACTAGACATGAAGTTGGATCCTCTGTCAGAGACAACCTCCTTGGGGAATCCAACACGGGTGAAAATGCCCAGGAGAGCCCTGGCAACCACCTTGGCAGTAACAGTCCGAAGGGGTATTGCCTCAGGGTACCTGGTGGCATGATCTACCAAGACCAGGATGAACCGATGTCCACCTGAAGTGGGAGGGTCAAGGGGACCGAAGATGTCGATGCCCACCCTCTCAAATGGTGTGCCAACCACTGGCAATGGCTGCAGTGGGGCAATGACACTGCCTCCAGTCTTGCCAGACAACTGACAAGTTGGGCAGGCCCTGCAGTGGGACTCCACCTCTACTCCCATCCGTGGCCAGTAGAAATGGGCAGAGAGCCTCTGCTTAGTCTTCTTGGCCCCAAGATGACCAGCCAAGGGCACCTCATGCGCCAACTGCAGTAGGAAGGGCCTGTAAACCTGGGGTACCACCAACCTCTTGAGGGCACCAGGTTCAGGCTTAGTGGGCTCACTAACAAGGAGCTCACCCTCCCAATAAATCCGGAATGTCCTAGGCACTTCTCCTTGTGCCTGGGACAGGGCCTGTTTCCTCAGTCCCTCGAGAGAGTGGCACTCTCTCTGTCCCTTACAGAAGTCTGCCCGGGAGGGTCCCCCTTCAGCTAACAAGCATTGAAGGTCGGGATGATCCTCCGGGTTGAGAACCTCTCCCACAGGAGAGTCTTCTGTCTCTTCTCCCACAGGAGTTGAGTTTGGGTTTTCCACTGGACCCAGCCCGTCCGGAGCATGGATCCCAATGGGTGCTGTCGGAACAGCAGGAAGAGAAGGTGTTCCCTCCACAGAGGTGGCCTTCTTGGTCTTCCTTCTTCTTGCCTTAGGCCTCGCCTTTGGCTCGGGTACCTGACTCACAGCCAGACCCGGTGTCACCTGTGACCTAGTGACTGCAGCAGCAGTCATGGGAAGACCATCCGAGATCAACCCCAACTCTACTAGATCATTTCCTAACAGAATGTTAGCAGGGACATTGTCCTGAACCAGGACAGGAAGCTTTGCTGTCTTGTCTCCAATCCTGAGTGTGACTAAGGCTACAGGCGATAATTTGGGAGGTCCACCAGCTAACCTGGTGGTTCTCAGAGGAGCACCTACATAGTCCTCTGGCTTGAGCAGGGTCCTGTCCACCACTGTCATGCTTGCCCCAGTGTCTCTCAAACCAGTAGAAGGCTGGCCATTCAAGAGGACACTTCTCAAAAACCTACGGGTGTTCTGTGGGATAGTCGCCGGTACTTCTGCATACTGGTCCCAGGCCCCAAGGGACACTAAGGAAATCTCTACGGAGCACCAAATGTGATCCCGGTAGAGGAGGGGAGGACAGTGGCCTCCACCTCAGACACGGGGTAAGGGTAGGTCAGGCTGGCAGCCTGTACTCCAAGTGCCTTACCTTTACACTTGGAGTCACCCCTTCTGTGATCCAGAGCCCCACAGTCCCAACAAGCACCAGGAGTGGGGGGTACGGTACTGGAACCCCTGGGAGCCTGCTCTGCAGCAGGTGGACCACTACTCTTATTCCCACCCACAGATGACTTATCCCCACTAGATTTTTGGGTCTTGGGAGAGGAAGGTTTAGGTTCACCAGACTGTGACTGCTTGTGGGCCTCCTCAGCTTTCTGAGAGGGCCCCTTTTCTTTGTCCTTGTCCTTCCCACTGGAGTCCTTAGGGGACATCTGGTGGGAGACCCACTTGTCAGCCAACCTAGCCAGCTTAAAGGGGTCCAAAATGTTCTGGTCAGCCACATAATGACACAGCTCTGGTGAACAGGTTTCAGAAAAATGCTCAAAAAACAAGAGGTGGGACGATTCAACAAAAGTCTTAACCTTGTACCCATCGATCCACCCCATCATGTTCATGTGCGCAGCACTCACCCAGTCAACCCATGACACATTCTCTCTTTTCTTAAAATTCCTGACACTTCTAAGGTATTGGGTAGGTGCCTTGCCAAACTTGGCAATCAAAGCAGACTTCATACACTCATACTGACCCCTTTCTTCCACACTCAGCTTCAGAATACAGTCATATCCAGTTTGAGGCACTCTGCTTAACAAACACTTAGCCCAATCTCTTTTATCAACATCATGAATCGCACAAGCCATTTCAAACGCTTCAATCCATTGGAGGATATCTGAACCCTCCACAAATACACCAACCAAATCTTTCATAAACTTGGTGGCTGGGGACCTGACACTCTCACTGGTTTTAGCTGAAGTCTCCACTCTAGCTTTCTCTAGCTGGATTCTCTGACATTCAGTGTCCTGGCTCTTGAGTTCAAGGTCCTTATTTCTGAGTTCAAGATCCCTATTCTTGAGCTCCACTTGTTGAGCCAACTCCTCTTTCTTAAGTTCAGCATCTATCTCCAACTTGCGGTATTCAAAGGCCAATTTCATCCTTAATAACTCAACCTCCAAGGAATTGCTGGGGTTTGGAACAGAGGCAGCAGGAATGGCGGCATTCCCAGAAACAGATTCAGCAGAAACCTCATGGGCAGAGTCCTCATTGGTTGCATTCCCCCCCTCATCAAGAGTTTCACCATCAGTCTGGTAGTCCACCAGGGCAGCTATCAGCTCAGCCCTAGACTTATCCACAAAGTCTAACTCCCTGGCTTCACAAGCACTCTGGAGAGCCTCCAAGCTCATCCGAGTCAATTTGCCATTTGCAATAGACTCCATTGTTTGTAATGCAGTTATCTTGTACACAACTAAACCTTAATTTAATAAAGTGCAGATATATTGTAAGCGGCACGGTTATACACTGATTCTTAAAACCATAAGCATCCCACCCCTGCCACCAGTGTAAAGGACCGGTATGGGGTGTCTGTACTTCTGCTCTCTATATGGTAGAAGAGAGGCACAGAAGACCCCAGCCAAGTTTCTCTATTACGGTAGCTATGGTCGAGCAATCAAGGCCTAGCTTCTCAGGAGGTGATGCAGGCTGGTTCTTAAGTACAGTGTAGTCCCCAAGCCCCCACAAAGGAATGTCCACACACTGTATTGGTTAGAACACAGTCTTTATATAATCAATATTCAAGGTTATGTACACTTATCATAATAACTCACTTTGTACTTAGGAAAATCAACAATGGCAAATATATACAATTCTAAAGTGGTACCACCCTTTGTATTAGATCTCATTAAAGTGCATCAACAATACTGTAACAATGTCATACAGATCAATAGAGTGAAACCAGCAATAGAGAGAGGAGAGAAAATAAGATGGTTGAGCAATGAGCAGAATACTGGCCCCTACCACTAGACACAGTTCTGTGTGGAGATCCCCCCCACCTGGGCAACCTGTAAAATAAAGATATAGCACAAGCCCAGTCCATGTATTGTTCTGCAAGTCTTATTCCCTCCTATAATGTTTTTACCCCCCCAATGTACCTGGTGGAGTCGAGTTCTTCAAAGAGGCGTCGACAGATCCTTCTTGAGCGACCTCCTTTCAAGCGGGAGTCACGGATCGTCGAGAGGCGTCGAGAAGCGTCGAGGAACTCGGCGTTCGGCGGCGGGGAATCGACGGCCCTTCTTGAATGCCTTCCCTTTCAAGCGGGAGACACGGGGCGTCGAACGTCCGTCGACAAACAGGGTAGAACGGCGTCGATGAGGCGGCAGCTTCGTTTCGAGCGGTGCTCATCGGCGTCAGGGCGTCGGCGTCCTGCAAGGCAGAGGCGTGCGGGGCACCTCGGTGACAATAGTTCAGGACCGCAAAGATTGTGGAGATGGAGGCCCAGCAAGGGCGCCGAGTCGTTCGAGTCTTTGTGGTCTTCGGGTGGCGGGAAACCCACCGGCAGGTTTCTCCTCGGCGCGTTGGTCGTCCTCGACTTTCTCCGGCAGGATAAAGCAGTTGACGGTGCGGACGAGGGAGTCCTTCGATTCGAATGTTCTTAGGCAAAGGAGCGGGCGGCTCCGGTCGTCGGCGGCACGGCGTCAAGTGGTTCCCACGGCTGGGCAACACAACTTCGACGGGCCTCCAGCGGTTACACAAACCTGCGAATCCTGGTCGACGGCAATGGACTTCGATGGCGGCGATGTCCGGGTGCTTCACTTCGATCTCCTCGGCGGTCCCGTCTCGGGTCGGCAGCCTTTCGAGGGTCTGTCTTCCAGGGCGCTTCGGCGAAGATGGAGCGGTGCTCGATGGTCCCTCGGAGCACGGGAAGAGGGCGCCTTACCAGGTCCTCTCTCGGGTCAGTCTTCAACGATTTCGGCAGCCTTCGGATCGGTCGAAGCAAAATGCAGCAGCAAGTCTTCTTCTTCCAGCTGGACGTCGAGGATCAGCAGTTCCAGTTACTCTTAGAGTGGAGACTCAGCTCCAGAACGCTTCTGAACAATTACCAGTGGTGAGAGGTCCCCAGATATACTATTCTGTCTCTCATCCACACTGCTGGCACACACTCAGCAGCCAATCATACAGAAGGGCATTCATGCAGTCAGTCAGCCAATCAGGCACACAGTGCATTCAGGCCACACTCCTCCCTTTCAGACACTCACAACAAGGAATGTGGATTGGGACAAGTACCCAGCCATTCAACACTACACACTGCATTCAGGCCAGTTTCGGGCAGGGCTGTCTCAGTCTTTGTCTCTCATGCCAGAAACCAGACAACCACAACAAGGAGTGTATATGGGTCACACACTCCATTCACCCAGGTCCCACCCACAGGAGGTACCCACAACATACAGTCACTGGGAAGGCTCCAGTCAGTCTAGCTGGGCCTTCACAACAATACCATATATGGAACTTCCACCCAACAGCCAGTCAGGGGGAAGGGACAGAGTCAGGGCTTCACAGGACTTTGGGAAACAAGGTAATAGGCAATAGAAAGCAAGAGGCCACAGGGGCCATCTTGTTTCCTATCAGGAATCAACTGATCCCAATGGCAGGGCCTGGGTATCCCAAAATGGAGGACACCCAGAGCACCTGTCAAATTCAGCATGGAGCTGCCACCAGCCGATACCCTGCTCTGTGGGCCACCCACAGGTGCCCAAAAACATACACTAGGGGCACAGGGTTGTACCCCTACCCATGGGTGCCATAAGGGTATCCCATGGGTCTGTTCATCAAACCAAAAGAGAGAGCTGCACTGCCAGGAGTCCCACATGGACTCCTGGGCAGAAAACATGACAGAACACATGATAAAAAGCAGTAAAGGACAAGGATTCAGAGGCCCTGTCCCTCTGATGCATTTCCAGCATCACAGTCGCCCCCCCAGACTGAGGTGGAGGGTGTCTAATCTCCCACGGGATAGACACCCTCATCCAGACGGTCAACATACCTTCTGGAAAGGCCATCTGCATTATCGTGACTCTTCCCTGGTCTGTGCTCTATGGTGAAGTCTAGCCCTTGCAGGCTAATGGACCACCTGAGCAATTTCGGATTCTCACCCTTCATCTGCATAAGCCACTTCAGGGGCTTATGATCTGTTTGGAGCTTGAAGGTAGACCCCGTAAGGTAGGGCCTAAAACGCCTAAGGCTCCAAACTATGCTAAAACACTCCTTTTCAACAGTAGCCCACCTAAGTTCTCTACCCTTGAGTTGTCTACTGATGAATATGATAGGATGTTCTCTCCCTTTGTCATCTAACTGGGACAAGACAGCTCCAATTCCGGTGTCGCAGGCATCCGTCTGGACGATAAAGGGTCGGCTGTAGTCAGGCGCACACCACACAGGTGCCCTACACAGACTTTCTTTCAAGCCATCAAAGGCCCTCTGACAGTCTTCAGTCCAATTAACCTTCCTAGGCTGTTTGGGTGAAGTTAGAGCTGTCAGGGGTGCAGCTTTGGTTCCATAGTCTGCCATGAAATTGCGATAGTACCCAGTGAGGCCCAAAAAGGCTCTCACCTGGGTTTGAGTAGTGGGAGTCTTCCAGTTCTGTACATCCTGTACTTACTGGAGAGAGGTTGGATTTGACCCCCTCCTACCTCATGACCAAGATAGGTAACTTCCCCTGAGCTATCTGGCACTTGGTGGCCTTGATAGTGAGGTTAGCCCTTTTCAAGGCCTGCAACACCTTATCCAGATGTGTCAAATGCTCTTCCCAGGTGGAACTGTAGACGGCAATGTCGTCTAAGTAAGCCACACAAAAGGCTTCCAGCCCACTGAGCGCATGGTTGACCAATCTCTGGAAGGTGGCAGGGGCATTCTTCAACCTAAAAGGCATGACCCTAAACTGGTAGAGTCCCTCAGGTGTTGAGAAGGCCGTCTTTTCCTTGGCATGGTCCGTCAGAGCTATTTGCCAATAGCCTGAGGTAAGGTCAAAGGTGCTCACAAATTTGGCAGCACCTATGGTGTCCACGAGCTCATCAGCCCTGGGCAATGGGTGCGCGTCAGTTTTGGTGACGGCATTGACTCCTCGGTAGTCCACCAGAACCTCCAATCCTTGGTACCCACCTGGGAACTTGCCTTGGGGACAAGGACCACTGGACTGGACCAGGAACTGGTTGAGGGTTCAATAACACCCAGATCCAACATCTTGGCGACCTCAGCCTGGATGTGGTTCTTGACGGTATCTGACATACGGTAGCACCTGCTTTTGACAGGCACACTGTCACCAGTGTCAATTTCATGCCTACACCACGGTGTAAGGCCTGGCGTCAGTGAAAACAGAGAGGCATACTGTTGGAGCAAAGCCCTGCAGGCCCTCTGTTGCTCTGTTGTCAAATCCGGAGAGAGATGTACTCCCTCCACTGAGCCATCCTGAGGGTTGCTATGCAGCAAATCAGGAAGGGGCTCACTCTCATCCTCTTCTTGCCCTGAAGCTAGCAAGAGACATGAGACTTCTGCTCGCTGGTGGAAAGGCTTGAGCCGGTTGACATGGAATATCTGAGGGGCTACCCCAGAGGCTCCCATGTCAACCAGATAATTGACTTCGCCCATCTTGGAGATGATCCTGAAGGGTCCAGTCCACTTGTCTGCCAAAGCTCTAGGCTTGGTAGGCTCCATCACAAGGATTTCCTGTCCCGGAGTCCAATCCACTTGCGAGGCTTTAAGGTCATGCCAGTACTTATTCAATTCCTGGCTGGCCTTGAGATTTGCTGTTGCCTGACCCATCATCTGTGTCATCCTCCGTCTGAGGCCTAACACATAGTCCCCCACTTGCTTGGCGGGACCTGGAGGAGTGGATTCCAAGCCTTCTCTGATCAAGGCGAGGGGCCCCCTCACGGGATGTCCAAAGAGTAACTCAAAGGGGCTGAAACCAACACCCTCTTGAGGTACCTCTCAGTAAGCAAACAGCAGGCATGGCAGGAGGAGATCCCATTTCCTCCTAAGGGGTTCTTCCAAAGCCCCTAGCATGCCCTTGAGAGTTTTATTAAATCTCTCAACCAGACCGTTGGTCTGGGGGTGGTAAGAGGTGTAGAACTTGTAGGTTACCCTGCACTCTTTCCACATGGTTTTCATGTAACTAGACATGAAGTTGGATCCTCTGTCAGAGACAACCTCCTTGGGGAATCCAACACGGGTGAAAATGCCCAGGAGAGCCCTGGCAATCACCTTGGCAGTAACAGTCCGAAGGGGTATTGCCTCAGGGTACCTGGTGGCATGATCTACCAAGACCAGGATGAACCGATGTCCACCTGAAGTGGGAGGGTCAAGGGGACCGAAGATGTCGATGCCCACCCTCTCAAATGGTGTGCCAACCACTGGCAATGGCTGCAGTGGGGCAATGACACTGCCTCCAGTCTTGCCAGACAACTGACAAGTTGGGCAGGTCCTGCAGTGGGACTCCACCTCTACTCCCATCCGTGGCCAGGAGAAATGGGCAGAGAGCCTCTGCTTAGTCTTCTTGGTCCCAAGATGACCAGCCAAGGGCACCTCATGCGCCAACTGCAGTAGGAAGGGCCTGTAAACCTGGGGTACCACCAACCCCTTGAGGGCACCAGGTTCAGGCTTAGTGGGCTCACTAACAAGGAGCTCACCCTCCCAATAAATCCGGAATGTCCTAGGCACTTCTCCTTGTGCCTGGGACAGGGCCTGTTTCCTCAGTCCCTCAAGAGAGTGGCACTCTCTCTGTCCCTTACAGAAGTCTGCCCGGGAGGGTCCCCCTTCAGCTAACAAGCATTGAAGGTCGGGATGATCCTCCGGGTTGAGAACCTCTCCCACAGGAGAGTCTTCTGTCTCTTCTCCCACAGGAGTTGAGTTTGGGTTTTCCACTGGACCCAGCCCGTCCGGAGCATGGATCCCAATGGGTGCTGTCGGAACAGCAGGAAGAGAAGGTGTTCCCTCCAACGAGGTGGCCTTCTTGGTCTTCCTTCTTCTTGCCGTAGGCCTCGCCTTTGGCTCGGGTACCTGACTCACAGCCAGACCCGGTGTCACATGTGACCTAGTGACTGCAGCAGCAGTCATGGGAAGACCATCCGAGATCAACCCCAACTCTACTAGATCATTTCCTAACAGAATGTTAGCAGGGACATTGTCCTGAACCAGGACAGGAAGCTTTGCTGTCTTGTCTCCAATCATGAGTGTGACTAAGGCTACAGGCGATAATTTGGGAGGTCCACCAGCTAACCTGGTGGTTCTCAGAGGAGCACCTACATAGTCCTCTGGCTTGAGCAGGGTCCTGTCCACCACTGTCATGCTTGCCCCAGTGTCTCTCAAACCAGTAGAAGGCTGGCCATTCAAGAGGACACTTCTCAAAAACCTACGGGTGTTCTGTGGGATAGTCGCCGGTACTTCTGCATACTGATCCCAGGCCCCAAGGGACACTAAGGAAATCTCTACCGGAGCACCAAATGTGATCCCGGTAGAGGAGGGGAGGACAGTGGCCTCCACCTCAGACACGGGGTAAGGGTAGGTCAGGCTGGCAGCCTGTACTCCAAGTGCCTTACCTTTACACTTGGAGTCACCCCTTCTGTGATCCAGAGCCCCACAGTCCCAACAAGCACCAGGAGTGGGGGGTACGGTACTGGAACCACTGGGAGCCTGCTTTGCAGCAGGTGGACCACTACTCTTATTCCCACCCACAGATGACTTATCCCCACTAGATTTTTGAGTCTTGGGAGAGGAAGGTTTAGGTTTACCAGACTGTGACTGCTTGTGGGCCTCCTCAGCTTTCTGAGAGGGCCCCTTTTCTTTGTCCTTGTCCTTCCCACTGGAGTCCTTAGGGGACATCTGGTGGGAGACCCACTTCTCAGCCAACCTAGCCAGTTTAAAGGGGTCCAAAATGTTCTGGTCAGCCACATAATGACGCAGCTCTGGTGAACAGGTTTCAGAAAAATGCTCAAAAAACAAGAGGTGGGACAATTCAACAAAAGTCTTAACCTTGTACCCATACATCCACCCCATCATGTTCATGTGCGCAGCACTCACCCAGTCAACCCATGACACATTCTCTCTTTTCTTAAAATTCCTGACGCTTCCAAGGTATTGGGTAGGTGCCTTGCCAAACTTGGCAATCAAAGCAGACTTCATACACTCATACTGACCCCTTTCTTCCACACTCAGCTTCAGAATACAGTCATATCCAGTTTGAGGCACTCTGATTAACAAACACTTAGCCCAATCTCTTTTATCAACATCATGAATCGCACAAGCCATTTCAAACGCTTCAATCCATTGGAGGATATCTGAACCCTCCACAAATACACCAACCAAATCTTTCATAAACTTGGTGGCTGGGGAGCTGACACTCTCACTGGTTTTAGCTGAAGTCTCCACTCTAGCTTTCTCTAGCTGGATTCTCTGACATTCAGTGTCCTGGCTCTTGAGTTCAAGGTCCTTATTTCTGAGTTCAAGATCCCTATTCTTGAGCTCCACTTGTTGAGCCAACTCCTCTTTCTTAAGTTCAGCATCTATTTCCAACTTGCGGTATTCAAAGGCCAATTTCATCCTTAATAACTCAACCTCCAAGGAATTGCTGGGGTTTGGAACAGAGGCAGCAGGAATGGCGGCATTCCCAGAAACAGATTCAGCAGAAACCCCAGGGGCAGAGTCCTCATTGGTTGCATTCCCCCCTCATCAAGAGTTTCACCATCAGTCTGGTAGTCCACCAGGGCAGCTATCAGCTCAGCCCTAGACTTATCCACAAAGTCTAACTCCCTGGCTTCACAAGCACTCTGGAGAGCCTCCAAGCTCATCCGAGTCAATTTGCCATTTGCAATAGACTCCATTGTTTGTAATGCAGTTATCTTGTACACAACTAAACCTTAATTTAATAAAGTGCAGATATTTTGTAAGTGGCACGGTTATACACTGATTCTTAAAACCATAAGCATCCCACCTCTGCCACCAGTGTAAAGGACCGGTAGGGGGTGTCTGTACTTCTGCTCTCTATATGGTAGAAGAGAGGCACAGAATACCCCAGCCAAGATTCTCTATTACGGTAGCTATGGTCGAGCAATCAAGGCCTAGCTTCTCAGGAGGTGATGCAGGCTGGTTCTTAAGTACAGTGTAGTCCCCAAGCCCCCACAAAGGAATGTCCACACACTGTATTGGTTAGAAAACAGTCTTTATATAATCAATATTCAAGATTATGTACACTTATCATAATAACTCACTTTGTACTTAGGAAAATCAACAATGGCAAATATATACAATTCTAAAGTGGTACCACCCTTTGTATTAGATCTCATTAAAGTGCATCAACAATACTGTAACAATGTCATACAGATCAATAGAGTGAAACCAGCAATAGAGAGAGGAGAGAAAATAAGATGGTTGAGCAATAAGAAGAATACTGGCCCCTACCACTAGACACAGTTCTGTGTGGAGATCCCCCCCACCTGGGCAACCTGTAAAATAAAGATATAGCACAAGCCCAGTCCATGTATTGTTCTGCAAGTCTTATTCCCTCCTATAATGTTTTTACCCCCCCAATGTACCTGGTGGAGTCGAGTTCTTCAAAGAGGCGTCAACAGATCCTTCTTGAGCGACCTCCTTTCAAGCAGGAGTCACGGATCGTCGAGAGGCATCGAGAAGCGTCGAGGAACTCGGCGTTCGGCGGCGGGGAATCGACGGCCCTTCTTGAATGCCTTCCCTTTCAAGCGGGAGACACGGGCGTCGAACGTCCGTCGACAAACAGGGTAGAACGGCGTCGATGAGGTGGCAGCTTCGTCCGAGCGGTGCTCATCGGCGTCGGGGCGTCGGCGTCCTGCAAGGCAGAGGCGTGCGGGGCACCTCGGTGACAATAGTTCAGGACCGCAAAGATTGTGGAGACGGAGGCCCAGCAAGGGCGCCGAGTCGTTGGAGTCTTTGTGGTCTTCGGGTGACGGGAAACCCACCGGCAGGTTTCTCCTCGGCGCGTTGGTCGTCCTCGACTTTCTCCGGCAGTATAAAGCGGTCGACGGTGTGGACGAGGGAGTCCTTCGATTCGAATGTTCTTGGGCAAAGGAGCGGGCGGCTCCGGTCGTCGGCGGCACGGCATCAAGTGGTTCCCACGGCTGGGCAACACAACTTCGACAGGCCTCCAGCGGTTACACAAACCTGCGAACCCTGGTCGACAGCAATGGACTTCGACGGCGGCGATGTCCGGGTGCTTCACTTCGATCTCCTCGGCGGTCCCGTCTCGGGTCGGCAGCCTTTCGAGGGTCTGTCTTCCAGGGCGCTTCGGCGAAGATGGAGCGGTGCTCGATGGTCCCTCGGAGCACGGGAAGAGGGCGCCTTACCAGGTCCTCTCTCGGGTCAGTCTTCGACGATTTCGGCAGCCTTCGGATCGGTCGAAGCAAAATGCAGCAGCAAGTCTTCTTCTTCCAGCTGGACGTCGAGGATCAGCAGTTCCAGTTACTCTTAGAGTGGAGACTCAGCTCCAGAACGCTTCTGAACAATTACCAGTGGTGAGAGGTCCCCAGATATACTATTCTGTCTCTCATCCACACTGCTGGCACACACTCAGCAGCCAATCATACAGAAGGGCATTCATGCAGTCAGTCAGCCAATCAGGCACACAGTGCATTCAGGCCACACTCCTCCCTTTCAGACACTCACAACAAGGAATGTGGATTGGGACAAGTACCCAGCCATTCAACACTACACACTGCATTCAGGCCAGTTTCGGGCAGGGCTTTCTCAGTCTTTGTCTCTCATGCCAGAAACCAGACAACCACAACAAGGAGTGTATATTGGTCACACACTCCATTCACCCAGGTCCCACCCACAGGAGGTACCCACAACATACAGTCACTGGGAAGGCTCCAGTCAGTCTAGCTGGGCCTTCACAACAACACCATATATGGAACTTCCACCCAACAGCCAGTCAGGGGGAAGGGACAGAGTCAGGGCTTCCCAGGACTTTGGGAAACAAGGTAACAGGCAATAGAAAGCAAGAGGCCACAGGGGCCATCTTGTTTCCTATCAGGAATCAACTGATCCCAATGGCAGGGCCTGGGTATCCCAAAATGGAGGACACCCAGAGCACCTGTCAAATTCAGCATGGAGCTGCCACCAGCCCATACCCTGCTCTGTGGGCCACCCACAGGTGCCCAAAAACATACACTAGGGGCACAGGGTTGTACCCCTACCCATGGGTGCCATAAGGGTATCCCATGGGTCTGTTCACCAAACCAAAAGAGAGAGCTGCACTGCCAGGAGTCCCACATGGACTCCTGGGCAGAAAACATGACAGAACACACGATAAAAAGCAGTAAAGGACAAGGATTCAGAGGCCCTGTCCTTTTGATGCATTTCCAGCATCACACATATCCCTTAAAAAGAGCGAGAAGGTCACCATTTACATTACTGACAATAGGATGGGCACCATATCCATTACAAAGAGCGAGAAGGGTACCATATCCCTTACAAAGAGCGAGAAGGGTACCATATCCCTTCAAAAGAGTGAGAAGGGCACCACTTACATTACTGGCAATAGGATGGGCACCATATCCCTTACAAAGAGCAAGAAGGGTACCATATCCCTTAAAAAGAGTGAGAAGGGCACCACTTACATTACTGGCAATAGGATGGGCACCATATCCCTTACAAAGAGTGAGAATGGTACCATATCCGTTAGAAAGAGCGAGAAGGGTACCATATCCCTTACAAAGAGCGAGAAGGGTACCATATCCCTTACAAAGAGCGAGAAGGGTACCATATCCCTTAAAAAGAGCGAGAAGGTCACCATTTACATTACTGACAATAGGATGGGCACCATATCCCTTACGAAGAGCGAGAAGGGTACCATATCCCTTACAAAGAGCAAGAAGGGTACCATATCCCTTCAAAAGAGTGAGAAGGGCACCACTTACATTACTGGCAATAGAATGGGCACCATATCCCTTACAAAGAGCGAGAAGGGTACCATATCCCTTCAAAAGAGTGAGAAGGGCACCACTTACATTACTGGCAATAGGATGGGCACCATATCCCTTACAAAGAGCGAGAAGGGTACCATATCCCTTACAAAGAGCGAGAAGGGTACCATTTACATTACTGACAATAGAATGGGCACCATATCCCTTACAAAGAGCGAGAAGGGTACCATATCCCTTAAAAAGAGTGAGAAGGTCACCATTTACATTACTGACAATAGGATGGGCACCATATCCCTTACAAAAGGCGAGAAGGGTACCATATCCTTTAAAAAGAGTGAGAAGGGCACCACTTACATTACTGACAATAGAATGGGCACCATATCCCTTACAAAGAGCGAGAAGGGTACCATATCCCTTAAAAAGAGCGAGAAGGGTACCATATCCCTTACAAAGAGCGAGAAGGGTACCATATCCCTTAAAAAGAGTGAGAAGGGCACCACTTACATTACTGACAATAGGATGGGCACCATATCCCTTACAAAGAGTGAGAAGGGTACCATATCCGTTACAAAGAGCGAGAAGGGCACCATATCCCTTAAAAAGAGTGAGAAGTTCACCATTTACATTACCGACAATAGGATGGGCACCATATCCCTTACAAAAGGCGAGAAGGGTACCATATCCTTTAAAAAGAGTGAGAAGGGTACCATATCCCTTACAAAGAGCGAGAAGGGTACCATATCCCTTAAAAAGAGTGAGAAGGGCACCACCTACATTACTTACAATAGGATGGGCACCATATCCCTTACAAAGAGTGAGAAGGGTACCATATCCGTTACAAAGAGCGAGAAGGGCACCATATCCCTTAAAAAGAGTGAGAAGTTCACCATTTACATTACCGACAATAGGATGGGCACCATATCCCTTCCAAAAGGCGAGAAGGGTACCATATCCTTTAAAAAGAGTGAGAAGGGTACCATATCCCTTACAAAGAGCGAGAAGGGTACATATCCCTTAAAAAGAGTGAGAAGGGCACCCCCTACATTACTTACAATAGGATGGGCACCATATCTCTTACAAAGAGTGAGAAGGGTACCATATCCGTTACAAAGAGCGAGAAGGATACCATATCCCTTACAAAGAGCGAGAAGGGTACCATATCCCTTAAAAAGAGCGAGGAGGTCACCATTTACATTACTGACAATTTGATGGGCACCATATCCCTTACAACGAGCGAGAAGGGTACCATATCCCTTACAAAGAGCAAGAAGGGTACCATATCCCTTCAAAAGAGTGAGAAGGGCACCACTTACATTACTGGCAATAGGATGGGCCCCATATCCCTTACAAAGAGCGAGAAGGGTACCATATCCCTTAAAAAGAGTGAGAAGGGCACCACTTACATTACTGGCAATAGGATGGGTACCATATACCTTACAAAGAGCGAGAAGGGTACCATATCCGTTACAAAGAGCGAGAAGGGAATCATATCCCTTAAAAAGAGTGAGAAGGGTACCATATACCTTACAAAGAGCGAGAAGGGTACCATATCCGTTACAAAGAGCGAGAAGGGCACCATTTACATTACTGACAATAGGATGGGCACCATATCCCTTACAAAGAGCGAGAAGGGTACCATATCACTTACAAAGAGCGAGAAGGGTACCATATCCCTTCAAAAGAGTGAGAAGCGCACCACTTACATTAATGGCAATAGGATGGGCACCATATCCCTTACAAAGAGCGAGAAGGGTACCATATCCCTTCAAAAGAGTGAGAAGGGCACCACTTACATTACTGGCAATAGGATGGGCACCATATCCCTTACAAAGAGCGAGAAGGGTACCATATCCCTTAGAAAGCATGAGAAGGGAACCATATACATAACTGATAATGGGGAGGCACTATATCCCTTAGAGCAAGAGGGTCACTCTATCCATTACTGAAAGTGAGAGGGGCAACTATATGACTTAGTAGAGAGACTGGCACCTTACCCCTTTGATAGGAAAGTGAGAAGGGACACATGTGTATTACTGAAAGTGAGAATGGCACTGCACACTTTAGATATGATAAAGTGAGAAGGGCACCATATCCATTACTGATAGTAAGGGGGGCACTTGACCATGGGGACATCACGAGTTGGGCGGAGTGGTAAAATGCAGCAGTAACACTATTATTGCTTGTAAGTGTTCTCTATGTATTGTGGTTCATGTAGTCCTTGATTTGTGTATCAGTTAATTGTTGGGGTAATATGCATTGCTGATGTACTACGGCACAGTGCTCTGGGACTGTGCACTAGTGTCATGTGCGGGTTGAGCGGGCATGTCTGGCATGTATGGGGCCTTGACAGGGCAATAATTGATAAGTAGTAATAATGTTCCACCCCTTCACATAGCATTGAACTTGGGCTGCACGATTGTATTGGGCGATGGCACTCTTACAGCAGTGGGGCATTTGTGTCGGCTGTTCTGTTATTTGATATTTGTGTGGAGCCTACTGCCATGGTTATGGCTTCAAAGCACTGTGGGGGTCGAAGGCCCTGCGGAGGACAGTAATCTATGCAAACATAGTCTATGCATGTGAATAGTAATTAGAATTAGGTTCTATTGAATTACTAGCAGATATGACTAGTTTGTGTGTGAACTTGCATTTAAAATCCTACAGTCTATTACCAGTCGGTATGAACGAACTGGTTGGGCGCTGGAAGCAGTGATGTGCTATGAGGACTTGCCCGTTGTATCAGAACCCCTCGGCCTAATATCTGATCCACTATTACCTTTAAATGTGGTATAGCCTGTGCTTTGATCAGATATTGTATCTGAGGGTTTGGTGATGCAAACACCAGCATTGTATGCGGCTGGCATTCTCTGTCATGTCCTACATGATTCTTGAAGAATTGTGCTGTACCTAAAACAACCCACAGTGCTGCACAAGTGTTCACTACATGTTCCTAAAATACATTTGAAAAAGCTGGTTTAATTACTTCTTCATCCCCCCCAGTGCTTTCCCTAACATGAGTAACTGCACCTCGAAACACTTGTGTATAGCCGCATTACAAATAAATAAAATGAATAACACCTAGCCTGGGCCAATCAGGTTCTGCTAAAAGGCTGTCTTGTTATATGTAACTTAGACCAAAATAGTGCCATGGGGGATATCTCCAGGAAACGTTACACAACCGTACATCCCCTCTTGGGCTCTAAGATCTGAGCATACACCCTTGATTCAGGTGCTTATGTTTAAATGCTCACGCACAGGAACAAGAGCTTTTTCTTTGGCAGCAGCAGTTCTTTGGAACAAGCTTCCTCGTTCCTTTCGTGCAACAGAAAATCACCAAAACATGGTTGTAGACCCTCCTGAGGGTAAGAAATTCCATAGAACAGGGTATTTGACCCATGTTCGTTCTCAGTAGAGGGGCTCCCACACTCCTTTGTAAAATTTGGAGTTTCACCCTAAGTAACCCTGGGGTAATCCAGATGTGGACCCCTTGCTCAATGTGTCTTTGAGAGGCTAAACTTCACCTCACTGATGAGGCCCGACTAGGCCGAAACACGTGTCTGGGGTTGCTGATGGTACTCTTGTTCAGAGGAGATTTGTCTAGCATATCGGTGCTGGACTGCCCTTGTGGGTGGGAAAAGATTGATATGCAAATGGGAATTTCTACTCAGTGAAGACCATTGTAGACCATTCTGAGTGGTAGAAATTCAAAGAGCAGGGTATTTGACCCATGTTCCTTCTCAGTAGAGGGGCCCCCTGTTAGGTAAGAATTGGTGCAGCCACACTATGTGAGGCTACACAACACTTATCTGCTTGGTATTAGGTAACTCACCTATTGGTATAGGCCTGTACTACACAAGTTGGTAGTCCGACTGTGCAGCCAGGCCCATCCCAAGAGGGGTAAATGTGAGCTGTAGAACTATACAAATGAAATCCGAAAATACAAGTACCAAAGTAACACTTACACTCAAGGTTTCAGTTATAAATAGTTATTTATTCATTTAACTCAAGTTTTAAATAAGCATTCTTTAAAAAGACAATTTGTGTAACAATGTAAATATACTTTAAACATACTTTTCAGCATCAAAACAGGTTAGTGGATAATCTTTGGACATGCTTCTTACACACTTCCTACACCCGGAGGGGACTTCATTCTCAAGGACAGTAATGGCATTTATACAGTTATACTTTGCAGATTCTGAGGTTGCAGAAAAGAAAGGTTAAAGGAACGAAAAAGGTTAAACAGGATCTCAGTATATGTGAGGTTACTTAAATCTTCCAATGAAATCTAGACAAACCTTTCCCAGCAATTACAGTCTAAGACAAGTTACCACCTATGAGGGACAGAAATATCAACGTCAATGGCCTCGAAGAGTCTGCCGGGAGCTGGGACAGCCAAAGTCAACTGGAACACAATCTATGGAGCTTAGGCACTTCTTAGATAAAGGTTTTGCACAAAGTTAGAGAGTTTGTAGACAATCACATTTAGGGTCACAAGCTGTGAAGCTTGTGAAAGGAGAGTTCACAAGCTGTGAAGCTTGAGAAAGGAGAGTTGGGATCAACTCTAAATGTAAACCAATGCAAGTCTCAACTGAGAAGAGCACGGCTACAAGAGAAAGAGGTACGTACCCCAAGTCTAAACAGTACCTCTGGTTTGAAGAAGAGTTGTCCAGCTGGATTCTGTCCAGTTACAGCGGCGCAGACCCTGTGTTCCTGAGCCTCAGTCGTGGGGACAAGAGGGAGGACGTCTGGAGGGCTCCTGCGGCGGTAGTTTGTAAGTCATCTGCAACTACGGCCTCTTTTCGGTTCAGCAGCACTTCGCGGTTTCAGCGCTCGGCAAAGAGCACCATTGTGGATCTCGGACCGGTTGGGCTTCCTTCGCTCCTTGAGTCCTGCCCTCTGGTGAGGGGACTCAAACTCTGGTCGTCCTGCTTCTGGAGGGTCCTTAGGAAACTCCTGGAGCTTCTGGCTGGATTTCAGACGTTGCACTCAACTACGGATTTCTCGACCCCTGGCACACGGTTCTTGCAGCAGCGAAGAAGTACAGCCAGTCAGGGAAGATGGTCCAGTGGAGTTCGTCTTGGGGTTAGCTAACCACACTAACCCAAGGGAAGAAGTTGTCCCTTTCGGAGCTTCTCTGTCGAATTGAAAAAGGAGTTTCAGCACAGCACAGCAGCATGGCTTCACCGGGCAATTCAAAGGTCCAGGAGGATGCAACAAGCTTTGTTCCCGATTTCTTTGACGGGTGTTTCTCCCAGTGGTTGATTCTGCCTCTAGACCCAAAATCCTCACCTTTTAAGCAGGTTTCTCCCATTCATGCACATCCTAGGCTGTCATACACACAGCAGGGGGGCTGTACTGAAAGGAAGCCCTCTGGGGAGGTACAGGTAGTCTCTTAGGGAATACACTCTTTCTTGTTCTTTCCTTTCTTATTTCCATACCATCTTACTACCTTTACCTTTCTTTTTGTGCTGTCCTCATGAGCAGAGGAGAACGAGTAAGATGGTCCATTTCTCAACTACCACCACCTTCCAGACCTAGAAACCTACAGTCCTGGTGACACAGCTGAAGGGAATCCAGTTCTTTCACCTCTTCACTTCCATCACAGGGTTTTTGTTATGATGTTGCTGTTCATGGCATTTCCTCTTTGTGCATAGTAAAGCTAAATGACATGGAATGTTTATCACCTCCAGTTATAGTGAGGTCACAGAAGCTGTGTTTGCTTACTTTGCTGTCAGCGTTCTAGGTTTGTCAGTTGAGAGTGCCTTTGTATGTGTAAGCAGCCACTGCTGTTGTTGGGGGTCTTTTCCCTATTTAACCTAATAAATATAGCATATGAAGACTTACCTGTGCCAGTCTATGCCTTCATAACAATGGCGACGAGGATGGGATATTTCTGAAGACCCCCAGCAAAGATCCAGGAAAGACTGCCGCTCCGCTATCCCGAGAGCGTAGTAGCGGCGGTCCAGACGGAAGATTTATCCAGCGTTGGCCGCTCCGCTACCGCGCAGCGTTGAGTGGCCACCCAGATCCAGCAGCCTGCTATCAAGTAAGTTTAGCGCCGCCTCGCGCAAGTCGCTCCCAACCGGGGCCGATCCGTGCTGTTACGTTCGCAGCGTGCCGCCGTTCACGCTCAGCCCGAAGAGGCTGCGGCATTACCCAAACGAGAACAATCATCGCGCCCAGCCGACGTGTTGTGATTGCATTAAAAGTGTCAGCATTGGCGCCGATGGCGGTGTGACAGGAATCTCCTTTCGCAGCGCTCCTACAGACGTTTCCCTTGAACGCGGACGCAGAGCTCCTGCAGGGAAGAAGAGAAGCACGGAGAAGAGGGGCGGCTGTAAAACCCTAAGTGGAAGGGCACCAGAAATCTCAGAAGAGGAAAAGTACCACACAGCTGCTGATTGAGGCGCACTAAGAATAATAAGAAAGCTCACATGGGAGAGAAGCACGGTGGAGATAGATTGCCATAAAACCCTAAGCAGAGGCGCACCAGAAGTCTTGGAAGAGGAAGGGTACCACGCAGCTGCTGGATGAAAAGCTTTAGGAATCTCAAAAAGCTTAGCTAGGGATTCTTAAATGTACGTGGGGCACTGTAAAGAGATGTAGAGACAAGTTAAAACAAATAGTGCCATTTGTTCCACTTTGGGCCAGTCAATTCTGGATTTTCAGGAAATACTGTGTCAACCTGCAGCCGCTCAGAGAACACAGCACATAGAAGGGGGACTGTAGATAGCACATCAGTTAAGAAGGTCAAGCTAGCGCACTTAAAAAAAGAAGCTGTGTTAACCCAATGAGGCAGGGAAGCGAGCAGCGGCTTTTTGAGTGTCCAAGAAGCATGGCGGGTTTACCAGGGATAGCTGGTCCACCAATATTTATGCCGGTACCAGGAGCTGCAAAAATTCCATGGGCTCAATGGCGCAAGGGATTTGCTCATTATATAAAGGCTGCTGGCGGGACATCATACTCTAGTGAAAGGAAGTTGGCTTTGCTGTTACATTTACGAGACTCTTCCCCAGCCATCGGGAGTTGGCAGTGATGGTGATGCCGCAAATGAATTTGATATGGCTCTGTTGAAACTCGACAAGCATTTCAACCCCAAGACCAGTACAATATTGGAACGGTATAATTTCCGCATGAGGATGCAAGCTCAGGGTGAATCGGTTGAAGAATATGTGACAGCCCTGCGACATTTAGCATTAACTTGCAAGTTTCAAGGTACATTTGATGAACATATTCGGGACCAGTTTATGACTCACTGTAAATCCAATAAGATACGTGAGGAGTTGTGGCTGAGGGATGACCCCAACCTAGATGAAGTATTGGATCTTGCAAAGCGCGTGGAACATTCATTGGCATGTGTTGCGAAGTTATCGAAGAATGAAACCAATGATCATAAGGAAGTCAAGAGTGAAGTATTAAGTGTGGCAGATAGCAAGAGCAAAAGAAGGGGGAAATCCAAGCAGTCGAATAGAGTCACCGGGGAAGAGAAGAGAAGCCAAGATCCAGTGCAGAGAACAGAAAGAAGAGAGGACAGATTGTGTTTTCGATGTGCGAGCAGCACGCATTTTGCTTCATCTGTCGTGTGTCCAGGTCGTAAGGCGACATGTGCAAAGTGCAAAAGGAAAGGCCATTTTGCGAGCTGCTGCAAGAACTATCAATTTGGTCAGTCCAGTCAAAGGAAGGTCCTTTACGTCAATGAAGAAGAGGATGGAAGATCGTCAGAAGAGGAAGTGATGCTTCCGATGCAGAATGTCATTGTCAATACCATTAATGTTGTGATGGATGGTGAAAATGGAGACGACTGTGAGCAGACCGTATGCGATAGTGAATGTGAATGGTCATAGTGTTTCCATGATGGCTGATTCTGGCTCAAAGATTACCTTAGTGTCCAGAAGTGTGTTTGAGAAGGAGATGTGTGGAGAGGTAACTCGATTAATAGAGCCGGACATCAATCCCGGAGGGTACAATCAGGACAAGATTGAGTTGCTGGGATACGTGTGGAGTGAATTTGAGTTCAAAGGAAGGAGGTGTAAGGGTAAAGTATATGTCACTAAGAAAGGGCAATCATTGCTCGGGTGGAGAGAACAGAAGAGTCTGGCTATACGGTTAGATCCAAAACATCCCGAGCAAGTGCTCCAAGTGTCGTTGCCATCCACTGTGGCGGGCAAGTATGTGACAGAGCATTATGGGGTGTTTGAGAAAAGTTTGGGGAAGGTGAAAGGATTTCAACACCAGATTGTCCTAAGGAGGGGCAGTTTGCCAGTTGTTGCGAAACTTAGGCCTGTACCTTTCTCTTTGAGAGAAGGTGTGAAGAATGAACTCAAGAAATTACTACAAATGGGTGTGATTGAAAGAGCAGGAGGTGTCGAGTGGGTGTCACCGGTTGTAGTAGTAAAAAAAAGCTTGGGTGATCTAAGGTTGTGCATAGACATGCGTGAGCTCAACAACTGTGTGATGGTTGATAGGCATCCTTTGCCAAACATGGGTGAGATGTTGACCATGGTGGGCCGGGGGAAGATATTTTCAAAACTTGATATGGCGTCTGCATATCACCAGGTCGAGCTGACGGAAGAATGTAGAAAGGTCACGGCTTTCATAACTCATGAAGGTGTGTTTCAATTCAGGAGAATGCCGTTCGGTTTGGCGTCGGCCTCATCGGTGTTTCAAAAGATCATGGATCGGTTACTTGGATGTGTGAAGGGTGTGTTTTGCTTCGAAGATGATGTGTTAATATGTGGTGAGACATTGGGTGAGCATGACAGGAGTTTAAACGCTGTGTTAAAAATCTTTGAAGAGATAGGCATTACTTTAAGGGAGGAAAAGTGTAAATTTGCAGTGTCCAAGGTGGATTACTTAGGTCACGAAGTGTCATCTGAGGGGGTAAAACCCAAAGAAGGCATTATTAACTCCATAAAGGAAATTGAGAAGCCTACGACCAAAAGTGAACTCCGTTCATTTCTAGGTATGACAGAGTTTTATCAAAAGTTTGTAGAGAACTATGCAACCAAAGTTCTGGAGATGAGGAAAATATTAAGGAAAGGTGCAGACTTTATATGGAGTCGTGAATGTGATGTAGAGTTCTCTAGAATCAAAGAGGAAATTGATATGGCAAAACCTTTGGGATGTTTCGATACGAGAAAGTTGACTATCATTACGGTAGATGCTAGTGAGGGCGGCCTGGGAGCTGTTCTGGCACAGAAACAAGATGATGGATCAGAAGTTATAATAGCACATGCATCACGTGGTTTGAAAGGTGCCGAAGTACGTTATTCAGTTCTGGAGAAGGAAGCTCTCGCATGTTATTGGGCGGTAGAAAGATTTCAAAGTTTTGTTTGGGGCGTGGAATTTGTAATCCGGACGGATCACAAACCTTTGAAAATCATTTTTGAGTCGAAAGGTTTGGACAAGATTTCGCGCAGAGTGGCTGGATGGGTCACCAGAATGCAAGCCCACAAATTTGTGATTGAAGTGATTCCTGGGAAAGAGAATATTTTGGCGGACAGTTTGTCAAGGGTAAGGGTTCACTCTCAGGACAGTATTGAAGATGATGACATGGAGATGGTGTTTGTAAGCTCAGAAGGCATTGTATCCAAGCAAGAGTGGTTGGATGAGATAAGAAAGGATAAGGTATTGAGTAAGGTGATTTCGTATGTTGTCTCTACTGTTTGGCCGAACAAATCGGCGTTATTAGAGGAAGAAAAACCTTTTTGGGAGGTGAAATATGAACTGTCAGTGGCTGATGAGATATTGTTCAGATGGGAGAGGGCAGTAGCTCCAGTGGGCATTCGAGGAAGAATCATTGATTTGGCGCACAGTGGACATATTGGTATTGCAAAGACTAAAGGAGTACTGAGAACAGACTACTGGTGGCCGGGATTCGATAAGGAAGTTGAGGTCCGTTTGGGTGAGTGTCAGTTTTGCATGAGGAGCGGGAAGGGAGTAGAAGCCAAGAAGCAACCGTTAATTGATGTGGGTGTGCCCCCCCGTGTTTGGTGTGACGTAGCCATGGGCATACTGGGACCTGTCGATTTGGGATATGGTCGGGGAAGATTTGTTGTCGTGGTAGTTGATCTATTTTCCAGGTGGGCGGATTTTAGAATTGTGAGAGAAATATTGGGAGAAAGTATGATTAAAGTATTACAAGAGAGTTTTGCGAGTGAGGGTCTCCCAGGGAGTGTTCTTACGGACAATGGCACGCAATTTACTGGGGGATGTTTTCCCAAGTATTTAGAAAGATGTGGTGTGAGCCATAAGAGGGCAGCTCTTTATCATCCTGAAACAAATGGAGTAGTTGAGAGACTGAATAGATGGGTAATGGAGAGCATTCGCATGGGGGAAGAGTGTGGATTTGACAAATTAGCTACTATTCAAAATAGGATGTGGGCGTTGCGCATGGCACCTCATGCCACCACCGGTTTGTGCCCGTTCAAACTCATGAGAGGTCGCAAACCTTATTCCATGGCGTGTCCGCCATGGTTAGGCAGAAGCAGGGAATCTGATGTGGTCATTGATGAGGTGAGAAAATCCCTCAAGAAGAAGAAGAGTGAATGGGTCATGCGTGAAAATAGAAGGAGAGGAAGGAAGGAATTGCGTGTGGAGTGTGGTGACTGGGTGAGGATTAAGAAAGGGGTGGTGAGAAAGAAGGGTGACTTGTTATATTCTGACCAAGTCAGGGTTGTTGCTGTGTTGAAGGGTGGAGTGCGTGTGGCTGGTGGCCAAGTTTGGAACAAAAATAGGGTCGCCACTGTGAAAAGAGGTTGAGTGTGAAATGCAGGATTTGTGAAGGAGTTTTGGAAAAAAGGGGAGATGTGTTATGATGTTGCTGTTCATGGCATTTCCTCTTTGTGCATAGTAAAGCTAAATGACATGGAATGTTTATCACCTCCAGTTCTAGTGAGGTCACAGAAGCTGTGTTTGCTTACTTTGCTGTCAGCATTCTAGGTTTGTCAGTTGAGAGTGCCTTTGTATGTGTAAGCAGCCACTGCTGTTGTTGGGGGTCTTTTCCCTATTTAACCTAATAAATATAGCATATGAAGACTTAACTGTGCCTGTCTATGCCTTCATAACAGTTTTATTCCCCACAGGGTTTCCCTGGAGTGTTCTTATGTCTCTAACCATTTAGAGTTGGAGAATAAGGGTTCTTTAGGTATACTTCCCCAAGCTTCAGAGTTCCGGCGGCCATTGATCAGGTTAGTGATTGGTGTTTTGCTCAGTGAAACTTGGTGCAAGAAGTCTAATTTACACTTTACTTTGACTAGTATGACAGATAGCAACGCCTAAAACACTATAATCTTTGGCACTGACCGAATTTCACCTAGAAAAATGCCGTAGCTTGTGCGTAGGATGTATCCTTCTCAGCAGCAACAGTTATTTTTTAGCTGTTCAGTCATTAACTTCTGAAGTCCAAGCTCAGAAACAGGAAAATGCTCTTCTTAGGCAACACATGGGCAGGTCGCCTAGTTGCTCTGAACTGCCTGCGGGTCCCTTTCCTGGGGTTCGATTCGATGGAAAAACTAAAGGAGTTCTCGGAGGCATGTGCAGGGCATATGACAGCTCCTCTCACGGGTGCCGCGTTAGCATGGGCAACTCCCTTTGTTACTACAAATAATCCCATTTTAGATACCTATCAACCCTTTGTTAACAGTTTAAAAACTATGTTCGGAAGGCAGGATATCACAGTCTCGACCCAGGAACAGCTTCTGGATTTTCGACAAGGTTCTCTGGACCTTTTATCATACATAACAAAATTCAAACAACTGCCAGCAGGTACTGTCTGGGTGGACGGCGCCTTGATTACCTTATTTAGAAGAGGCCTAAATGAAGAATTAAAGGATGAAGTGTCCAGAGTTCCCCGGCCTATCTCTTTAGCTGATTTAATAACCATGGTAATGCAAATGGTTTACAGAATTCTTGAAAGACACTTAGAAAAGCGTAAAAATAAGGGGCAGCGTTCTTCTTTTGAGGTTCCACAAGTCACACAAAAACACGCTTCATTAGAAGAGCCTATGCAGGTTGGCACCACTAGAGGACCTTTATCTCCTGAAGAGCGGAACCAACAACATACTGAAGGATTGTGTATGTACTGTGGAGCAAAGGATCATGCGGTACAGAATTGCCCGATTGCTCCCTTTAAGAAACAGGGAAACGCCCGAACCCGACCGTCCGAGGAATCATGGTCTGGGAATCAGTGAGCGGTTCCTCCAATTCATTTTTTCATCTCAAATTACCGAAGAGAATAAGTCTCCCATGATTGTGATTCTGGTAAACATCACCCGGAAACCTATGGCTTTACTCCAAGTCCCGGCCTTGGTAGACAGTGGCGCCGCTGCTAATTTCATTGATGATTCCTGGGCTGCTAAACACGGAGTTCCCAGATCGACTAAAGCAATGGAAATACCTGTAGAATCTGTGGATGGAAGTCCATTAACTTCTGGTCCTATTCGAGAACAGACAGTTCCTCTCCAAGCAAATATACAGTCACATGGTGAAACCTTAGTGCTTGACATTATTTGAACCGCACATCATCCAATTATATTAGGTTTACCCTGGTTGAGCATTCACAATCCGTATATTAATTGGACGACAGGCACTTTTTTCTTGGGGTCGGAACATTGTGTAGCAAATTGTCTCTCTAAGGGAGCCGTGGGATTTCTTTTCTCCAGTCAAAATTCTCGGATCAACTCGGATCTAGAGCATAGAACCACCATTCTCAATCAGATCTAGTAAATTACGGAACCCTATCAGGAATTCCAGGAGGTATTTTCAAATACAGAG
Source organism: Ambystoma mexicanum (assembly GCF_040938575.1). NCBI lineage: Eukaryota > Metazoa > Chordata > Amphibia > Caudata > Ambystomatidae > Ambystoma > Ambystoma mexicanum. Next base: position 1,532,072,089 of record NC_090922.1, read on the forward strand.
TATGCTGAATTACCGCCAAACAGACGTGATGACTGTGCTTTGGATCTCATCCCTGATATCCCAATTCCATTTGGTCGGATGTACTTTCCGCGAGAGAAAAAGAAGTTCTCCGTGAATATTTGCAGAAACATTTGTATAATGGACTCATTACAGAATCCACATCGCCAGCAGGTGCTTCATTATTCTTCATCCCCAAAGGGGGGACTGAGGAACTACGACCTTGCATAGACTTTCGGGGATTAAATAAAATCACTATTCCCAACAGATATTCCATGCCCTTGATACCTGACATTCTGGAGGCGGTGAAATGGGCCAAGATCTTCACTAAGCTTGATCTACTTGGGGCTTATCACCTGATTAGAATTAAACCCGGGGATGAGTGGAAAACGGCATTCCGCACATCCTTTGGTCACTATGAATATCGGGTGATGCCCTTCGGAATGTCCAATGCCCCTGCCGTATTCCAACGGTTCATGGATCATCTTCTTTCAGACCTCCTACTGCACTCAGTGATTGTATATCTGGATGATATTTTGGTATTTTCTCAATCCCAGACCGAACATTTGGGACATGTTCCTGAGGTGCTGGGACGTCTCCAAGATAATCATTTGTTTTGTAAACTAGATAAATGTAAATTCCATCAGAAGGAAGTAACATATCTGGGGTACATTTTGACAGACCAGGGTACCGCAATGGACCCCCGTAAGATATCAGCAGTGTTGGAATGGGCATCTCCAAGGAGTGTCAAAGAGATTCAATGATTTCTGGGGTTCGCTCTTTTTTATCGGCATTTTATTCCAAACTTTTCAGAAATCATTCCCATTACTGCCCTATGAAAGAAAGGAGTGCCTTTTGACTGGTCTTCTCGGGCTCAGCGTGCCTTTGAGAACTTGAAAGCCAGGTTTGTCTCCGGGCTCATTCTTATTTCACTAATCAAAATGAAGAAGTTCATTGAAGAGTGCGATGCTTCACATCAAGCATTGGGAGCTGTCCTTCTCCAAGAAAATGAACAAGGGGTTGAATGTCCAGTGGCCTATCTTTCAAAAACCTTGGCACCGCCCGAAATAAATTATACGTTGTTAGACAGATCTTAAAGATATTTGTTCGGACTCATAGGGCCTCATTCCGAGTTTGGAGGCAGCCATGGTGCTATTAGGGGACTTACCGGAATATTCCGACCTGTGCGAACACGAGTCCCCATTCAGTTTACCATTCCCATTTGAGCCCCCATAGGGCTAAATGCGAATGGGGAAGGCGCTAATAACGGGCCTGCAAATTGCAGGCCCGTTATTAACTCCAAGGTCCCTTAACGGGACCCAGGGGCGTTGCTAGGGGGGGGGGCTATAGCCCCTGATCTTTTGGTTGTAGCCCCGGATAGAATCTCAGGAGGTACAGCCAAAAGACTAGCTAGCCCCCAGTCCCAACAGTTCTGACATCAGCATAGCCCCTGGTCTTTTCCAGACCTAGCAACTCCCCTGACGGGACCCGCAGGGAACGGCTGGTCAGACCAGCCGTTCCTGCTTGGACCCACTAACGGACCTCGGAATAGGGCGGTAAGGGTTTACCGGCACCGGTCTCCTTACCAGTGCCCGTTAACCCTTACCGCCCACCTCGTAATGAGGCCCATAGTATTTTTATTTCTTCTTTCTGCCTCCCAGTACGGCAGATTGCGATTGTGTATTTTCGTACACAGACACAGACTGGTACAGACATAAAGGAGAGGCACAGAAGTATTAGTAAGGGTGTAATCGAGGAAATGTAATTAGCCTGAAAGTAGGAAACCTTGATCAGCGTCTCTATACCTGATGGAGGAATGTAGAAGGAAAGCCTGGAAGGATTGAATACTGAAAGCAGGACGCTTTTGCACAATCGCAATCTGCCGTACTGGGAGGTAGAAAGAAGAAATAGAAATACTATGAGTCCGAACAAATAACTTTAAGATCTGTCTCTATTAGAAACCCGTAAAACGATAAGGATATTCTTACCCGATGTATCTCTAATAACAGGGCTGCAAAGAAATCGGGCTTGAAGTACAAAGTGTGCGAGTCATACCCTTCAGAGCCGTCGAAGGACTGACAGGCAGATCGGGAAGCAAAGATACCATTGATCTAAATGCTGGAAAAAGACACAAAAAGAAAGTGAGTAATCAAAGGAAGGTAGATAGAAAAATGTGCAGAAATGCTAAACAAAGCTGGGAAAAAAGTACAAACTTACAGAGCGTTGAGTAGCAACGCACTGGAGTGTTATTCCTGCTGCCTGAAAAGCTTCTTCTGGCAACAGGGGCGGGGCTCCCAGGAACCCTAAACAGTCTGCTGCTAGACCTGACCCACTGGCTTCAACCGCCATCTTGGTCGTAAAAATGGCGGCACAACGTGAGTGAATCATGACACCTACAAAGAGAAAAGGTAAGTAAAGTCAATTTCACTTTACTATTCTTGGGAACAGTAATTCACACAAGAAAAGGAGCTTCAACCTTATGAGAAATCTAAAGGATTTCTCTGTGAAACTGTACTGAAGGTGCTGTCATACTTTAATGACGTACACCGAGAAAAGGAAAACCGAGCAAAAGGAAGTTGATGGTGCAGCAAACTCAGAGAAGCGGTCCCGAGGCTCCTGAGGATATTCCCCTTCACATACAAAGGTAACGGGGGAAACGGGAAGGAAGTGAGGCTTCAAGGGAATCATCATTTAGTGCAAGCTATCGGTCTCCTTGGAAATAATGAGACATACTTAAATCAGAAGTTGATGAACTTATAAGATACGAGAGAAGGGAACACTCAGGAGTTGATGAACTGAAAGTATTATTATACAAGAGAAGAGCAAGACTATTATGAGATAAACTTCAAAGCATGTAGTCAAGTAAATCAAACGCAGAATCAAGAAACCAGAACAAGAGGAACAAAATATTCCCAAAAGGGAAAAGGCAAGAGGCCATTTGAAGAGTCACAAGAAATGATTTGAGGAATCACAAGACTATTTAAGGATTTTGTATTGATCAATAACCAGATGACTGGTACTACAAGTATCCTCCTGCAGGAAAAGGCAGTCATTCTCCTGTCTTATGTTATAGTGGTGGGGTCAGTGAGTTTAGCAGTGGACTCATTCCTTTGGACATTCTCACACGCCTGACAAGCACCGTAGTAAGTAATATAGGCAGTGATCACCCATAGTGATATGAAAGCTAGGCCCTATAAGTTAATTTGAATAAAAATATCTTGCAAAATGCCCTCTGAGCGTCTTCATCCTTCTTCTGACTCGCTGCAAGACAAAGGGGGTCATTACGGTTTTGCCAGTCCTGAATAAATGCCGGAAAGAATGCTGGTAATTCTGGCATCGGCATCTATTCCGGACCGCAAAACACATGTTTGCCGGTGGGGGCTCTGATCTACTGGCAGGCCTAACCTGCAGTAGATTTGGCCCCTAATGGCAAATAAATACCAGAATCACCAGCAATGGTACCAGTGATTCCAGCCATCCCATCCCATGTAGTCCCCCAGGACTCCATGGGCATGGGTACTTACCGTCACTCCGTCACCCGTAATATCCCGGTAACACCAGGATATCCAGTAGCAGCGATGGTAATGCAGCTTCCAGATATCCCGCATAATGATCAGCGGGATACCGGGAAAGCAGTAATGTTCCCCCCAGTCAGTAAGAGTGCAAGACAGAATAACACAGCAACAGAAAGAGGGGGAGTGGTGCGTGCATTTTCTGGTGCTTGACACAGACTGTGAATAAAGGTTTGTTCCACCATCTTTCAGGCACTCCAGAGTGAACATATAGTTATGCCCTATACCTAAAAAGCTTTGCTGTGTGCAGTTTTTTTTATCTTCAGATACAGATGTTTTAACTCATTCATTACACGTGCACTATCCTCAGACGAGTTTATGACACTTTAACAACTCCTGGGTCAGGTGAATAACTCCTGCTCAGAGGAGAATCCTCGGCACCCAGGTGCTACTTTCAGCTCCTGCTTCTGAATCTGAATTTCGCCCCCTGTTGGTTGATGGTAGGGTTGAAATTGTTCAGCAGTAAGGTGGGTTCAATTTAGGGTTGGCTGGTGGAATGAGGGGAGGCAGAGCTGCATTTGAATTGCCTGGTTGATGGGTGGAGGTTTGCATTGCAGGATGTGGGGGGGGGCATGGCGTGTGTGAGATTGAGCATAATTGGGATGGCAAAGTGGTCTGAACAGGATACCCTGATTCGATTCTGCATTGAACTGATGATCTGCAGGAAATGTCGAGGTTGGGAATGTTGCCACCTATGCTGGTGGTGCAGCTAATGTAGTGGGAGAGTGGAGTGAGGATGCAGTTCAGTATGGGGTTGTTCGGATCTATTTGGGTTGAAATCGCCAAGGTAGATGTTGGTGCAAGGAGAGCTGTGGTTGTTTCTAGTGATGTCACACCACTCACAGTGGAGGTTTATGTGATGGATGAGGTAGTGTGGGTGGAGCATATTGGGGGTGACCCGTGTGTGGCCTGGCTATCAGCCATGTCTGTGAGAAAGAGCATGTCACGGTTCTGTGCAGTGTTGAGGTTGCAGATATCGTGGTGCAGATTGGCAGTTGAGGAGAATGCATGTGAACGTAATGAGTTGTTTCAGTGGAGTTGTGAGCTGGAGTGTGATCTATGTGGTTGTGGCATCAGTGGCAAATGGGCTAACTGGGAGAACAGAAGATCAGTAAGATTCCTACCTGCACAGATCTCCCTGTTTTTAGCTTTCAGAGTGGCCAGCCTGTGCACAGATCTCTGTTCTGTTATCTCTAAGTGGGACCAGCACAGATCTAGCTGATGCCAGCTCTTAGTGGGTGCTACCTGGACAGATGTGACTGATCTTTGCTCTCAGTGGGTCTTTCCTGCAAATATTGGCCAGATTTTAGCACTCAGTGGGTCCTGCACATATCTCCCTTATTTTAGTTCTCAGTGTGTTTGCACAGTTCTACCTGCTGTTAGCTCATGGTGGGTCCCACCTGCACAAATCTTGCTGCTTTTACTTTCCAGTGGGTCCTACCTGCACAGATCTCACTGCTTTTATTTTCCAGTGGGTCCTTCCTGCACAGATCTCCCTGCTTTTACTTTCCAGTGGGTCCCAACTGCACAGATCTCCTTGCACAGATCTCCCTGCTTTAACTTCCCAGTGGGTCCCACCTGCACAGATCTCCCTGCTTTTACTTCTCAGTGGGACCCACCTACACAGCTCTCCCTGCTTTTACTTCCCTGTGGGTCCCACCTGCACCAATCTGCCTGCTTTTACTTCCCTGTGGGTCCCACATGCACACATCTCCCTACTTTTACTTCTCAGTGGGTCCCACTGCACAGATCTCCCTGCACAGATCTCCCTGCTTTTACTTCCCTGTGGGTCCCACATGCACACATCTCCCTACTTTTACTTCTCAGTGGGTCCCACTGCACAGATCTCCCTGCACAGATCTCCCTGCTTTTACTTCCCTGTGGGTCCCACATGCACACATCTCCCTGCTTTTACTTCTCAGTGGGTCCCACCTGCACAACTCTCCCTGCTTTTACCTCCCTGTGGGTCCCACCTGCACAGATCACCCAGATTTGCGCCGTGGGTCACTTAATGAGTCCTACCTGAGGCTGAGCAGGGTCCTGGTTTTCCCGGGCTCTTGCAAGCAGGATTTGGAGGGACCGGAAATGGGGCACCAGCTGAAACAGCTCATGAAAGAGGATGATCGGAATGGGGAGTAACTGAAAAGACGCTCAGCCTCAGTCTCCAAGGTGTGGAAGTTGGAAGGTGTGGCACCGGAAATGGAGCACCACCCGGAAACAGCACTGAAAGAGAATTCAATAATTGGAATGGGGAATAACGCGGAGAACGCACTGCTCCTTTCTCCAGACTCTGTTGAGGCGCCGCCATGAGTGGAGAAGATGGAACCCAACACTGAGATCCCCTCTCCTGGTTCCAGAGACTTAAAAGCAGGGTCCTGGGAGACCCTGAGGCATCCCAGCAGTGAGGGGAGTGCAGAACACTCTCTAGTGTCTCCTGACTGGGGGCAGCACCTCCAGCCGGACCCAGCTGGAGCATCACTGGGGGCATCCCCACCAGCTGGTTCATCACTGGGGGCAGCTCCTCCAGCTGGTGCATCACTGGGGGCAGCTCCTAAGGTTGGTGCATCACTAAGGGCAGCTCCGCCAGCTGGTGCATCACTGGGGGCAGCTCCTCCAGCTGGTGAATCACTGGGGGCAGCTCCTCCAGCTGGCGCATCACTGGGGGCAGCTCCTCCCCCAGCTGGTGCATCACTGGGGGCAGCGCCTCCAGCTGGAGCATTGCTGGGGGCAGGTTCCTCCAGCTGGTGCATCACTGGGGGCAGGATCCTCCAGCTGGTGCATCACTGGGGGCAGCTCTTCCAGCTGGAGCATCACTGGGGGCAGCTCCTCCAGCTGGTGCATCACTGGGGGCAGTTTCTCCAGCTGACACATCACTGGGGGCAGCTCCTCCAGCTGGTGCATCACTGGGAGCAGCTGCTCTAGCTGGGGCATCCCTGGGGGCAGCTCCTCCAGCTGGTGCATCACTGGGGGCAGCTTCTCCAGCTGACACATCACTGGGGGCAGCTCCTCCAGCTGGTGCATCACTGGGGGGCAGCTGCTCTAGCTGGTGCATCACTGCGGGCAGCTCCTCTAGCTGGGGCATCCCTGGGGGCAGCTCCTCCAGCTGGTGCATCACTAGGGGCAGCTCCTCCAGCTGATGCATCACTAGGGGCAGGGTCCTCAGGCTGGTGCATCACTGGTGGCAGGGTCCTACAGCTGGTGCATCACTGGGGGCAGCTCCTCCAGCTGGTGCATCACTGGGTGTAGAGCATCCCACTGGTGCCTCACTGGGGCAGCTCCTCCAGTTGGTGCATTACTGGTGGCAGCTCCTCCAGCTGGTGCATCACTGGGGGTAGCTCCTCCAGCTGGTGCATCACTGGGTGTAGCTCCTCCAGCTGCTGCATCACTGGGGGCAGCTCCCCCAGCTGGTGCATCACTGGGGCTAGCTCCTCCAGCTGGTGCATCACTGGGGGTAGCTCCTCCAGTTGGTGCATCACTGGGGATGGCTCCTCTAGCTGGTGCATCACTGGGTGCAGCTCCTCCAGCTGGTGCATCACTGCGGGCAGCTCCTCCAGCTGGTGCATCACTGGGGGCAGCTCTTCTAGCTGGTGCATTTATACGGAGCAGCTCCTCCAGCTGGTGCATCACTGGGTGTAGCGCGTCCCACTGGTGCATCACTGGGAGCAGCTCCTCCAGCTGGTGCATCACTGGGGGCAGGATCCTCCAGCTGGTGCATCACTGGGGGCAGCTCTTCCAGTTGGTGCATCACTGGGGGTGGCTCCTCTAGCTGGTGCATCACTGGGTGCAGCTCCTCCAGCTGGTGCATCACTGCGGGCAGCTCCTCCAGCTGGTGCATCACTGGGGGCAGCTCTTCTAGCTGGTGCATTTATACGGAGCAGCTCCTCCAGCTGGTGCATCACTGGGTGTAGCGCGTCCCACTGGTGCATCACTGGGAGCAGCTCCTCCAGCTGGTGCATCACTGGGGGAAGGATCCTCCAGCTGGTGCATCACTGGGGGCAGCTCTTCCAGCTGGAGCATCACTGGGGACAGCTCCTTCAGCTAGTGCATCACTGCGGGCAGCTCCTCCAGCTGGGGCATCCCTGGGGGCATCCCAACCAGCTGGTGCATCCCTGGGGGCATCCCCACCAGCTGGTGCATCACTGGGGGCAGCTCCTCCAGCTGGTGCATCAGTGGGAGAAGCTCCTCAGGTTGGTGCATCACTGGGGGCAGCTCCTCCAGCTGGCGCATCACTGAGGGCAGCTCCTCCAGCTGGTGCATCACTGGGGGCATCCCCTCCAGCTGGTGCATTGCTGGGGGCAGGTTCCTCCAGCTGGTGCATCACTGGGGGCAGGTTCCTCCAGCTGGTGCATCACTGGGGGCAGGATCCTCCAGCTGGTGCATCACTGGGGGCAGCTCTTCCAGCTGGAGCATCACTGGGGGCAGCTCCTCCAGCTGGTGCATCACTGGGGGAAGCTCCTCCAGCTGGTGCATCACTGGGGGCAGCTTCTCCAGCTGACGCATCACTGGGGACAGGATCCTCCAGCTGATGCATCGCTGGGGGCAGGATCCTCCAGCTGGTGCATCACTGGGGGCAGTTCCTCCAGCTGGTGCATCACTGGGGGCAGCTGCTCTAGCTGGTGCATCACTGCGGGCAGCTCCTCCAGCTGGGGCATCCCTGGGGGCAGCTCCTCCAGCTGGGGCATCGCTCGGGGCAGCTCCTCCAGCTGGTGCATCACTGGGGGCAGCTTCGCCAGCTGGCGCATCACTGGGGGCAGCTCCTCCAGCTGGTGCATCACTGGGGACAGCTCCTCCAGCTGGGGCATCACTGGGGGCATCCCCTCTAGCTGGTGCATTGCTGGGGGCAGGTTCCTCCAGCTGGTGCATCACTGGGGGCAGGATCCTCCAGCTGGTGCATCACTCGGGGCAGCTCTTCCAGCTGGTGCATCACTGGGGGAAGCTCCTCCAGCTGGTGCATCACTGGGGGCAGCTTCTCCAGCTGACGCATCACTGGGGCAGGATCCTCCAGCTAGTGCATCACTGGGGGCAGGATCCTCCAGCTGGTGCATCACTGGGGGCAGCTGCTCTAGCTGGTGCATCACTGCGGGCAGCTCCTCCAGCTGGGGCATCCCTGGGGGCAGCTCCTCCAGCTGGGGAATCACTGGGGGCAGCTCCTCCAGCTGGTGCATCTCTGGGGGCAGTTCCTCCAGCTGGTGCATCACTAGGGGCAGCTCCTCCCCCTGGTGCATCACTAGGGGCATCCCCTCCAGCTGGTGCATCGCTGGAAGCAGCTCCTTGAGCTATTGCATCACTAGGGGCAGGGTCCTACAGTGGGTGCATCACTTGGTGCAGCTCCTCCAGTTGGTGCATCACTGGGGGCAGCTCCTCCAGTTGGTGCATCACTTTGTGCAGCTCCTCCAGTTGGTGCATCACTGGGGGTGTCTCCTCTAGCTGGTGCATCACTGGGTGCAGCTCCTCCAGCTGGTGCATCACTGGGGGTGTCTCCTCTAGCTGGTGCATCACTGGGTGCAGCTCCTCTAGCTGGTGCATTTATAGGGAGCAGCTCCTCCAGCTGGTGCATTACCGGGGCAGGCTCTTCAAGCTGGTGCACCACTGAAGGCAGCTCCTCCAGCTGGTGCATCACTGGGTGTAGCGCGTCCCACTGGTGCATCACTGGGGCAGCTCCTCCAGTTGGTGCATCACTGGGGGCAGCTCCTCCAGCTGGAGCATCACTGAGGCTAGCTCCTCCAGCTGGTGCATCACTGGGTGTAGCTCCTCCAGCTGGTGCATCACCAGGGCAGGCTCCTCCAGCTGGTGCATTACCGGGGCAGGCTCTTCAAGCTGGTGCATCACTTGGGGCAGCTCCTCCAGGTGGTGCATCACTGGGTGTAGCGCGTCCCACTGGTGCATCACTGGCGCAGCTCCTCCAGTTGGTGCATCACTGGGGGTAGCTTTTCCAGCTGGTGCATCACTGGGTGTAGCTCCTCCAGCTGCTGCATCACTGGGGGCAGCTCCTCCAGCTGGTGCATCACTGGGGCTAGCTCCTCCAGCTGGTGCATCACTGGGGTAGCTCCTCCAGTTGGTGCATCACTGGGGGTGGCTCCTCTAGCTGGTGCATCACTGAGTGCAGCTCCTCCAGCTGGTGCATCACTGCGGGCAGCTCCTCCAGCTGGTGCATCACTGGGGGCTGCTCCTCTAGCTGGTGCATTCATAGGGAGCAGCTCCTCCAGCTGGTGCATCACCGGGCAGGCTCCTCCACCTGGTGCATCCCTGGAGGCAGCTCCTCCAGCTGGTGCATCACTGGGTGTAGTGTGTCCCGCTGGTGCATCACTGGGGGCAGCTCCTCCAGCTGGTGCATCACTGGGGGCAGGATCCTCCAGCTGGTGCATTACTGGGGGCAGCTATTTCAGCTGGAGCATCACTGGGGGCAGCTCCTCCAGCTGGTGCATCACTGGGGTCAGCTCCTCCAGCTGGGGCATCCCTGGGGGCAGCTCCTGCAGCTGGTGCATCACTGGGGGTAGCTCCTCCAGCTGGTGCATCACTGGGTATAGCTCCTCCAGTGGGTGCATCACTTGGTGCAGCTCCTCTAGCTGGTGCATTTATAGGGAGCAGCTCCTCCAGCTGGTGTATCACTGGGGCAGCTCCTCCAGCTAGTGCATCACTGGGTGTAGCTCCTCCAGTGGGTGCATCACTTGGTGCAGCTCCTCTAGCTGGTGCATTTATAGGGAGCAGCTCCTCCAGCTGGTGCATCACCGGGGCAGGCTCCTCCAGCTGGTGCATCACTGGGGGCAGCTCCTACAGCTGGTGCATCACTGGGTGTAGCACGTCCCACTGGTGTATCACTGTGGCAGCTCCTCCAGCTGGTGCATAACTGGGGGCAGCTCCTCCAGCTGGTGCATCACTGGGGGTAGCTCCTCCAGCTGGTGCATCACTGGGTGTAGCTCCTCCAGCTGCAGCATCACTGGGGGCAGCTGTTCCAGCTGGTGCATCACTGGGTGTAGCTCCTCCAGCTGGTGCATCAATGGGGGCTGCTCCTCCAGCTGGTGCATCACTGGGGGAAGCTCCTCCAGCTGGTGCATCACTTGGGGTAGCTCCTCCAGTTGGTGCATCACTGGGGGTGGCTCCTCTAGCTGGTGCATCCCTGGGTGCAGCTCCTCCAGCTGGTGCATCACTGGGGGCAGCTCCACCAGCTGCTGCATCACTGGGGGCAGCTCCTCCAGCTGGTGCATCACTGGGGGCAGCTCCTCCAGCTGCTGCATCACTGGGGGCAGCTCCTCCAGCTGGTGCATCAATGGAGGCAGCTCCTTCAGCTGCTGCATCACTGAGGCTAGCTCCATCAGCTGGTGCATCACTGGGTGTAGCTCCTCCAGCGGGTGCATCACTTGGTGCAGCTCCTCTAGCTGGTGCATTTATAGGGATCAGCTCCTCCAGCTGGTGCATCACCGGGGCAGGCTCCTCCAGCTGGTGCATCACTGGGTGTAGTGCGTCCCACTGGTGCATCACTGGGTGTAGCTCCTCCAGCTGGTGCATCACTGGGTATAGCTCCTCCAGCTGGTGCATTACTGGGGGCGGCTCCTCCAGCTGGTGCTTCACTGGGTGTAGCGCATCCCACTGGTGCATCACTGGGTGTAGCTCCTCCAGCTGGTGCAACACTGGGTATAGCTCCTCCAGCTGGTGCATCACTGGGGGCGGCTCCTCCAGCGGGAGCATCACTTGGTGCAGCTCCTCTAGCTGGTGCATTTATAGTGAGCAGCCTTCTCCAGCTGGTGCATCACTGGGGGCGGCTCCTCCAGCTGGTGCATCACTGGGTGTAGCTCCTCCAGCAGGTGCATCACTGGGGGCGGCTCCTCCAGCTGGTGCATCACTTGGTGCAGCTCCTCTAGCTGGTGTATTTATAGGGAGCAGCTCATCCAGCTGTTGAATCACTGGGGCAGGCCCCTCCAGCTGGTGCATCACTGGGGGCAGCTCCTCCAGCTGGTGCATCACTGGGTGTACCGTGTCCAGCTGGTGCATCACTGGGGGTAGCTCCTCCAGCTAGTGCATCACTGGGGGCAGCTCCTGCAGCTGGTGCATCACTGGGGCTAGCTCTTCCAGCTGGTGCATCACTGGGGGTAACTCCTCCAGCTGGTGCATCACTGGGGGGGGCTCCTCCAGCTGGTGCATCACTAGGGGTAACTCCTCCAGCTGGTGCATCACTGGGGGCAGCTCCTCCAGTTGGTGCATCACTGGGGTGGCTCCTCTAGTTGGTGCATCACTGGGTGCAGTTCCTCCAGCTGGTGCATCACTGCGGACAACTCCTCCAGCTGGTGCATCACTGGGGGCAGCTCCTCTAACTTGTGCATCACTGGGGCAGCTCCTCCAGCTGGTGCATCACTGGGGGCAGCTCCACCAGCTGCTGCATCACTGGGGGTAGCTCCTCCAGCTGGGGCATCACTGGGGGCAGCTCCTCCAGTTGGCGCATCACTGGGTGTAGCTCCTCCAGCAGGTGCATCACTGGGGGCGGCTCCTCCAGCTGGTGCATCACTGGGTGTAGCTCCTCCAGCGGGTGCATCACTTGGTGCAGCTCCTCCAGCTGGTGGATTTATAGGGAGCAGCACCTCCAGCTGTTGCATCACTGGGGCAGGCTCCTCCAGCTGGTGCATCACTGGGGGCAGCTCCTCCAGCTGGTGCATCACTGGGTGTACCGTGTCCCACTGGTGCATCACCGGGGCAGCTCCTCCAGCAGGTGCATCACTGGGGGCAGCTCCTCTAGCTGGTGCATCACTGGGGCAGCTCCTCCAGCTGGTGCATCACTGGGGGCAGCTCCTCTAGCTGGTGCATCACTGGGGCAGCTCCTCCACCTGGTGCATCACGGGGGGCAGCTCCACCAGCTGCTGCATCACTGGGGGCAGCTCCTCCAGCTGCTGCATCACTGGGTGCAACTCCTCCAGCTGTTGCATCACTGGGTGCAGCTCCTCCAGCTGCTGCATCACTGGGGGCAGCTCCTCCAGCTGCTGCATCACTGAGTGCAGCTCCTCCAGCTGCTACATCACTGGGGGTAGCTCCTTCAGCTGGTGCATCACTGGGGGTAGCTACTCCAGCTGGTGCATCACTGTGGGCAGCTCCTCCAGCTGGTGCATCACTGGGGGCATCTCCTCCAGCTGGTGCATCACTGGGGGTAGCTACTCCAGCTGGTGCATCACTGTGGGCAGCTCCTCCAGCTGGTGCATCACTGGGGGCATCTCCTCCAGCTGGTGCATCACTGGGAGAAGCTCCTCCAGTTGGTGCATCACTGGGGGCAGCTCCTCCAGCTGGTGCATCACTGGGGCAGGATCCTCCAGCTGGTGCATCACTGGTAGCAGCTCCTCCAGCTGGTACATCACTGGGGGCAGCTCTTCCAGCTGGTACATCACTGGGGGCAGCTCCTCCAGCTGGTGCATCAGTGGGGGCAGCTCCTCTAGCTGGTGCATTTACAGGGAGCAGCTCATCCAGCTGTTGAATCACTGGGGCAGGCGCCTCCAGCTGGTGCATCACTGGGGGCAGCTCCTCCAGCTGGTGCATCACTGGGGGTAGCTCCTCCAGCTGGTGCATCACTGGGGGCAGCTCCTGCAGCTGGTGCATCACTGGGGGTAACTCCTCCAGCTGGTGCATCACTGGGGGGCTCCTCCAGCTGGTGCATCACTGGGGGTAACTCCTTCAGCTGGTGCATCACTGGGGGCAGCTCCTCCAGTTGGTGCATCACTGGGGGTGGCTCCTCTAGTTGGTGCATCACTGGGTGCAGTTCCTCCAGCTGGTGCATCACTGCGGGCAACTCCTCCAGCTGGTGCATCACTGGGGGCAGCTCCTCTAACTGGTGCATCACTGGGGCAGCTCCTGCAGCTGGTGCATCACTGGGGGCAGCTCCACCAGCTGCTGAATCACTGGGGGTAGCTCCTCCAGCTGGGGCATCACTGGCGGCAGCTCCTCCAGTTGGCGCATCACTGGGTGTAGCTCCTCCAGCGGGTGCATCACTGGGGGCGGCTCCTCCAGCTGGTGCACCACTGGGTGTAGCTCCTCCAGCGGGTGCATCACTTGGTGCAGCTCCTCTAGCTGGTGCATCACTGGGGCAGCTCCTCCAGCTGGTGCATCACGGGGGGCAGCTCCACCAGCTGCTGCATCACTGGGGGCAGCTCCTCCAGCTGCTGCATCACTGGGTGCAGCTCCTCCAGCTGTTGCATCACTGGGGGCAGCTCCTCCAGCTGCTGCATCACTGAGTGCAGCTCCTCCAGCTGCTACATCACTGGGGGTAGCTCCTCCAGCTGGTGCATCACTGAAGGTAGCTACTCCAGCTCGTGCATCACTGGGGGCAGCTCCTCCAGCTGGTGCATCACTGGGGGCATCTCCTCCAGCTGGTGCATCACTGGGAGCAGCTCCTCCAGTTGGTGCATCACTGGGGGCAGCTCCTCCAGCTGGTGCATCACTGGGGCAGGCTCCTCCAGCTGGTGCATCACTGGGAGCAGCTCCTCCAGCTGGTACATCACTGGAGGCAGCTCTTCCAGCTGGTGCATCACTGGGGGCAGCTCCTCCAGCTGGTGCATCACTGGGGGCAGCTCCTCCAGCTGGTGCATCACTGGGGGTAGCTCCTCCAGATGGTGCATCACTGGGGGAAGCTCCTCCAGATGGTGCTTCACTGGGGGCAGCTCCTCCAGCTGGTGCATCACTATAGGCAGCTCCTCCAGCTGATGCATCACTGGGGGCAGCTCCTCCAGCTGCTGCACCACTGGGGGCAGCTCCTCCAGCTGCTGCATCACTGAGTGCAGCTCCTACAGCTGCTACATCACTGGGGGTAGCTCCTCCAGCTGGTGCATCACTGGGGGTAGCTACTCCAGGTGGTGCATCACTTGGGGCAGCTCCTCCAGCTGGTGCATCACTGGGGGCATCTCCTCCAGCTGGTGCATCACTGGGAGCAGCTCCTCCAGCTGGTGCATCATGGGGGGCAGCTCATCCAGCTGGTGCATCACTGGGGCAAGCTCCTCCAGCTGGTGCATCACTGGGAGCAGCTCCACCAGCTGGTACATCACTGGGGGCAGCTCTGCCAGCTGGTGCATCACTGGGGGCAGCTCCTCCAGCTGGTGCATCACTGGGGGCAGCTCCTCCAGCTAGTGCATCACTGGGGGCAGCTCTTCCAGCTGATGCATCACTGGGGGCAGCTCCTCCCGCTGGTGCATCACTGGGGGCAGCTCCTCCAGCTGGTGCATCACTGGGAGCAACTCCTCCAGCTGGTGCATCACTGGGGGCAGCTCCTCCAGCTGGTGCATCACTGGGGCAGGCTCCTCCAGCTGGTGCATCACTGGGAGCAGCTCCTCCAGCTGGTACATCACTGGAGGCAGCTCTTCCAGCTGGTGCATCACTGGGGGCAGCTCCTCCAGCTGGTGCATCACTGGGGGCAGCTCCTCCAGCTGGTGCATCACTGGGGGTAGCTCCTCCAGATGGTGCATCACTGGGGGAAGCTCCTCCAGATGGTGCTTCACTGGGGGCAGCTCCTCTAGCTGGTGCATCACTGGGGGCAGCTCCTCCAGCTGGTGCATCACTGGGGGCATCTCCTCCAGCTGGTGCATCATGGGGGGCAGCTCATCCAGCTGGTGCATCACTGGGGGCAGATCCTCCAGCTGGTGCATCACTGGGGGTGGCTCCTCTAGTTGGTGCATCACTGGGTGCAGTTCCTCCAGCTGGTGCATCACTGCGGGCAACTCCTCCAGCTGGTGCATCACTGGGGGCAGCTCCTCTAACTGGTGCATCACTGGGGCAGCTCCTGCAGCTGGTGCATCACTGGGGGCAGCTCCACCAGCTGCTGAATCACTGGGGGTAGCTCCTCCAGCTGGGGCATCACTGGCGGCAGCTCCTCCAGTTGGCGCATCACTGGGTGTAGCTCCTCCAGCGGGTGCATCACTGGGGGCGGCTCCTCCAGCTGGTGCACCACTGGGTGTAGCTCCTCCAGCGGGTGCATCACTTGGTGCAGCTCCTCTAGCTGGTGCATCACTGGGGCAGCTCCTCCAGCTGGTGCATCACGGGGGGCAGCTCCACCAGCTGCTGCATCACTGGGGGCAGCTCCTCCAGCTGCTGCATCACTGGGTGCAGCTCCTCCAGCTGTTGCATCACTGGGGCAGCTCCTCCAGCTGCTGCATCACTGAGTGCAGCTCCTCCAGCTGCTACATCACTGGGGGTAGCTCCTCCAGCTGGTGCATCACTGAAGGTAGCTACTCCAGCTCGTGCATCACTGGGGGCAGCTCCTCCAGCTGGTGCATCACTGGGGGCATCTCCTCCAGCTGGTGCATCACTGGGAGCAGCTCCTCCAGTTGGTGCATCACTGGGGGCAGCTCCTCCAGCTGGTGCATCACTGGGGCAGGCTCCTCCAGCTGGTGCATCACTGGGAGCAGCTCCTCCAGCTGGTACATCACTGGAGGCAGCTCTTCCAGCTGGTGCATCACTGGGGCAGCTCCTCCAGCTGGTGCATCACTGGGGGCAGCTCCTCCAGCTGGTGCATCACTGGGGGTAGCTCCTCCAGATGGTGCATCACTGGGGGAAGCTCCTCCAGATGGTGCTTCACTGGGGGCAGCTCCTCCAGCTGGTGCATCACTATAGGCAGCTCCTCCAGCTGATGCATCACTGGGGGCAGCTCCTCCAGCTGCTGCACCACTGGGGGCAGCTCCTCCAGCTGCTGCATCACTGAGTGCAGCTCCTACAGCTGCTACATCACTGGGGGTAGCTCCTCCAGCTGGTGCATCACTGGGGGTAGCTACTCCAGCTGGTGCATCACTTGGGGCAGCTCCTCCAGCTGGTGCATCACTGGGGGCATCTCCTCCAGCTGGTGCATCACTGGGAGCAGCTCCTCCAGCTGGTGCATCATGGGGGGCAGCTCATCCAGCTGGTGCATCACTGGGGCAAGCTCCTCCAGCTGGTGCATCACTGGGAGCAGCTCCACCAGCTGGTACATCACTGGGGGCAGCTCTGCCAGCTGGTGCATCACTGGGGGCAGCTCCTCCAGCTGGTGCATCACTGGGGGCAGCTCCTCCAGCTAGTGCATCACTGGGGACAGCTCTTCCAGCTGATGCATCACTGGGGGCAGCTCCTCCAGCTGGTGCATCACTGGGGGCAGCTCCTCCAGCTGGTGCATCACTGGGAGCAACTCCTCCAGCTGGTGCATCACTGGGGGCAGCTCCTCCAGCTGGTGCATCACTGGGGCAGCTCCTCCAGCTGTTGCATCACGCAGGGCAGACTCCTCCAGCTGCTGCATCACTGGGGAAGCTCCTCCAGCTGCTACATCACTTGGGGTAGCTACTCCAGCTGGTGCATCACTGGGGGCAGCTCCTCCAGCTGGTGCATCACTGGGGCAGCTCCTCCAGCTGGTGCATCACTGGAGGCAGCTCCTCCAGCTGGTGCATCACTGGGGCAGGCTCCTCCAGCTGGTGCATCATTGGGAGCAGCTCCTCCAGCTAGTACATCACTGGGGGCAGCTCCTCCAGCTGGTGCATCACTGGCGGCAGCTCCTCCAGCTGGTGCATCACTGGGGGCAGCTCCGACAGCTGGTGCATCACTGGGAGCAGCTCATCCAGCTGGTGCATTACTGGGGGCAGCTCCTCCAGCTGGTGCATCACTGGGTGTAGCTCCTCCAGCTGGTGCATCACTGGAGCAGGCTCCTGCAGCTGGTGCATCACTGGGGGTAGCTACTCCAGCTGGTGCACCACTGGGGGCAGCTCCTCCAGCTGCTGCATCACTGAGTGCATCTCCTCCAGCTGCTACATCACTGGGGGTAGCTCCTCCAGCTGGTTCATCACTGGGGGTAGCTCCTCTAGCTGGTGCATCACTGGGGGCAGCTCCTCCAGCTGGTGCATCACTGGGGGCATCTCCTCCAGCTGGTGCATCATGGGGGGCAGCTCATCCAGCTGGTGCATCACTGGGGCAGGCTCCTCCAGCTGGTGCATCACTCGGAGCAGCTCCTCCAGCTGGTACATCACTGGGGGCAGCTCTGCCAGCTGGTGCATCACTGGGGGCAGCTCCTCCAGCTGGTGCATCACTGGGGGCAGCTCCTCCAGCTAGTGCATCACTGGGGGCAGCTCTTCCAGCTGATGCATCACTGGGGGCAGCTCCTCCAGCTGGTGCATCACTGGGGGCAGCTCCTCCAGCTGGTGCATCACTGGGGGCAGCTCCTCCAGCTGGTGCATCACTGGGGGCAGCTCCTCCAGCTGGTGCATCACTGGGGCAGCTCCTTCAGCTGTTGCATCACGCAGGAGGCAGACTCCTCCAGCTGCTACATCACTGGGGAAGCTCCTCCAGCTGCTACATCACTTGGGGTAGCTCCTCCAGCTGGTGCATCACTGGGGGCAGCTCCTCCAGCTGCTGCATCACTGGGGGTAGCTCCTCCAGCTGGTGCATCACTGGGGGTAGCTACTCCAGCTGGTGCATCACTGGGGGCAGCTCCTCCAGCTGGTGCATCACTGGGGGCAGCTCCTCCAGCTGGTGCATCACTGGGGCAGACTCCTCCAGCTGGTACATCACTGGGGGCAGCTCCTCCAGCTGGTGCATCACTGGGGGCAGCTCCTCCAGCTGGTGCATCACTGGGGCAGGCTCCTCCAGCTGGTGCATCATTGGGAGCCGCTCCTCCAGCTGGTACATCACTGGAGGCAGCTCCTCCAGCTGGTGCATCACTGGGGCAGGCTCCTCCAGCTGGTGCATCATTGGGAGCAGCTCCTCCAGCTGGTACATCACTGGGGGCAGCTCCTCCAGCTGGTGCATCACTGGCGGCAGCTCCTCCAGCTGGTGCATCACTGGGGGCAGCTCCTCCAGCTGGTGCATCACTGGGTGTAGCTCCTCCAGCTGGTGCATCACTGGGGCAGGCTCCTGCAGCTGGTGCATCACTGGGGGCAGCTCCTCCAGCTGGTGCATCACTGGGTGTAGCTCCTCCAGCTGGTGCATCACTGGGGCAGGCTCCTGCAGCTGGTGCATCACTGGGTGTAGCTCCTTCAGCTGGTGCATCACTGGGGCAGGCTCCTGCAGCTGGTGCATCACTGGGGGCAGCTCCTCCAGCTGGTGCATCACTGGGGCAGGCTCCTGCAGCTGGTGCATCACTGGGGGCAGCTCCTCCAGCTGGTGCATCACTGGGGCAGGCTCCTGCAGCTGGTGCATCACTGGGTGTAGCTCCTCCAGCTAGTGCATCACTGGGGGCAGCTCCACCAGCTGGTGCATCACTGGGTGTAGCTCCTCCAGCTGGTGCATCACTGGGGGCGGCTCCTCCAGCTGGTGCATCACTGGGTGTAGCTCCTCCAGCTGGTGCATCACTGGGGCAGGCTCCTGCAGCTGGTGCATCACTGGGGGCAGCTCCTCCAGCTGGTGCATCACTGGGGCAGGCTCCTGCAGCTGGTGCATCACTGGGGGCAGCTCCTCCAGCTGGTGCATCACTGGGTGTACCTCCTCCAGCTGGTGCATCACTGGGGGCGGCTCCTCCAGCTGGTGCATCACTGGGGCAGCTCCTCCAGCTGGTGCATCACTGGGTGTAGCTCCTCCAGCTGCTGCATCACTGGGGGCAGCTCCTCCAGCTGGTGCATCACTGGGGCAGGCTCCTGCAGCTGGTGCATCACTGGGGACAGCTCCTCCAGCTGGTGCATCACTGGGGCAGGCTCCTGCAGCTGGTGCATCACTGGGGGCAGCTCCTCCAGCTGGTGCATCACTGGGGCAGGCTCCTGCAGCTGGTGCATCACTGGGTGTAGCTCCTCCAGCTGGTGCATCACTGGGGTCAGCTCCTCCAGCTGGTGCATCACTGGGGCAGGCTCCTGCAGCTGGTGCATCACTGGGTGTAGCTTCTCCAGCTGGTGCATCACTGGCGGCAGCTCCTCCAGCTGGTGCATCACTGGGTGTAGCTCCTCCAGCTGGTGCATCACTGGGGGCAGCTCATCCAGTCTGTGCATCACTGGGTGCAGCCGTGGGCAGGGTCCTCCAGCTGGTACATCACTGGGGGCAGCTCCTCCAGCTGGTACAACACTGGGTGTAGCTCCTCCAGCTGGTGCATCACTGGGTGTAGCTCCTCCAGCTGGTGCATCACTGGGTGTAGCTCCTCCAGCTGGTGCATCACTGGGGGCAGCTCCTCCAGCTGGTGCATCACTGGGGCAGGCTCCTGCAGCTGGTGCATCACTGGGGGCAGCTCCTCCAGCTGGTGCATCACTGGGGGCAGCTCCTCCAGCGGGTGCATCACTGGGGCAGGCTCCTGCAGCTGGTGCATCACTGGGTGTAGCTCCTCCAGCTGGTGCATCACTGGGGGCAGCTCCTCCAGCTGGTGCATCACTGGGGCAGGCTCCTGCAGCTGGTGCATCACTGGGGGCAGCTCCTCCAGCTGGTGCATCACTGGGGGCATCTCCTCCAGCTGGTGCATCACTGGGTGTAGCTCCTCCAGCTGGTGCATCACTGGGGGCAGCCGTGGGCAGGGTCCTCCAGCTGGTCAACTCTATTAGTGCTCCTGAGAAGCAATTAATAATTATTGCAGGAGACTTGCATAAATTGGAATAAAGATAATATAGATGGGTGGACTGAGAACTCTGCTGGTTTGGGATATAACCTACATGTGTCCAAAAGAAGCAATGGACTCATTTGGTGTCCCTTTGTTTCTGCGAATTGAATACTCTGTTTTGTTCCAAATCGGCGCCCACTTGGTCTGCAATAGTTTGTATACACACGGCAGTTTATGAAGTCTCACACATAACTTTATTTGAAGTAAAAAAAAAGAACAGAAGCGATCATGTTATGCTGTTAGCATCAGTTCTAGTCACAGACTGTAAGGGAGTCACCTCTAAAACTCAGTGTGTAAACCCACTTATAAATGCAGCAGGGAATAGGGTTTCACAGTTTGGGAAAACCATGAAAATAGTGGCTTAGTGCAATTACATTGACACTAGGGAGAAAAATCTAATGTCCTCCCCTTCACAATACCTTCTTAATGATCAAACAAAATCTAAATTACCAGTGTGTTGGAAGAAACGCAACTTTGTAGAAAGAAAATATGAGGTGGTAGATCCAGATACAAGTGTTAGGAAACGCCTACTTGGAGGACTGGCAATTGAAGAAAATGGAGATTCGATCACTGAAGAAATAGTATAAGACCCGGCAGAGAAATCACAAGCTGTTGAGTTATATCAAGACTAACCAACAACTTTTCTTGGATCTACTGAAGTGTAATTACCGGTTATTATGGGGTGAATTAAATGAAACAATCAGATCTGTAAACAGTCCTCAACTATATTAGAGAATGGGCCTCATTACGACACCCGCGATTGGGCAATAACCGGCCTATTACGAGAAGAATGGGCCGGGAAATGCCCATTCGCGGGTGGCGATATTGCCGGGCTCCCGATCCCCGCTCTGCCCTATAGGGGGCTGTCGGGCTGTCAGGAACCCGCGAGCAGAACTCGTAATGCAGCGGGATGGTATGGGCGGTGCCTTACCGGCACCGTTCATACCGTTCCCGCCACTATTATAATGAGGCCCAATGACGGTGGAATTTTATAAGACCAAATTCTGGGACAATAGTATAAAAGTGATAAACCGCAGAATTAAAGACGTTAATGTGAAAGAAAGTAGTTGGAAGTTCAGTCTAGACACGGATCTAATTACATTGGTTATCAGCTGATTAAAAAACTCAAGGGCTTGCGGACCGGATGGGGTCAGAAACAATCTACTGAAACTAAACCCCTCAATATGGTCAGAAATCCTATTTCTACTCTTTTCCCATATAGTGAAGACAGGATTTATTCCAATATCCTTAACTGACCCATCTTCAAAGATTTTTTCTAATCTCCTCTTGAGGGAAATCACCAAATGGATATGATATGATAGGTTATTTATAACGTTCTTAATAGCCATAGGTTTCAAAGCGCGGACCGTGTTAGGCAGAATCCTGGGCAGTGCCCTTAGGGACCACTACACACAATTAAGACTACAAGTGGTAATACGGGTTTTACCTTTGGTACAAGCCTTTGGTACTCTGTTAAAGTGGTAGCAGTAGCGGAGCAGCCAGGCTTATCTCAAGAGTATATGAGCAGTAGCAGAGATTACACAAAGGGACCACAATTACTGTGACTCAAGCAAACACTGACTCAAGGTTTCAGGTAAAAAATATAAGTACATTTATTTTTAAACCATCTGTTATAAAACACTTCACTTCTATAGATTGGAAACTGCATGTAAAATACACCACACACAACCAATTCCACTTGTGCCAGTAAACTCAAGGTAAATACATTAGGATTTGACAGACCGGTGTTGCGATACTAACGCGTACCCGCAGATAGAAATGCTCACGAAGTTAAAACACACTGGGCCTCATTACGACCCTGGCGCTCCCGGCTTGAAGGGGGCCGGTACAGCACCGTCCCCCTTTATTCCGGGAGCGCCCATTACAAGCTTCCCATCGCGGGACCTGGATCGCACGCCTAGTAAAACCAGGCGTGCTTTCCGGGTCCCGCAAGGGGAAGAGGGAGGCAATAATGGGCCAGATGTAATCTGCCCGTTATTACCTCCTTCCACATTCCCATTGAGCCCTATGGGGGCTCAAATGGGAATGGGGAAGGGTTCCTGCATGGAGGACTTACCGGGTCCTCCTATCTCGGAGCAACCCGGTAAATCCCCATTGCAGGAACCCGGTAATGGAGCCCGGAACGGTGGCAGCCATGGAGCTATTAGCTCCATAACTACCGCCGTTCTCGTAATGAGGCCCAATTTGTACTTAAGAATTTAAAACAAGGGAAAAGTCAATAAAAATCATAGGTAATACTTTTTCAAGGCAAGGAGACTCGAGGACTTATTCAAAGATACAGATTAAAGTCAATAGGCCTGCACCAGTGTCAATGGAGTAGATGCTCAGTTGCCGAGGATCACACATTGAACAGTTCAAGATTTGAGATGCCAAGAGTTTGTAATGATTGTCAAATGGAAGGAAAAGTTATAAGAAGGAGGGAAGAAAGAACAAATCATTGTGGAGGAAAAGGGTTCACCCTAATTCCTGCTGGTCAGATGGAGAGAAAGACCAAGTGTGCACAGTACCTTATTCCGTTGGAGAAAAGCTGGTGCCACGGCAGTTGTTCCTGGTAGTTCCTGCAGACTCGCGGTTCCTGCGGCTTCAGTCGTGGGGACAAGAAGGAGGACGTCTGGAGCGATCTGCACTACCCAGTGTTGAGGCCAGCAGCAGCGAAAAGGACAACGATGAATAAAAGGTGCGCTCCTTTAAATCAGGAGAGATCTCTTCTGATGGCTATCCAGACCACTACTGCACAGCAGCGATTTCGACCCAGGAGAGGATTCTCTGACTGAAGAAAATACGAGCTGGTTGATCCCAACAGGCTCAAGGGAAGAAGACTCCGGACTCGATTTTCTCTTAGTCGTTGAAGGGGTAGATAGCTCAGGACTGCAGCTGGGCTTCACCTGGACTCGGGGTTGCAGCAGCCGTCTTCTTCTCCGCTTCTCTTTGGTTCCTTGTAGTTCCAGAGGAGACTCTGCCTTCTAGCTCAAGAGTCTTACCTTTTATGCCAAAATCCCCCATTCACACAGCCTGGCTGTCAATCACTCAGCAGAGGGGTTGTCCAGCCCGACAACCACCTCAGCCAATCAATACAAAGTGCGACTTGTGTCTTCAAGGAGACCCTGTGCAGGGGGTGACTACACCCCTCCCTCACATTCAGCCCACCTAGACATCCAGACGCCAAAGGAGGGCTTCTGGTCAGAAGCCCGCCAAAGGTCAGCAAATAAAGGAGGCAAACCTGGTTTGCCCCGCAAAGAAAGACACAAGAAGGATGTTTTAACAAAAAGAAATGGCGATTAAAACCAACCGGAGCCGAAATAAAAA
Organism: Ambystoma mexicanum; assembly: GCF_040938575.1. Taxonomy (NCBI): domain Eukaryota; kingdom Metazoa; phylum Chordata; class Amphibia; order Caudata; family Ambystomatidae; genus Ambystoma; species Ambystoma mexicanum. The sequence continues at coordinate 1,532,095,477 of NC_090922.1, forward strand.
GTATTTGGGCAAGCGGGTTTAAAGTTCGAGGCTACTAAAATAGCCTAAAACAATACCATGTTATAAATATAATCGCGGTAGGAAAATTAGGGTAGATACCACTGCCACCAGCCAAGTCTTAATGTTAAGGGAGCAAAACAATGCTCCAAGAGGTACAGATAAAAAGGGCTAAGAATTAACCCTTTCCAATACTCCATATAAAATGGGGTGTACTAGATCTGTGGTTAAATGACTATGTAAAGTTAATGGCAACTTTACCCTTTTCTGGGGGACAGTAGTCAGCCCCAGAAATGGAGTCGGTGGGAAGTCTAAAAGACAACCCTGTGTCACTGCACTGAAGGTGCTGTGTAACACACAAAAGAAGGGGGCTACTGAAGTGGTGTACTCCAGAGTCCACAATCACAAAAACAGATGAAATACACATGGCAAAACACAGGTAAGAGTGGGGGAAAAGCTCACACTCTTACGCAGTGGAAAAAATAAACTCCAGAAATCTAGCAAAGCTGCTGAGGGACTCACTAGGTAAGAGAAATTAGGCATGGAATGAGAATTCTCCCTAACAGACCTGGGGATCGAACCTGTGTTGCTCCATGCCGTCTTGCTTCCAAGGTGAGCACGTTGCCCCTGAGCTATCCTCCCGTGTCGAAAAGGATTGAAAAAGAGGACATTTTACGTCCCTTCCAGATGGGTTATAGAGAGTGACTCAGCACAGTTCTTAGTGGTTGCACTCTTTCATGATGTTTAGCTCAGGCAGGAGGGACGATGGGGAGGACTACATATGTTGCAGTTTTGGACCTGTCAGCTGCATTTGATAACGTAGATTGTGACAAACTATGGAGAAAACTGGAGAGGCAGGGAATGCAACACGATTTACTGAGTATTCTAAGGTTACTCCATAATGACAACAGCGTTAAAATAAGACTGAATGCTGAGGGAAATCTTTCTAGAGAAATCTTAATAAACAAAGGAGTACGACAAGGATGTGTGTTCACCAACACTGTTCAATTAATGTATGTCGGACCTACGGGAATGCAGCAAAGGGTGGACTCTGTTTCCTCCAAGATGTGGTGGGCTACGAGTGAGCTCTATCGCGTATGGGGATAATCTGCTCCTCCCCGACTTTACGCCCGCAGGTCTTCATTTCGCCTTGGATGGAGTTGCAAAGTACCTAGAGGAGAATACCTTAACACTGACTCTGCATAAATCTAAGATAAGGGTTGTTAGGGAGGATTCTCAAAATGTGCTAATTTCCCTTACCTTTTGAGACCCCCAGAAACTTTGCTGGATTTCTAGGATTTGATTTTTTACATGGGAAGAGTGTGAGACTTTTTTTCCCACTCTTCCATTTATGTTGATTTGTGTTTTACTTTTGTGTTCTTTGGATATGGAGTTTTAAACAACTCCAGAGGCATCATCTTTTTCTTGTGTGTCACAGCACCCTCAGTGCTGTGGCACAGGGATGTCTTTCAGACTCCCCAAGGTTTAAATACCTTCTCTGAGACTGACTACTGTAAAGTTAAATTGACTTTACTAGTCTTTTTAGATTTACAGACCCAGCACACACTATCTTCTCAGAGTGCTGGAGGAGTTTCCTAGCATCCCCTGAGTCTGAACACTCAAGTAACAGTCAGATGTTACACTTTCCTACTTGAAATGGCTGGTGTGAGTTGTTTTAAACAAACTACCATGATGTTTCCTGACCGCGAACACTGGTAGCTAAAAATTGGGTCAGCCATGTTTTCCAATATGGCGCCCAAGACCTATCTGTAAAAACAGACTCTGGTCAACTTTTTTCGCCATTTCTTTTAGGAAAGGTCCTTCTATTGTCCAACTCTGCGCGCCGAACCAGGTTTGGTCCCGTTTGTTTGTTGGCCTTTGGTGGGCCTCCGTGCTGAAGCCCTCCTCTGGCGCATTAGTGTCTGGGGTGGACAGGATGTGAGGGAGGTGCACGAAACTCCCTGTGCTTAGTCTCCTAGGAAACCTGAATGCAATCTGGCGTGATTGCCAGCTGGCTGTCCGGCAAGGACAGCCACGCCGCTGTGTGAGTGACAGCCAGGTTGGAATGAATGGGGGTAAACTGTTTAAATGCAGGCATCTGGGACTTGGAAAGCAGAGTTGACCACTGGAACAAATGAACCGAAGACGAGCTGAAGGAAGACGACTGCTGCAACTCCTGGTCCACCGGTGAACCCCTGCTGCAGGTCTGAATTACCTGAAACTCCATCGATAGAGAAGCCCTTCAAGGTTAACTGCTTCCCTTGAGTTTGGTGGGAACAACCAACTCGTAGGCCGCCTGGACACTGTCCCTATACTGGTTGAATTTTCTTCAGAGTGCTGTTGAAAACCGGATAGCCAGTGGGAAGGATACCAGTTTGTGGCTTTAAGGCACTCACACCTTAAACTGATGTTTTGCCAAGCTTGTGGCCTCTTCCCTGGGCAGTGCAGGAACCTCCTGATGTCCTCCTTCTTGTCCCCATGACTGAAGCTCAGGAACAGCGAGATCTGCAGGAACTGCCAAGAACAACTGCCCCAGCTACAGCTCTTCTTCACTTTAAAGGTACTGTGCAAATGCGGTCAGGAAATCTTTTCAGCCGCAGTGGAAGTTTGTGAAACTTTCCCGACTTTGAAGGCTTGTCCTTCCCTAAACCAACTAACTTTTCACCTGACCAAATTCTTCTAAGATCTGTGGAAAAGACATAACCGTTTACTACCAGAACTGTGCAATCCTATACAAGACTCTGAACCATTGACATTGGCCCGGGGCTATTTAATTCAATTGCTGGTTGTAGTGAACTGAAACCCTTTGCCCAGCCTATGAAAGTATTTGTGCCTTGATTTATTTTAACCTTGTCTTTTTACCCCTTTTAAAAGTAACTGAAGTGCCATTTTGCTCCCACTTCAGGGGAACTGAACTGGTTCAGTAACTTATTGGTTGTGTATTTGTAGTATATTGGTATATGATATTGAGCTGCTCTTGCTAGTGTAATGTTTTCCAAATGACTGTGTAAATACATGTATATCCGTTTACCAAGAATCCTTGAGTAAATGGTTATTTGAATCACTGTCCCTCATTATAACTATTGCGGAATGGGTTTAACGGCGCCGGTAATGGTGCTGGCGCCCTTAAAACCACTCCATAATATTACGAGGTTCCCTCGCGGGACCCGCTGTGGACGTCTGGTTTATCCAGACGTCCATAGCAGGATCCTCGAGGGAATCAGGGAGCTAACAACGGGCCCATTATGAGTGGGGGCTCAAATGGGAATGGGGAAGGACCGGGCACGGGTTCCCTGAAGGAGGAATTACCGGGCCCTCCAAACTAGGAATGGCCTGGTAATTCCCCATTCAGGGAACCCGGACACGGTTTTGGAGGCAGCCATGGCACCAATAGCGCCATGGCTACCTCCAAAGTCGTACTGAGACCCACTGTGATTGTTGGTCCTTTGTGTAACCCCTTGTACTGCTCACTTTACTCTTGAGATAAGTCTGGCTTCTCAGCCACTGCTACCACAATACTGTGTAGTACAGGCTTGCACCAAAGGTGAAATTGTACTGACACTTGTAGTCCTAATTGCATGTAGTGGTCACAAAGGGTACTGCTTGTGATTCTGCCTAACACTGGTGTACAGTGGTGAGGATAATGTATAGTTGTAAAAAGAGCATAACAGACTGACTACCCCTCTCTCTAAGGTCTATCGACGACACAGATTGAGGTGCTTAGAAACTATTGCATGAATTTGCAATAAGTACTTATTGAAGACGCTGATTATTAGACTCAGACCATGAAATTACAAAAGTATAAATCATTTAAATAATTTGTTAAAAAAACACATTTTTATAAAAAACTGCATTTATTGGCTTTTTCATACACCATTCATACCTTTCATACTAATTCATTCGTACTGTAACATAAGGGTTCGGCAATTTACATTTTCTTTGTGAATATTAGTTGTTAATAGTATGCATGACATCAGAAAAAAACAGTTGGTTTTTCACAAAAAGTCGACATATGTTTCGGCCCCTTATAATAGTACCATCGTTGTCTACGGTGGTCTAGAGAATTGTTATTGGGCCATCTTCAGGACAGTGATGATTTTTTTGGAAGCATAAAGTCTTCACCCTTTTCTTATATGAAAAGCCATCTAAAAACATAAATGATACATATATTTTGGAACGGTCTATACTTTTTCAGTTGTTTGCAAGGCGATGGCCAGATTACTATGCCACAAAAGAAGCACCCACCTGTGGTCGAAATGTATTATTTGGGACCACGGAGTTGAGGTTGAAGGGAATCTTCTATATTACCCTTTATCAGGAATCCTATTGAAAGGGAACACATATAGGGCAGGTTACTACCCTGCGTTTTTGTTTGAATCAACGCTAGGTTTGGAAAAAATAGTTTAAAAAGTGACTTACAATAAACTCCTCGGTGTAGGTTGATCTTCAGAATTCTGTGCTTCAGAGCCGCTTAAATTACTGTCACCTAGAGGGAGCTGTTTATGTCGGCAGCATTAAGAATAATGCCTACAAAAGAGATTCATTGTGTAAGTATCTGACTCAAGTCGTAGCTATTAATTATTTGAGGCACTTAATTTCAAAACATTAATACGCTATGATTTATGAACCAGCCGATCGTATGTAGTTTGAAACAGCTGGCCCTCAAGTATCAACTATCTTTAGGATGCTTGGCTTGTATTTCATGTTATAACAGTTAAAAGCAAAGTAAATGCCATATATGTTTGATTGTGTGAGACTGCACCTCTTACTCTTACTTCTTGATGCAACTAGCAAACTTGCCTGTGAACATACTAGCAAAAATGGATTCATACTATTTGTATTTGACCATTTTGTGATTGTCACCAAGGCTTTGGGGCAATTTATATTTAGTGTGTTACCATTGCTATTATGGGCTGTGCTATTCATTGTGATCTCGTGTTTACAAATTAGGGGGGCCATATTGCGCTCCAATGTTTAAAAAATATATATAGTATATATTTGTTTATATATCCGACCGCGGGATTCTCAGTTCGTTTGCCTTCCTGGTCATATTGTGCTTGTTGCTGTGTCTTAAGAGCCGATCTGACTCCATATATTATCGTAGATATACTGCTGTTTCTAACTATCTTCAGTGTGCTTTATGGGCGTGCCATGCCGCGCTGCACTCTATATACTGCTATCTGACCGCGGGATTCAAGATATTTCAAATTGTTGCTGCGTGATTAAAGAAACCCGCTCGGACTTACCTCGTATGTTTATTTAGGAGGAAACCAGCGTGTCGATGCTTGTGGCATCCTCTTGCCTGTAGCTGAATAGCTATCGGGAAGGGCAACAGAAAAGGGACTAAATCTTTACATTGGTGACGTGAGATAAAATGGGCGTGTTGCTCGCACTGGCTACTCCCGAAAAATTTGGCGGCCATTTGTGAACTGGTTGAGCCACTAGGCTCGTCCTTATTTTAACAAGGCGGACGAAATTTCAGGGATGCAAATGCACTCTTGAGCGAGAATAAAGCTATATTCTGAATAACATACATTGCTAATATGTGTTGTTTAGTCGTTCCTTCATTGATATATATATATGGAACAAGTGCAAAAACTTTTTTTCACGCATATGCCGGGCTAACAGACATTTAAACGTGATACTCATATGTTGGACAAGGATGAGCATCTGATCTGAAATTGATCAGTAGTTTATGGCGTGCACGCTTATATGCTTAGATGTTCTAAAAGTTAATTGTGAAGGACCTGATTACTAAGAGAGCACTTCTGGTGAATGAAGGTCCATAAATTGTAGCTATTCTCTTCCAAACGGGTTTTGTGGAGAGAGAAACCGCTTGATGAATAGCGGATGATTCAATAAAATAGATGCCTCACTGGTATTAGGGGAAATATAACTTCACAATGTATAAATATTTAGAGAAAGGCACTCCATTCGACGGCTATGTTTAGCCCATTTTGGACAGTTTTCAGGTTATAAATCCATTTTTGTTCTGCTTGGGTAAGTATTTTATCTTTATTCCCATTACGTGGTGAAATTTTGATAACCTGAATAATGCACCATATGAAATCTGTGCATTTGTGTTGTTCTTTCGCCCACTGAAATAAGTGTCCTATCGAAGGGATTGTCATTTGTTCCAACAGCGCCAGCCAAACCCTTTCTGTAGACCACCGTAGACAACGATGGTACTATTATAATGGGCCGAAACATATATCGACTTTTTAGAAAAACCAACTGTATGTCATGCATACAATTGCAGGAAGGTAAGTAAGTGGGCACCACTTGTTTAAATTCACTTTCAAACAGATCAAAACCTTTTTTTGATCTGTTTGAAAGTGAATTTAAACAAGTGGTGCCCACTTACTTACCTTCCTGCTCTTGTTCTTCCTTTTTTGAGACACACGTGAGTGGAGGCACACAGTGATAGAGATTGTAATTTATACTCATACGACAATTTTAAACAACATAATGTCCTTTGAAGACATCGAAGGTCTTTCATCCAAATGCGCAGAAACCCTAGGGTTTTCCACAGAGGAGGCGGCAGCCATTCTAGAACTGATTAGTGAAACAAGCATTGGCACACACTCCACCACAACTAAAGACCCGGCTAAACGCATTAAACAACTTGAATACTTGATACGGAAGGAGATAAACCGCAAACTACATGCGATCACTCTAGGCCGCTATTTCAAGAATCAACGTATACCAAGAGGGTTACGGATCCAACTTCGCCCAACACTTTGCAAGGAAAGCAAAGAATTTGTACGGAAATGGGAGGCTATTTTGAATAAGTGTTCCCTTGACCTGATTTTATTAACCATACAGGAATTATCAAAAAATTTGGTTACACTAAACACTGAAATTCAGGAAATTGAGAAAGAACTTGTAGGTTCACTAGGAAAAGAAGAATACGATATCATTCTAACTGACATCAATGCGAAACTGGAAGACTACAAGAACAAGTTGGAACAAAAGAAGGTGAAGAAGTTTAAAAGGGACACATATGATTATATCAATGAAGAGGTTTATACATGGATGGAGAAGTATGGCTCGATAGCACCAAAGAAACTCCACAGGTATCCATCAGATAACACTTCCAGCTCCGATTCAGACGCACAGAGGGAGACTGAGGTCCCGACAGAACAAGCATCGAGCGATCCCAACCAAACGGCCAGCCCGTCCACACGCACATCTACGACTGGACCTTTTTTAGGAGCTTGCCCAAAAGAACCCGCAGGGGGAGGAGGAAATCTAAAAAACAAACCACAAACAAGATTACAACTGAGGAAAACCTAGTCATAAATATATCTCATAAAACTCTGAATAAAACTGAAGAGGATACCCTACAAAAGGGGTTGAGTTTTGTACCCACTTACAGTACCACTCTATTTAATACCAAGATTGAGTTGTACAAATTCATAAGAAAACTTAAATTGAAAGTGTTCTTTGAGGAGTTACAACCATACGAGAACACCTCGGATGCCCCAGATTTTCAAGAATTCAGAACTAAGAGTGGCTTCATACCACCAATCTCAGTACCATCAATTGATATTTTTCAAAAACTTGTTACTCGAGACATTGAACGGATCAGTTATAAAACTCCACCGCATAGAAACATGAAACCTCATGAAATGAAAATCATCAGAGATTTATATTGTGATAAGGATATCACCATACGCTCAGCTGATAAGGGAGGCGCCCTAGTCATCATGAACACTACAGATTATAACATTGAATGCATCAGACAACTGCAAGATCGGACCATTTATGCACCTTTAGACCAAGACCCCACTCTTTCTATCAAATTGAACCTTGAGATGTTGTTGGATAAAGCCATGGAATTAGACTGGATAAATGAACACACCTATAAATTCCTCAACAACCCACACCCAAGGGTTCCCAATTTCTATACGTTGCCCAAAATTCATAAGGATCTTGTTAAACCACCGGGGAGACCTATTGTTGCTGGAATGAGTAGCATCAATCAACCATTGGGAGTGTATATTGACTTTTTTCTGCAACCTCTAATACAACAAACTTCCACATACGTTAGAGATACCACACACTTCTTACAGCAACTACACTCTGTTATTTTTGATTGTGATCACCTGATGTTTACCATTGATGTGAAGAGTCTATACACATCTATACCTCATGACCTTGGGATAGAATCAGTTGAATGGCTGCTGTTAAAAGCACCAGAAATTCGAGCACAGAAGGAATTTATACTATCTCTCCTTCACTTTATTTCAGAGAACTCATATTTTCAATTTCAAGACAAATTCTTCCTTCAAGTGTCTGGTACATCAATGGGGGCCACTATGGCACCATTCTATGCGAACTGTTTTATGCATAAGTATGAAATGGACCATATACTGAATAACCAGGAATGGAACAAAAATATACACCTCTGGTTGCGGTTCATCGATGATATTTTTGGAATATGGACAGGCACGGATGAGAGCTTCAGTGACTTTTTCACATATCTTAACAACATCGACCAGCGCATCCAGTTCACCAAAGAGACCTCCAGAGACAGAATCACATTCCTTGATGTTCAGATTGAGAAAAAAGATGCCAACTATTCTACTACATTATTTCGAAAAATCACAGATCGCAATAACTTACTTCACCGCCTGAGTTTCCATCAGTCCAGTTTACTCAAAAATCTTCCTTACAGTCAATTGTTGAGAGTTAAAAAGATTGTGAGCGATCCTGAAGACTACTTAGCACAGCAATTGAACATGAGAGAGAAATTTGAAGCACGTGGATACAGAAAGGATGAATTGGATTTGGCAGTCCAGAGGGTTAATTCCCTTGATCGTGACAGCCGATTGAAAAGTACTACTAAACCCAAGAAAGAACTCAAAACTCCAGTATATGTTTCTAAATTTTTCATTCAGAGTAACAAAATAAAGAATTCCATTAAGAAACATTGGAGCATTTTTAAGAATGATGTAAGGGTCCAGAATCTATTTGAACAACTTCCAGTCTTTGCTTATCAAAGGAGCAAAAACCTACGAGATGAACTGGTCCACACGAGGCCACCGATGAAAGAACCCATTACTTCGCGCACAGGAACATATCCGTGCTTACATTGCATCAATTGTTATTTGGTGATCAAGGGTGACACGATATACCATCCGAGAACAGGCAACAAGATTTTCCTGAAGACATTTGGTACATGTGATAGTGTGAACATTATATATGGTATAAAATGCCCCTGTGGTAAGTATTATGTAGGACAGTCCACGAGATCAGCAAAGGCACGTTGGAACGAGCACCGTTCGTGCATACGTACATGTAACACCAACTCGGCGGTGGCACGCCACTGGCGTGATGAGAGCCACAACCTGACTCAAATTAGATTTGTCATTCTTGAAGTGTTAAAGAAATCGAATCCCCATGAGGATTTGGGCCTGCGACTCAACCAAAGAGAAACCTTTTGGATAGACAAACTTGGGAGCCTCTACCCAAATGGCCTAAATGAAGAGATTAACTATCACTGTTACATTTGAATCATTGTTTTCCATGCTTGACTTAAGAGGATTATGTTGATACATGAGTGACTAGTACATGATTCCCTTCCTCTACCAATGTACATTTATACCGGGACACTTTGGATGACCTCTCTCTTTAAGGGGGTCATTCATGTCTTTTATTTTAGGATTCAATATGAATTGTTATCACATTAGGATCCAATCACCAACGTTTACACACCATTGTCGCCCTTCCCGAACTTAGGTTTGGGACCCAAGGTAGCGCCTTCCAGGGGCTACCGCATGCGACTGGTGTATTTATGATAAATGTACATGATATATCCACGATTACACCCATTAGTTGTTTATGTAATGGTTTAGATACACATGCTACCCTTGCATGATTTTTTCCATATATCGCAGTGTGTCTAATATGCTTATTATTATCATTATTATTATTATCACAATGTTTGTTTATTTTATCTATGACATTTTCACTCATTTATACACAATTGTCAGTATGTTTTCTATGTCTATTAGCCTTTTTTCTCATATTCAATTTTCTGTTCTTTTCCTTCTACAATTCTACATTTATCAGTAGCTTTACTGTAAATTCTTTTTCATCTGGACTCCTGGCTTGAATTGCCTGATTGCATGGAGTGCAATCGTCAGTATGTTTTCTATGTCTATCAGCCTTTTTTCTCATATTTAATTTTTGATTTTTTTACTTCTATAATTCTGTAATTATCATCAGCTCTACTGCAAATTCTTTTTTATTTGAATTCTTGGCTTGAATTGTCTGATTACATAGAGTGTAATCGGCAGTATGTTTTCTATGTCTATCAGCCGTTTTTCTCATATTTAATTTTCGATTTTTTTCCTTCTATAATTCCGTAATTATCATCAGCTCTACTGCAAATTCTTTATTTCTATGATTCTTAGCCTTGATTGCCTGATTGCATAGAGTGCAACTGCCTATCGGCATCCTGTCGATCAATGGACACATTTGGGTCACGTGTTTATATTAGTATGAGTAACCTTGGGAACGCTGTTCCCTGGCAATGCGGAATGGCGTCCCCTGCTTGACCGCAATCCCAGCCTCAGTACACTCGTAGCTTTACGAGTACAGGTAAGCCTGCAGACCTCTACAACTAGTGTCTATGACAAATTCTGAGACAACCCACTAAAACACATGTTGTTGCACCTACAGATTGAAGAATTGATTTGGTCTGGTTTCCAGACCTTTGATCTTGCGTGAAGTTGTTGTCAACTCCCCGCACATTTTTTCCACGGGCTACCTCGATCCCTTGAGGTAACTTTCCTTGGTTTTCTGATCATGTTCTAATTAACTGTGTTATTTCATTTACACATTATTTATTTTGGCATCTTTTCTTTTCCCTACTGTGTGGCTTAATTCACCTTTTCCATTTACCTTGCAACTCATCGAAAATTGGTATGTTATTTTTATATTGTTTTCACGCATGGTTATATTTTGTAACACAATCACGATTTTGTTTATGTTTTTCAAAACTTGATGCTTTTGGTATAAATGTTCCACAGTTTGTGTAAATTAGACCTGCCCTGATGAAGGAGCTGTATGCTCCGAAATGCATTGGCACTTTATGTCTATAACAATTATGGGATGAGTTAGCCGCGGCCTCACTAAGATTTTATTAGTGACCAACTTGGAATTTTCTTTTTGATAAACGCATATTACTTTTGGATCCGACTAAGAGATTTATTTGGATGAGTTACATTCTGTAAATACAGTGAACATTTACTAGTTGACTCTAATTTTGCAAATTGCACTGCCCTTGGTAGGGCTTATACAGAGAGCGGCTGTGTGGCCAGGTTTGTTACCTGGTCTTCTGTATATTTTTGTCATGCATACAATTAACAACTAATATGCACAAAGAAAATGTAAATTGCCGTACCCTTATGTTACAGTACGAATGAATTAGTATGAATGGTGTATGAAAAAGCCGATAAATGCACAGTTTTTTATAAAAATGTGGTTTTTTACCAAATTATTAAAATGATTTATACTTTTGTAATTTCATGGTCTGAGTCTAATAATCAGCGTCTTCAATAAGTACTTATTGTAAATTCATGCAATAGTTTCTAAGCACCTCAATCTGTGTCGTCGATAGACCTTAGAGAGAGGGGTAGTCAGTCTGTTATGCTCTTTTTCCTGTTGAGAATCTCCCTGTTTAGAGACTCGACCCCCCGATAACAAAAAACTTTGGGAGTACCCATTGCTATAACTAAAGTATAGTTGTTACATTTAGAGTACTACTCTTACCTTTATTCAAATAATCTTCACAAGGCTAAACAACACTAGAGAAGCAATTGTTCTATCATGCCTGACATGGATGGAAAGCTACAGACAGGAGACCCTAGTCACTTTCCAGTTGATCAATTGAGAGAAATGTGTAAAGCTAGGAATCTCACTGTAAAAGGCAAAAAGGTTGGATTGATAGAAAAGTTGTTGGAATACCAAAGTCTGAGATGTGGGTCTGAAACACCTACCCCTGCAGCACATGTGGAAATTATGTGGATGATGACAATGTTTCAGAGCCTAGCTCAAATGTTATGGATGAGTTAGATGAGGCAAAAGAGTCTCAAAATGTAGGCCCTGTTTTACCTCTACCTGCTCATAGGCCTCAACCTTTAACCACTGGACCCCCTCAGGTCCAATGATGAGACCTGAATGTGTCTCACTGGATAGGAGGAGACTTGAATTGGAATTTAAAAGAATCCAAGCCCAAACTGAAAGCAAACATCAAGAACTTAAGCTCAGAGAAATGGAATTGAATCATGAACTTGAAATGAAAAAGTTGTCTCTTGAGAATGGTTCTCTCCCAGAGTCTTCTAGGTCTTCCAGTCCTAAGAGGCCTTGCACGCCTAAAGAAGCAGTCGGTATGTATGAAGGTAAGCTTGATATTTTGGTTTGGCTGACTACTTTTGAGTATAACCATGGGATTCAGAACATTTCAGGGAATCAGCTGATTCCTTGGCTCTTTTCTAGGCTCCCCCTGTTGCATCTGATGTTGTAATGGAAATGGGTGAAGTTGATAGAATGGAGAATGGAAGTGTGAAACTAGCTTTGATAGCTAGGTTTGGGAAGACCCCTTCCCAGTATCTTAAGAGGTTTAGGAACCTCAAAAAGCATGATGGTACCCCTTGGGCTACCTGGGTGTGTGATTGTTTGAAGAACTTAGATGGTTGGGTTAAGGGTTACAAAGTTGACACTCATGAAGGTATGAGAAATCTGTTTATGTTAGAAACTATCTATGATGCCTGCTCTCCTGAGCTGAGACAGCACTTGGCTGACTCTAAGGAATTAGATCCAAAGACGTTAGCAAGGGCTGCTGACTTGTGGGTTGCCAACAGGGCTACTCCAAAGGATTCTGGGGTAACTCAGAAGATGGATGAGGGAAAGCAGCACAAGAAAGATAACAAGGAGAATTCTAATACCTCCAATCCAAAAGAGGACCCAAAACAAAATAAGAGTAAGCCGCAAGGGAAACCAAATCAGGCTAGTGTACCCCCTGGTGCCAAACCAGAAGGAGGTCAGAAAAACCCCCATTCATAAAGAGATTTGGAAAATGTTATGCTTGTGGGTCAACTGACCATGTGAAAGGGGATCCCAGACGTAAGGGTACTTCTTCAGGGATCAACACTGTCTCCTTAGCCTTCTCCCCAGAGGATGAAGTACGAATGGCAAGTGGAAACTTTCACTTACTGGCTGAAGAACCCATGAAAGTCTCAGCCAGTGTTTCCTTAGTATCCCTGGGCCTGTGGGAACAACATAACTTAGATGTCTACAATTATATTCCAAACAATACTAAAGAGTATTACAAAGACAGTGTTCTTGTGAATGATCAGGAGACCCCTGCCATCAGAGACACTGGGGCCAGCATTACTGTCCTTGATGAATCTTTTTTCAAGGTAGAGGATGTTGCTAGGGCACCCAAATGCCTTACTAAGCTTGCTGGAGGCCCTGTCCAAATGCTTCCACAGTTACCAGCTTTCTTCCAGTGTAATGACATGACTGTCAAGATACCTGTAAGTGTGTAGAGTAAAGTACCTGAGAGAGTCCTGTTGGGGAACTGCTTAAAAACTCTTGGAGTTGTATCAAGCACCTCAAGGCCGCCCAGCAAAAGGAAACAGGAGCAGACTAGGAAGGCCAGAGAAACTACCTTAAAGGGCTCTCAAGAGGAGATTATGGAGGAAACTATAACTCCCAGTCCACAGGCCTTACTGACTGCAATCTTAAAGAAGAAGGAGGAAAAGGGGAAACCTAAAACCTCCAGAAAGAAACCAGCCAGCACTCCTGTGCTACCAACAAGGACATCCCCTAGGGGACTGTCCAAAATCACACCTGTGACTCCTCCACCAGCTGAGGCTGAGTGTGTGGAACAACCGTGTGGTTGAGTCAGCTGCAGAGGAACCTGAGCAGGAAGAGGACCTTGTTCCTGTTGGAGATCTGGATCCTGCAGACCACCCTGAGCTGCAGTCTTTACTGGCAGAAGGTGGACCCTGTAGGGAAGACATCAGCATAGGTCAAAGAGAGTGTCCTACTCTTGAAGGACTTCACCAAAACAAAGCTTCCCAGCTGGATGGGCAAGAGCCAGGGAAGAATAGGTTGTACTGGGAAGATGGCCTCTTCTACAGTGAACCGACTGAGTCTATCCCAGGGGTCTACAGAAGACTTGTAGTGCCCCTAGAAAGTACACTCCAGTTCCTACAGTTAGTCTATGAGATACCTTTGGCTGGTCACTTGAGTTTCAAGATGACCAAGGAAAGGCTCTCCTTATATTTCTGCTGGCCTAAGTTGGGGTCTGATGTAGATAGGTTCTGTGGGAGCTGTTGCACTTGCCAGACCTCTGGCAAGAGTGGAGCCAAGAATGTGGCACCTTTGGTGCCTCTCCCAGTGGTGTGAGTCTGTTTTTAGAAGGTAGAAATCAACATTGTTGGTCCCTTAGGCCCTCCAACATCTTCAGGAAACAGGTTTATCCTGGTTGTAGTAGACCATGCTACTAGGTATCCTGAAGCAATACCTATGAGAACTGTTACAGCTCAGGCTGTTGCTAAGGCCCTACTTTGTATTTTTACCAGGGTTGGTTTTCCTAAGGAAGTTATCTCTGACAGGGGATCCAATGTTATGTCCCACTACATGCAGGCCATGTGTATAAACTGTGGAGTAGCTTACAAGTTCTCAACTGCCTACCATCTTCAGACAAATGGACTGGTAGAGAGGTTTAATCGTACAATGAAGAGCATGATAGGTGCTTTAGAAGAACCCCTCAGAAGAAAGTGGGACCTTCTACTGCCATGCCTTCTCTGAGGGAGTTGGATTTAGTCCCTTTGAACTTCTTTAGAGGCCCCATGGCCCTAATAAAGGAGGGGTTGGAGAGTGCTCATACACCCAAGCCAGTGAGAGTGACTGACTATGTGATAGGTCTCCAAAGGAGAATGTCACACATGATGTCAGAAGCATCAGATAACTTGAAAGCAGGTCAGGCTCTGGCGAAACATCGGCATGACCAGAAGGCCAACATGGTTGAGATTACTCAAGACCAGCTAGTTGTAGTTATGGTACCTACAAGGCAGAGGGCCTTACAGGACAAGTGGATAGGACCCTTCAAGTTTGTGGGAAAACCTGGAGAGGTCAACTATCTGGTGGACTTAGGCAATCCTAAAGAGGCTCTCAGAGTCTTTCACACCAACCGTCTAAAAGCTTATGTCTCAAGACCAGAAGTAGGATCTTTGCTCCTACCTTTAGTTCAAGAGGAGGACGGGAGTGAACCTCTACCTGACCTACTCAGAGGACAGCCTTTAGATGAGAAAATAGAAGGAGTTAATCTCTCTTCTAATTTGACACCTGAACAAAAGGAGGAGTGCAGTTTCTGCCTCCCTGTTTTCACTATCACCAGGCCTGACCCCTCGGGGCCAACATGATATTCTCACTGGTGACTGTTTACATGTTAAAAGCAGAGGTTACAGGATATCAGATCATGTAAGATCCCACATAAAGGAGGTCAACAACATGCTTGATCTCTGAGTAACAGAGCCATCTACAAGTCCATGGCCTAGTCCAGTTGTTCCAGTACCAAAGGCAGGATCCAAGAAGTTGAGATTATATGTGGACTATAGAGCTCTTAATGCAGTCACCAAGATTGATGGCCACCCTTTACCAAGGACAGATGAATTGGTGGATAGACTTGGTTCAGCCAAGTACCTCAGTACATTTGATCTCACTTCAGGCTATTGGTAAATAGCCCTGACAGACCATGCCAAGAAGAAGAAACCTGCATTCTCACCCCAGCAGGCCTCTACCAGTTTAAGGTAATGCCTTTTGGACTAAAGAATGCACCTGCAACATTCCAAAGGATGGTTAACCAGGTTCTGAATGGGATGGAGGACTTCTGCATGGCATACTTGGATGACATTGCAGTGTTCAGCCCTACTTGGAAAGAACATGTTGACCACTTAGGATATGTTTTGCAGGCTCTTGAGCAGGCCCATCTTACCATAAAGGCGAGTAAGTGTCAAATTGGTCAGAGTAAAGTGGTCTATCTTGGACATGAGGCAGGAGGAGGTGAAATCAGGCCATTGCCTAGCAAAGTACAAGCTGTACAAAACTGGGCCACCTCTACTACTCAAACTCAGGTGAGAGCCTTCCTAGGCCTCACTGGGTACTATAGGAACTTCTTAGAGAACTAAGGGACCATACCTTCTCCCCTGAGTGTAGTCTCCTCTCCCAAATTTTCTAAGAAGGGCGGGTGGAATGAGGAGTGCACTCAAGCATTTGAAGGACTGGAACTTGACCTTTGTCAAGTTCCAGTCCTAAGAGCTCCTCACTACAACCAAACCTTCATTGTGAAAACAGATGCTTCAAATACAGGTATAGGTGCAGTTCTGAGTCAGCTGGATGAGAAAGGTAGGGAGCACCCCATTTGCTTGAAGCTGAAGGATCCTGAAACAAGGTGGGCAACCATTGAACGAGATTGTTTTGCTATTGTGTGGGCTCTGAAGAAGTTTAGGCCATACTTGTATGGTTCTACTTTTGTCATTCAGACTGACCACCAACCCTTGAGATGGTTAATGCAAATGAAAGGGGAAACCCCAAAACTGCTGAGATGGTCAATCAGCCTGCAAGGGTTTGATTTTACCATTGAACACAGGTCTGGGTGTAACCACCAAAATGATGATGGTCTCTCTTGGATGTTTGACCGACTGAAGTAAGGAGATTCATCCAGGAGTGGATTAAATCCTCCTGTTCCTTAGTCTGAGGGGGATGAGTGTTAGGGGGAATTCTCAAACTGTGCTAATTTCCCTTATCTTTGAAACCCCCAGCAACTTTGATGGATTTCTAGGATTTTAATTTTTACCTGGGAAGAGTGTGAGCCTTTTTTTCCCACTCTTCCATGTATTTTGATGTGTGTTTTACTTTTGTGTTCTTTGGATATGGAGTTTTAAAACAACTCCATAGGCATCATCTTTTTCTTGTGTGTCACACAGCACCTTCAGTGCAGTGGCAATGGGGTGTCTCTTAGACTCCCCAAGGTTTAAATACCTTCTCTTGACTCACTACTGTCTCCCAGAGCATGTAAAGTTAAATTTATTTTACTAGTCTTTTTAGATTTACAGACCCAGCACACATTATCTTCTTATGAAGTGCTGGAGGGGTTGCCTAGCATCCCCTGAGTCTGAACACTCATGTAAACCAAGTTTGATCCCTTTGTTTGTTGGCCTTCGGTGGCTTTCAGTGCTGAAGCCCTCCTCTGGTGCCTGAGGGTCTGGGGTGGACAGGATGTGAGAGGTGCCCGAAACTCCCTGTGCTTAGTCTCCTAGGAGACCTGAATGCACTTTGGCATGATTGGCAGGCTGGCTGTCCAGCAAGGACAGCCACCCTGCTGTGTGAGTGACAGCCAGGCTGGAATGAATGGGGGAAAACTGTTTAATAGAAGGCTTCTGGGACTTGGAAAGCAGTGTCGACCACTGGAACGAAAGGACCCAAGACAAGCTGAAGGAATAAGACTGCTGCAACTCCTGGTCCATCGATGAAGCCCTGATGCAGGTCCGAATTGCCTGAAACTCCATTGACAGAGAAGCCCTTCAAGGTTAACTTCTTCCCTTGAGTTTTGGTGGGAACAACCAACTCGTAAGCCGCCTGGACACCATCCCTATACTGGTTGAATTTTCTTCAGAGTGCTGTTGAAAACCGGATAGCCAGTGGGAAGGATACAAGTTTGTGGTCTTTAAGGCACTCACACCTTAAACCGATGTTTTGCCAAGCTTGTGGCCTCTTCTCAGGGCAGTGCAGGAACCTCCTGATGTCCTCCTTCTTGTCCCCACGACTGAAGCTCAGGAACAGCGAGATCTGCAGGAAATACCAGGAACAACTGCCTCAGCTACAGCTCTTCTTCACTTTAAAGGTACTGTGCAAATGCGGTCAGGAAATCTTTTCGGCTGCAGTGAAAGTTTGTGAAACTTTCCCGACTTTGATGGCTTGTCCTTCCCTAAACCAACATCTAACTTTTTGTCTGACCAAATTCTTCTAAGATCCGTGGTAAAGAATTAACCGTTTACTACCAGAACTGTGCTATTCTATACAAGACTCTGAACCATTGAGTTTGGCCCAGGCCTATTGAATTGAATTGCTGGTTGTAGTGAACTGAAACCCTTTGCCCTGCCTATGAAAGTATTTGTGCCTTGATTTCTTTTAAACTTGTCTTTTTACCCTTTTTAAAAATAACTGAAGTGCCATTTTGCTCCCACTTCAGGGGAGCTGAACTTGTTCAGTAACTTATTGGTTGTGTATTTGTAGTATATTAGTATATGATATTGAGCTGCTCTTGCTAGTGTAATGGTTTCCAAATGACTGTGTAAATAAATGCATGTTCTTTTACCAGGAAACCTTGAGTAAATGGTTATTTGAATCACTGTGATCATTGGTCCTTTGTGTAACCCCTTGTACTGCTCACTTTACTCTTGAGATAAGTCTGGCTGCTCAGCCAGTGCTACCACAATACTGTGTAGTACAGGCTTGTAGCAAAGGTGAAACTGTACTGACACTTGTAGCCCTAATTGTATGTAGTGGTCCCAAAGGGTACTGCATGTGATTCCGCCTAAGAATGGTGATTTTCAACCAAAGGGTTAAGAAGAGCTATGTATGGAGAGTAAACAGTTAGAATTGAGGAAATGGATGAATTTTACTATTTAGGCTTTTTGGTTTCTAACAAAAATCTATTTATATGATGAAAAAGGAGGCTAAATGAAAAGGTAAGAACATGTACCTCCATGATCAGGATCATCTATAGATACTTCTGTGCTTACTCTTTAGTTCCCTTTATTGACTTTTTTAGACTCAAGTTGACTCCGATGGTCATGTATGGTATAGAGCTTATGGTCCTCATTATCAGCATTCCGGTCCGGTAACAACGGTGCCGGTAAGCTTACCGGCACCATTGTTACTGGACCAGCACACTCCGAGTCAGCGAGCGGCAGCCGTCCCGCCTGCCAGGCCTGACCTGGCGGGCGAGACGGCACCCGCCCACAGACTCTCCGGGTAGCACTGGCACCGTTATTAATGGTGCCGGTGCTTCCCTCATCCCCATTCCCATTGAGCCCTATGGGACTCAAATGGGAATGGGAATTTATATTTTTTAGGCACCTGGCGTCCAGGAACACCAGGGTCGTAATCCCTGGTGTTTCCATGGAGCCAGGTGTCGGAAAAATGCACAGGTCCGTCGGGAGCCTGCAGGCCCTATGTCTTTCAAAGATAGAAAAAACCCTTGACATTTTGGAGGGTAGAGTTCTAAAAGACTTAAATAGGTTTCTATAAGCATGAGCAGATTGGAACTTGGTCTACAATCATGGTGGTCTGTATATGGGATACATTACTCACCGTAATCGTACTTCTGATGCTTGTATCTGCTTAGATTCACATGCTATGCATTGGCCGACATGTAGTGGAAGCTGCAGAGTATTACAGTTGTTGTTTTTGAAATTCGAAAATGGACGTTGACAGGGCATACCAGTAATACTATCCTTAGTGTGACGTCCACAGTTCCCCTGCTCCTTCACGTGTTGAGGTCCCTCAGATAGTTATCTTCTGATATGAGGTAGCATGAAGTGTAGCTTGAGTACAGATGTATCCCAGCAGATATGTATCAGACAAGCTCATAAGCATCCATGCGCCTTCTCTCCGAGGGGAGGAAGGGCGGGCCCATGTGACTCTAAGAAGATAAAAGCATCAGAAATACGATTACGTTGAGTAATGTATCCCTTCTGAGGCTTGCGGAATCTGCTTAGATCACATGCTGTGCATACATTAGCGAGCAGTGTTAGGAAAAGGTGGTGGGTTGTGAGAAGGTTCATGAACGAACAGATGTCTCAGAACCACTTGTCCCACCTGTGTATCTGTCTTGGAATGTGTGTCAATGCAGTAGTGCTGAGTGAAGGTGTGTACTGAGCTCTATGTAGCTGCTTTGCAGATGCTGTCTAAGGGGCCATTTGCAATAAATCCCAGAGTAGCTCCTGTGCTCCTTGTGGAGTGAGCTCTCGGCGTGAAAGGAAGTGTCTTGTCTAACAGTGAATAGCACAGTTGTATGCACCTGACTATCCATCTGGCGATGGCATTCTTGGAAATGCTATCCCGTTCTCTGCCTGGGGCTATGGACACAAACAGTTGGTCTGTTTCCTTAGCGGTCTGGTCTTGTTTAAATAGTAAAGGACCGCCCTCCTTACATCTAGTGTGTGGAGTTTTACCTCAGCTGAGCTTTTTGGGTTCTGGAAGAAAGCCGGAAGCTCAATCGACTGGTTCACATGACATTTTGAGATGAATTTAGGAGAGAACCAAGGATGAGTACGTAAAATCAGTCCGTCCTTGGGTATGACAAAGAAACGATCCTGCACTGACAATGCTTGCAAATCACAAACTCTTCTTATGGAAGTAATAGCCACTAAGAAGGCCGTCTTACAAGTCAGGTGTTTAAGAAGGGTGGTATTGTTGGCTATTCTGGTCTGAAAAGCAGTCGAGGAGGCCACTTTCCTCCCCATCATGTACAGCTTCTTGCTCTCCTTATCCGAAGGTGCCTCAAAAGAGGCTAGGGGTGTTCCTGCTCTTTTCTTTGGTGTAACTACAAGAGAGTCACCTGATATAAAGAGGGTCTGAGGGAGCAGGCCGGAATAGTTTC
Source organism: Ambystoma mexicanum (assembly GCF_040938575.1). Classification (NCBI taxonomy): domain Eukaryota; kingdom Metazoa; phylum Chordata; class Amphibia; order Caudata; family Ambystomatidae; genus Ambystoma; species Ambystoma mexicanum. Next base: position 1,532,116,160 of record NC_090922.1, read on the forward strand.
TCAATGCAGGGATGAACTGACCGCGTCTGGTTAGGAGTTTCCAGCGAGGGTTGCATCTTACGCTGAATAGACTGCATGAGGGGAATGAACTGAGTGACAGCCTTCTTATCCCTTAAAATGTCATCAACAAAGTCCTTGTCTTGTTGAGATTCCTGCGTTTTTATCTGAAAGTGCTCAGCTGCCTTGATGAGCATATCGTTCTGTAGTGGCAGGTTATCTAAAGGTGATTCTGCCACTGGAGGATCCTGGGTGACGGAAGAGTCCATGTTATACATGTCTGGCTCTTCATCATCAACACCATAGTAAGGATCTGCGGCCTCTTGAGTTACATAGAGTCAGTATCCGTTTCACACAGGTTAAAGACTGGGGGGTCCTGCTGTGGTGGAATAGTTAGGGTATCGGGGAGAGACCTTTTTGAGGGGGGTTCAGAAACAGTGGCCGATAGAGGGATCTGAGAACTAGAGACAGCTGTTGTGGGTGGGGTGGTCTGCCATGAAGCTCATCCTCCTCATGACCCTATCAATATCCTCACATGTCCATTGGGCAGAGCTAGGAAAGGACATAGGGTCTAATGGAGCCCCCTGATCCCGAGGAGTGACTGGGACTAGTGGTGAAGGCTGGCCCTCTTTCTTTAGAGCTGTAGTAAGGGAATCCTGTTCTTGAGAGTCCTTACTCTTGTGTGGGGACCTATCCTTACGGGACCTTTCCCTCTTAAATTTGTATTCCGATTGCTTTTCTTGTTGTCTTTAATTTCTGGTTCCCCACGTGCCCCATGTGTTTCTTCTCCCTTCCTGGTCCCTTGCTCTTCCCCGCCCTCCCTTCCGCGTCTCAGCTCACCCTCCACCTTGATTAGCCAGTGCTTTGTATCTTATTGCCCCCCCCCCCGGGCAGCCCTCTGCCCGGCAGCCCCAGCGGCTAAGAGCCCAAGGAAAAGGACGACTCCCACTGTAGCGGCTCCTGTTGTGTCTGCAGGTGTCCGCTGGGGATGCCAGTTGTCAATCACCTTCCAGGATAGTCCCACAGGCCTCCCTGCCTACCCCTAGACTTCTGACTCTAATTACCTGGGTTTTCCCCGTGTTGTTGAATATGCACCATAGCAATATTTAAAAAACTTACATTGTGAAACCTAGGCCTTTTCTCCCTCCATACACGATTCTCAAACTTAGTTGTGTTTTTCCCCGTGTTGCTGAATATGCACCGTAGGAGTATTTAAAAAACTTGCACTGTGAAATCTAGTCCTTTTCTCTCTCCATTCAAGATTCTCAAACGTAGGTGTATCTCCTCTCCTCTCATAAAACAAGCTTTTTTGTGAGCTCTTTAATCCTGAGTGTCGTCGTATTGTCCTATTGCTCAACTTGATTGCCTCTCGTTGTCTTGTCTGCCTACTCCATTGTCCTTCTCTAGTGCCTACCCCTCTCCCTTCTTCCTCTCCTCTCCCTCCTACCCTATAGTGCCCTCTGTCTCTCCTATCATTTCTAACTGTTTCTCTATTGACTATACTGCTCTCCTCACTAAATTGGTTGGAAGAAGTTTAAAAAGGACATCCTGGTCTCCAACCCAGGCCTCCTATCGCTGACACCTACACCAGTGCCTCCTCCAAGGAACTCTCACCGGCATTCTCTTTGTTGTTCCTTCGCCAGACCTATGGACCCTTCATATGGTCTCTGTGCTCTCTCCTTTCTCCTCTTCTCCCATTAATGGTGAAACCCATTAGGACGCCCTCTCGGCCTCCTTCCATTCCTCTAAGGTCATCATTAATGTTTACTCTAATGGGACCATCTTGGTCCAAAGCCCTCAGGCCAACCTTCACCTCTTTGATAGACGCTTACAGCGCCTCATTAATTTCCTTTCTTCTACTGCTATCTCCTCTCCCCTATCCATGGTTACCTCGCCACCCCCTTCTGCCTCCTCATTGGCTACCATGCCTTCTCCTTCCCTCTCTGTCCCCTCTCGGGCGCCTTCTAGACCTCCGCAGGGCATACCTCGGATGTGTTCCCCTCCCCGGAAGTCCTTCAAGAGTGGCAACCTTCTCCATATTGCCACTCTAAACTCTCGCTCTGCTGTCAAACATTCCTCTGATATCTGCCGCCTTCTGGAAGGACATGACCTCGATGTCCTCGGTCTTACCGAGACATGGTTCACGGCCAGCTCTGTAACCAGCTTTGACATGCTCCTACCTGACGGCTGCAAGATCCTCTCCGTGCCCATGTCCAACCGCCCTGGAGGGGGTGTAGTCCTGATCTTCCCCGAGTGGATTCCTGCCTCTGTCACTCCTACGCATGCCAACTCCTCTTCTGAATCCCTCGTCTGCAGGCTCTCTCTCTCCCCTAGCCATTCCCTTACTGTCGCTAAAATCTAACGGCCACATGGTCAGATCTTCTCCTTCCTCTCTGAGTGGGAGGACCTCTCCTCCTCACTCCTGGCCTCAACCACTTAATGTCGTAATCTAGAAGAGGAATCACTACTGAACTACTTCTATATCCGAAGATAGGAGTATCAACAGTAGACCGATGACAAAATAAACCTTCCCCCCAAGATCACAGCTTGCAGGACTAGAAACACCTGACAGGCCGAGTTTTTGAGTGAAAAGTCAGGAGCAGCAACAGAGCTAAGGACAAAACATAAAAGTGCACAAACCGTAATAAGGTTTCAACCAGTGTCTCAAGCCACACCACCCTCAGCAACCCCACTCTTACCTGCAGTAATGGAGAAAAGAACGGGAGACCTACTGAATTCCAAAAGTGAACGATGCAGCAAATGGGTGAGCGTTCCACAGTTCCCAGAAAAGCCAAAAGTCTCAAACTAGCTAACCCGGGCAGTACAAGGGCCCGACTAACTAACCAGTGTTCAAATCCCAAGTAAACAAGAGTGGTCCCAAAAAGAAATCCCAAAGGAGTTTCCTTATGTGAAGATCAAGAATCCTCAGCAGACCGTCCAAAGGGTGTTTTCCAAAAACAAGGTAATATGAAATCCAGGGAGTGACCAAGTAACAAGTCAGCAGAGCGTCCCACTGTCAATTGGAAGAAAAGTTGCTTAGTGGGGATGAAAGAATTGAAAGCGGTGCAGCATTTCCCAAAACAGATGCCAGCAGTAAAAGGAAAAGTAACCTTAGGACAAAAGTTTGCATGCGCTAGCAAAAACCGGAGTCTCCGAACACCGCAGACTGTACTCCCAGAGAGTGTGGGGCGAGTTGCAACCTACAGCAGAGCCCAGCAATGTTTGGCTGATAACAAATACGAGGAAGCAATGACAATCCGATCTAGGAGTAGGCGAAAACCCAGTCCGTTGGAAGCGCCGAGTTCCGGTAACCAGGTGAGCAGTAGAAAGGGAGGGAACCGCGGGTCAGGAAACAGTGAAGGGCAATCCACAAAAACGTAGTCAAAAAACGGTAAACAGGATTCGGATAACAGGAAAACAGAGTAACAAGAATGCGACTTAACAAGCACTTGTTAAGGAGCACTTGAGCGTTGTCCCAGAGCTGCATATAATGATGCAGAGGGACGCACACGTTGTCGGCAAATCACGTGATCTCTCTTTTTCCCGGAATGTTGGGAGATGTAGTTCATTCTGTAATGGCGTTGCGCAAAGCACCAGGGCAACTTCCACGTCTTCCTATGTGTCATAGGCAAGACGGCATGGGGCATGACACTTAACTCCTCCTTCTTCGAGACTTCAACATCCATCTGGATGCCTCCTGTCCTCCCTCTGGACTTTTTCGCGACTTCTGCGACTTTCTCACTCACTATTTTCCCTTCTGGCCCAACTCACTCTGCAGGGCACACTCTGGATGTTCTGATCTCCTCAAACCTTCCCCTCTCTGCCCCTCTCTCCTCCTCCTCTCCACACTCCACTCTACTATATCTGATATCCTTGCCCCTGTCATGAGAACCCGCCTGAAGCCCAAAGCCAAGTGCAACTCCTGGTATGCCTCAGACCTTGTCACCCTTAAACGCAAGTGCAGGGTGGCCAAGAGGAAATGGCGTGCTTCATGTACATCCTCTGACAAACTGGCCTGCTGCCTGCTCCAAAGGCAATACCGGCTCTATGTCCTAACCAAGAAGAGAGCTCATATCCAAGCCCACGTCTCTGCGGCATCTAACAACTCAGCTGAATTCTTTAAAATCTACAAGGAACTGGCCAATCCAGCCACAGTCTCTACCTCTTCTGTCCCTTCCCAGACTCTCTGCACAGCAATGGCTTCTCACTTCATCTCTAAAACTCAGGACATCTTGTCCTCACTCTCCTCCTATCCCAACCCTCCCTCTACTCCCTGCTCTTCCTCTGACCATTCTGCAACCACGTCTCCTCCTCCCTTCTCTGCCTTTCTCCTGTTCTCCGCAGACAAGGTTTCTAGACAAGTACGATCTATGAAAGTCGCGTCGGAACAAGTTCACCCCTGTTCCTCCAAAACTATCAAGGACCACATCGACTCCCTGGCTCCTGCCCTGGCTGATTTCTGCAATCACTCCTTCTCCACTGGAGTCTTCGCATCCTCCCTAAAGCACTCCCTTGTGCACCCTCTTCTTAGGAAACCCTCTGCCGACCCCTCCTGCCCGGGCAAACTATCCCCAATCTCCATCACTCCCTTCCTGGGCAAGCTCCTGGAGAAACAGGCCCTCTCCCAGCTTAATCACTACACTGAGTCTGTTGGTTGTCTTCATGACCATCAGTCTGGCTTCAGAGCTGCCAGAAGCACGGAAACTGCTCTCCTGAACATCCGTGAAGACCTACTCTCCAACCTGGACTCTAACACCCCCTGTGTCCTCATCCTGCTTGATCTCTTATCCGACTTTGACACTGTCAACCATGCCATCCTGCTCAACCGTCACAGAGACAACCTGGGTATCACTGGTCAGGCTCTGGCGTGGCTGACTTCTTTCCTCTCTGACCGACCCTCCCAGGTCCAACTTGGATCCTTCCTCTCCGCTATCCTTTTCTCTACCTGTGGTGTCCCCCAGGGGTCTAACCTCTCTCGCTGGCTGTTCAACCGATACCTGGCACTTCTTGCCCACCGCATCGCCACTCTATGCTCCAACCTCCAGTGCTATGCGGATGACACCCAGCTCATTTTCAGGCTACCCTCAGCCTCCTTCCCTCATCTCTGACTGTCTGTCTGCTATCCAGGAGTGGTGTGCCGCCAATGACCTCTGCCTTAATGACAGTAAGACTGAGATTCTCCTCATCGGCACACCTGCTCCATCCTTTCCTGTAGCTCTCTGGCCAGCCTCTCTTCACCCTCTTCCTGCTCCCACCTGCAAGGCTAAAAACCTTGGGATCATCTTCGACTCCACACTCTCCTTCTCTCCTCACATCTCTGATGTCTCTAAGAAGTCACACTACCAACTGCACCTCCTCAGAGGTATTCTTCCTTTCCTCTCCTTCCCCCAGAAGCTCACTGTCTCCAGAGCTCTGGTAATCTCTAGGCTAGACTATTGCAACAGCCTCTTTCTAAATCTGCCTGCTTCTACTCTCCTCCCTTTGCAACTTATCCAGAACAGGATGTGAGAATTGTCCTTGGCCTCCAGCCCAGGGATCGTATCTCTCCAAGACTGAAATCTCTGCACTGGCTTCCAGTGGCTGCGAGGATTAAGTTCAAAACTCTCTGCATCATCCACAAGGCCTTCTGGGGCATGGGGCCTCAGTACCTTCAACTCTCTCTTCCTAAATATCTTCCTTCTCAAATTCTTCTCTCATCCACCTCCAACTCCCTCAGGGTCAGTCGCTTCTTCAAGCAACAAGTTGGTGGTAGATCTCTTTCTTCGGCTGGTGCCTCCCTCTGGAACAACCTTCCTGCCTCCCTTAAACTTGAGGAGAACCATCTCCGGTTCCGGAAGCTCCTCAAACCCTTTTTCTTTGTTTCTGCTTTTTCTCCTCCTCTCCTCTGCTGACCTCCGGGCTGTAACCTGAACTGCACTTATCCATGCACTTGCCACAAGCTGGCCGTTACTTTACTCATTGATATTATCTACTCTCATGTACTGCACTTTCCCTGCCCTTTCCCACGCACTTGTGCGATCTGAATGATACCTGGCCTAGTAGGATTGCTGTCTGTCCTCCCTTTGTTCCCCTCCCTTGCTCGTCGTGCCTTGAAACACTTGTGTATAGGCGCGTTATAAATTCCATATCATATCATATCATATGAGGGTTCTTAGAAGACTTCTTCGTGGACTCCTTCCCCTTCATTAGGCTTTCTGGGACGTGTTTTTTAACCAAATGGGCTAGTCCCGCCTGTATAAGGTTTTTTCCCATTTTCAACGAAGAACATCGAACCTCAGCTACGGAATGATCCGTAGTCTTGTCTACTGACGTGCGACATTCGGAAATGGATTTAATCACAATGTCTGTTCTGTCTTTCGACAGTCGTGGCCTGTCATGTGGCGATCGGTACCTCGAGTGCCCAGAGGACTGGTATTCTATGGACCTTTCCTTAGACGTTGTGCGTCTGATGGATGCTGGAACAAATGACTTTATCAAAGGTTTTAAAGAGAGGAGTCTGAATTTTATGTCATTAATGGAAATTGATTAAATGCCATCAAAGTTAGACCTAAAAAACACTGTCATAAAATTGGATAAAATCTGGGATATTGACGATTTGCAAAGATTGAAAAGATTGAAAACTCCAAGCATAATGTATATCCTTAGCAGAAACCTGAGATTATATTTGAGAAAATGTCCATGTTCTGTTTCTCTTGAATTGTATATGAAATTTGGACCAAATTGACTGTCAACGCTTGAAATTTTAGGTCCCCAACTGAACATTCCCTACCAACTCAGATCCTGCAGACTTTACATGGAACAATGCACATAGACACTTATTTTAATTGCCAATGTTGTACAGCAGTAAAACAGCTTTTTAACACAATAAAAACAAACACAGTCAACTCATGAAAACAATGAGTAAAATGATTGTCCAAAAAGACCAATAATATCACAAATGAACAAGTTAATGACTGACGACAGAAAAAACGAGGTCTCCAACATAGATACAACCTTTGTCCTAAAGATAGTAAAAACACAATACAGGGTTCATCATTCTCCCCCATATACAACTCCCATTGCTAATGCGGGAAGTGAAGGAAGTGAAGTCTCCAGGCCTGCTGCCTTCAGACCCGAGAGTCGTAGTGAGTCCAACAACGTACAATGGATTTGCAAGTTGTTAAGTGGCATAAAGAGGGTGACACGGTAGTAGTACAATGAGCTTTTATTTCAAAGCTAACAACATGAAAGACCCCCAGCTGCCCATATGCGGCCTGATCACCCTCAGGAGCTCATCAACTGAACTCAGATGGAATCTCTCTGAAAGTAAACATGCATCATATTGGAGAGGCCGAACACTCATGACCCAACACTCCACCTTACATCATAAGTGTCCCTTCAGACACATCATAACACAAGTGTTGGCAGATTCAATAGAATCAGTGCCACAAAGGCGGCACTTACACATAGGTCTAGGGATGTTAGCCAAGGTGCCCGCTACCTCCAAGGTTTTAACTGAATTAATTTTAACCTTAAGGTACTCCCAAGCCAAGGTATTGACCACAAATTGTGCAACTTAACTTGGGGGCCGTTTCCGCCTGATCATATATTCGGTAAAAAGATAATGGTTCACCTTGGAGGCCAGGAATGTTATGTACTGCTCGTGGTAGCTGACGAATACCACAGGGCGCATGACGGCTTTAAACCTAGGGTAAGACCAGCACTCACATGTGGCGGGAAGCAAGTTCAGCCACCTGCTAGCCGTCGAAAGAACGCATTGGAGGGCACTATGAGGCATATATGCAGCCTTAGACTGGACAGCTTTAAGGATCATACAGTTCAGGGTGGCGGCCTCTGCGTTAACTAGTCGCCAATATATGACTAAGAGAGCGAGATGTAGTCTTGCCCTACAGCAAAAGATACCAAGGTCCAGAAAGATGTATTCAGTGGGTGCAGGCACAGGTAGTCGAAACATCCTCTTTAGAAAGGGGGATTTGAGTCTTACCACCCCCTTCTCGTTACTGAGGTGTTAACCTATGGTTCCATATATGATGATGGGTCTAGCCATAGCCATGTCTAGCTGAGACAAAATGCCAAGAGAATAGCCGCCACCAGAGCGAGACATTGTTCCCCACAGTTCTGACCACCTGGGAGTACCTATGTTTAATGTAGGGGAGGTGGAAGTCGCCACAGAGGCCCTCATAAAAGTGGATTTCAAGTTATTGGTAAACATTTACCACCTTCAGATGGACCCCTTCCAGGTGTCTAGGGACTGTGGTCTTGTGACGGCCAGGGGGATGGAATACCATGATCTTGGTCTTCTTAATACTGACCACAAGATCCAGGGAATCCGAATATCTCCTTGGAGCTTCAAGGGAAGCTTGAAGACCGGCAGGAGTGAGGTCAAGCAAGATGATATTGTCCGCGTAGCCCAGCCATTGGAGAGGAAGATCCCCCAATTTGGGTGGAATAGAGATGGAATTAGCGGCGGTCTGCTAAGTATAGAATGAACCGAAGCGGGGCGAGAATACAACACTGCTTGAGACCGTGGGCAGTCGAATTCCGAGTGGAAGTGGTACTAGACTGGTCTAGCCAGACCTTTACCCTGGTTTCGGTATGGAGAGATATAATCATTCATAGGAGGCCCGGTGATGAGAGCTTCTGCCAAAGCTTGTTACGATGAACAGAATCGAAAGTTGCACTGTAGTCAATGAATGCGGTGTAATCAGAGCACTACTGAGAAGACCAAGCCTGTTGGATAATGGACTGGAGGGCGAGGCTGTTGGTTGTCGTCCTCAGGCCCGGCTGAAAACCAGTTTGGTTGAAGGGAATGAGCTTTGAATCCGCAGGCCAAGACCAGAGGTCAGAGAGGAGCATGTGAGAGAATATTTAGGAGGGGGCGTCGAGCATCGCAATGAAACAAAAGTTTCCAGGTATCTCCATGAGGGTGGAAGTGATTGAGACTCACCGATTCAATGAAAAAGGCAATTTTAAACAGACCCCCAGCAAGCAAGTGCTTATTTAAGGACATCACTGCAGATGCTGTCAGGGCCAGGGGGCTTGCGATGACTTACTACTAGCAATAATCTTGGTGACGTCCGCAGTGCAGTGTAAGGAACTCATGGTGGCCACAGTAAAGACAGACACAAGTGATCACAGTTCAAGGATGTTTATTAAACTGTATATGCGGGTTGGAAAAACGCGTAATCTAGCCTAAATCTAAGATGGGAGCAAGCTACGACCATCAAATAATAAGGCAGTCTTAGAGGCGCCTTGTCAAATAAAAGGGCCTATACTGAGAAAAACCTATTGCCAATCCTTACGCTAAAAACAAACAAAGAGTGTGTGATAGGGTTTACAGGAAAGAAAGAAGTGTTCACAAATAATAAGTCAGTATGCGGTAGACGGGTCTCCCCCACGTTTTGAGCATGGGACAAGGTAGGACTCACAGCACATGCTCGAGCTTTCCCAGAACGAGCTAACAGTTCCGTTCTCAGCTTAGGATGGCCTTTGTGGTTAAGTCTCTTTTCTACAAAAAAGTCTCTTGCCTCCGGGGACCTGATGTCTTCAACAAAATAAAAAACAAAAGACCCTTTCAGCTTCCATGTTGGGTGATGCCGTTTCACCCTTGGAACCTCTTGGTTCGGGCTCAGAGCCACAAGAAGTTTTAATCCGTATCAGGCCCTTAGGTAATCAAGTTTCTCGTTTCGGAGGGTCTGATGAGCTCCCCATATGATGAACTAAAAGGTCAATACTGGTATCAAAGTTATTTTCTGATTGTCTCAATTTGCATTTGCGTGATAGTTCTTCACCTCTGGGTTTCCCCTCTTTCAGGCTGAGGCCCTTCTTGATTGTTAGCCTCCCTCCGCCGGGTTCACCATGGCTCTTAACACAATCTTTATCTGTAACACTCATAAATCTTAATGTCTTTTCAAACAGTTCACTGTGGACATCCCTCTGCTGGGTTCATGCTTGTCAACACACTGTTAATTCCGGACTTCAGACTTTGCCCCCTTTTATCGGCATCCCTCGGTCGGGTTAATTCTTGCCAACTTTAAGAAGCGGGATTCGTTTAATTAGTTTCACAATCATCTGTCAGTCAAAGGTTTACGACTGTACAGAGGATTTTACGAGACCCCTGTATGACCACTTTGACCCCCTACTCGCCTTTCTCCAAAGGCCTTCAGGTTAACGTAGTTCAACAACAGGGTAATCGCCCAGAGTTTCTCGAGTAAACACCCACGTGGTGCTTGACTCTGCTATGCTGGCTTTCCCCTTTCATATCAATTGTTATTTGTACTTTCTTTAATCAGCCGCTTGCTACTTTCGTTCAACACCGTTCAGTTTCTTATCGGCTCTCCCTTTCGACTCACAAGCTGTGATGAACTGCTTGGCTTTATTGTCTGTAGAGTCAAGGCCGGTACCATTGGGCCATGCATCTCTCCCCAGCTTGGTTGTAAGGCGAGGAGGAGCTCGTATACCATTGACATCTGCCGCAACACACACTGGCTTTTGTTTGCGGTCTTACAATTCCTTCTCTGGGGGTTTCACAGGCTTCTGTCGAAAAGGGCAAGGTCACTTCTCTCCTTGGTAACATCTCGATTTGCATTGTCTTTCCCCTCCTCTTGAACTGCCGTGCTGAGTTAGCTCTCGTGTTGTGCGGTCTGCCTTGCTTGTATTGTGCTCTCATGGTCCACCTTTCATCCCTGTGGAGAAGGGAAAGGGCTGTCAACGTGTGTGATTCAGGTTAATTGCCTGACTTTGCCTGAATCTGGCATTGGGACATGTCATGTAGATGGCTTTGGTGTTTGTCCGTCATCTTTCGTGATGGGTGAAAGTGTTCGTGTTGGAAAGGGGGGTTGAGTGTTTGCGTGTCCTACGGGGTAGGATGGGGAAAAGGTATAAGAAGGGGAATACTGCGTTTCACCCATCAGTGTCCTACTTTTACTCCCCGAGGACCCTCATCCAGGTGATCCTCCCTCCTTAGTCCACCCCCAGGAACTGTATCCAATAGCAATGGTTGTGTCCTGGCCACCTGGATTACAGATCACTGGGGACTAATATGTGACACGTCTTCAGGTTTCTCACAGCAGTGAGTGTAAGACCATATGCTCATGGTGTGAGGACAGGCATTCCTGGTGGAGGAGTCTCCCCCCAGCATTTTAGTCAAATGCTGAACCCATTCCGACTCAGTGACACCCAGCAAGTCACGCTCACGGTGTTCACTCGAGGCCAAGTTCCAGAATTGGTGCGTGTCATTTATATAGGCAGCGTGGCCCTGTTCAGCCTAGAGGCTCAAACTCGAGGGTCCGATATGGTGCCCGCAATAATGCAGAGTTCCCTAAGTAGAACCTTTATCCTAGATAAAATTCTATCATATGAGTGCTGGTGAGCATGCAGCAGGGCGCTGGTGGCTAGACACTTTGCATCTGAAAATAGAGGTGACTGAGGACAAGATTACTTCCCCAAAGTCGTGAATCACCTTGAGAGGGCTGATGCAAAAGGCACCTGAAGCCCCAAGAGTGGAGTCATTAACAAAAGAGGCCAAACCAGCACCTATTGTTTATTATTTTTTATTTTTGTATTTGGTTATCAAACCTTTACAAAAAAACACTCATTGGTAACCTGACAAATTAAAACTAAATTACAGAAAATTCATATTTTTACCTCATACGTACATACTACATAGACAATCACTACTCGTACAATCACATAAAAACTTAAATACTACTCTTTCATTCACGTTATATCTAGAAAAAAACCAAACGAATACATTTCACATTATATCACTATAAAAATATCAATAAACACTTTCATAAAATTCTTCTAGTAGATACTGGCGAAAGCATCTACGATACTTGCAACAATGTATGCTTAAGTGGACTAGTCAACTTTAGCAAAAGTTTCATTAAAATTGTATCCACTCTATCCGGTGACTTTTGTTTGCATCAATATACATTTGTCCGGTTTCCTTTCGGACCTTACACATACAGCCCCCTCCCTATACATGTTGTTCTTGAGCGAAAGGGCCTCTTCCATAAACTCAAGGAGTTTAATTATTCGGATGACAACATTTGGGTGTTACCCCACATACAGGTTTCCCACAAGCTTTCTCTGCTCAGCCATGAGAACAGGGATAGATTTGATCCATAAGTTCTACATCTAACCAACTCAAAGAATTCACAATATATAACCAGGTGCATTAACGATTCTAATACAGTAGTTTGGGGGCAAAAGCGATATCTTCCAGAATTAGTATTTACAGCTTGCTGCTTCCAATATTGCACCCTTTCATTGGTCAGTAATTGATTCAACTTATACCACATATACTTTTTTCTTGCCTGCTTACATGGAAATACCTCCAAGTACCGGGCCCTATCGCCCCATTTTCTGCCAAAGTTGGCATATTCGTAGTATGACTTACTCAGGCCAATTTGGTCTGACAAGAGACACCAGTAGTAAAGCTGAAATTTTATTTTACAGGAGGGGAGTCCCAGAATAAGATCTTCCTTAGCTATCGTTGTCTCCTCCAAAATAACTTCCATTTTATTTTTAAATTTCGAGATTGACAGAACACCGCCATCCCTTAACCTTATCGCAAAATCTTTGTACAAGGATTGTTTTGGGGGAGCAAGTATTTTAGCGTAATTATTGAGCATGCGCCAATGCTATTTTACTGAGAGTGGCAATAGACATATAATCATATTTCGGTAATGAAAGCGCTATACCCAATACCTGCTTCCACAATCTACCCTGTATCGAATCAAGGAAACCCTCTATTTCAAAAGTACAAATATCCAGTGCATAAAGCACAATAGATTCCACTTTTAAAAGATAAAATTGTATACAGGGCAAAAGTGAAAATGGACAATATTTATTGAAGATAATCTTCATCTGAGATGTAAGCGCCTTCAGTTTGTCATTAAGAAGGTCCTTCCACATCAAAATAGACTACATGCTCGAAAGGCAATAGCCCAAATAACGAATCGAAGGCATCTGAGGAATGCATACTTGATTCAAGTGCCAATTAAACCTGGCAATGTTTCTATTGCCATCAGAGAAAGAAATAATAAATGATTTTGTTGGATTGATTTGCAGATTATGTTTTACAGCAAAACTAAGAAACAAGTTTAGTTTGGTTTGGGGGCCAAATGGGGTACGGTCCATAAACAACAGGTCGTCAGCAAAACCTATCCAATTTCAAGCTAGCTGACCCAATTTGACAGGATATATGACATTTTCGCTCCAGCTAGCGTCAAAGTTTACCAAATACAAATTGAACAGTACTGCAGCTAAATTGCAGCCCGTTTCAGTCCATTCTCTGTTGGAATAGGGTCTGTAACTGCCCCCTCTCTGAGCACCATGAGCAGGGAGTCCACGTCTCGTTGCCTCCAGGTAACTCATGGTGACCAACCCCAAGTTCCTTGCACATATTTTAAAAAAAAAGGTAGCAGGCGCTCCTCTCCAGAATGAACATGGCTTGATAACCTGCTCTGAGATGAGAGTTTGCAGCACACGCTTTTTGCTCACTGTGCCTTTCACAGATGGGAAATATCCATTTGCATATGAGTCTTTGTCCCGCCCACTATACCATAGCATTTCGGTGCTGGACTGCCCATGTGGGCAGTACAAAGACTGATATGCAAATGGATATTTCCCATCTGTGAAAGGTACAGTGAGCAAATAGCAGATGGCTGCAAACTCTCAGAGTGGTTAATAATCACTGAACAGGTTATCATGCCATGTTCTTTCGAGAGAAGGGCGCCTGCTACCTTTTTTGTATTTTTGGAAGGAACTTGGGGTTGGCACCCTAAGTTACCTGGGGGCAACCAGACGTGGACTCCCTGCTCACTGTGCTTAGAGAGGCACAGCTTCACCTCACTGATGAGGCCCAACAAGGCTGAAATACGTGTATGGGGTTGCTGTTGGTACGCTTGTTCAGAAGGGAATTGCCATAGCATTTCGGTGCTGGACTGCCCATGTGGGCGGGACAAAGACTGATATGCAAATGGCTATTTCCCATCTGTGAAAGGTACAGTGAGCAAATAGCAGATGGCTGTGAACTCTCAAAGTGGTTAATAATCACTGAACAGGTTATCATGCCGTGTTCTTTCGAGAGAGAGGCGCCTCCTACCTTTTTTCTAAGCACAGTGTCAAAGGCCGGCGTAAGGTCAAGTGCAGCCATATAGACCGGGCCGGTTCTAGAGTGTTTGGTAAGTTTGTATAAATGAGCCATAATGGATGCATTAAAGGGGCATCCCATGTGCTTCCTGAAGCCTATTTGAAAATGAGGCAACAATTTAAGACGAGTAATATGTGCCTGAATGAAATCCAACACCAACAGGGTAAAGTTATTAGCCGCAGCATCCATTAAGGCTATAGGCCTATAGTTATTGGGATACTCAGCATTTCCCTTCTTATAAATGGGCACGATAATAGCCGAACACCAGGAGGTCGGTATTATTCTTGACAAATACATTGAATCAAATTGAATTTTAAAAATCTTGGCCCATAACTTGGGGTCGACTTTGATTAAACACAGTGGTTTACCATCAGGCCCTTGTGCCTTAGAGCCTTTCATCTTAGAAATGGCGCTCCCAATATCTTCAAGAGACCAAGGAGAACATTTCAAAATCAATGTCTCAAATGTTCTGGATAAGATATGTCTGAAACCAATAGGCAAAGCATATTTGATTTTTACAAAAGCCACCCACAAGGGTGCAGGGATACAAGCTTCTTGCAACAAAGTTCCCACTCCTGTAAGCAGTCTCAACATTGACCACACTTGTCTCGTATCATACTTAAGAAGATGATTTAGTAGCACATAGAGTTGGGGAGGCCTCTTCCAGTCTTTGATCACTACATGAAATGCAATTTAGAGTTGAGTTGACCCGTAGCACCCCAGTTGGCTTAACCAGATTCAGGGACATCACAAGAGAGGAGTGGTTTCTTTCAAGGTAGGGAGAGACTATCATGTCGACCACCAAAAAGGGGTCATTGGCAGTAAAGCCATAGTCCAAAATGCTACAGGAGCTGATACCAGATTGAGTACAGATTGGGGGGTTATCCGCTGGGGTGGATCTGTTGATCATAGAGAAGCCAATATAACACAATATGGTAGCCCATTCCGGGCTCCTTTTATAGGAATGGGAAAGTGGGCCGTCCTCCACTGGGCAGGAGCAGTGGTGTCCAAGAGCAAGACCCGAATTGGATGGCCCTGGGATCCGAGATTAAAATCCCTGCAGATGATACAAGGAGGACAAGAGTTTAGGTCACTAATCAGGCTCTCAGTTTCAGCTAGAACTTCAGCATGGAGAAGTCTATAGGCGGATCATACAGATTGATGATCATGACTTCCTTATAATCCCCATCAAGAGGCACAGTAATCCCAGCCATTAAGATGTTTGGGGAACTAGTCTGTAGTTCCACCCTCTTAAGAAAGTTCTTAGTGCCCAACAGCAGCCCACCCTTAGGGCGCCCCCTAGGGCCCTTAGTGGCTAGCTTATTAATAAGGTGCCACCCATCCACTACCACCGGGTCGGTCAGCCACGTCTCCTGGAGAGCCGCAATGGAGAACTGGGCCAAGTTGTCAAAAAGGCTGCCTGCCGTGAAGAGGTGGGTAGAGCCACGAGTATTCCATCTGATCAGTTGAACAAAACGAGTAGAGGGAGCAACTAGAAGCCCTTAGGTCGCCCCTGAGCAGCCAGCCTGGATAACCATGCCCAGTGACATTCCTCTTCTGACAGGTCACCACCCAGCCCTGTTCCAGAAGGCAAACTAGGGACTGGGGGCGGATGCAGGAAGGAGCCCGAGTGGCCATACAGCCCTCAGTCGGATACACTGGACAATATCTCTGGCCATACAGAGAGTCAATCGGCGTACACTAATAGTCCAAATGGTTAAATGTTGCAAGATGCAAGCCATAGTCTCCTCCAAGTGAAAGTAGACCACAGCAGTAGCGCAATCAAAAGATTCACACATGTCGATTGTTTTAATGTCTTTGCTGTGCAAGAAGCGCAAAGGAATTATGCAATGGAAAAGATTGAGCTGTCGAGAGTGGTTTAAGAACTGCCCTTAGTTTCGCCAAAGATGCATTGTATCAAAAGGTGGCCGAGGATGCTTAGGCCCTTGAATGGAAGCTGCTTGAACCGGTGGTCCCAAAGAGGTGGTAGCCTTGCAGCCCAGGAGAGGGGCAACTCGGGCCACAGGTCCAAGGGATCCCTCGGTCTGGGCGGAGGAGTTTACTGTAGTCCTCCACTCTGTATTGGGCGTAAGCCCTAGAGGAGGGGCGATGGTACCTGCTACATTAGCCAAAGAACTCCTAGGCACAGTGTTGGTTGGGAAATGCCTTTTAAGACAACAGGTGAAGAGTCAAGACGTGGACCAAGGTGAAGTGCAGGGTTGTCATAATTAATCGATGACAAGTCGACAATGTCCTTGGCAGATTTCACACAGTTAGAGTGGGTACTGGGAATGTCGGGTCTCAAGGGGGGGTTAAAAATGGAAAAGGGGAGAGGGGGAAGTTCCTCCTGAGAGACCGCCAGAACATCTATTGGCAACAGTGCCCAGTCTCTTCTTTTGTTGTTGCCGCAAAAGGTTCATACATAGATGCTTGGCAGACAACCCTGCGAGACCGCTTCGCAGGAGGAGGTCCCTTGGCCAACTCCGGAGGGGCATCGGTAGATAAGGGGGTAGTGTTGGGGACCGAGGAAGTAAAAGAAACAGGCAACACTGCACAGTAGTGGAGCAGTTGGTGGAGTCAAGAAGAAGAACCAGCTGGTTGGTGCAAATAGTTCACCAGTGTACATCATGGCATGCAGATGCTTGGACAAGGGACTCGACAAGGTGCAAGGATTTTGCTCATGAAGATCCTGGTCATCCAGTTTAGCAGTGATCACATTGCATTTAGAGGAAAGTTCAGATAGGAGCATTTCCAACATGTTAAACATAGTGGCAGAGGAGTCGCTGACATCTGCAGGATCCAAAAATGCGAAGGAATGAAGAGAGGGAAGTGAAGAAAAACCATTAGGTCTACAAACAGAAACTGGATGGGGAGCACCAAAGTGAGGGTCACCACTTCCAGGAATGGGGGGGGGGACCACAGAATACAGGGGACAATCATCAGAAGAGACAGAGCCAAAAGGGCCGGAATAGAAGCTGTAGAAATTGCAGGTGAGCTTTCAGGAGGATGACGGGAATGAATCATGCAGATAGAATTCCCCACTGATTTATCTTGGGATGAAGTAACATTTGGCCTGAAGAATACTGGTCAGATGCAGGAGATGTAGTTGAAAGGGCAGTGGGGGGGGAGGGGTAGTTAAGGAAACCTCAGACAGCCGTGTAGGTGACAAATCAAGCACTTTGACTACTTTTTCAAGGGTCATGGAGCCCAAGCACTCGAGAGGAGTGGATAGATCAGAGATAATGGGCCTCATTATAGGTTTGCTGGTCCGGTAACAACAGTACCGGTAAGCCTGCCGGTACCTTTGTTATCGGCCGGCAAACTACGAGTTCTGCTCGCGGGTGCCTTCCCGTCTGCCAGGACTGGCCTGGCAGGCCTACCGGCACCCCCGAGCAGAGCATGTTGGATGCACCGGCACCATTCTGAATGGTGTCGGTGCATTCGACCTCCCCATTCCCATTGAGCCCTACGGGGCTCAAATAGGAATGGGGAGCATTTCATTCCGGCACCGCGAATAGGCAATTACCGGGTCTGGCAAGGCTACCGCCAAACTTGTAAAGAGACCCAATGTCCTCAAAGTTCTTTACTCGAGGAGAAAATATCAGTGCATAGTTTGTTGCAAACCGGGAAGAAGGCAGTCATGTTGGAAGCAGGTAGGGGTGCGTTGCAAAATTTAAAAGTGAGTTGTGGGCAAGCGCATTTGGTAAGGCGGGTGTTGTTGGTCGGATAGTCATGGGGTCAAACAGGGGTGCTAACATGAGTGTCAGCACCGGAGACTTCCGAGGAACCAGATGTAGACATTTCTGGAAAAATGCAAGGAAGAGGCACATGGTTGGCAATATCACTGTGCAGGTAACGGGCCACGCGCTTGGTGGAAAGGTGTGGATACAGGGAAATGGAGCCAGGGCGCGCAAGAGTAATTGGGAGTTGAAGGAGCAGAGGGACTAGCTCATTTCCGTACTCGCACCTGTGTTTGAGTCCCATCACCAAGAATCTACAGTAAGTTGGGAAGAGAGAGCTTTCAATTAATATAATGATATTGCTTTTGTTTTTTAGGTAAAAATGTATAATTCATTCCGGACTTCAGGAAAATAGGCATGTCAAACAATTACCCCGAAAGCACGGCTCAAAGGGTAGGGAAAGGGGAAGTTAAAAGGCCACCCTTGCAATTGCTGAAGTCAACGAAGTGAGGTGAGGAATGCTACACCGTAGCGAGTAGTCAAATCCCCGGCAACGTGGCTCAAGGGGTGAAGGCTGGGAGCAATTCAGCCACCCTACAGGCAGCACAAGTCGAGGAAGAAGTTAGACACGGTTGCATAAAGTGCAGAAAGGTGCTGTGCCTGGGTGAGAGCAGCTTAAAGGACCCCTGAGCTTGGAGTCCCACAGTCACTGCTCAAACCCGCCGAGACTTAGGCACTTAACCCTGGCACAAGCTAAGCAAACACGAGAGCTGGCTGGAGAGGAGGACCCTGGCGTAGAGATATTAGTGAGGCACCACAAGTTCCACCCCTCGCAGCCACCGGCTCAGCCTTCGCCTTCTCCGCCTGGTGCCAGGCAGGCCTGAGAAAAATTAATCAAGGATCCGGAGATCCAATGCTGACCTCACCGCAGACCCCAGACCACCGGACTGCCGGTTCCTCACGCTCCCAGAGCTATTCCATGGGCAGGTCAAGGGCAGATTCTCAATTTGGCCTCACAGGTCACAAGCTCACAGGCTCAGGCTCTGGAATTCAGGGGTCTCTCAGGTCTCTGGGGTGCAAGCAGGCAAGCACACGTGGTAGCTCCGATGGCACTACATACCTCTGTTAGAGGAAAGGATTTATGTGCATTCAATATGTGTCACTTTGTCAAGCCGCACTGAAACAACACCTGCTCGACCGTTCAGTCATTTCCGACAACAGAGACAACACATTTTCCTGAGATTATATCTTAGAAAATGTCCATCTTCTATTGCTCATCACTGGTATATGAAAATTAGACTAGAAAAGTAGTGCTTGGGGTATTAAGGAGAGTCTCTCTGTCGCAGAGAGACTCTCCTTATTACCCCAAGCACTACTTTCCTAATTCTTGATAAAGGAGAATATCACAGCTGACAGGACCAAGCCAAAATGGCTGAATATCTACTCTCAAGAGAGGAAGATGCTACTAATCTATTTGCACTGAGAGGGAACATGGAACATGCTTTCAGACCATCTAAAAATTGTGTGAGGGCTTACGATACAAATTTGTCAAACTTGAGCGGGCTTCTATAAAAGTAATACGTTTTGGGAAATGGCGTCACTCAAAAACTATATGCAAATGGATCAAATACCAAGAGGACTCCACATTTTTTTTTAGAACTGCTTATAGAACATGCAAAAAGGGAACACTCCTGTAGAGCAGACAGAAAATATAAAGAAGGAAATTACAGAAATAAAATTGTCAGAAGCGACTAAAAAAACATTTTTTTAAAAATGAACAAGATTTTAAAGGACTATCAGGACGAAGTGAAACTCCGCAAAAAGAATAAAATTCTTTTGTGACGAACGAGACTACAGGGAAGAACGGGTGTATACTTTCCAGAACAAATGTGATCAAAGGACACCATTAGGATCAAGGGAGAGCACCAAGAATACATCAACGGGCAGATCAGATATTGAATCGGACCAGGGAGGTCTAGATACTGGAGAAGTCAGTACAGCTACGTCCAACAAAGGATATATAAATCAGATCAGAAGATTCAAGAAAGGGAATAGAACCAGGTCAGTTTTCAACTTCCACCGGTTGCACCTATGACAATTCCAACCACAGGAGGAGGGGGAGGAGGGGTGGAAACAACAGAACAGATCAACTAACCGCACTGGACCCAATCACACGAATAACAAGAGCAAGCATCAAAGATGTGCCCAACAGATGCACATAAATAATCTTGTTGTAAACGTATCCAAGAGGACCATTACTAGTGATGAGCTCACTGTTCTAAACAGAGGTCTCTCGTTTGCACCTACTTCAAATTGTTCTTTTCAAATTCATTCCAAAACTCAAACTAAAAAGAAATGTTGTCACAGAAGTGAATAAAGGGAAGGAACAAGTACCCTATGTTGAAGCAAGTCAACTTACTATAACGGACATTGAAAACATTTTTCTGTTCCGATCTTTGGTTAGAACCGAAGATTTTGAGATGAGGAACCTATTTGGATACTTGAAAATTAGACCAACCAATTATAGGTCGCAGAAATGTAAACCTAAATTCAAATTTGTACCGCAATTGGCACAGGATAACATCATAGACACTTTTTTCAAAGCTGTTACAAACGATACAAAGAACAGCACACTTTCAAGAGGGTCCATATGAAATCACTTATTTGGGGCAATCTATCCCGTCAAGAAAGGAAGGCACTTAATGTCCTTACGAATAACAACTCAATTGTCATCAAGGAGGCGGAAAAAGGGGTCAATAGTGTTATAATGGACACTAATGACTACATTGAAATGGCTATGCAGCATTCAAATACCCCTGGGTGCTACACAATTTTGAAATAGAATCCCAGGAACGATGTGGTAGATCATCTGAATGAACTGATAACAATATGGGACAGGCAAGGGCTAATAATGGATGGGGGAAAATCCTTTCTCAGCATCTAGGAACCAACTCTTCCGACCAACAGAGGTGAGACCCATTCTAAGTGGGATTGAGTGGGCGACTGAACCATTTTCTGAGTACACTGATGCATTACTAAAACCACATGTAAGTAAACCTAAGTCCTATTTGAAGGATACAACCAATGTGCTCAATATAGTCAAAGAACATAAATGGGAACATGATTGTCTGCTGGCCACATTTGACATTCGGGTGCTGTATAAATTAATTAGGCACGAGCTAGCACTTAAAACCATCAAATATGTAATCAAGGACAGCTCCGCTTCTCACCATCACCACAGAAACATGATAATGGAAATGGAAATGCTAGATGCAACACTGCTACACAACAAATGTGTCTTTAATGTCATCTATTATTAACAGGGTGTGGCAATGGGCACCAAATACGCACCAGCATTGGGCAATCTCTTCATGGGGCTCTTTGAGGACGAATAAATGCACACAAATCTCAAGTACCAGAGACATGTGATACTATGGACGAGGTATATCGATGATGTTTTTCTAATCTGGAAGGTAAATGCTAGATTTAATGGTCTTAAAAGAATCACTATGAGAAAAAGAGGGGGTAACAAGGAACGTCTGCTTAGGCAAACAGAAGCCAGACTAATTTGCTACTTTAGGGCAACAGAAATTGGTCTGCACCTGGACCACGAAATTAGTTCATTTTTATAAACAGCTATGGCTGTAACTTAATCGTGAGGAAAAACTATCAGGTATATATATGCCATGGTAACTTTCATTGGACATATAATAAGATCCTTAAGGTCCAAATGCATTCTAACCAAGAGGGAACCTTATATTGGTTTATCAATTGCACATTGTATTCTAACAATTAATGTTAAGTATCTTGACTTTGCTTATATGTGAAGCAAATACCTAATTGCATTCAGGAGTTCGCCGTAATTGGTATAAGGTGCTTTAGTATAGTTTAATTTTATGAAAAATGATATTGTACCAAGCTTGCAGAGTATACAGCATAACACTGCAATCAGCATAATTATTGCAGTCTGTTAACTTAATATTTAATTGAAGCATGCATGTTTTAATCCATACAAGGTGCGCTAGGCAAATATCTCCCAATAAGAATGGAAATGATATTTGAATAACTAGTTACAATTTGTACCCCATAAACAATAAAAGTGCGCACAGGAAATTAAAGATACAAGTACTACTGTGCGACATGGTATAACCCTTGAGTGGGCGGGGCTAACGGCTGCCGCTCTTGTATATATGTGTAATCAAAATGGGGCCTAGTTTCATGCCAGGAACGCGGCCGCGAGGAGAACGAAGCTCCATGAAATCTGGTAAATCAATGGGACTTTGAGACTTTACTACAGTGTTATGATAATTTTGCAACCGAGTCAAGTTGGCTGCACATGGTAACATTGGTGGCCGTACACCCCCGTAATGGTGTGGGATCGTGTACATAATAATGATGCTTCTGAGCCTATATGGATTAAACATGGAGCCGCTGGCTTGTGGGTGGGCAAACATATTCCAAGTCAGTCTCAGATGCACAGTCCCGTCAAAAAGGGCTTCCCTGGATACAAACAATTCGTTGAGTAGAGGGATAATGAGCTCCAGGTATATGTTGCGAGTAATATATCATTGTTTCATGGGCTATGTACTCCAGGTATAAATAAATTGTTGAGTAGTGGGAGAAGCATACCCAGGAACATAAATTCATTAAAAACAGTCTTTAGGGTAATACACAACCAGGGCTAATCAGTATCCATTATTGCAATAGTTTTGTCATAACAGCCATTACTGGCAAGGAAGTTATTATGATTTTCAATACATAATGGGCCTCATTACGACCCAGGCGGTAAGTTACCGCCTGGGCCGTGACTTTACCACCATGGCGTAAACTACGTTTACGCCATGGTGGTTGGCGGACTTACCGCCCCATTCCGACCTAGGCGGGGCGGTAAGTCCCCAATCCCCATTTACCCTTCCCCATTCCCATTTTTGCCCCATAGGGCATAATGGGAGTGGGGAAGGCGTTAATTACGCCACCGTAAATTACGGTGGCGTAATTAACTCCATGGTCCCTTAGCGCCATGGATTTTAACACCTGCTAAAAGCAGGTGTTAAAAGCACCATGGCGCTAGGGGACCTCGTAATCAGGCGGTAAGGGTCGGCGCTGTTAACGCTGCCGTAAACCCCTTACCGCCTGAGTTGTAATGAGGCCCAATGTTTACATTTTAGAAAAAGAGATTATCCCAGGATTCCAGTCTTTTTTGTGAAATACTTCAGAAATTGCAGGAAACAAGCTCATCAGCTATTGGGGCGAGTACAACCCTACAGAGTATAAACTCAGGAACCACGAATTTGGTGGAAAATGACACAACAACAAAAAATATTGGATTTAACTGATGTGCATTGTATCACCATTTTTTGAACCAATGTGGTTGATTACAATTTAATATTTCTCTTTGTTTTTCTTTCTCCTTTGCTCATTAATCCTACCCTTCTCCAATCCCTTTTCTCTGTCATCACACACAATTGTTGCAATCTATTTAATGATCTATCAAAAATTAGTCATGCGCGCTCCTCTATGAGAACGAACACGGCAAGAATGGCCTGTTCTTTGGGAAGGTACCCACTCTAGAGTCTGCAGCCAAACTTTAGCTCACTGTACCTTTCACAGATGGGAAATATCCATTTGCATATCAGCGTTTGTCCCGCCCTCATTATCTGGCTACTTTCAACACAGCAATGTATCTCTTGCAATACACAAGTTGAGAACATTTTACTGCCACCGTCCAACAAGGACAGTAACCCAGAATTCACCGGATCTTCTCTTCTACTTTTCGTAAAGACAGGAATAAGGTGAGACATTCTCCAGCAATCGGGTAGCTCTCCGTCAGTTCTCAATTAGTACCCGGCAAGGGTCAATGAGCTCATTGGCCCTTGCTCGGACCTTACCTGTCCGACAAGGCTCTGACACTGCACCGTCACAGAGTTCTTTCTTGCGACGGGATGCCATGGAAAGTGTAGTCCCTTAGCCCTTTCCATTTAGGCCATTTTGTTTGTTTACTTTTTTTTTCATTCCTTTTACTGGCCGCCATGGAATGGGAGAAGGGACTACATGTAGTCCTTCTCCCCGATCCCTGACAGCCATTTATTTTTGCTTTTTTTCCATTGACTCTGGAAACAGTTGCAGTGCTGTTTCTCAACTCAAGAAACATTTCTCTTAGTACCCCGGTACGACATGCTGGGGTACTAATGGCAATATAATCCATGGAGGGGGGGACATTACCGGTGGGGTAATGCCCCTGGGGTTACGTTAAAGCCCTCGTCTCTCTCGGGCTTCTAACTGTGGCCCCGGAGTCAATACCCTACCGGTAATGCCTCCCCTTCTCGGGTTATATTGCCTAAATAATGTGAGCAGGATCTTCCACCAAAATGTTGGGTTCACCTTCATTACCTCATTCAAAACTCCATCAGGACCTGGAGCACAACACTGTTTAAGGCCCTGTGTAATACTTACAAGACGGTCCTGATCAAAATGCAGTGCAGTGTTGGTTTATAGAAGCTTTAGTTTCTTTTTAGCATAGGATTTCTCATACAAGATCCTACGCCACGTTTCTTCGCTATAACAACAACAAGCTAGATCTGGGCACGTCTTCTGCTTCGCCCTATTAAAATCTGGCCAAAGCTTTTTGCTATCACCTGAATTTAAAATCCCATACATTGCTTGCCAAGCTTTATTTTGGGTTGATGCATTGTAACGATTGACCCAATTTCTATATGTATTTTTTACTATTTTAATACATTTACATTTACTTATGGGATTCATATTAGTGCAATGTATACGTCTCCGCTCTAGCCTCAAGCTATTTTTCTCATCACTAATCTTCTTATTATAAGGTCCTCCCTTCAGACCACCTTTCTTGAAGAAATCACAGCAACCCAGAGGTAAGACTTTAGCAGTAATTGAGGCTATCCATTCTACTATCTCGCTGGGGGTAAGAAAAAACATGTAATCATCCTCTACTGTATTCATGTATTTCTTAACAGCTTCTAAATTCTGATTGGACCAACCCAATTTGTTTCTCCCACCGTTAACCTGAATAGTACCCCCTTTTTCATACAATCTTCTATATAACATTCCAAGCTCTACTCTAAAAGAGACTATGGCGTGATCACTGTAAAGTTAAAAAAAAATTAAAACATTTTTTTTTATTTGAACTTTTACTTATTTACAATAAGTTTTATCAAAATTTCGCCTCATCTGCAGCCGAAAGAAAAGAGAAAAAAACGTCACCAACTACATAAACCTCCCACACTAACTGGTACGTAGCAGTGGCTGTTATATGAGAACAAGGAACTAAAAAATAGCCTTTTGAAATCGACGCCCTACGCCACACCACCCTCGGGCCCTTGGCGATTTATCTGTTTGAATGTTGAGCACACTCAAACGCAGATCTGCACTAGTAAAAAAATAATCAATCGTGGAGGTTTGCAGGCCGCTCCTCCAGGTCTTAGCTGCAGGAATAATGCTCTTCACTTGACCATTCATTATCAAACAATCCAGGTAATCAAAAAATTCAACCAACAGGTGGGATACTTTTCCTGTGTGGCCCCTGCGTCCTTCCCCTTTGCGGTCCATTAACATCATACCATTAACAATAGTATCATTTATACACCAAGAATTTAGGTCCCCACCAAGCAGAATCTAGTTCTTTTTGTATACCCTTATTCCTTCTATAATATTTCATCCACATAACATTGGATAACCTCTCTGCCCGTCCTCCCCCCCAGGGGATCGTGAATATTCACCATCAGGATATCAAGGTGATCGTTCAGTGATTTTCACTTCTAGAACATTTGGATTAGTTTGGACATTCTGTAATCTCTCTATAGTTCAGACAATATGCTGTCAACATGATTAGGACTACCGACGTCCCTTTAAGCCCCTCCTAGCCTTTTTGTAGAAACAAATATATCTGTCAAATACGGCCTCCTCCATTAACCATGTTTCCTGTAACATTATCTGTTGATCGTAGTAACTTTACAAAAAAATGTGCGTAGCTGCAGGTGTTCCATGATTTAAATATAAGGGTTTGTCAGGATTTCTTCGACATTGTGGGTCAGAAGAACAGTAGCCATTCCCAATGGGCTTTAGTAGATGGACCCATCTCTATCTTGTGACCAATATCACTCTGGGCGCCGCCCTTTAGTCTGATCATGCTGAGAGTGCAGGGCTGAGGTTATACCACCTGTGGTGTGTTCAAATACTTCATTAGAGTTTCCTATGGGACGATCTAAATCGTAGCCCCATTTTAATAAGGACGCTGAGTTGGCTCTAACATGTAAAACCACTTCTGATGAAAAGCAATGGACTCTGTTGAGTGGCAGAGATTCTTTCTGGATGTGCGCCACATAGTCTACGTCTTCACTTTTCATAACTCTTGGGACCGGTAAGTGGCTAAACAAATTCAATATTCAGCTGAGATTGACATATGACTTACCATCCTCAAAGAGAGTCAACACTGTGAAGGAAGTAGAAGGTAAAGGGGTCTGTTGTTTTTAGTCTCCTTCTGCACTCCTTTTGACTCTGTTACCTTATATTTTTCTATTATCATCAGCCAAACAGATCTCTTCTACCAAGGAGTCTTTTTCTGTAGCTGATTCCTCATTCAGTATGAGCTGAAGTTTTTCCTTTTTCTTATTCAAGTTTGTTATGTTATCCATTTTAATTTTAGCTCTTTTCACGCGCCGGGCAGCTTTCTTTCGAGCTTTTTTTAGCCTGTCTGTGCTTTTTCCGTTGAGGTCGAGTGAAGGTCCTGTCCGCCTCCACTCTATTGAGGAGCAATATTCTTGATGCTCTTCCTTTTTTCAATTTCCTCTGTTGTCTTCTAGATAAAATGGAGTCATAAACAGGCTACAGAGGTTTCTCAGGTTCCACCTCTAAAATGTGGTCCTCAACTTTTGTAGATTGCAGCAGTTCCTCAATCGGAGCAGCCAACTCATCCATTAAGGCATCATTAATTTGTATCGCACCCCTACGTGGTGGCCGCTTGCTGTGGGGGGCACCCTTGGCCATGCTGCTATGGCTTGCTATGTAGAATGTTTCTGCACTTCGCAGTGAATATGGTGGCACAGGTTTAATAGTATTTTTAGTGCAAAGTTAGTTGCCTCATAGTGAGCGTCCAGTACTCCAGACTTCGTGCTGGTGATACTATCCATCTGGTTAGCTCCGCTACCCCCTTGATTAGCTATGGCCTGGTTTTGCCCATCATTGGCCACGGGCAACACCTCATTACACCATCCCCATTAGTTTAGGGAGGCATGCCAGCATGCCTGGAGGTTTATTCCCCAATTCCTCAATAAAGGGTGTGGATTTCTAAACAACTATAGATGTTTCACAGAATGCAGTGTTTGAATTTACAGGTTTCTGTACCTCAGACTGTAGAGAGTAGCCCAAGTTTAAAAGCAAGTTATTATGATCAAACTCTGCTGATTATCCAGCTTGTGCACCGTCAATATTCTCCTAACAGCAAAGTATGGGATGTACCTCCCCCATACCGATGTGTGCTCCCTTAAATATGTTTGTAATTGTACAATTTGCAGGCCTTGTACGCAGCGCTCCCACCAATGATTCAGAGTTCTGAACTCTGGCTGCTTTCTCAACCATCGGACTTGCCTTGCCTTGCTAGATTGTATCCGTTTTGATATTTTTCCCCGGCATTTGACTATGATCAGGTGCAGTCACTTCAGTCTTATGTCCAAGCTAATATACGGGCAGCCAGTTGCTTATTAGCACTAACTTGTATATGTCCAGGGCTACGTCTCCCCTCCAGCGCTGCAGACTACAGGCTACTAGACTGCTTCTGCACTCAGTAAGTCACTCTGCAAACGTGTTCAGCAATGAATCCAAAGCCGCTGTGGCACTGGCACATTCAGCAACTAATCCAACGTCAACAGATCACACAGTAGTAAGCTACGGCGGCCCAATTTCCACGTCCTTCCCCAGGCCCGATACCTCGAGCACAATCGGGGGGGGAAAAATGTGGTCATCGGGGAGCCGCTACGACTACGACGAAAGCTGGTGCCGCTGATGAAGGTGTCGCACTACATGAAGCCAAGCCCCTGAGGTCGCAGAAACAGTGCCAGATTACCCATCAGGCCAAGCAGGCACCGGCCTACGGGCCCTCCTCCTTTTAGGGGCCCTGCTCCCACCAGTACTTAATTGGATTTTGTATTTAATTTGCAGCCTGTGCCGCATTAGCATTTTCTTTTGTGAAAATCATGTTGACCTCTGTCTCTCCGCGTCTGCGTGTGGACCCTCCCAGCCCCTGCCGAGTCCGACTTGCAGCATTTTCAGGTTGTTTCAGTTTCTACTTGCGTGCCTTGTGTGTGCCAGCCAGGGCCCACGTGCAGACTCAGTGAGTCAGTCTAAGACACACCCTGGCTAGTGTGTTGGGGCAGGCAGGCCGGCCCAGGAGCACCGCCACCAGCAGGAGGACTAGTTATAAGTCATCATCAGAGGGCCACAGAGGACAAGCAAAAGGCGAGAAAGGGAGGACATACAGGGTGAAAAAACTGCAGAGGAGACAACACAGCTAGCTAAGAGTAGAGGAGATTGGGTAAGAGAATGGACTAGGTGGAGGAAACAGGCTGGGTGCGAGAAAGAGGAACTGTGAGAAAATATGTGCAGGAAATATCACCTATAACCTGCATAGGCCAGTCCAGTGTCACTGTGCCAGACCCAGACCCGAACTACAACCCCATGCGCTATAATACACTTTTGCACACCATGTCACTGAAATAAGACCGTATGGTTATATTGCGCTGGGGTGTGCGTGTAAGGGATACCCCCACAGAGTGCAGCTGATAAAAGAGGTAACAGATAGGGAACCGTTGTTTTCTGGAACAAGGGTATTGTTGGACTAGCGTGCACATGTGTGGGAATCTTAACGTTGCACGTGCATGTCAATGGACACTGAAAAGTAGGGCAAATGCACTTGAGCACTGATGGGGGACCCCAACATTTCGACTGCCTAGGGGCCTCCACAGGATTTAATCCGGCACTGCACAGAAGCATAAAGGAGCAAAGGCCAAGGTAGGC
This sequence comes from Ambystoma mexicanum, assembly GCF_040938575.1. Classification (NCBI taxonomy): domain Eukaryota; kingdom Metazoa; phylum Chordata; class Amphibia; order Caudata; family Ambystomatidae; genus Ambystoma; species Ambystoma mexicanum. The sequence continues at coordinate 1,532,145,035 of NC_090922.1, forward strand.
CGGAGCCTCCACCACCCCTAGGATCCAGGATTATCCCCAATAGAAAGGACTCTGAGTCTCAGAATCTCGAATCTCCCGGAGCCACGAGGTGTGAACAGCTACGAGCGCCCAAGCTTGGCTAGGTTAGAAAAGAGCCCCTGCACGTCGTCACGTTCAGCAGACTTTTGGCCTACACATCTTCATTGAATATTCTCATAAAGTATATCTGCACCTAACACAGGTACCACGTAGCAAGAAAGTCACGCGGGATGAAAGCGTCGCTGACACTACCAATAGCCCCTCCTTCCCGCTATAGGATCTGTCTCAGCCTGTACTTCCTCTCACGTTTGGGGAGTTGGACCCGCATCCCTACAGGAGGACCTGCATTTCCAGTGATCGGGGCGGAGGAAAAATAATACCCCAGTTAGAGTTTATGTGAATACCTTCATGCAAATTGATTAGGATTTGGAGTATCTCTGAGTGCCAAACAGATCCTTTGAGGGTCCTTGCAATAAGCATGTGCACTCATGGATAGTGAGGGTGATATTGCACTGTCCTACTCCCAGATACAAAAACAAGGGAAGGCGTTCAATGTAACAGTTTAATTGAAGTTCCGCTGTCCATACGTTTTTATATAGACTGGAAAGCATATACAGCTGCAGTCATTACTATGATATTTATGCAAACATTGTTTCCTTGTAGAACTAAAGGACCTAAGAAGGTTACTTTTTGGAGGTGGTTTTCATAACTTAGGCAATAGTTAGAATTGTCCTACATAGCATCTTCAGGGGTGAAAGGCCGGAATCTTAGTGTAAGAATCGTTTTGTCCTGAATTCAAGGTACATCATCATTGTCTCCCGAACATCTGGAAACAGGGTGAATCTGCATTGGATAGCCAGATTTCTAACAGTGTGTTGTATTCTCTCATGAAAAGTGCAGCAGTGCAAGCGAGGATGGTCATAGCTTTAAAAGAAACCTGGATCTACATTTGTGGCAGAGCATAGCTACTCAGCTTGTAGTACGCTATCCGGAAATGGTCCGGACAGAGTACGGAATAACTGAATTAGATGGTCAACCAATCGTCAGAACACATGTTTGAATACGTGTTGCATCCTCGAAATTAAAAGCGCAAAGGGGATGGCCATTATTTTAAGATATAACTATTTTTGTGAAAGGGTGCAACCTGAAGTTTAGCCGCTCTCCCTTAATTATTTTGATTGTGAGGTACGTCTGTGCAAGAGCATAAAAGCCATAATGTGTTGCCTGTGGCACTCCTGTTCGAGGCAGCCCTTGGTTACTAAGACATGCCTATGGGGGTCATTGACAAGGTGCCATCTTTGCATCCTATTATGGTAATACCGGCATATCCCCATTTTCGGGATATGTGCTACTGGTAATGTTGAAAAAGTCCATGATTATTGTTAAGGAGAATTCTCAATAATTTGCTCATTCCCTTCACCTTAGAGACCTCCAGCAACTTTTCTGGATTTTGAGGACTTGATTTTTTTACCTGGAAAGAGTGTGAGACTGTTCTCCCACTCTTTCATGTATTTTGATGTGTATCTTACATTTGTGTTCTTTGATTATGGAGTTTTAGATAACTCCATAGGCATCATCTTTTCATGTGTGTCACACAGCACCCTCAGTGCAGTGACACAGGGATGATTTTCTAGACTTCCCAAAAGTTTAAATACCTTCTCTGGGGTAAATTACTGTTTCCCAGAGAATGTAAAGTGAAATTGACTTTACTAGTCTTTCCAAATTCCTAGACCCAGTGCACACCATCTTACAATGGAGTGCTGGAGGGGTTATATAGTATCCCCTGTGTCTAAATACTCATGTAGCAGTCAAATGCTACCCTTTCCTATTGAAAAGGCTGGTGGCAGTGGTTTTACAACGAACTACCATGATTTTTCCCGACCGCGAACACCGGTAGCTAAAAATCACGTGAGCCACGTTTTTCAATATGGCACCCTAAGCCCCTTTGTTAAAACAGGTCCCGGTCTTCTTTTTTCGCCGTTTCTTTTTGGAAAGGTCCTTCTAGTGTGTGTCTGTGCTCCAAACTAGGTTTGGTCCCTTTGTTCGTGTGCCTCAGGAGTGAAGACCGCCACTGGCGTCTGAGCGTCTGGGTTGGGCAGAAAGTGGGGGAGGTGCCCGAAACTCCCTGTGCTTAGCCTCCAAGGAGACCCAAATGCACTCTGGTGTGATTGTCTGGCTGACTGTCCGGCAAGGACAGCCACCCTGCTGGGTGAGTGACAGCTAGGCTGGAATGAAAGGAAGAGAACTGCTTAAAAGGCAAGTCTCTTGAACTGGAAAGCAGAGTCGACCACTGGAATGAAAGAACCGAAGATGAGCTGGAAGAGGATGGCTGCTGCAACTCCTGGACCATTGGTTGAAGCCCTGCTGCAGGTATGAATTGGCAAACTCCTTTCGACAGAGAAGCTCCTTCAAGGACAGCTTCTTCCTTTGAGTTGGTGGGAACAATCAACTCCTAAGACACCTGTATACCATTCTCAAGGCTGGTTAGGATTAACCAGGTAGAGAGACACCAGCTTGTGTACTTGAAGCTACAGCTACTGGAACTGAAGGGGCTCAATCTTGTTTGCTTTCTTCAATGATGCCGTGCAGTGCAGGAGTCCCCCGATGTCCTCCCTCTTGTCCCCACGACTGAGGCTCAGGAAAAGTGAGATCTGCAGGAACTGCCAGGAACCAACGACTTCAGCAGCATTTGTTTCTTCATACTAAGGTACTGTGCCAACCCGATTGAGAGAACGCCACTCTCGGGGTGAAAGTTCGCGAAACATTCCCAACTTGCAGGCCTCATTAGCTTGTGACCCAACATATGATTCTTTTTCGCCTAAACTACTTCTAAGAACATTTGCAAAGACGTTACCGTTTGATACCAGAACTGTTATTTCCTATCCAGAACACTAGCCCATTGACTTTGGCCTAGGCCTATTGACTTGAATTGAACTATTCTGGTGAACTGAAACTATTTGCACTGTCTACCAAGTATATGTGATCTATTCTACTTACCTTGTGCCTTTGACCACCATTGAAAGTAACTGAAGTGCCATTTTGCTCCTACTTCAGGGGAGCCTAACTTGTTCAGAAACGTATTGGTTTAGTATTGGGGTGTGTTTGTGTATAATATTAAGTTGCCTCCTTCTAGAGAATGTTTTCTAAATGATTGTGTAATAAATGAACACGTTTTTTTACTAAGAAACCTTGAGTGTAAGTGTCTACTTGAACCACTGTGATTGAAAAACATATGTGTTAACATCTTGTACTGCTCACATTCCCTCTTGAGATAAGCCTGGCTGCTCAGCTCACTACCAAAAACTGTGTGGTATAGACTTATACCAAAGGTTGGTTTGACTTGCACCTGTAGTCCTAATTGTATGTGGTGGTCCCAGAGGGTACTGCATGCAATTCTGCCTAACAAATATCCATGAAAGTGCAACGGGGGGTGCAAAAAGAACTTAAACCTTACTGTGAATCTACCTGAGGAGCTGGAAATGACATGTGTAAATACAGACTCTAACACCAGTAGTGAAAGGAGGGATGGAGGGATGGAGCAGCCACAAACAGCCCCCACAGCTCATCCCCATCATCACCATGTGGCAGGCCAGGGTGGGCTCAATATGAGCCACATGCTTGTTAGTTGAGGTGAAGCCGGCCAGCGAGCTTGCAATCTGTGGGGAGCTTGCAATGCTGCTGCCAGAATCTGCTTTTCGAAAGCATTTGCCTCTCACATGTCATCTACTGGAGGACTGAACCTCCTTCTCAACTCATGCCGTAGCAGGGTTTGACATTGCTGGAAGCTATTTAGCTCCTGGTTGTAGCCTAGGAGGCTTGACACCAACAGCAGTTACTATGAGCTACTTTGACTCGTAGGTGATCTGGTACCATAAACAGATACCTATGTGACATTAACTCTGTGTGTTTGGGAATGTTAAGTTATATACCGCTCACGTTCTCCATGTGCTCTCGTGGCTCTGAAAGGGAAAGTGGGGTGGGATTAGTTAGGGGACATGGAGGGAAACGACAGGCACTGTGCTCAGCTGTTTATGAGTGTAGAAACAGTAGTAACTGGTGTCTGTGCACGTGAGTTCTCTCTGCGTTTTATTGTTCACACTGGAGGTGTACTGTTGCAAGATGGGAGACATCCAGTGTTTGACATGTCGATGTTTGTGGTTAATAGTTTTTTTTTCAGTTGGAGTGAGAGATGTGCGGTTTAGCAAGTGGTTTTTGTTCTAGCTGTCTGGGGCGTGGGTGGTTGAGTACCACAAGAGTACAATGAGAATTGTTAGTATGTTTGGAATTTCAAGTTGTGGATAGCCATTTGGAAACAATGCAAGTCTGTGATATCTTTGAAGGTGTACATCACTTACACACAGTTGGACTTGCCGGAGTGTGAAGAGCAAAATAGGGGATAGTATTGTATGGATTGTTTGGGGTATCTGTCTATGGGGAATGAGTCTGTCTTGGCACTCAAGGGTATATAGTTTGGTGCATTAGATCGCCAGGGTGATCTCAATCCACTTAGCTTATGGACTTTGTTTTTTAAGTGTGTTTGGGGGACGGCTTGACCACTGCATGGGAGAGATGTGATGCCCCCACGCAGGAATAATCGTTATTTGATTGTTGCTGGTCTGCTTCTATCCTGAAATGTTAAATCACCAGGTATTTAGTCGTTTGCGAAACGTCAGGTGGTCCTTCGTCGACCTGATGCCTTTAGAAATCGAGTTCCCTAGTTTGACTATGAGAATGAAGAAGGCTGTTCCTCCCAATTTGGATTTCTCATTGTTCTTTGATTCAATGAGCAGGTCAGTACCTGATCTCAGAGTTCTTCTTGGCTGGCATTGGGTGGTTTTGGATTGGAGGAATTCAGCTCCTTGTCTCTATACTGCTCTATGGGCAATGCAGAGAGCTGTGGAATTGATTATTCTTTCAGACCTCTGAGGGCTGGGGTGATGTGTTCTCTCCTGTCTAGTCTGAGGAATATTGCTGCTGTGTCTGGATGCGTTGTAATTTCCTGGTAAAGTAGTCGGGCATTCCTAGGCATAGGCTCTTCTCGATAAAACCAGGGAGATAATCGGGAGGGAAGATGCCTCTTATTAAGCATAGGTTCTAGATGCATTTTCTTACTGTTGCGTTGACCTGCGGTTCTAGACTGAGAACACTATCCACGGGCATTCCCAGGATTTGTATTCCAGTTGAAGTTTGGGTTGTGTTCCCATTCTTTTGGCCAGGTGAGTGATATCTGTGGTTGGTTGCCGTTTCATGGGGTGATCCTTATTTCTGTTTCGACTGGGTTTAGTTTTAGGTTGTCATTAGTCATCCAGACATTTATCTCGTTGAGGAATTTGAGAGAATTGTTGTTTGTCATACTAAAGATAAGCTGGGTGTCGTCTGTGTAACTGTAGCATGGGAATCAGTGAGTTTTGATGAGTATCATGAGTGGGGCAATGTAAAGATTGAAGATAAGGGGTGAGAGACTTGTACCTTGTGGTAGGTTCTTTGGTTCTATCAGCGAGGAATGATTTTAGCCATTGTAGTGCAGAATTTTGATTGCTGGATTCTTCCCATTTTTGTATTAAAGCAGTGGTTTGAATTGTTTCAAAAGCCACGGATATGTCCAGCAGTATGAGGGTAGATTGGAATTTGCTGTCATTCATCTTTAGAACATCCCATATGGAGAGGATCACAGATTTGGTGCCTCTCATAGGTCTATAGTCTATCTGGGATTGGTGCAGCAATCTGTTGGCTTCAGTGTCCTTGTGCATTTCTTTGTGCACGTGCTTCTCCAGGATTTTCACGGGTGAGGGTATGTTTGATATTGGTCTGTAGTTGGCAGGGGTGACTGTTTTTCCTAGCTCCATTTTAAGAGTGGTTTAATGTAGACAGATTTCTACATTTTCTGAATAAATCCAGTCTTCAGTGACAGGCTCTTTACGTTTTGGGAAAAGAAACATGGTGTTTTGCAGGCTAGAAGCTATTTTTAAACATCAGGAGGGCATGGGTCGCTGGTGGATCGAGCCTCTAACAGGGGAGTGCTCTCGTAGAGGTGTCTTCGGAGATGAAGCCCTCCGTAGATGAGTCATAAACAAGCTTGTCATAGAAGAGCCCCTCATAGACAACTGCGAGGTCAGTGAGACCCTCAACTCGCTTGGCAGATGGGGAGGGCTTGCATAGTGCCTCGATACAAGCGCAGGTCAGCTGATTGTATCCCCTTTTTTTCCTTCATTTTTATTCAGGGACATGTTCTTTGGGAAAGGTGCCTCATAAGCCAAGTTAATAGCGATTCACTTAAGAATACCTTTGATTAATGAAACTAAACAATACTAGTATGACGGAAAGGCAGATCAGAGGAGTGTCACTCCAATCATCGGTTCTACGAGCACCATGTAGATTAGATTAGAACATTTCCCTGAGCAGAAAGTTGGCAAATGGAGCAAGAATCCAGGCTGTGGTCAGGGTAAAGGCAGTAAATACATTCCTCATGCCGGTCTTCCAGATAGATTTAGTGTGTTCTGCAAGTAGAGCAGGGTGTGAAAAGGCTTTCTTTAGGATCCGTCATGGTGAGGAGAGGAAGGCACACATCAATGGGCTCTACCAGAAAGAACAGAGTAAACTCGTGCCTCCCACCCCCTTTTAGGGGAGTACCTACAGAGAAGCTACCAAACCCTACAACTGTAAAGTATGTATCTGCAGATTTTAAAAGATGTGAAAATTGAAGCTGTACGTTGAGAATTCTTGAATTGAATTAAATGGGAACTTTGCATAAGACTCGCCACCTCTGAATGTGTAGTAAAAAATCTGAACATGGCCTCCGAGGGTGGAGCCAAGGAGAGAAATGTCTATTGGTTGATGGACAAATGGGCCGAGAATGTGTCTGATAGAGTACTAAAGTGAGTGCAGTTTCTGGCCTTACAAATTAAACTGCTTTATGAATGTAACAGGGATTCCCAGCCTGATGATGGGGAATATCCAAAGCATACGAATCTATGAAAGATCCAATGCTGGAGAACAGGTGAGCCTTGGTTGAGCCAGGGGACCACTCCGATGGTGGTAGTGCGCAGTTTAACTAATCTTTAACGTTAACAGATAAGCACCAAACCCAGGGGTACTTCCAATAGGTGGCATAACCTGTATAAGGAATGTTGGAGGATCAGAAGGACACTGATGATGTGAAAACATTTTAAGCATGATTTTTATTCTAAAGTAAAATAAGGCCAAACACTCCCTATATGGGGTGTTCTCTACCTATTTTTTTTACTAAGGTGGTTGTCATTCAGGGTGAATGTCCAAAAGCAAATCTGTCTACTGTCCAAATCTCACCTATCTGACTCTACCACTAATGAAAGTAACTAAGGACAGGAGTAGGGCTCCTTTCTCCTGGTTGCTGTGTTCTGTCACAGGGTTTTCTATGTTCTTTCGTTCCACTCAATAGACTATACGCAACTAGTCTCTTGTTATCTTCTGGATTAAGTTCAGTAACTCTTGTAGGGGACTGACACAATCTTAATTTTGTACACGTTCCTTCTCTCGTTCTTGTCAGGTTCTAGCCTCTATTCCTAGAGTGCTGTTTCATGCATGAGCTTTGACCTCCTGGTCTCCTGGCTGTTTGTTTCCCAAATGTCTGTATTCATTATATTCTCTTTCTCATCTTTGGGACCTGGCTTGATTTTTCCCTTTTCCCAAGGCAACAGGTGTTCAACTCTACTCCTCTCCCACTTGGTGTATTTCATGTAGCTCTGCCCTTCATGAACATGGTTCTCATTGCTCAGCTTATTTCCATTACTTTTCTCGTTAGCACCGGGACAAGTTTTATTCGAGTTATGATGAGTTCCCTTTAACTGTACGGTAATCCCATTCCCTCGTATAACCTTCTGTTTGGAGCGGTAAAATCACTGGTACCGATAAGGTCTTAGACTCTCGGTCTGCTTCTTCTTGGCTCCACAGCTCATTTGTCGCACCGTCCGGTTCTCGTCTTCTGAATCAAATTTGCTCTTTATCTTGGGCCAGGAGTGGTTTTCTCCCGTCAGTGGTATCTGCGCTGTTCTTTGGGTGGACTGCCCACCACCATTGATGTGTGGTCACGCTATCACCAAACTCTCTCCTCAATCTCATTGTGTTTTCTTCTGCTCTCATATGCCAGTCTCCCAACATCTTTTGCTCTGTGTCGGAGCTCGACTGACTCACGCAAGCTCTGTTTTCTGTGAAAGCTCTGTCTCCTTCCGCTCTGCTATGCACAGGGTGCTTCCCCTTGTTCTCTATGCTTTCTGGCTTCTCTAAGCTTCTCGCACTCTCTCTTGTCATATCATCCTTTTTCAGCGTCCTTGGCACAGTTCATTGGAGTAACAGATTTAAAGGGATAGCCTTAGTTTTCAGTTGTGGCTAGCATAAGTTCAATGTTAGACAAATCCATATAGGTCATCAATTAGAATGGATTGTGTCCTCCCACGTATTCCTCATCTTATTATAATTTATGGTATCTAGTATATCAATCAAAAGTCTATCCATCAAATGCATTTGCATCGAGGGGTTTGCAACCAACAAATATGCATTGAATACATGTTTATGAGGGGTAAAGGGTTCATTTGTTTTGTTGGTGGGTTTTTAAGGATAAAAAACAGGGGATTCCGCCCCCCCCCCATTAAAAAAATAAAATAAAAATGCATTTGATGCACATTTGTTCATTGCAGAAAATTAGATGGAAATGTCCCTTGATGCAATAAATTCGATGGATAGACCATAAACCATAATTTATCTCCAGCTTCAGCTGCTTCGGGATTTCTTTTCAACAGGGGGCGCTGTGTGCCGTCTCGTCGAGTCGATGTGCCTCGAGGGCCTCCATTTGACGGTTGATGTCATCATCAGTGCAAATAGCACACGCAGCGCCCGTTGGCTTCAGTTCTGTTTTTCCAAGCTAACGCTTCGAGAGAATTACGGGGCACTTCGTTTCTTCTGTGAAACTGATTTTCGTTAGAAAATGTCTTCTTCGTCGACACCATCGACGCCCAAGTCGGGGTTCAAGAAGTGCCAAGACTGCGGGTCGAAGATGTCGATCATCGACCCCCACCGCATATGTCAGTGGTGTCTAGGTTCCAGGCACCGTACCGTCGACGGTGGCTCCTGTCAGGCGGTGACCGAGAAGGCTCTCAGGGAGAGTAAAGGTAAACTGACGGTGGGGGGGTTACCTTCGAAGTCACCTTTGAAGAGTTAAAAAAGACAGATGATTCGAGAGATTCTTCCTGATGCAATAAATCCAAACGGTCTCGATCGAGAAGTCGATCACTCCATTTGTCATCTTCGAAGAAGGCTAAGAAAAGGAGTCATAGGTCACCATCGACCTCCAGTGATTCCTCGACTGAGCTAATCAGGTGTCCTACGAAATCAGATTCCCCTGCAAAATGGGACACATTTCGTAGTGAGATGCTAAACATTTGTGAGAATGCGGCCTCGACCGCCTTGAAAGACAATCAGAAAAGCCATGCCCCGGTCGCTCCGCAAAAGGATGACAAAGGGAAGTCGAAACCGAAATCTCAGAAAACCAGTCTTAAGCTGGTTTTGTATGGAGAAAGTTCTTGATCTGATGGAAAATCATTGGGGGCTTCGACAAATCAGGACCCTAGTCCATCTAGGGTTCTGTCAAAGAAGCACAAGAAGTCAACAACTTCAACGCCGTCAACTCCGTCGGAACAATCAACGCTGATACCGAAGTCAACGCCGACTAAATCGGCACCGATTTCAAAGCCATTGTCGAAGGTTACTTCGAAATTGTCAAAGCCAGTGGTGGTACAGGAAAAGGTTTACAAACCTTTACCTAAAAAAAGACTATTTTAAGTCTTTGTCCTACATATTTGAAGAGGATCAACCCTCTGATGACAATACACCGCCTTTTGGACTACAGTTTGGCACCCCTAATGTGCCAGAGGAACGAATCTCTGATGAGTCTAGGCTGAGAGATTTATATGACAACCTTCAGTCAGCCAGTGGGTTGGATACCTCGCCAGAGTTAGAGTTTGGCAAACCAGACCCAACTGAACATGCTGACTCTTCATAGAGAAAACTCATGGGAAAGGTTATTGAGTTTTTAGGATGGAGTAGGCCTACTCCTTCTTTTGAACAAGATTACAGAAAAGGGTCTCCGCAAATTCGGAGACACCAGAATCTGCGGCTGCAGTAAATAAAAACTTTTCAAAGAAGTACAGACCATCCAGCAGCGACCTGGAGTATCTCACCAAGCATCCAACACCAGAAAGCTTGGTGGTTCAGGCTGCTACATCTACCAAGCAGTCAGCATACCCATCCATCCCTCCAGATAGGAATGATAAGAGAATGGATGCCTGGGAGAGAAATAACAATAATAATAAATTTAGCATTTATATAGCGCTACGAACCCTCACGTATCTAAGCGCTGCCTTCTATTACCCATGGTGTGTGGTGCTCATTTATCGCCCTCTGAAGAATGAAAGGCTGAGTTTGGCTCTGCCGTGATTCGAACCTGCATCAGCAGGCTGTGCACGGAAGTCAAAGCGAGCGCTCTACTCCCTGTGCTATCTGACCAGCTAAAGTTTTCACTGCTGGTAATATGACATTATTGGCTACTAATGTGACCTGCACATTTATAAAGATTTACGTTTACCCTGTGGGACTGTGTTGCTATGGCGGTTGACCACATCCCGGAAGGAGAGAAACGAGACAGCTTCCTGGAAATGGGTGAATGTCTCCAGTCAGGTATGAATACTGCAGACAGCTTCAGCAGATCCATGGCTGCTAGCACAGTGTTACGCAAATGTGTGTGGTTGAGGAAATCGGGGTTTGCACCAGATGTGCACGATAGTCTACTCAACATGTCCTTTGGCGTCTTGTGGCTGTTTGACAGCAAGGCGGATGAGGGTTTGGAAAAGCTGCAGACCTCAAAGGAGACGGCTAAATCCGTTAGCGCCGCTATTAGACAGCCTCAACAACCGTATTTGGGTTCATCCTCCTGGAGGGGTAAGTCCTTTCGATTCTAATCCCCATTTGGAAAAGGAAGAGGACCAGCAGGTCAAAGAGCCCAGAGAAGATTCCCTTGTGGTGGACGAGGGAGAGGTGATAAATCACCCAAGCAGCGGCGGCCTTACCATCAGCCGCTGCATTAGCCGCCTCTAATCCACTCTGAGGCCTTGATTCACAAGACCCCGGTGGAAGGCAGGCTTACTCGGAATCTGAACGAATGGCGAGGAATTACTTCAGGTGTTTGGGCTCTGCAAACCGAAGCCCAAGGTTACTGCCTTCCTTTCCAAAAAAGGCCTCAGGATCATCCACCGGGGAACAACACTTTTAAAATTCCAGATCCGCTCCTTGTGCAGGAAATATTTTGACCCTGCTAGAGAAAGATGCAATAGAACATGTACCTGTAGGGGAAAGGAACAAGGGTTGGTATTCTCCATGCTTCTAATCCGCAAGAAGGACGGAGGATTGAGACCCATCTTGGACTTAAGAAACTTGAACAAGTTCCTCAGAAAGGACAAGTTCAAGATGTTTACCCTTTCTCAGATCCTTCAGGCTCTCCAACTCCAAGACTGGATGGTATAATTGGACCTTCAGGATGCTTACTTTCATGTGCCAACCCATCCCAAGCACAGGAAGTACCTGAGGTTTCGAGTTCTGCCATTCGGGCTGACATCCGCTCCGAGGGTTTTCACCAAGTTGATGGTGGTGATGACAGCGAGTCTCAGGACAGGGGGATTTCACGTCTACCCCTACTACAATGATTGGCTGATCAGGGCTCGTCCACCCTAGCAGGCCCGGGAACATCTCAGTGTAACCTGCCACTCTCTTCACAAACTGGGCTTCTCCCTCAATTACAAGAGGTCTCACTTGATGCCATCCCAAAGACTCCAATTTATTGGGGCAGTCCTGGATACTTCCTCTGGGAAAGCCTCGCCACCCGAGGTGAGAGCTCAACACATTCTGCAGATGGTTACCAAATTCCAGAGTGCCCAGCATCTTCAAGCTTTCGATCTTTTGAGGCTGCTCGTTCTCATGGCATCCTGCATTTTCCTGGCGAGGCTTGCCTGAGAATGAGATCCCTCCCATGGGCTCTCAGGACTCAGTGGTCCCAGTTCTCAGGCAGAATGTCAGACCATCTGCAAGTTCTGAGCAGAGTTGCTCAAGGCCTTCAGTGGTGGGCTTGCAAGGACAACATTCTCAAGGGAGAATCTTTTTGGCAGCCATGGCCAGAGATAACGGTAGTGACGGACGCCTCACTCACGGTGTGGGGAGCCCACACCAACGATCTGACAATCGGCGGTCGTTGGTCTCCACCAGAGTCCAAACTACATATCAACCTTTTGGAGCTGAGGGTAATCAGACTAGCGCTGAAGGCCTTTCTGCCCTCTGTACGGGGAAAGAACGTCCTGATAATGATGGACAACACAGTGGCCATGTACTACCTCAACAAAAGAGGAGGTGTAGGGTCACTACCACTGTGCAGAGAGGCGATGCAGCTCTGGTTCTGGGCAATTCAAGAAGGAATCTCTATTCTACTTGCCCTGCACTGCACTTTCCCCCCCTCCCTTTCCCCTTGCACTATTCCCTTCCCTCTACCCATGCACTTGCGCGATCTGAATGACACCTGGCCTAGTAGGATCGTTGTCTGTCTTCCCTTTGTTCCCCCTCCCTGCCTCGTCGCGCCTTGAAACACTTGTGTATAGGCACGTTACAAATGCCATATCATATCATATCATTAGCAGTTCACCTAGCCGGAGAGCTGAACACATTGGCGGACGCTGAGAGCAGGAAGAGCACAGTCTCCCATGAGTGGGAACTAGCTCAGGAAGTCCTTCAAGAGATCTTCACCCTTTGGGGAACCCCTCAAGTGGACCTGTTTGTGACCAACCAGAAGTGCAAACTGTTCTGCTCCAGGGAATTTCCCCCAAGGGGAGCTCTAGGGGATGTGTGCGTAGTTTACTGGGAATTTCCACTGCTGTACGCGTTTCCTCCAGTCCCAGTCATTCTTCACGTGATCAGGAGGTTGAAAATGTTGGGGAAATCCATGATCCTAATTGCTCCGAATTGGGCCAGGAGGTCGTGGTACCCGGACCTTCTGGGTCTGTCCATCTGCCCTGCAACGTGTCTTCCACAAAGGGACGATCTTCTCTCGCAAGAGGAAGTTCAGGTTCTCGGTCCAGAGCTCAAGACACTCAGCCTTCACGCATGGTTTCTGAGAGGCTGAGATACAAGGATTGGTACCTCCCGGATGATGTAATGGAGATTTTGCCATCGGCCAGAAGGCCAGCAACAAAATCGCTGTACTGCAGCAGCTAGTGCAGGTATAAGAATGTGGATCCTTTTCTATGTGACACTCCTATGGTGCTTTCCTTTTTATTACATTTGGCAAATCTGTGGCTCCAGATTGGAACAAGTAAGGGTTACCTGGCGGCGCTTTCTATTTTTAAGCGCTCTTCAGAGGAGGACTCATATTTTAAGACCCCTCTGATTATTCAATTCTTGAAAAGGCATTACTAATGTATATCCACCAATCCCATTCAATGTCCCTGTATGGGAACTCCATCTGGTGTTAAGGTTTTTAACATGCATTCCCTTTGAGCCTTTACACTCATGCCCTTTAAGACTCTTGGCATTAAAAATCGTTTTGCGTATTGCAATAACATCAGCCCACATTGTAAGCGAGTTGCAGGCCCTTTCCTGTAAGCCTCCACATACAGTGGGCCTCATTATAAGTGTTGCGGTAAGACAACAACGGCGCCGGAAGTGCTACCGGCGCCGTTGTTACCTCGCCGCAAAATTACGAGTTTGCTCGCGGGTGCCGCTCTGGACGCCTGGTCAGACCAGATGTGCAGAGCGCCACCCTATGGAGGCTCAAATGGGAATGGGGACGTACCGGGTCCGGGTCCCGTGAATGGGAATTACCGGGCCCGCAAAGGTCGGAATGGCCCGGAAATTCCCATTTTTCAGGACCCGGACCCGAGTTTGGGGGTAGCCATGCCGGTAAAAATGGCATGGCTACCTCCAAACTCGTAATGAGGCCCAGTGTTCCATAAAGACAAGAGGCCTCATTACGGGTCCGGCGGTAACCCTGCTGGTGCTACCAGCGGATTCCCACCGGACCCGTAATAATTTACAGGCGTCAGACTTCCCGGTGCCACCGGTTCATTACGAGTCCAGCAGCCCAGGAAGTCAGATGCCAGCAAATTGTTAGTTCCCATTCCCATAGAGTCCTATGGGACACTATGGGAGTGGGGACACGGAAGCACCGACACCGTTAGCAACAGTGCCAGTGAACAGTCTGCCTACCGTGGCTGCAGTGCCTGGCAGGGTCAGACCTGTCCAGCACAGAGGCCACGGCAGGCAGACTCTGAGTTTGCCGATCCAGAACCAAGGGGGCCGGTGAGTTTACCGGCACCCTTGTTTCTCGACCAGCAAACTCCTTGTGAGGACCAAGGTCATTCTCGAGGTAAATCCTTCTTTTTTACCAAAGGTAGTCTCCGACTTTCCCTTGTCGCAAAAAATGACCTTACCAACTTTCTATCCACCTCCTCATACAGGGAGGGAGGAGGAGAGGTTGCATAGACTGGACCCAAAAAGGGCTCTCAGTTTCTATATATCCAGAATGGCAAAATGTCGCCAAAATTACCAATTATTCATTGGCTATACTGGTCCTAAATTGAGTCTTGCGGTCACTAAGCAAACCATATCCAGATGGATCCGCCGGAAGGCCTAAGGGCACATTCCACAAGGGGCATAGCAACCTCTGCTGCTCTTCAAAGAGGTGTCCCAATCAAAGACATGTGTTCAGCGGCCACTTGGTCTTCTATCCATATCTATATAAGACATTACTGTCTGGACTCATCGTCCAGTCAGGAAGGACGATTTGGAAAATCAGTCCTTCAATCAGTCCATGATTAGATCTAAATGTAATTCTCCCTCCCACCTCCAAATTATTACTGCTTTGGGAATCTATCATAAGACGAGGAATACGTGGGAGGACAGAATCCATTCGAAGAACAAGTTACTTACCCCTGGCAACGTTCTTTCGATTGGATGATCCTCCCACGTATTCCTTATTGCCCCTCCCGGCCTACCACACCGTACAATTTACGTGTTATTACACTTTTCGCTTTCTATGAGCCTTCGGTCTATGGTACGCCTGGTAATTCCTCTTAAGGAGGGGGAGGGGGCAGAACTGAAGCCAACATAGCTGCATGCGCTATTTGTACTGATGATGACGTCGACCATCATACGTAGGCCCTCGAGGGACATCAACTCGACGAAATGGCACACAGCGCCCCCTGTTGAAAAAATTCAGAAGCAGCTGAAGCTGGAGATAAATGATCATAAAATGAGAAATACGTGGGAGGAACATCCAATGGAAAGAACGTTACCAGGGGTAAGTAACTTGTTCTTTGAGGGCATCAGGGTGTTCCACAAGGGAACGGGAGTCATTATCTCCAAGGGGGGAGTCTCACACAGTGAGGTCCCACCTGCCTCGACCCCTAGGGAGGATGTTGCTGAGCGGACTCACCTCCATAGCCTCACCTGGGGCTTGGGGGTCCCCCTTGGGGAGAAGGGACAAATTCCCTCAATTCGTCATAAATGGCAAACTCTAAAGTAGACACATGGCCACACCTGCAGCCAGAGTTAAAACACAGGGCTATGTTGACTGCCAGCAAATACTGCTCTCATCTGCTCATCTGATAACATATGGTAGCTCATATTCCTAAGGGGAAAGTGACAAGTGCAAAAGTACACATGAGCCAATCACGGCCACTGAAACAAACTGGTTGAATGGGAAATAAATGACACACATTTGGAGACAAAGTGGTTACAAACTGCTATGGTCAGACTGTGGTTGAAACCATGCCTCCACCTATAGTTCAATCATTACAATATCGGATTTCCTTTGTACGTATGGGCAGCAAAACATGCAGCAGAAAGGACATACCCGGTCCCAAGTAGCAGTACTGAATCAAAGGACACAGAGGTAGGGTTGACCCACCTGATCCAAGGTCAGAGAAGGAGAGGGATGAACATCAGGCCCACTGCAGTTAAAAATAAAAACCATTGAACGGACTCTGGGAGTTGGCGTGTTCTTAAGGCATCCGTAGTGGCCTACTCTTCATTATAAAGGCAGAAATTGGTACTTAGAATTTCAAGTGTTAATGGCAGGCGGTGAGAGTGGCAGATGAGAAATTATATCGTACCTCCTATTGTAATGAAATATGTATATTCGCCTACGCCAAGCTGCTTATAAATCGCTTGCGAAGAAATCCGTATTGCAAGGTCCTGACCTTAAAATCAATGTAAGCCGCCATTTTAGGTCAATCCGCCATTTTAGGTTCGCTTTGTAAAGTCACCCTGTGAGTTAAAATGGTGGACGATGTCATTCCAAAAAAATACAACATGGCCGTCTTGACCTCTGTATGTAGCTAATATGTAACTTGCCTCCAGGCCACTTGTTGAGGTCGTGAACTGAGACCTTGGGCCTCATTACACGGTAGGCGGTGGACCAAGGTGCTATTAGCACCTTGGTCCATGCCGGTAAACTACTGGCACCGCCTTGGCGGAAAGGGGAATTACCGCCCAACTCCAAGGTTGGTGGGGCGGTAATTCCCCCTTCCACCATTGCCCTTCCCCATTCCCATTTTTGCCCCATAGGGCATAATGGGAATGGGGAAGGTGCTAATTACGGTACCGCAAATTTGCGGTGCCGTAATTAGCACCAAGGTCATTTTGCGGGTTGGGTTTTAACGCCTGCAAAAAGCAGGCGTTAAATTCCCCAACCCGCAAAGGGACCTTGTAGTACGGCGGTAAGGGTTAACGGTCACCGTTACCATTAAGACCTGCATGGAAAATCCCAGAATACACAGTTGCCGTATAGGCTTGTTGATATATGTATTAAAAGCAAACCAGTTATATGCGGATGTGCGAGACTTGGCATGAACCCTAGATCGGTAATGTATTAGCGGAATATTAAACTGAAGTGGGGCTGGACATCGTGCTCACAAAAAATATAAAAAGCCAATGCATTCTAATGTACAGCGTCTCTCACTGAACACACTGAACCACGCTGGAGTTCGTTGTGTTGCACTGAGGGCCTATAGCTATCTGATTCTTTTTGTTTTGCTCTTTGTAGCTGGATTCAGTATAAAATAAAATACTTTGTATGTTCTTTTGTAACCCCGGTTCGGTGTATTTCCTTTTGGGGTACTCAGCCTCGATATTTTGATTTTGTTTTCACAAGAGAATAGAATTAAACTAGCGACACCCTAAATAATAACACATTCGCAAATACGTGTGCAACACGTCCGGCAACAACCGTATAGTATTAGAAATGCCTTCAGTAAGCCATTCCACTTCGCCTCCCCTCCTCTCCCCAAGCATTTAATTGTTTTAAGTGGAATAAGGAATTTGCTCCATTTTAATAAAATAATGTATTATAGCAGGTCAGGTCCAACTATATTACTTCCAAACACGTGCATGCACTGCTCCCACGCCATTAGGATTAGCTCATTACAAGGAAAGGCGCAGCTCATGAGATGAGGTTTATTCATCATCTTGCTGGATCTGTCAGTCAGCAACACTGCACAGGAGGATAAACACATATAAAGACACAAGGAGACCTCTCTGCCACTTGTATGTGGAGATAATGGTTTTGAAAAAGGACATTTATTTAGTTGCATTTGTATTTATTTGGCATTTATAGGGCGCTTTACTCCAAAGTGATGTACACAAAAATTACAGTACAAGAAAGATTAAGATTGATTCCATTTCAAACATTTTCAAGGAGAGAATCAGGACTGGAGAAGAGAGTTCCTTAGAGAAGTACGTAAGGAAGAGTAGGAAGTAGTAAAGCAGAGGGGGAAAGGGAGAGAGTTCCAGTGGTAAGAGGCAAGAAAAGAAAACAAGCAGAATCGGGATCGGGCACATGGAGGGCAAGGCACAGCTAATAGAAATTGAGAATGATAACGAAGGGAGCAAGTGGAGGCATAGAAGGAGACCAAGGATGACAAATAGCTGGGAGCAAGACCGTAAAGGGATTTGAACGCAATACAAACTAAATTAAATTTGAGCTGAGAGGAGAAAGAAAGTCAGCCAAGCTAAGACAGAGATTGAGAAATGGAATCACGGGGGCATAGCTGATAGAGAAGGTGAATAGAAGCATTGGAGATTGACTTAAGAGGGGCACGTGAGAAAGAGGAAGACCAAAAAGAATAGTTGAACAGTACAAACAGGCAAGAACAAATAAGACATGAGATCAGGCATTTGGTAGTGCCGAGGATCAGAAAAGAATGAGCTTTGGGAATATTAAAGAGATGGAAGCGACAAGAACTGGAAATAGTAGAAATGTGAAGGGAAAAGGGGAAGTCTGTGTCAAGGTAGAGGCTGAGATTACGAGCAGTGTTGGAAAGAGACAAGGAAGAAGGAGGGGGAAAAGACAGAGGAGGGGGGAATAGCGGTGGCAAGGAAGAAGAGAACTTCAGGTTTAGATGAGTTCAGGGCAAGGAAGTGATCTGACACCCAGGACCTGATTGCAAGCAAACATGAAGTTAAGTTACTGTGGATAGCCAGAGTAAATGAAGAGGAGAGCAAAAGGTGTGTGTCATCAGCATAAAAGTGATGAGAAATCACAAAAGATTAGATAATTTCAGCAAGAGGAAAAGTATAAAGAGAGAAGAGAAAGGGGCCGAGAACAGAGTCTTGAGGGACACCATGAAGAAGAGGAAAAGCTCTGGAGGAGGAACCAGCCCAGGAAACAGAGTAAGTACGGTTGGAGAGATAAGAACGAAACCAAGCAAGGACAGAGTCAGCAAACCCAAAAGAAGACAGAGAGGATAAGCGCAAAGTGTGATCAACAGTGTCAAATGCAGCAAAGTCTAACAGTATAAGAAGAGAAGAGTGCTTGGTGTAACATGCAGAGAGCAAGGAATCGCAAACAGAGAAAAGAGCAGTTTCAGTTGAGTGACAGGGACGGAGGCCAGACTGGAGAGCAGAAAGGATAGAATTATCATTAACAAAGGTAGAAACTGAGGATAGACTTATCGCTTGAGCAGTTTCGAGAGATAGGGAAGAAGAGAAATTAGATGGAAATTAGAAGGAAGAGAGGGGTCAAGAGATGGTTTCTTGAGAATAAGGAGAATAGGAGCATGCTTAAAATAAGAAGGAAAGGTCGATGTGAAAAGAGAGCTATTAAGGTGAGTAGTAAGATAGGAGACAAGAGAAGGATACACTTTGGGTATAAGAGAAGAGGGAATAGAATCAGAAGGTGAACCAGTGGGATGGGAGAAAGCGAGAAGAGAAAAGTTCTTAAAGTTAGTAATAGGGGAAAAGGAAGAGATTAAGGAGGTTGGGGAAGAAAAAACAGAGGAAGAGGCTGATGGAACAATAGCAACACGAAGAGAAGCACCTTTAGTAGAAAAATAAGTAGCAAAATCAGAAGCAGTGAGAGTAGAATGGAGAGAATGATATGGGGTAGGTGTAAGTAGACGAGAAAAAGACGCCTGGGGTGAGCAGACTGGGCATGCAGAAGGTCAGAATCACAATTACGCTTAACTGCCAGAAGAGCCTCAATATAGAGAGAATGATAGCATGAGAAAGAGAGTAAATCAGACTCGGAATGACAGGAATGTCAGACATCAAGCTCTCCACTGCGCTCGTGCACTAGTCTGGAGCTTTAAATAGGTATCAGGTTACTGAGGAGTTACTTTCAGTCGAAGGGAAGCCGACTGCTACTGTTATATCTCCTTCACAAATAATGTGCATATATGTGTACAGTGCAGACCTTCACAGCCATGAAATCCATTTCAGTCAGACATCAGCATTTCTCCTTTTGCAAAACTGCTTATGGGCAGCTAATCTAAAGGAGCTTCATTAATCACAGGAAAAACAACAGTCTACCACAAATGGTAAACAAAGCAAAATACGCTTTTTATTACAAGTTCTGACTCAAAGAATCTTTACAATATCGTAAATCTAGGACCACATCTTGCCTGGCTCCCGATCCACCTAAACGCCATTCATTTCCATATTTGGTCAAACTATTTTCAAAAATCAATAAGTCAATTTTGTCATCTCAAAAGGCACTGAGTAATATGTGCAGATATTCAGTTTAGAAAATAATACCTGTAACCTAACTTATTACAGGTCTCACATAAATACTCATTAATTTCACAAACCTTTATTTTTGATCAAATCTAAGTGAGTGTTTGCTTATCTTAATTCAGGACTCCTCTCCAGTCCCTGTCTAGTGAACCATGTGTGTTATTTCAGTGTTTAAATGTTGCATAATTGCTTTAATTTGTTATATAGGTCACTCAGTGCTCATAATATATGCAAATGTAAGGGGGTCGTGGGTAGGACCTCTTTTTACTCTCCCTCCAGAAATGAAGCAGGATTTTTCATGCTTTTCGTACTGTATTATTTGTAGACACTCATTGCACCCCTACTACCCTGTGTCCATCTACATCCTGTGTTTAGAACGCCAGCGACAAAGGGCATCATGTCAACGGACGGCTACTTTCATTTACAGATTATGGGTTTACAATGGGGCATTGTGCACCTTTGCATCAAGGTCTTTGTTCTACTGCAGGAAAAGCAACAACTTTATTCAGAGTCTATTTTAATTATAAAGATTTAATCTGCTGTTTTAGTATTTGAAAATACAATCAGCCTCGTGGTTCTCGCATATGTCTTCCATAGTATACTTTGCAGATGACACCCAGATCCTCATTCCACTAACGGGCAATCATGAGCAAGACACATTGCTTATCAACAAAATGTACTCACTCATCCAAAACTGGATGTCTAACAATAGCCTATGTCTCAACGACGACAAAACAGAGCTACTCATACTAGGATCGTCCTCCAAAATTGACTCTCTACAGCCTGTTTACACATCCTTCGTCATTGATGGCACCACGATCCCAGTGCTTGGAGTCTTTCTTGATGCCACACTAACAATGACTAAACTAGTCAACACCGTAGCCTCTTCCACCTCTTATACATCCAAACTCATCTCCCTTAGTCGCACATTCCTCACAGCTGATAACTGCGTTACATTAGCACGAGCGCTCATACTCTCCAAGCTCGAATACTGCAATATCCTCTTCCTAGGCACCTCTAATACTAACATAGCTAAACTCCAACGTATGCAGAACAAGGCCCTCCGAGCTGCATTAGGCATAAAAAAATCTGAACACATCACCAATATCAGGAGAGACAACCACTGGCTCCCCATCAAAGCCAGGATTATTTTCAAAACCCTAAGTATAACTTCTAAATGCATTGCCAACAAAGCTCCTAAATACCTCCTCAAAACAGTCGTCAAGAAAAACCACACCAGAATCCTTAGATCAAATAATAACAAAACTTCGAAATCCCACGATATAAAAGAGAAAAAGTGTGGGGCAGCAGCTTCAAAGTACTTGTGCCCAGGCACTGGAATGCCCTACCCACTAATATCAAGAATGAAACGTCCCACCCTAAATTTAAAAAAATCACTGAAAACCTGGCTATTCAACCAATTCTAAAATGTGAATCAAGACCCCTACCCTTTCAAATCAGATCCCCCAATCTACTGTATAAAAATGTCTATAAATGTATATCCTAACTATTGTCTGTTACGACTGTTTTTTATTGTTAAGATTGTATTTACCCATTGTCTGTAACAGTGTCCAGTCATAATATCGAATGCAATAATCTCGAAAGTCAAAATGGCGAAAAAAAAATGTCGAAAATAAAAATGTCGAATTACAAAAATGTCGAATTTTTTTCGATTTTTTTCGAATTGGTGTTAATACAAGGTAAGTGTTAAATATGTTTTATTATGCATTTTTGAACATTGCTATTATTTACTATGTTTTATTAAGTATTTTTTTAACAGCAATTGCATATTCCATGTAATTTTTTCATTAATTATATATATATATATAAGTTAAATAAATATATATTTATTGTAAACTTCAATTATAAATAAATAAATAAATTGCAAACCGATAACGTTGAACATTTAGTATACTTTTTTTCCAATAGATGGCGCTATTGTTTAAGAAATGAGAATGACCATTTTGTTTATATATGGTAATTGCATGCTACGTAAGGTTGCGTTAATGTACGTATACGTAGGCGCCATTTTTAAAGTTCATTCGTGCAGCGTTTCCATCGCGTTCGGGTCTCCGTGCTTTTGTGTGGATTTCTTTTTGGATTTTCAAGGTTTTTCACCCTTTTCATGGATCCAATGGAGTTTTTTTTTACTGGATTCGATGGATGTTTTGGTTTTTCCTAGCCATGGATTTTTTTTTCGTGTTGGATCGGTGATTTTTTTTCACGGACTTTCTTGGATCTTCAACTTTTTTTCCTTTCCGGATTTCACTGTTATGGATCGCACATGTGGATTTCTTTTTGGATGGTGATTTTCCCTGGCTAGCTTTTTTGGATTATGGGTTCCTTGGATTTTGCTGCTTGGTGCTGTTTACGGGTATCGCTTGGATTTGTCATGGTGGATTGGTGATTTCTTAAAAACGTGAGTACTTTTAACATTTTAAATTATACGCTATTGAATCTAGGTAGTTGTCTTTGTCATTTTCATTAAAATTTTGTACTATTTGCTCAAGGCGTTGTTCATAGTCTCTGTATTTTTTCTTTTTTACCTCTGTGTTTGCGAGTGAAATTGCTTGGGAGACTCGAAATTCCTGATGTGATTGTTCTTTGTTTAATTCTTTCAAAAAATGCCACAAATTAGGATTACTTGTGTTGAAAGTTTTATTAATACGGCTGTGCCATCCCTCAAGTGAATTGTTTGTTCTAGGTCGCCCTTCCAAGGTTGCTTTGTAGCAATTCCATAAGTTTATATTGTATTTTGGCCTTCTTCTGGTGCCATTCCTTGTTAACTGTCCAATCCATGTGTTTTCCATGTAATCTAGCATGTCCGAATTTTCTTCCTCATGATTTTTAAAATAGTCAGTGTCAAGTAAATGTTCATAGTAATGTATAACCTGATCTTCTTTCACAAATGCTAATCCGAATAGTTTTTTTATGTTATGTTGAAATATGCTGTCGTCTGTGTATTTACTACTTAGGCCAAGTTTTTGTAGTTTTTTCCATATCGACTGAGTAAAATGGAAAAAGCATCCTTGTATGCTAGAATCAGTGTATATTGAAGAAAATGCCTTAATCTGTGCTAATTCAAAATCCATGATTATGTTCTTGGGTTTTGAATTTGGTACAGTGTCCTTGATTTTGTTCAACATGATTCTGTAGGTTTCTTCATTTTTTTTGGGCATTAAAACATAAACAAGTGGAATTAGTTTGTTATTTATTGTTCCATGTAGTGAATAAAATTGTTGTAAGGGGTTCGGACAGGCTTTGAAAGTTGCGTCACCTTGCCACTGGGCACTTTCACTTAGATGCTTGAAATTGGTAGCAGTTGTTGAAAATATCAACATTTTTTCGTCTCGTACATCAACGGTAGAATGGTGGAAATTTTCTCCATTAGCTGTCACTCTAAACACTTCTGGTATGGTCATGTCATTGTATGTTGTAGGTGCTGGTGGTAGATTTTCCTTTTGCTGTTTCTTGCGGTTTACTATTCGTTGCATATGTTTTTCACTAGGCATCTGCGCAGATATGTGTGAAGGTAACGTGTCGCATACCGTTGATATTACCAAACCGCTTGCCTGTCCGGGTTGTTCAATTGCCTTTCTTTTTAGCTCGTGGAGAGTTTGTTTTATTACTATATTTGTCTTGTCCGGTAGATGGTTGTGTTCTCCCTTTATTTTTGTATTGGAACATTCAACTATAACTCGTGCGGCACATTTTGATCGCCCATATTCAATGCACTTCCAGTACGAGCGTTCATTTTTTTAAAATTCCTTACTATAAATGTAACCGTTCAAAACCAGCTGTTTTCCGCCTTTTTGTGACGTTATGTATTCAACTCTTTCTGTCATGTTCAATCTAAAGTAACGGTAAAAAATGTTTTACTATGTTTGTCATACACTAATAGTAATATATTTTACGATTTAATTATCTAGTCACATATTCTTTTTTTTTTAAATTACCTGATTGCTTGCCTGACGTAGCCAAATCGAATCCACGTTAGTTCACTCTGACTCTGGTCCTGTCAGGTAATGACAGTTGTCCCCAACCGTCATCTGTCCCTTTTGTGTTTATGCAAGGTTCTTTACTTGTGGGTGTCACATATTGGCTTAACCCTTACGACTCCTGATTGTATGGGGTTTTCGTTAGTCATAATGTACCTTATTTACACATTGGCAAAAGGTTATGTGTTGGTGGTCGAGAGGAGGGTGGTAGAGTTTCGGCCTAGAGGTAAGGGGGGGTTGGAAGGAGGCAACCCCCACCCATAAAAATGGACGATTAGCATTACTTCACATCGGTATGTTAGTAATATCGTTCGACTTTTTTTTCGACATTTTTGTTTCGACTATTTGACTTTTCCCATTATATTTATATATTTTCAACATTTTTGTTTTCAACATTTTTTTTTCGACATTTTTGTATTTCGGTATTATGTTTTCGACATTATGACTATAAACCGTCTGTAACCACGCCGTGATACCTCCGGGTCTTGGCGTGTAACAAATATAATGAATAAATACTATGTAGAATCAGTTTCTAGTGAAATCTTCAGTGCAGTAATTTAAACTTTCGTTAGAAAGACTGAGTTCTCCAATATAGTGCGGCAACACCATGGATTCATTTAGTCTCTGTTGAATTGAATGTGAATAGTTTCCGTCGTGATATTTGGAGACACCCCATGTGACCGTCACAGATCGTCATAGTTCTCTTTCACGTGTTCTAAGCTGGAAGACACTTTTGCTTCAAAATATGTAGGGTCTTCTTTATGGTATGGCGATGGGTCTTACATAGCTTACTGTCTGGCGCTTTGATAGTCGGGTACATATGAGCAGATAAACAGGCACCCACACTGGTACTATCCCATCCCCCTCTTAGATGGTGAGGGAAGATATTTCCCACATGAATCTATCTTATTTTGCAGGAATTAGCTGCTGAAAAGGGGATTTACAGCAGATAATCAAACAACCATGAAACTTTTTATAAAGGGCCTCCGCCCGAATAACCACTCTTTGGTTCTCTTCATCAAATGTTTAGAAAGGAAGCAAAGACCCTGCTGCTCAGACAGTTTCCCTCAATGTGGCATAGAACTGTGCATTCTTCCTCGCCATCCTAGGGTACGGATGTGATTTGTCACTGCTCTTGTCGATCTAGTATTACCTTTGCATCGTGATCTGCTGTTTCCTGGCTAGGTTGCGCCATAGAAGATTACTACACATAAATATACCAACAGTACCACCAAGTATCAGGAGACCACATCCAAGTTGCCATTTTGGCTCTTCTTAAAGCATTTCACCCTGTAAGCAGTTGTTTACTGTAGGCACAATGTGATAGTTTGCGTACTCCGGGTACCGTATAGCAGCTTATTCAATAGGTCCCTTCAGGAACCACAACTTCAGTTCACTGTATGGGGATCAGGGGTATATTCAAGAAGGGGTATTAAGAAAATTGCGATCGGGCAGGGGTGAGCCACAGCTCCCATGCTGGTTAATCTTGTTCTTGTAGATTCTGATGAAGATTAGCATGTCCTTAATATTAATCCTACCTCTTTCATGCCTTCTGGTAAAGATTGCTGCGATAGGCAGGTGAGGGTGCCCTATTTCAATTACCACCAAGAGGCCGGCAAGCTGAGTCTTATTGAAGCCAAAGGATATGTAGAGCCGCGCAGCAGCTTATATAAAAACAGGTAAAACAAAAATCATAAGTTAGGGTCATCTGGAGACGTTCGGATGCCGTGTATAGCAAAAACCAGTAGGACTACTCCTATGAGGATCAGTGGGGTGGGTTGATTCTACCTCAGATACGGAGTATGTATATTGGAACAGTGTTTGATGCGAAGATGACTTCTGTATTGGGGTACAGTAGTGCAATCTGGAGGCATGCCACTATAGCTATCAAAGAGCCTCTTGCCAATAGGTTAATGAGAACAACCTTTGGGGCACAAGATGCAGTCCATGCTGTGCTCTTTGGCTAAAACTACACGTGATTAGTATCACTTCGTGAGTGCAAAATAGTCTGACACTTTATTACTTGTAAAGGCATCAGGGCACAAATTGAAACATTCATAATGTTGCAAGTAAATCCCAGGAGCCCTTGAAAGTAAATCATTCATGGTTTAAAAATACAGCTGACACACAGTTTCTCATTTGGTTGTGCACTTTTGTTTGACCAGAATTGAACTAGTATTTGTTTATTTAGGGTACTTCCCTCTATACCTGCCTCCATACCCCACTCCACACCTCCTCCACACTACCTGCACCCGCCTGCGTCCGTACACCCACATACACATACGTCTATCTATGACAAAAACAAGTCAAGTTCTAGTTGAACAAAACTCAATGACCAAAATGAAAACTTTAAAAAGTAATTTGTACAAAACACAGTATTATGCAAAAGAACAGGGATTGGGTGAGAGGGTCACCTTTGCCGTGCCGCTACATAATGGTTAACAACTGCTATGGATCCAAAGTCTCCTGGACGCAGAAAGATTAGATCACTGGATAACCGACCACAAAGATGGAGTTCAATGATTATAGCACCAAAAGCTCTTGATAGTATTCCAGAAGGATGTGAGGACTTCTCTTCTTCTTGATGTGGCCTAAGTAATTGCTGTGTGATAGTTAATTTATTGTAAAAGCCTACTTTACAATTGTTTTTAAGTAAAATGGCAATGTTTATGTTAATGTAGAGATCTAAATTCACTTGTTCACAACTACTGATAGGAATTCTCCCAGTATGGAACATGAGATGCCTTCTCCTTCATAAGAAGTGACTGAATCTTTGCTTGCACTCTGTGCACTCATAGGGCTTGTCCCCAGTATGGATCCTCTGATGGCTTCTCAGCGCTGAGGAATAACTGAAGTGTTTCTTGCATCTGAGCATTTGTAGAGCTTTCCCCAGCATGGATCCTCTGATGTCTCCTCAGCACGAAGGAATAGCTGAAGCTTTTATTGCACTCTGTGCACTTGTAGGGTCTCTCCCCAGTATGTATCATCGAATGCTTTTTTAATGATGAAGAGGCTGTGAAGCTTTTGTTGCACTCTGTGCACTTGTATGGCTGTTCCCCAGTATGGATCCTCAGATGGATTCTCAGCGCTGAGGAATTATTGTAGCTTTTCCTGCACTCTGTGCACTTGTAGGGCTTTTCCCCAGTATGGATCCTCAGATGGATTCTCAGTGACGAGGAAGTATTGAAGCATTTCTTGCACTCTGTGCACTTGTAGGGCCTCTCCCCAGTATGGATCCTCTGATGGCGTCTGAGTGCTGCAGAGCGGGTAAAGATTTTCTTGCACTCTGTGCACTTATAGACAACCTCCCCGGTATGGATCTGCTGATGGTTTATCAGATGTGAGCATTGAGTGAAACTTGCATTGCATTCTGGGAATTTGAAAAGCTTCACCCCAGTGTGGATCCTCTGATGTCTTCTCAGATGTGAGGACTTGCTGAAGCTTTTGCCGCACTCTGTGCACTTGTAGGGCTTCTCACCAGTATGGAGCATCTGATGGTTTATCAGATGTGAGGACAAGCTGAAGCTTTTCTTGCACTCTGTACACTTGTAGGGCTTCTCCCCAGTATGGATCCGCTGGTGGTTAATCAGATGTGAGGACAAGCTGAAGCTTTTCCTGCACTCTGTGCACTCATAGGGCTTCTCTCCAGTGTGGGTCCTCAGATGGCACTGCAGTGCTGAGGATTGAATGAAGCTTTTCTTGCACTCTGTGCACTCATAGGGCCTCTCCCCAGTATGGATTCTCTGATGCCGTCTAAGTGCTGTGGAGCTACTAAATATTTTCTTGCACTCTGTGCACTTATGGGCAACCTCCCCGGTATGTATGCGCTCATGGTTTATTAGAAGTGAGTGTTCAGTGAAGCTTTCATTGCACTCTGTGCACCGGTAGGGCTTCTCTCCAGTATGGCTCCTGTGGTGCCTTTTCAGGTGTGAGGACTGACTGAAGCTTTTCCCGCACTCTGTGCACTTGTAGGGCTTCACCCCAGTATGGACCCTCTGATGCCTTCTCAGATGTGAGGACTTAATGAAGCTTTTACTGCACTCTGTGCACTCATATGGCTTTTCCCCAGTATGCTTCCGCTGATGGTTTATCAGAAGTGAGTCTTGAGTGAAGCTTTTCTTGCACTCTGTGCACCTATAGGGCCTCCCCCCAGTATGGATCCTCTGATGACGTTTTAGGTGTGAACATAAACTGAAGCTTTTCTCACTCTCAGAACACTTGTTGGGTCCCTCGCTCTTGTGGGATTTCTTATGCATGATTAGATTGGAACTGCTAATAAAGCAGATCCCACAAACATTACAGTCAAATGTGCAGGGCTTCTGGATTTCCTGCGTGAATGTGCATTTCTTTATAGGGTCAGTGAGGCCGTCCATTTTTTCTCTAGGGTTTCTCTTCCTCCTCTGTGGTCCCAATCCTCGTTTCTATATTCTGTTGATAAAAGCAGATGTTCCAGGTGTTATTACATTTCATTGAACAGCTGAAAGGTTAATGGGTCTACTGAAGAGCTACCCCACTCCACACTAACACACACACATCTGCTTTTGAGGCTGATGGAATGAGGCAGAACTCTTCTTCTGTCAATCTCTCAGATCACTCAACCTTTGGAGGCAGAGCTACTGCCTCCACTTTTCCTCATAGCTCCTCGGCTTTGGCTGAATCGCTACTTGATTTAGTATTCTACTGAAAGTGCTGGCAGGTGATGGTAGCAAAACTACAACGCTGTGTGACAGTCAGTATTCTAACCCTGTGCTGCGGCATGTGTTACCCTCTCATAATCATAACATGAGGCTTACAGAAGGTTTGAGGTTAGACGACACAGTTAACTCTATTTATTTTAATGGGCTACCCTCCCTGTTACCTGGATCAAGACATTCTGGACCCAGTCAGGACCTTCCGGCGCCAAGTCACACCGCAGGAGGAAATTATTTATGCAGCTTCCTCACACAGTAGGGGCAAAGCCTATTAACATCAATAAAACCACAAACATTACAGACCAGTGACCTGGCAACAAGAGGCAACACACCCCAGGAACCAGTCAGATACCAGGAGAGCTACATCCATACTGACCCCTCATTCACTTAGAATACTTCCTCCTCCCTCAGCAGGAAATCACTTTTGAGAACCATCACCCTTCAATCCAGCATCAGGTCCTACAAACAACTAAACTTATTTTCTTGATTTATAATTTAAACCTTTACAAATTCACAATAGGAATAATAAAAGAGAAACACAAAAATTATCATCATAACAAATAAATACATATGACAAGATAAAAGAACTGATTCGTCATAATGTAGAGTGTACATATTAAAGCAAAATAAAGAAAAGAAAAACAGATAAAATTCATGCATATAAAAAATAAAATGATAATAGTCAGATCACTTTGCATCGGACTATTCTTTATCATTTAAATTCAAATAGTAAGATAAAAATAAAATAAAGATCCATCCAATGTATATACGAATCTTCAGATTCATTATTCCTTCATTCTTTATTAAATCTTTAAGACCGCCACGCTGATAAGAGATCATGATAAACGATTATTCAAGTAATTCACCAGGTTTTTTTAAGAACTCCACAGATAGTAACTTCTCCAAGGCATAGAAATCGAATTCTCAGATTGCAGACTCTCCAGCCTCAATCTACACAATATTAATGCCCTTGATGAAACCCGACAGAGCCAGTCCCTCATGCACATTCTGGATGTTAAGACACTGTTTCCAAATCATGTCACTACTGCACCCCATGTGATAGTGACTCAACATCACCAAGAATGTATTTCTTAAATCCTTGAGTTGTTTGCAGTCTATTACAAGATGTTTAATCTATTCAGGTATTAGTTTACAGAATCTACAGAGGACTTTGTCTGGCAAGATATGTTCCCTTTTAAGGAGAATATCCTTAGTTGGAAAGATGTTCCATCTTGACCTCAGTAATGGCCCTCGATGGTAACGGTTGGGAACTTGGAGCAGAATAAATGAGAGGGAACCTCAGAGTTTGTGCTCATGGGCCAAATGGCTCATTGATTCATAAGAGTGGAAAGCATCTGTGGTTAGGATCCAATCGTAATCCAACAGGGCACTCTTCGTTAAAATAGGATTACTGACCAGGGTTTCCAAATATGAGCCAATATCAGACAGGATAGTTTCACATCTGTCGTTAATGTCCGCCAATTCAGCAGAATAGTTAGCATTATCTCCCATAAACTCATACAGGGAGTTCAGAATAGGGGCCTTAATCTTGGCGTACATGACAGTAAACGCCATTGTATCCTGGCCCAAAGTGAAACCATCCCCAGTTCATACCTAATTGCTGGTAACGGCACCGCATTTGGAACACCAAGGATCCATCTCCATATTCTGCCTTCAATTTTGTCCAAGGTTTTGGCTAGTCTATCAGACTTTAATTCAAGGCCATGTGATAATTTAGGGACAATGGGCCTCATTCCAAGTTGGGCGGTAAGGGATACCGGGCATCGTTAAGGAGACTGGTGCCGGTAATCCCTTACCGCCCAATTCCGAGGTCCCTTAGCGGGAACTGTAAGGAACGTGTTGTCTGACCACACGTCCCTTACGGGTCCCGTAAAGGGTCCAGGGCGCTAATAACGGGCTTACAAGTCGCGAGCCCTTTATTAGCGCCCTCCCCATTCCCATTGAGCCCTAAGGGGGCTCAAATTGGGATGGGGAATGGCATGTTCAATGGGGATTTACCGGTCCTGCCAGGGTCGGACTGCACCAGTAAGTCCCCATTGAACAAGACCGGTGCCAATCCCAGTATTGGAGGCAGCCATGGCGCAAATAGCACCACGGCTACCTCCAATCTCGGAATGAGGCCCAATCTTTCCTTCATAGAACATTATCGTCGGTTTTAGTGAAAACCTACCAAATATACGGTCGATGTTCGCAATCTGGGACTATAAGAGCTTAGCTTTTTGTGACAGTACCTCAATACCAAGTTTTGTTCCTTAATGGGATACTAAATGGAACCCCAGATATCTGACACTCGTTGATGTATTCACAACGGTTCCTTCAAAATGCCAGGCAGATTGAGTGTTCTTCCTTTTCACTTTTGTGAAAGCCAGGAATTTTGTTTTTTTTGGATTAATGATAAGGCTGTTTTCTTTGGCATACTTAGAAAAGTTGTCTAACAGCTGCTGCAGTCTGACCCTTGTCAGATCAAAGATGAAGAAATCGTCTGTGTATGCAAGCCGTATGATTTTAAAGTGGCCAATTTTAAATCTTTTACCTTATTTTATTGTTGCATACTTGCGTGATTTGCACAAAATGTACCATTTAGTTTTTGCACATCTGCGTGATTTGCACATAATCTGTTCTGAAATGTACTCATATTGTTTTATAAAATATTGATGCACTTTAGCATGTTTTGCACATTATGTAACCTTGCGCCTGTTGCACAATCGTGTGAATTGTACAAAATCTTCTTTGAATAGTACTTGAATTGTTTATTAGGATACTATCAACTGTATGTTGATTTCATCCATTTGTATTTTTGCTTATAATCTACTTTTGCATCCTTTGGACATTTGCGTGACTTGCACAAAATTTGCACTGAAAAAGGACTTGAATCGCTATTATGATACTGTTAAATATTTGTTTGATTCTAATCAATTGCATTTCTTGATGGAAGTTCAGACACATTTTGAATTACGGGTGAACCGTTTGTGTGATACTGTCAAATGTTTGCTGAGTCCATTCTGGAATTCCATGATCGAAAATAAGCCATATGCATACACTTAGTTGTTTTTATGTTGTGAAGCGATGCAATATTTTGTATTCTTTTAAAGCACTTGTTCATGTCCAAAAAGATTGTTTTGTAAAGGTTTTTTTAAAACCGTAAACAAATTTTAAAAAAAGAGTGGCCAACTTTTGGTGCTAACAACCCCTCCTCCATCAAGCTCACTGCAACATCCGACATATATTGGTTGGAAAGCCAGGGGGATAGAACACAGCCCTGTCTGACCCCCACCCTCCGCCCGGTATGAGCAAATTCTCTGAGAAACATCACATTTCTGACTCAGACGAACCTCAATCCCACCGTTATCATAGACCCTCTGGATTAATTTTAAGAGACCCGACAGCATTCCCCAAGTTGCCAGTTTAATCCATAACTTGTTTGCGATCAATGCAATCAAATAGGTCAATCGAGGTCATGAATGTACACCCCTTAGGCCTCCTCCACGCATCTTCAAGGACCAGACCGTTGATGTTAGTCGCATGACCCTTGCGGAATCCGGTCTGGA
The DNA here is from genome assembly GCF_040938575.1 of Ambystoma mexicanum. Lineage (NCBI taxonomy): Eukaryota > Metazoa > Chordata > Amphibia > Caudata > Ambystomatidae > Ambystoma > Ambystoma mexicanum. The sequence goes on from NC_090922.1 coordinate 1,532,177,390, forward strand.
ATTTGTTGAGGGGACGAGATAACTTTGCCCACTCTTCCAATTGTGAAAGTAATAGTACAATCAGCATCTATTAGGGCAGCGTTATTCAAACTGTGGGTCGCGGCCCTCTGGTGGGTCGCAGCCTCATGCCCAGGGGTCCGCGCATCCACAGCTTGAAAGTAAACATTGGCATCCATTACCAAAGGATCAGGCTGTTGCTTCATCAAAGAGCAACAGCCCGATCCACGGCCCCTGCCACACATGCTTAGTGCGACAGGGGCCGGGCTTTGTCAGGTCTCAGGCTCGCATTAGAAGCCTATTTAGGAAGACAAAAAAAAAACACACACACTTTGTTTGCCGTGATAACAAGTCATCGCGGCAAAAGAAGGTGTGCGCTTTTTCTTTTGTCTTCATGAATAGGCTCCTAATGGAGCCTGAGGCCCCACAAAGGCCCGACCCCTGTCACACTGAGGTCAGGGGCCTGGCTTTTGTGAGGCCCTGCAGGCTCCATTAGGAGCCTATTCATGAAACAAGGTAAAGCGCACACCTTGTTTTGCAGGGATGACCAGCCCCTCCCATATGAATGCAGAGCAGGAAACCACTAATGATGGCACATTAGTGACAAACTGCCCTACTTTCAGATGGGAGGGGTGGTAGGGAGAGTGAGCCAATCCATGACAGCCAGCTTCTCTAAACTTGCATTTGGCAAGGGCCTCAAGCTGTGCTGCTAGCTCAATCTGGCTGACTGACAGCCAATGAGGATGGAAGGCGCCACGTCTTCCAACAATAAATAGTACTCACCTGCAGCTTCAGTGATCCTGCTTCAGATTGCGTCCATCAACTCCGGAGTTACATGCTGTCACGAGGTTCCTGCTTTTCTATTCTTTTTACTTTCAAAAAGGTAAGTGGCATTTACATACATGACCAATAAATAAAGTGACCAGAAACACAAGGAAAATCGAGGCGTGGGGGCCTCTGTTCTAGTTGATAGAACAGAGGTCCCCATGGTCCTTATTTTTCCTGCAGCAGCAGTGTCCAGGGACAGCGCCAGGGCATTATATCCCTTTCGAATTGGAGGCGCCAGGGCATTTCAAACTTTTCACATGAGAGGGGCCTTCACTGAGTCTTGGGGGCAGGAGGAGCAACTGCCCCCATGTTTCCAGTCAGAATTCATTTAGCTCAGTGATATATTCAGTGCTCTGTTTTTTTTGTGTGCTGGTGCTTAAAATGTGCGCTTTGCATTACAAGCTGTATACCGCTGACTGGTTCCACTCTAAGCAGGGGAGAAAAGAGGTCTGTGGGGACTCCGTACAAGTGAATAGAAAAAAGACCCCATGGTCCTCATGTCTCTTGCAGCACCAGTGGCCAGGGAAGGCGCCAGGGCATTTCATCCGTTTCAAATTACAGGCGCCAGGGCATTTCATCCGTTTCAAATTACAGTCGCCAGGGCATTTCAAACTTTTCACATGAGAGGGGCCTTCACTAAGTCTTCGGGAGGGGGAGCAACTGCCCCCATGTTGCCAGTCAGAATTCATTTAGCTCAGTGATGTATTCAGTCCTGTTTTTTTGTGATGCTGCTTAATATGTGCGCTTTGCATTACAAGCTGTATGCCGCAGACTGGTTCCACTCTAAGCGGGTGAGAAATGAGGTCTCTGTACAAGTGAATAGTGAATTGTGAAGGGGTGGGTGAAGCGGCTATGGTTGTCTCAAGGCTTATTGGAGGCAAAGGTACAATTTCTTTCTTGGAGGACCACCACATAATGCCCCAATGGATTGTGGCCAGCACAAGCAGTTAGCAATGTCCCTTGCCTTTCTTTGGATTCTACAAACTAACCAGATCTTCAAGTCGGGACCCATAGTACATGTAGAACACCACAAAACATGTGGTGCACTATTGGAGGACCATGTTTTTTTCAGCCCCTCATTTTTGCTCAAAAGTCTTCTAGTGCATGTGTGATTTTGTCACAGCTACATGTTTTGCATTTTTGTTTCTGAATTATCGTTTTCAAATCCTACTGTACCTCATTCGGTACGTAAATGAGGTTATCAACAAAACATATGAAAAGGCAGTAATATGGGAGTTTACATTTTTTCATAGGTGAGGAACCCATTTTGAAATGGAGCACTTCTTTTTGCCCAAAAACGGTAGTGTGAAAAGGAAGGCAGACGCAGACATTGACACAGGAAAAAAACCTGCAAAAGCCAGAAAGTTTGATGGCACATATTTAGACCTTGGATTTACTTCCGTTGTGATCAGAGGTGAAACGAGGCCTCAGTGTGTGGTGTGTGGAGCAATTTTAGCCAATGAGAGCATGAAACCAGCCAAATTAAGACGCCACTTGGAAACAAAACATGGGGAGCTCATTGGCAAGAGCAGAGACTTCTTTGCTCGCAAGTTACAAGTCATCAGTCAGCAGAAAAGTACAGTGCAAAATATTGCTTCTACTCCAGCCAGTGCACTGAAGGCATCTTATGATGTTGCCTACCTCCTTGCCAAAAATAAAAAACCGTTCACCGATGCCGAGAAAGTCGTTCTACCAGCAGCCATCGCAATGTGCAGGAGAATGGGTGCTGAAAGTGTAGCGGACAAGCTAAAAATGATTCCTCTGTCAGACACCACCATCAGCCGACGTGTGTCTGAGATGGCAGACAATATCACTGCTCAGTTAATCACACAGCTGCAAACGAGTCTCTTTGCATTACAGTTGGATGAGGCAACAGATATATCCAGAGAGGCTCATTTAATAGCCTATGTAAGGTACTGTGGGGCAACTACAATATTGGAAGACTTTTTGTTTTGTAAGGCCATTAAAACCAGGGCAACAGCATCAGAACTGTTTGACATTTTAAATGATTTTATGAGCAGCCACTGTTTGAAATGGGAAGCCTGCGTAGGAATCTGCACGGATGGTGCCCCTTCAATGTGTGGAGATAGATCGGGATTGAAGGCCAAAGTGTTGGCAGTCGCTCCACATGTTGTATGGACACACTGCATAATTCACCGTGAAGCGCTTGCTGCTCGGAATATGGACAATGAACTTTCTGATGTACTCAGTTCAGCTGTAAAAATAGTTAATGCCATCAAAGCACAGCCAACAAGAGCACGTCTCTTTGCAATTCTGTGTGCAGAAATGGGGTCAGAACATGATGGTTTGCTCTTTCACACAGAAGTCAGATGGCTGTCCAGGGGAAGAGTGCTGCAACGTGTGTTTGAACTCCGAAATGAAGTGCGGCAATTCCTTTTGGATGTGGACACTGGCAAAGCAAACCATCTGTGTGATCCCCGCTGGCTTGTGCTCTTGGCATACCTTGCTGATATTTTCGATAAGCTAAATACCCTCAATATGTCTTTGCAAGGAGCCAATGCCAACTCATTTACAATGAATAAAAAAGTATTTGCCTTCAAGAGGAAGCTAGACCTCTGGAAACGAACAATTGGAGCTGGGGTAGCAGTTCAGTTCCCATTGCTTGCAGAAGCAATTGAGGAAACAGAGTACAACCTGCTGCATGTCCTAGAACCAATCACAAGTCACCTAACAACATTAAGGTCCAGCTTTGATAAATACTTCCCTGAAGAAAATGCTGGCATTAATGACTGGGTGATGCAGCCTTTTCTGGCAGAGGAGGTGGTGCATCTTCCATTTGATGCCCTGGAGGAGCTGATTGAGGTTCCGTCGGACACTATTCTGCAATCTGAATTTAGGAACATTGCAGTGGGTGACTTTTGGCTGAAGGTAATCCTGGAGTATCCTACATTGGCAAGGTCTGCTATACAGTCTCTCTTACCCTTTGGGTCTTCCTACTTGTGCGAAATAGGCTTTTCAGCATTGGCTGTACTGAAAACTAAATACCGCACAAGGCTGGAAGTGGAGGACAACCTCAGAGTGGCGGTCTCAAAAATAAAGCCACACATTGACTCACTTTCTGCAGAGAGACAGGCCCACCCTTCCCATTAGTGCTTGCTCTGTAAAATCAAATTGCCTTCTGCTGAATATACTAATAGGAATGTATTTTGAGAAAATAAAAGCCCTACTGGAGAATTTTGTGTTTACTTGCACGGTTTCTATGTTTGGATTGGATGTGATTGTCCTAGTGTCTTGGAATGTCTCCCCAACAGCATATCCCTTCATAATTATGGCACCACGCATTCTGCAGCCCTCTCTATAAAAAAAAAAAATAACACCAACACAGAGGGGCGGGGCAGGGGGGTCCCGAACAATTTATTTTCTGCTCAGGGGGGCCATGGCATAAAAAGTTTGAAGACCACTGTATTAGGGAGATCAGCCAATAGTTTTTTGGGTCTGACCGACTTCTGCATTTAAAATGGGGACCACATGCAGTGTACAGCAGGACGACGGAGTTAAGGCCTGTTCGAAAGATGTCCTTAAATTCTAAATATAGGATATTCGCCCAAAGATTTCAGTCAGCCTTAAAGGGGTTATTTGTAAGGCCATTCGGGCCCGGAGCCCGTTAGCTTTTACATTTTGCTATTAGGGACAGTATAGTACCAATCTCAAAAGGTGGTTATCCAAGGCCCAAGAGCTATTCCATTCCCACTCAGACCGTTCCAAAGTAGGGGCCCCAATACTTTTTTTTTTTTTAAACTAAACCCATTTATCTCTGAAATAGAATTTAACTGAGAAACCACATAGTTAGGGTCTTGGCTATTGACCAGCACCCAGAAGGCACCAACTTGAGCATTAGTGAGAACTCCTGACATAGCTTCAGCATCCTGCTGCAATAACACATTTTTCATAGATTTACAATAATTTTTAAATTGTTGTCCAATTTTCCTAATACAGATATTTTGGGCAAACCCATCTAGTTAAGAACTCCAAATTCCTCTCACATCCCTCCTCATGATTGATTTAACTGATGCTAACTCCTGATTATAGCAGTGAGTATGCCTTGGTATGCAGGTCCTATTGCTTGTTGCCCTCATACTAATATCCGAGACCGAGCTCTCAATAAGTCTCTGGATCACTTGAATGTTAAAGTTATTGATTTTCCAGTCTAGGGTACTTGCTTTCAGGGAAACCCACATGTTTCGATTCATCATGTATACATTTTTTGGACTCCATCTCACAGCGCTACCTGCCATGTTAGAGACCACCTGGAGTTGAGATCTAAACTCTCTTGTGATTATAACCATGAAGCAGGATGCCGTCAAGATGGAGTGATCGCTCCAGACATTCTTCGTCACCGCAAATAATACACATCTATTCATCAGGGAATTATCAAGAAAGATGTAATCCAGAAGGGAGGAGTTGTTCCCTCGATTCCAAGTATGCCAAGATATCGCCTTAAGGTCATTGTTCTTATTTCCCACCAGTGGCTCAAGTCCCAATATTCATAAACCCACATACCAATCTGCCTTTTCAGAGAGATACCGCTCTGAACCAATTCCATATCACAAAGTTCCCAAACTATTTATTAAAGCCACAGTCTGCATTTAGATCACCCAACACAAGAATTCTACCATTCGGAGACCTTGATACCCAATCGTCAATTACCTGACACACCTTTTCCACAAAACCATTCACTAATGATATCCCCTTGTGCAAGTAGATGTGTCCAATCAGGATTTTCACAGATCCAGCCCAGGTAGTAAGGTCCACCCCCAATGCCCCAAAGGGTAATCCTTCAATAGTTGTCCCATTCAAACCCAGGATGTTTCCTACAGTAGCCAACAATCCTCCCGATGGCCTCCCCCCACCACTGCCCTTAGCATGTTGGGTAAAGATCTTATAACCATCTAATATGGGTGCCGTAGTAGTCCATGTTTCTTGCATGCATATGTAATTGGCATTTCTCAAATTCTCCAGGCAGCTAGAGTTGGTAAATAAGTGCTGATTACCCCGGGTATTCCAAGATTTTATGCACAAACATATATTTCTATTATCCCTATCCAAGCCGACTGGGTGATCATGGTACAAGTTTCTGCCACAAGGTTGAGATGACTGCTGCTCAATCAATTTCTTTCAATAATTCCTTTTGGGACCCCATGGGGCCCTTCTGAATGCCCATTGGTTGCCCCACAAAATTATGTTTATCTTTTGTGTCATGGATGGCTCCCTCCATTAACTGCACCTGCTCAATTTCAAACCCTGAGAGACCTTCTTGTTGGGTTAGAATCAGCTCCTTTACCGATGGTGAGTCTACGTATATGATACAAATTCCCGGATGCTCTCTATCTGGAAAGGCCACTCTTACAACATCTGCAGAACTCACCAAAGCTAATGCCGGGATTTCTGCAAAGATTGTCAAGATATTGAACCTATTCAGGAAAATCTGATGTTCCAAACCAAGGGTGCTTTTCATCCTGAGTTGATAACACTCCGAGGTCAGCTGCTTGTTATTCAGGGTTTTACCCATAGAGCCCTTCAATTTCCCTCCCTGGGACTTCAATCTATGCAGTGGTTGTATAGTGCCATGGGGTAGTTGATGTTCCATATTGGGGCCGTCCCTTGGCATATATTTAGTAGGCCTGTGGAGACGGTTCGTAAAATCCGTTTTTCCCTTTGCCACTCTAGGATATATTACAGTCGGGGGAGGATCATCTAATCGGTAGTTCCCTATCCCACACCCCATTTCAGAGTTGTTCTTCACCATCTATGAGTACAGCGGTTGGTGGTCAGAGGTTGAAACCCCCTCAGTTGGGTCCCAAATGGATTCTGGCACTCGGGATCTACTAGGCCCCCATTCCATCTTCGACAGTATATGCCCCAGTCCATCGGGCCCTTAGGTTAGACCTGAGTTTGGGTCCTCTCCTCCCTTCCCCGCCAATGTACTTCAAGGTTACTTGATTTCCCCGGTCCACATCCCTTTCCTACCGGGATCCACCCCATATCCTTATTCAAACGAGTTTGATGCAACATTTGTTCTGCATCTGGGACAACCCTTCCTTCAGTAATAGGTAGATATGAGGAAGATAGAATTCCTCTCCCAGTCAATGCTGGTTGAGGAGGTATTGCTGCATCCACCATAATACCCATTCGGGCTTCCCACGCAACACAACCCAAGTTAGGAAGGTGCACCTCCATAGCAAAGGGATGCTTAGCTCACTCCCCTTAGAATGCCAAGCAACCTCAGAGTGGGAGTTCAGGGGGGTCCCATATGTTTGTACCGTGGAGTCAACAGACCTTGGTGTCAGGAATAAGGTCTGGGGCAAGCCTAGACGACAATACTGTAGGAAATAGGGAAAAAACTACGATTCCCAGCATGTTTAGAGGCGCAATGTAGTCCCGGATTCGCGCTAAGAGACAGCTGGAGTTCATTACTGGTGTATTTAGCCGTTAACCGCCCGTGCACAGGTGCTGATAATTAATGTTGTGCAGCACGGGCGGCCACGATGGCGTGTGTGAGGAACGCAGGAGGAAGAGCGAGTGATTTATGTCCATGAAGGCGGACGAAGGCTTTCGGTAGTAAAGGAGAGCGTCTGGTCCGATTATGGTTAACCTTGCTGGTTAACTTGGGAGGCAACGCGAGCATTCGCGCAGCTCTCCCCATATCTCCCGGGCCGCAGTGGTGAACAATTCCTCCCTCTCAGACCGCTGCCTTCGCTTCTATACGCGGCAGCTGCTGCACGGGGCGGCGGCGTTTTCACAGCGTCATATCAGATCGTCCGGGTGTACTTGTGAGTCACCCGGACTTGAAGACAAGTATCCTGATACGTGTTTGTTTATATTGGCAAGAATTATGTTTACTTGATACGTTAAAAGACTCAATTAAGTTTGGCAAACCCACGGGTTGTATGTAACGTTATCTCCAGGAAAAGTATGAGGCAATACTTACCGCAGGAACATTTCTCCTGAGAGATAAAGGGCAAGACTGTTCATTCCGATTCTGAAGAGAAAACTTGGGTTATGTTACTGCTTCTGTTTGCTCATGTTCAATGTCAGCCCTTGGGGCCATGTGTATGTTGACCTCATGTAAGGGAGTTTCCCTTGTATGTGCCATGTAGTTCGTATCGCTCTTGTCCGCTATGTGTTAGCTACATGTTATACTACACGGTCATAAGTATGGTCATGGTAAAGGGTAATTAAGAACCCTAAGCGCTTAGGAGGCTAGGACGACAGGTAGTATCAAGTAGGAAGTACTAGGCTATATTTTTGGTTCAGGATTAAGTATTGTATTGCAAATGCATGTTGTCTGTTCCCTACCTTTCCTTTGTCATTCCACCCCCTTTCCCTAACTCCGTCTTCCCCCCCATTGGCTGCCACGTGGTTATCTGTGTATTTCCATTCAGAGGCCCGTGCCAACCACGGTGGGAGGGTCGATCTATTCGGCTTCTGTGGTTCGGGAGAGGGGGTTGAAACCCTATCTCCTTATTAAACTTGACACTTGGTTTAGAAAGGGCCACCAATCACCGGCAACCATCTTCCGTTACCGGAGATAATTTAGGTCTAAACAAAGAGTTATGGGCAGCTCTAATATGCAGGAGGTGCGGTCTTCGCACCAATGGTTGCCACTTAATCAATTTCGTTCTTTTCAGGAGTTTAACCTTATTTGAAAAAGTACTCCCGGTTGTTTGTGTACCGTCCAGCAAAACTCCCCCCCCCCCTATCAAGGCCGCCATCACTTTTGGCTGGTGGATGGTCAGATATCAGGTCAATGGGGCAATCAAGTAACGTGTTACCAGCCAAGGGTGGTAATGATGTCAGTACTTCCATCTCTAATGTGGGGGGTATAGCATTGTTAATACATTCCAATGGGCCCTCAGGCAAGGTAGCATCAGAGACTTCAATTATATCTGACGAACTTTCAATAAAGATTGAATTAATCTGTTTTGCCCCCACCTCCACCCTCTCAACAATTGGACCTAGGCCAATGGGGCCAAATCGCAGTTCAGAGCCAATACCATCCAATTTCATATACAATTCAACCATCAGGGCATTCGTAGATTTTAATTCTGGCCAGATGTTATCGTATAGTGCAACAAATGAACTCAGCACCATATTAAGGGCAGAAACAGTTGGACGAGTCAATCGAATTCGCTCATCAGTTTCCTTCAGGGTATGATGTAATGCAGGAGACCCACAGTGCGCACCAGATTCCCCCAAACCATCCATAGGGCAATGCACATATTCCTCTGAGTTATTTACAAGTTGCCCATCAGTTATATTGGTGAGGGCCGTGGGTGAATCCTGCAATGAAGCATCACACGTTTGTTGTACCACACTGTCTACTTTATCACAAAGGTTATCTTGTTCTAACACGTTATCTGCTAAGTCAATTATACTAATGTCGGTCATATCTTTCTGCCCACCAAAATAGTCCTGAGTAGTCATAACAGAATGGTCCAACATAGCCTTTCCTCTTGCAGCTGGACATGATTTCAGTTCTGTACTAGTTGTAACTTATATCCAGATATTGGATGGATTGGTTGAGTTCCCCTAGGGGTTTTGAACTGAGCCTTTGGATTAAGGAAAGAACTACTCACAAGAACATTTTTGTCCATCACTGGGACGCGAGCCGTACAGGTCGGGACTGTAGACAGAGGTGCCGGGTTACATTGGTCATCCAACTTTAAAGTTAACTGTGGGACCGATTAACCATTATTAGCATTACCCGTCACCACCTCCTCGCCTGTGGTATCATAAATAGTTGGTGGAGAAAACCTACATAAGGAATTTGACACCAGTGGATGAGCTTTAGAATTAACATCCAAAACCACTGGGCCCCCAAGCTCGTCCAAATTCAGTGCAGTAGCAATGTTGGCTAGTGGACTAGCCTGGCTCATTTGACTGCACAATCCCAAACGCATTATGGCAGGCGCTTGTCCCAGCAAACCAATCGGTCGTAAGAGCCCTACTTACTAACCAGATCAAGGGGCTAATTTCAGCAGCCACAATACCCCTACTTAAACACCAGATCAAAGGGTAAGCCACCTAGTGACTACCCTGCAGTCTCTGGAGGAGTGTTTGGTCGGCAGGTTTGTTGAAATGCGCACTAAATATGCGCCTATTTCTGGCCGGTCCTTAACAGTGTAAGTATAGCTTCTTTTCTGGAGAACACTGCAGAACCAGGTAATATACAGAACCAATTACCAGCCACCTCCCAGGCTCCTATACATTTCAGACAGCCACCATTAAGCCGGCCTTGTGCGTTCAGAAGCCCGGTTCCACATCCAGATCAAAGGGCAGCCTCCAAATGGCAGCCCTGCCGTCTCTGGACAGTCTATGGGCTCAGATCAGATTACTCAAAAAGAAAACCTTATTTTCAAAGGTCGCAAGCTCCCAAAAGCACCAAGCCAGCAATCAGCGGCGGCTAATGGTACACAGTGAGTACCCAAAATGCTCGACACAGCGATGAACAGGAGATTATACAGTTTACAGTCTACATGGGTATTGCTGCTCCCTATAGCAAAGGTCTCCCTTATGTTATCAGATCCTGCAGATGTTATTCAGTAGTCCAGTAGAGGGTGTGCACAAGGCAAGTGTCAGGCAAATGTTTCAGGCAAAAGTTTCAGAATTCGAAAATTGTACAGAAGTGCAGTTCCTCTCGCAAAAAATAAAACAATAAAAATTCATGTAGTGCACGACGAGTGGTGCCGGAGCGCAAGTTTGGAAGATAGCAATAAAGATAATAATGAAACTAGCTTACATAGAACACTGCCATGGCTCACACGCCAAAGGCACACTTTGTTTACCATGGTAGGTGGACCCCAGGCTGCAGTCAGCATTCATGGACTGAACAGACTGCTGTTGTGCTCCAACTCCAACTCCAACTTGCCCAACTCCAACTTGCTCAACTCCAACTTGCCCAACTCCAACTTGCTCAACTCCAACTTGCCCAACTCCAACTTGCCCAACTCCAACTTGCCCAACTCCAACTTGCCCAACTCTGGTCTGAAAATAGCTGATAACTGGTAGCTAATGGTAGATCTGTAGTAAGCTCCCTTCGATAAAAGCCACCGCTGAGTGCTTGTCTTGAACCCAGATTTAGGGACTCTGGGTGGCACAGGACAGAGAACAGCTGCTCACTGCTTTCACGCTGCCTTCAATCAATCGAGCTCTCGAGCGTTAGAGGAAAGGATTGCGCTTTATATTTTGCTTTTTTGCTTTAGTGGCCAGATTACATCTCAATTTATACAGAAATGCCAACAACCCAAGGGACGAAACATGAAATTCACAGGGACTGGAATCAGCCATCCAAATACACCCAGCACTAACTCTACCATTGCAACAAAAAAAACAGCAAACCAAGGCTAAAACAGGTTGACTACCAACACAAACACTAACAGCACTTGATGTGGTTCAAAAAAGGAATAAAGACTTCTTACCCCAGACTAGTCCCACAAACACAGTGACAGTAGGATTACCAGAAAGGAGCACCTTACTGCCGCAGCCAATCAGGGAGCCGGGATCTATTGCAGGCACTATAAAAGGGGCATTCAGGGGAAAGAGAAGCAGTGGGAGAGGAGCTACTTAGAGAGCTGAAAGACCGAAGGTACTGAGAGGCCAAAGACAGCTCAAGGGCTTTGAGTGCTAGGAGGCCTGCAAGAACTGAGAGGCCAGAGAAAACTCAAGAGCGTTGAGTGCCAGGAGGCCTACGAGAACTGACAGGCCAGAGAAAGCTCAAGGGATTTGAGTGCTAGGAGGTCTAAGAAAACTGCGAGGGCAGAACAAAGCTCAAGAGGTTTGAATGCTAGGAGACCTGCCAGAACTGAGCGGCTAGAGATAGCTCAAGGGCTTTGAGTGCTAGGAAGTATGGGAGAACTGAGAGGCCAGAGAAAGCTCGGGAGCTTTGAGTGCTATGAGGCCTGTGTGAACTGAGAGGCCAGAGAAAGTTCAAGAGTGTTGAGTGCTAGGAGGCCTGGGTGAACTGAGAGACCAGAGAAAGCCAAAGGCTATGAGTGCTAGGAGGCTTGTGTTACATTGGCATGGTGACCTGAGATAGACATAGACACAAGAAATCAAGTTTCAAAACCTTTATTTAAAGAAATGGGATGGGATGAATAAATACCTAATTTACCCATTCTACATGGGCGTAATCTCAAACATAAAAAGAAAATAATTATAGTCCACAATCTGTCAGTCAAAACTAAACGAATGCCTGTGTCTAACCTGCGTTTGCCCTCACTGTCTAGAAAGATACTGTGAAGGGGTTTGGACAGTGGCTCTGCAGCTTTCTTCTCAATGTCTCTCTGTTGGCATTAGAGCTGTCCCACAGTTCGCTTACCCAAGCTTCAGCTAATCCAGATCACCAAACTTCCACAAACTTTGTCAATTCTCAAAAACTTCCTTTCAGGCTTCTCTGGGCTTTCTCTTTCTCCCTCTTGCTCTCACAGTTCACATTTCCCAAATGCTTTCTGGTCCTGAACCACAATTTCATATAGTTCGTTTCACAACTTCCATGGCTCATTCTTCCAAAAGGATTTCCCTCCACCAACAGTTCTACTACTTTCATGTTTCACCAATTCTTCATAGGGTGACTTTTGAATGTTCACTTATGCGTGACCACTCCGAAACCTTGGCTTCCTTGGGATTGTGACCTCGGCACTCTTTCGTACTATTCTCAATTGTGATGTTTCATCACTTCTTCGTATGGAAGACTGTTGAATGCGCACAGTAAATGTTATTCCATGCGTGACCACTCCGACACCTTAACATTCATGGGTCGTGCCCCCGACACACTTTCACACTTTTACACAACTGTCTCGCGTAGCTCCCTTTCCTGATTTGTTTTAAGCTCAACTTCGAGCTTCGCACAGATCCCCTACACTTTTGGAGTTGCCTTCACTTTGATAGAATCTTTCTGCAATGTGTTAGCGTACACGCTTCTCTGTTACTTGGTTCCCTCTGCTTAACTTCAGCTGGAAGATTACAGTTCACAACGGAGAAATGAAGCTTTCTCTTCAGCGCGTCTTTCACTCTTATGCATGTCCTTCTCTCTCACCAACCGGGTTCCCTTCTGAATTTGAACTCACCGGTTGTGATCAGTGCAGCTGTGGCGGTCTTATCATGTCGAGGGCAGTGGCCTGGAGAAGCCACAGAAGCACCCAAGAAAGCAAGGGCACACCAGGGTGAGAACACATGACCAGGCCTTCTTTCAGGACCCAGGCACCATATCCATTACTGACAGTGAGAAGGGCATCATATCCATTACTGACAGTGAGAGGGGCACCATAGCCATTACTGACAGTGAGAAGGGCATCATATCCATTACTGACAGTGAGAGGGGCACCATAGCCATTACTGACAGTGAGAGGGGCGCCATGCCCATTACTGACAGTGAGAAGGGCACCATATCCATTACTGACAGTGAGAGGGGCACCATATCCATTACTGACAGTGAGAAGGGCGCCATGCCCATTACTGACAGTGAGAAGGGCACCATATCCATTACTGACAGTGAGAGGGGCGCCATGTCCATTACTGACAGAGGGGCACCATATCCATTACTGACAGTGAGAGGGGCACCATATCCATTACTGACAGTGAGAGGGGCACCATAGCCATTACTGACAGTGAGAAGGGCATCATATCCATTACTGACAGTGAGAGGGGCACCATAGCCATTACTGACAGTGAGAGGGGCGCCATGCCCATTACTGACAGTGAGAAGGGCACCATATCCATTACTGACAGTGAGAGGGGCACCATATCCATTACTGACAGTGAGAAGGGCGCCATGTCCATTACTGACAGTGAAAAGGGCACCATAGCCATTACTGACAGTGAGAGGGGCGCCATGTCCATTACTGACAGAGGGGCACCATATCCATTACTGACAGTGAGAGGGGCACCATATCCATTACTGACAGTGAGAGGGGCGCCATGCCCATTACTGACAGTGAGAAGGGCACCATATCCATTACTGACAGTGAGAAGGGCACCATATCCATTACTGACAGTGAGAGGGGCACCATAGCCATTACTGACAGTGAGAGGGGCACCTTATCCATTACTGACAGTGAGAAGGACACCATATCCATTACTGACAGTGAGAGGGGCACCATAGCCATTACTGACAGTGAGAAGGGCACCATATCCATTACTGACAGTGACAGGGGAACCATAGCCATTACTGACAGTGAGAGGGGCGCCATGCCCATTACTGACAGTGAGAAGGGCACCATATCCATTACTGACAGTGAGAAGGACACCATAGCCATTACTGACAGTGAGAGGGGCACCATAGCCATTACTAACAGTGAGAGGGGCACCATAGCCATTACTGACAGTGAGAGGGTCGCCATGTCCATTACTGACAGAGGGGCACCATATCTATTACTGACAGTGAGAAGGACACCATATCCATTACTGACAGTGAGAGGGGCACCATAGCCATTACTGACAGTGAGAGGGGCGCCATGTCCATTACTGACAGAGGGGCACCATATCCATTACTGACAGTGAGAAGGGCACCATATCCATTACTGACAGTGAGAAGGGCGCCATGTCAGTTACTGACAGTGAGAGGGGCACCATGTCCATTACTGACAGAGGGGCACCATATCCATTACTGACAGTGAGAGGGGCACCATATCCATTACTGACAGTGAGAAGGGCGCCATGTCCATTACTGACAGTGAAAAGGGCACCATAGCCATTACTGACAGTGAGAGGGGCGCCATGTCCATTACTGACAGAGGGGCACCATATCCATTACTGACAGTGAGAAGGGCACCATAGCCATTACTGACAGTGAGAAGGGCACCATATCCATTACTGACAGTGAGAGGGGCACCATAGCCATTACTGACAGTGAGAGGGGCACCTTATCCATTACTGACAGTGAGAAGGACACCATATCCATTACTGACAGTGAGAGGGGCACCATAGCCATTACTGACAGTGAGAAGGGCACCATATCCATTACTGACAGTGAGAGGGGCACCCTAGCCATTACTGACAGTGAGAGGGGCGCCATGCCCATTACTGACAGTGAGAAGGGCACCATATCCATTACTGACAGTGAGAAGGGCACCATATCCATTACTGACAGTGAGAGGGGCACCATAGCCATTACTGACAGTGAGAGGGGCACCTTATCCATTACTGACAGTGAGAAGGACACCATATCCATTACTGACAGTGAGAGGGGCACCATAGCCATTACTGACAGTGAGAAGGGCACCATATCCATTACTGACAGTGACAGGGGAACCAAAGCCATTACTGACAGTGAGAGGGGCGCCATGTCCATTACTGACAGTGAGAAGGGCACCATATCCATTACTGACAGTGAGAAGGACACCATAGCCATTACTGACAGTGAGAGGGGCACCATAGCCATTACTAACAGTGAGAGGGGCACCATAGCCATTACTGACAGTGAGAGGGTCGCCATGTCCATTACTGACAGAGGGGCACCATATCTATTACTGACAGTGAGAAGGACACCATATCCATTACTGACAGTGAGAGGGGCACCATAGCCATTACTGACAGTGAGAGGGGCGCCATGTCCATTACTGACAGAGGGGCACCATATCCATTACTGACAGTGAGAAGGGCACCATATCCATTACTGACAGTGAGAAGGGTGCCATGTCAGTTACTGACAGTGAGAGGGGCACCATGTCCATTACTGACAGAGGGGCACCATATCCATTACTGACAGTGAGAGGGGCACCATATCCATTACTGACAGTGAGAAGGGCGCCATGTCCATTACTGACAGTGAAAAGGGCACCATAGCCATTACTGACAGTGAGAGGGGCGCCATGTCCATTACTGACAGAGGGGCACCATATCCATTACTGACAGTGAGAGGGGCACCATATCTATTACTGACAGTGGGAAAGGCACCATATCCATTACTGACTGTGAGAGGGGCACCATAGCCATTACTGACAGTGAGAAGGGTGCCATATCCATTACTGACAGTGAGAGGGGCACCATGTCCATTACTGACAGAGGGGCACCATATCCATTACTGACATTGAGAGGGGCACCATATCCATTACTGACAGTGAGAAGGGCACCATAGCCATTACTGACAGTGAGAGGGGCGCCATGTCCATTACTGACAGAGGGGCACGATATCCATTACTGACAGTGAGAAGGGCACCATAGCCATTACTGACAGTGAGAAGGGCACCATAGCCATTACTGACAGTGAGAGGGGCGCCATGTCCATTACTGACAGAGGGGCACGATATCCATTACTGACAGTGAGAAGGGCACCATAGCCATTACTGACAGTGAGAGGGGCACCATAGCCATTACTGACAGTGAGAGGGGCGCCATGTCCTTTACTGACAGAGGGGCACCATATCCATTACTGACAGTGAGAAGGGCACCATATCCATTACTGACAGTGAGAAGGGCACCATATCCATTACTGACAGTGAGAGGGGCACCATGTCCCTTACTGACAGAGGGGCACCATATCCATTACTGACAGTGAGAGGGGCACCATATCCATTACTGACAGTGAGAAGGGCGCCATGTCCATTACTGACAGTGAGAGGGGCAATATAGCCCTTAGAAATGAGAAGGGCACCATATCCATTCCTGACAGTGAGTGGGGAACTATGGGGCTCATTATGAGTGTGCTGGTCCGGTAAAAATGCTGGATATAAAAATGCTGGTAATACCGGTTCTGGCATTTTTCCCAGACTGGCACACTCAAGTTTGACGGTGTGGGCAGTTACCAGCAAATAAATGCTGAAATCACTGGCACCGGTACTACCAATGAGTGTGGCAAACCCATTCCATGGAGTTCTATCGGACTCCATGGAATGGGAACTAACCGTTGTTGCTGGCACCTGTAATATCCCGGTAATCCCAGGATATCAGGCGCCGTAACGGTTAGGAGGGTTTGCTGGTAACCCGCTGGAAATGACCATACATTACTCCCCACCTGCTTAACTGTTCCTAGCTTGCTGGGCTTGTCCTTCAAAACCTGCTATTTACATGCCTGCTATGTTCATGACAAATATTCCACTGTAACTGCTGGATTTACTTACCTATGCATTTGTACTACCTCTATGTAATTGCTTTGACTCTGTTTGCTTCACCTTGCATAGCTAATGTTGCCTCTGCAGCATGAGGTGAGGCTTTGCCAGTGCGCACGTAGGCGTAATTACTGTACACTGCTCTCCGCCTGCTTAACTGTTCCTATCTTGCGGGGCTTGTCCTTCTAAACCTGCAAACTTATGTTTAATGTTATGTTATGTTATTTGGCATTTATATAGCGCCCTATATTTCATTGGTATGATCTCAAAGTGCTTTTGGGTTGAACGCCCTTGGGGACCGTAGTCCAGGTCAGGTCAGTCGAGCGAGTAGGGTAGTATAGGGTGCTTGGGTGCACTCAATATGTGTGCAGCTAGTGTGATTTGCCTGATGTTAGCTGCATCCTAACACTAGCTGCAGTGGTAGTGAGAGATCAGTCGAATGTGTGCAGTCAGGTGGTTGATCTCCGAGACTGCATTCTGGTGGCGTTAGGCCTTTGTAGGACATGTATGTGTGCAGCTAGGCCGATTTTCATGGGGTATAGCTGCGTTCTAGCAGGATGTTAAGGTGTTCATGGGGTATTGTTCGTATGTGTGCAGCTAGGCCGAAATTGATCGATGGGTATATCTGCACTCTATTGAGTGTTGGTGTAAAGTAGAGAGTGAGCACAGTGGTAGGAGAGGAGAGTGTCTGGAGTGGATGATTTACTCTTCGGGGCCCACTGTTCTTGGATTACATCCTGGATCTGGATGAGTTGACAGTGGTCGTCCTCATTTTTCATGGTAGCGGTACTCTGAGGTACATTCACAGGTTGGACCGTGGTAAGCTATGTTTTGTTCGGTCGAAGGGAGATTATTCTTAGGCTCAGCACAATGTGTCTCCGGAGCCCATTTTCCGGGTCTCTGGTTGTGGTTTATGGAGGGTTGCAGGGTAGGTCTAGGCAGGATATTTGGTTATAGGACAGGAAATATCTCGCACCAACATAGACACACTGAGGCAGTGATGCTAAGGGACAGGCTGGACAGAGGCATTGTAGGGCTTGGTTGCTTTGTGCCTAGGAGGGATTGTATCTTAGGTATGTAGTCGGGCAAGGTAGGCACAAATGGGTATGATCAACTTGATGGCGAGAGAGGTTGCTAGGCCTGTGTAGTAGAATCAGGAAGCGGAGAGTCAGCAATTGCATATCCTCGAGCCTGTGAAGGGTGCAGAGAGCGGGGGAGATGTGATCCCTGTGTCCCAGAGCAAGAAGGAGTCTGGCAGCAGCGTTTTGGGCTCTTTGGAGTTTGTTAAGTTGGTCAGTATCGATATAACAATGGACATAATAGCGGCAAGTCTGTTGGGGTAGGTGAGGTAAGGGAAAATGTGTCTTAGACGTTTGAGGAGGTAGGGACAGGAATTTGATACATTATTGATCTGATGGGAGAAGGTTAAGCCTGCGTCCATAGTGCAGCCAAGGTTTTTGACTATTTCGGAGGTAGGACGGGGGGTTCCAGTGGAGGGGGGCTATGGGAGAGGTCACGGGAGAAGGTCATTGTTGCAGCACACCATTATCTCAGTTTTATCTGGGTTCAGAAGGAGGTGGTTTCTGGTCATCCATCGGTCAATATCTCTGAGGCAATCTTTGAGGTCAGGGTGTGGGTTGGAGCTTGTTTTGGGGATTCTCAGGATAATTTGGGTATGCCTGGTAGGGTGGTCGGATAGAGGTTGAAAAGGAGAGCAGAGAGGCAGGCGCCTTGGGGTACTCAAGTGGTCACATTGCGAGCAGTTGAGGTGAAAGGCGAAAGGAGAGCGATTTATTCCCATTGTTGAGGAAGGAGGCAATCCATTTGAGTGCTGAGTCTCAGATTCCTAGGGAGTGGAGCCATTCAAGGAGGATAGAATGGTTAACAGTGTCAAAGGCTGCTGACAGATCAAGCAGAACAAGCGCTGCACAGCCCTCCGAGTCTGCCGAGACCTTAAGATCATCCCAAATCGAGATCAGAGTGGCTTCTGTTCCATGGCGCAGCCTGAAGCCTGATTTATTTATTTATATCGCGCCAAAGCCCCCAGGCATCAGGGCGTGGACACAAAGACACTGACGACAAAAGGAGACGGGACAGCAGAGTCGTAGTTACAGTGGGTTAGTCAATTATCTAAATAATATTGTTTTTAATTTCTTTCTAAAGACCATATGGTTAGGTTCTAGTCTCAGAGGGCATGGTAGCCCGTTCCAAATTTGTGCTGCTTTTGCAGCAAAAGAGCGTCCAAGCCTGTACGCTCTTTTGGAGCCTGTGTAGCTGACCAGGCCTTGAGCTTCAGAGCTCATTGATCGACCAGGATTGTAGAGAGTTATTTACTCTTTCAAGTAAGAAGGGGCTTTTCCATAGATGCAATGGTGCACAATGGTCATAGATTTAAAGTCAATTTGGTCCTCTAGGGCTAACCAATGAAGTGATTTTCTGTCATCGGAGATATGCTCCCTTCTTGTTTTCCATCTGATAATTCTCACTGCATTGCTTTGAATGATCTGACATTGCGCGATGCAGCCCTTATTAGCTCCATCCAGTAGGGTGTTACCATAATCTACTCTTGAGAGGATTGTGGCTCTGGCGATGGCGGCACAGTTTTTCTCGCTCACAAAGGATCTAATAGATCTGAGCAACCACTGATAATACTGGCCATTTTTTTCAGGTAGGCCAAGTGTGCTTCGGCTCCATGGGACGCCCTCCAGGTACACACCTAGGGTGTTGACTTTGCTTAATACCGGGATGTGTGTATCTCTAATGCTAAAAGAGGTATAGTCCTATGTAAGCTTGGCCCTGGCCTGAGGTGAACCGAAGATCATAACTGGCCTTACTTTGATTCAAGCAGAGCCAGTTTGTCATCATCCAAGCCTCTATGATGCCATAGATTTTGGCAATCATGGTGTTATCTGCGTTATGGTACCCACTCCGTTCAATCATCAGCTGGGTATCGTCAGCGTAGTTGGTAAAACACACCCCTAAATTGGTAAGAAGGGTGCAAAGACCCCGTAGGGATAGATTGAACAGTATTGGGGACAAACTTGCCCCCTGGGGTACTCCACAATTGATGGAAAGGGTCAGTGAAGACTGACCACCTCAATGGATTTCAGAGCTCCGCTCGGCAAGGAAGGAGGTCACCCAATCTATGGCTTCCTGTGAGCAGCTGCCTGATAGCTCTAAGGCCTCTTGGAGTTTTTGATGGTCTAGCAAGTCAAAGGCTGCAGACAAATCCAAAAGCAACAACATTCCGGTTTTTCCTCTATCCATGATGTTAAGCATTCTGGTTTGCAGCTCTAACAAAGCAGTCTCAGTGCTGTGCGATCCTCTGAAGCCCGATTGTTGTTTATGGAGAAGGTTCTTTTCATCCAAAAACGCTTGGAGTTGCCTAGTTGCTGCCTTATCTAGGACCTTCAATAAGAAGTTACAGTTGGTTATCGGGCGAAGGTTGGACGGGTCGCGCTGGTCCCCCCAGCGGGGTGGGGTGACTGACAGTTTTTATAACTACTGTGAACTTATTATCTCTGAAAGAGGCAGTGACCACCCTGAGACGAAAGGGTGCAAACGTGTCTATATTTTCCAGGATTAGTTTAGGAGGCAACATGTTTTCTGAACACGCTGTTTCTCTTATGGAGGAGAGGAGGATCTTCATATAATCTAGGGAAAGAAGGCTAAACTTGAATACGTTCCTCCCTGAAGATTTAGGATCAGAACGTATGATGGTGGCTTGCACTTTGGGAGAAACTTGACAAGAATTTATAGCCTAACGGGCCTTTTGGATTTTATTTTGGAAGGCAAGATGAACTGTCTCGCAGTCTTCCTGAGAAGGTTGAAATGTGGGTGATAATGCTAGGGGGGTTTCAACTGATCTCAATATCTGAAATAGTTTACATGTAGAGTTGGTGGCTGCAGAGATTTGATCGATAAAGAAATTCTTCTTTGCTGTGACGATTTTTTGTATGTATCGTTTCTCCAATTCATTCCATTTTATTTTATTGATTTTTATGGGATCTTTTAGCCATTTTCTTTCCATTTTCCTATTTTCTCTTTTTAAGTTGTTAGTTTCCGTGTTGAACCATTTTTGATGGTTTAAATTGGGTCTGACCTGTTTATATTTCATGGGGGCATATAGGTCAATTAATTCTTGTACTTGATTGTTGAAGGTTGTCACAATCTCATCACATGAATCCTCATCAGAGGTGGCAACCATAGCGTTAGCTATACTTTGTGCTAGCAACTGGGGGGTAATGTTTTAGAAATTTCTGCTATGCACTTTTTTTGGTACATTGGCAATTTGTCTAGCATTATCTTTGGGTTTCACAAAAAATGCAACTTTATGGTGATCAGACCATATGCATGGAGCTGTTCTTTTCATGATGTTAATGTTAATGTTAAAGGTATTTATATAGCGCACCGTCAGCAACAGGGTTGGTCCCCAGGCGCTATGGCAGATCTGTAAACAAGAAGAAGGGCGGGTATGGTTAGTCGGTGTAGGGGGGATGGTGTGCTGTTGGCGGCTTCAGTTCGGTATACACCGTGCGCTGAGATTTGGTGTGTGTATCGGACCGGGAGAGACCTTGTGTGCTGTTGGTGCTGTTTATGTGTTGTTTGTTTGTTGTTGATGCAGTGTGGTAAAGTGCATGCGGTTTGCTGGGGCGAGAGGTGGTTGTGTGAATTTTTGGGTGGGTTATGTATGCAGAGATTTGATGGTTGGTTTAGTGGGGTCTGTATCCTGTTTACTTTTGTTGGCCGTCTGACTGTTGTGTGTGATGGCGCAGTGCGTTCCCAGCTGTATTCTAGTGAGCTTTGTATAATGTGATTGGGTGTGTCTATTTCTCTCCCTCGGGTGCAGGAGCTGAGGATTGGGTGCTCCCTGTTCCCTTGCTATCTGTAGTGGCATAGGTCTGTTGGAGCTTGGTTGTGGTTCAGGCCAGGGTGCTATTGATGAATCATCCAAGTCCTAATATTCAGGTTATAAGAAATTACCCAATTTAGTTGATTTCCTTTAGCGGTTGTGGGTTTGTTGTTGGACACGGAATAACCTATGGTTTTTATATTTTTTTCAAGAGCTATAGCTTCCTTATCTTTCAAGTTACCTCTCTACCTATTCAGGTCACCTAATAACAGTGTCCTTGTGTTAGGTCCTTTGAGGTTGCTTAAGTTTTGTACAAGTTTGTCGTTGAAATCTGATTTAAAAAATGGTGTCCTATAGATAGCAATGATGTTAATGTAGCTGTTCTTTGTTGGGGTGAGTTTAAGAAGGAGGATTTTGCTTCCTTGACATTGGATTGGTGAGAGAAATAAATGTAAGTTGTTTCTGACAATTATGGCCACTCCTCCACTCATTCCGACTGAGCGGGGTCCAGTAGTTTGTTGGATTCTACGAAGCGGTTGGGCTGAGAGTACGCAGCGCAGTCAATGAGTTTCGCCAAGAGTCGGTATTGGACATTGGCCTGTAATTCTTAAGGTCAGGGGGGTGTTGAGAGATGCCTTTTTTAGAAGTGGTTTGATATGCACTATTTTAAAGGCCTCGTGAAAGATGCCAAAGGTGAGGGAATCATTTAGTATGGACATTGCTTGTTCTTCTGCACAAGTGGAGGAGAATATTTCTTTCAGAAGAGAGGCGGGACAGGGGTTAAGGGGGGATCCGGAGGGTCTGCTGCCGGATAGTAGATCAAGGAACTCATCTATCGAGATGGGGTTGAAAGAGTAGAAGGATGGCATTTCGGTAGCCAGTGCAATGGAATCAGAAGGGGCAGATGTGGGGCAGGGGGTGAGGGTGGAAAGTTTGGTATTAAGGGTTGCCATCCTATTTGGTGATGTGTTGTAGAAACAGAGCGAGGGGGGCTTGCAGAGTGTTTGCATAGGTGGGTCTGGGCAGAGGTGCAGGTGGGTTTCACGAATCAAGAGACAATCCTATGGAGCTCTTTCCTGCAGCTGCGACAGTTCAGGATCGTTTATTGCAAGGGGCCTTTTTGGCCTTTTCGGATCTTGGATTTGTATTTACGGTGGTGGCGGGTGAACATAGTCCTACTGGGAGTAGTTTTAGATGTTCGGCATTTGCGCTCAAGAGCCTCAGGTGGGGCGTGAACCATTTGGGGGACGGTCCTTTGCGAGAGGCTGTGAGGCGTGAGAGGAGGTAGTGTTCCTTTAAGCCAGTAGCCAAGGGATTCGATGGATAAGGGTCTACCTGAGGTTGGCACTGCTGGGAGACCATGTAGCAGGGCTTCAGCTAGGTCAGGGAGTACCTTGACTTTGTTGCAGCATTTGTGATCATGAGTGAGGGAATTGAGAGCATTGGGTGGAGGGGATGGAGTGTGGACAGAGAAAGGGATGGCAGAGTGGTCTGTCCAGATGAGCGCTTTGGCACTAGATACAGAGACGAGGTCATAGGAGCTGAATATTGCATCAAGGGTGTGACCACCAGAGTGAGTTGGAGCTGTGGTCTGTCGGGAGAGGTTGAGTGCCTCTAGACTGTTGACCAGGGGTTGGGTCATGGGGTTGTTTATCACATCGAACCAGATATTAAAGTCTCCAAGATGTGTGAGTGTTGGGTGGTTTACCGTATGGTAGCTAGCGAGTCCAATACGGCAAATACACTACAGTAACTACCTGACATACCTTTTACTTGTAATAAAACCATGTATTCTGCAACCGCTTACTAACTGTAACCAGCGCCTAAATGCCTGAGGGTTTTGCACACTGCTATAAATGTAAAAATAAATACAAATTAAATAAATACCCATTAAAAGTGAGAAAGGCACCAAATGCATTTCTGACAGTGAGAGGGGCACCATATCCATTGCTAACAGTGAGAAGGGCACCATATCTCAGAGAAAGTGAGAATGGCACCATATCCATTACAGACACTGAGAGGGGCGCTATGTACATTAGAGAGAGTGAGAGGGTCAATATATCTGTTAAGTGTGAGAAGGGCACCATGTCCCTTAGAGAGAATGAGAAGGCCACCCTATCTGTCAGGAATGAGAAGCATGGATTGGAATGGGACTATGCAGGCCCCATGGATGGAGCATGGATTTGGAGTGGGACTCTGCACGCCCTGGGAACGGAGCATGGATTTGGAGTGGACCTCTGCAGGCCCTGGGGATATAGCATGGATTTGGAGTGTAACTCAGCAGGCACTGGGGATGGAGCATGGATTTTAAGTGAAAAAATGCAAGACCTGGGGATGGAGCATGGACTTGGAGTGAGACTCTACAGGTGTGGGGGATGGAGCATGGATTGTGAATGGGACTCTGCCACAACTGAGGATAGAGCATTGATTCGGAATGGAACTCTGCAGGCCCTGGGGATGGAACATGGCACATATGAAACAGTACCAGATAAACCAAGCATCCCCACATAGTGTACCCAAAAGCCGAGACCAGGTGAAGATAGCACATATTATACACCACCAGATAAACCAAGTACCCCCACATATAGAATACAGTGTACCCAATGGCCAAGACCAGGTGAAGATGGCACATGTGACACCACCAGATAACCCAAGTATCCCCACATATAAAATACAGTGTATCCAATAACCAAGACCAGGTGAAGATGGCACATAACACATCACCAGATAACCCAGGTACCCCCACATATAGAATACAGTGTACCCAATAGCCAAGACCAGGTGAAGATGGCACATGTGACACATCACCAGATAAACCAAGTACCCCCACATATAGAATACAGTGTATCCAATAGCCAAGACCAGGTGGAGATGGCACATGTAACACCACCAGAAAAACCACGTACCCCCACATATAAAATACAGTGTATCCAATAGCCGAGACCAGGTGAAGATGGCACATATGACACATCACCAGATAACCCAAGTACCCCCACATATAAAATACAGTATATCCAATAGCCGAGACCAGGTGAAGATGGCACGTGTGACACCACCAGATAACCCAAGTACCCCCACATATAGAATACAGTGTATCCAATAGCCGAGACCAGGTGAAGATGGCACATGTGACACATCACCAGATAACCCAAGTACCCCCACATATAAAATACAGTGTATCCAATAGCCGAGACCAGGTGAAGATGGCACATGTGACACATCACCAGATAACCCAAGTACCCCCACATATAAAATACAGTGTATCCAATAGCCAAGACCAGGTGAAGATGGCACATGTGACACATCACCAGATAAACCAAGTACCGCCACACATAAAATACAGTGTATCCAATAGCCGAGACCAGGTGAAGATGGCACATGTGACACCACCAGATAACCCAAGTACCCCCACATATAGAATACAGTGTATCCAATAGCCAAGACCAGGTGAAGATGGCACATGTGACACATCACCAGATAAACCAAGTACCCCCACATATAAAATACAGTGTATCCAATAGCCGAGACCAGGTGAAGATGGCACATGTGACACCACCAGATAAACCAAGTACCCCCACATATAGAATACAGTGTATTCAATAGTGTATTCAATAGCCAAGACCAGGTGAAGATGGCACATGTGACACATCACCAGATAACCCAAGCACCCCCACATATAGAATACAGTGTATCCAATAGCCAAGACCAGGTGAAGATGGCACATGTGACACATCACCAGATAACCCAAGTACCCCCACATATAGAATACAGTGTATCCAATAGCCAAGACCAGGTGGAGATGGCACATGTGACACATCACCAGATAACCCAAGTACCCGTACATATAAAATACAGTGTACCCAATAGCCAAGACCAGGTGAAGATGGCACATGACATATCACCAGATAACCCAAGTACCCCCACATATAGAATACAGTGTATCCAATAGCCGCGACCAGGTGAAGATGGCACATGTGACACATCACCAGATAAACCAAGTACCCCCACATATAAAATACAGTGTATCCAATAGCCGCGACCAGGTGAAGATGGCACATGTGACACCACCAGATAACCCAAGTACCCCCACATATAAAATACAGTGTACCCAATAGCCAAGACCAGGTGAAGATGGCACATGTGACACCACCAGAAAAACCCAAGTACCCCCACATATAAAATACAGTGTACCCAATAGCCAAGACCAGGTGAAGATGGCACATGTGACACATCACCAGATAACCCAAGTACCCCCACATATAGAATACAGTGTACCCAATAGCCAAGACCAGGTGAAGATGGCACATGTGACACATCACCAGATAACCCAAGTACCCCCACATATAAAATACAGTGTACCCAATAGCCAAGACCAGGTGAAGATGGCACATGTGACACATCACCAGATAACCCAAGTACCCCCACATATAAAATACAGTGTATCCAATAGCCAAGACCAGGTGAAGATGGCACATAACACATCACCAGATAACCCAAGTACCCCCACATATAGAATACAGTGTACCCAATAGCCAAGACCAGGTGAAGATGGCACATGTGACACATCACCAGATAACCCAAGTACCCCCACACATAAAATACAGTGTACCCAATAGCCAAGACCAGGTGAAGATGGCACATGACATATCACCAGATAACCCAAGTACCCCCATATATAAAATACAGTGTATCCAATAGCCAAGGCCAGGTGAAGATGGCACATGTGACACATCACCAGATAACCCAAGTACCCCCACATATAAAATACAGTGTACCCAATAGCCAAGACCAGGTGAAGATGGCACATGACATATCACCAGATAACCCAAGTACCCCATATATAAAATACAGTGTATCCAATAGCCAAAACCAGGTGAAGATGGCACATGACATATCACCAGATAACCCAAGTACCCCCATATATAAAATACAGTGTATCCAATAGCCAAGACCAGGTGAAGATGGCACATGTGACACATCACCAGATAACCCAAGTACCCCCACATATAAAATACAGTGTACCCAATAGCCAAGACCAGGTGAAGATGGCACATGTGACACCACCAGATAAACCCAAGTACCCCCACATATAAAATACAGTGTACCCAATAGCCAAGACCAGGTGAAGATGGCACATGACATATCACCAGATAACCCAAGTACCCCCATATATAAAATACAGTGTATCTAATAGCCAAGACCAGGTGAAGATGGCACATGACATATCACCAGATAACCCAAGTACCCCCATATATAAAATACAGTGTACCCAATAGCCAAGACAAGGTGAAGATGGCACATGTGACACATCACCAGATAACCCAAGTACCCCCACATATAGAATACAGTGTACCCAATAGCCAAGACCAGGTGAAGATGGCACATGTGACACATCACCAGATAACCCAAGTACCCCCACATATAGAATACAGTGTACCCAATAGCCGAGACCAGGTGAAGATGCCACATGACATATCACCAGATAACCCAAGTACCCCCACATATAAAATACAGTGTACCCAATAGCCGAGACCAGGTGAAGATGCCACATGACACATCACCAGATAACCCAAGTACCCCCACATATAAAATACAGTGTATCCAATAGCCAAGACCAGGTGAAGATGGCACATAACACATCACCAGATAACCCAGCACCCCCACATATAAAATACAGTGTACCCAATAGCCAAGACCAGGTGAAGAGGGCACATGACATATCACCAGATAACCCAAGTACCCCCACATATAGAATACAGTGTACCCAATAGCCAAGACCAGGTGAAGATGGCACATGACATATCACCAGATAACCCAAGTACCCCCACATATAAAATACAGTGTACCCAATAGCCGAGACCAGGTGAAGATGCCACATGACACATCACCAGATAACCCAAGTACCCCCACATATAAAATACAGTGTACCCAATAGCCAAGACCAGGAGAAGATGGCACATGTGACACATCACCAGATAACCCAAGTACCCCCACATATAAAATACAGTGTACCCAATAGCGAAGACCAGGTGAAGATGGCACATGACATATCACCAGATAACCCAAGTACCCCCATATATAAAATACAGTGTATCCAATAGCCAAGACCAGGTGAAGATGGCACATGTGACACATCACCAGATAACCCAAGTACCCCCACATATAGAATACAGTGCACCCAATAGCCAAGACCAGGTGAAGATGGCACATGTGACACATCACCAGATAACCCAAGTACCCCCACATATAAAATACAGTGTACCCAATAGCCAAGACCAGGTGAAGATGGCACATGTGACACATCACCAGATAACCCAAGTACCCACACATATACAATACAGTGTACCCAATAGCCAAGACCAGGTGAAGATGGCACATGACATATCACCAGATAACCCAAGTACCCCCACATATAAAATACAGTGCACCCAATAGCCAAGACCAGGTGAAGATGGCACATGTGACACATCACCAGGTAACCCAAGTACCCCCACATATAAAATACAGTGTACCCAATAGCCAAGACCAGGTGAAGATAGCACATGTGACACATCACCAGATAACCCAAGTACCCCCACATATAGAATACAGTGTACCCAATAGCCAAGACCAGGTGAAGATGGCACATGACATATCACCAGATAACCCAAGTACCCCCACATATAAAATACAGTGTACCCAATAGCCGAGACCAGGTGAAGATGCCACATGACACATCACCAGATAACCCAAGTACCCCCACATATAAAATACAGTGTATCCAATAGCCAAGACCAGGTGAAGATGGCACATAACACATCACCAGATAACCCAAGCACCCCCACATATAAAATACAGTGTACCCAATAGCCGAGACCAGGTGAAGATGCCACATGACACATCACCAGATAACCCAAGTACACCCACATATAAAATACAGTGTACCCAATAGCCGAGACCAGGTGAAGATGCCACATGACACATCACCAGATAACCCAAGTACCCCCACATATAAAATACAGTGTACCCAATAGCCAAGACCAGGTGAAGATGGCACATGTGACACATCACCAGATAACCCAAGTACCCCCACATATAAAATACAGTGTATCCAATAGCCAAGACCAGGTGAAGATGGCACATGTGACACATCAACAGATAACCCAAGTACCCCCACATATACAATACAGTGTACCCAATAGCCAAGACCAGGTGAAGATGGCACATGTGACACATCACCAGATAACCCAAGTACCCCCACATATAAAATACAGTGTACCCAATAGCAAAGACCAGGTGAAGATGGCACATGTGACACATCACCAGATAACCCAAGTACCCCCACATATAAAATACAGTGTATCCAATAGCCAAGACCAGGTGAAGATGGCACATGTGACACATCACCAGATAACCCAAGTACCCCCACATATAAAATACAGTGTACCCAATAGCCGAGACCAGGTGAAGATGGCACATGACATATCACCAGATAACCCAAGTACCCCCACATATAAAATACAGTGTACCCAATAGCCGAGACCAGGTGAAGATGCCACATGACACATCACCAGATAACACAAGTACCCCCACATATAAAATACAGTGTACCCAATAGCCAAGACCAGGTGAAGATAGCACATGTGACACCACCAGAAAAACCAAGTACCCCCACATATAAAATACAGTGTACCCAATAGCCAAGACCAGGTGAAGATAGCACATGTGACACCACCAGAAAAACCAAGTACCCCCACATATAAAATACAGTGTACCCAATAGCCAAGACCAGGTGAAGATAGCACATGTGACACCACCAGAAAAACCAAAGTACCCCCACATATAAAATACAGTGTACCCAATAGCCAAGACCAGGTGAAGATAGCACATGTGACACCACCAGAAAAACCAAGTACCCCCACATATAAAATACCGTGTACCCAATAGCCAAGACCAGGTGAAGATAGCACATGTGACACCACCAGAAAAACCAAGTACCCCCACATATAAAATACAGTGTACCCAATAGCCAAGACCAGGTGAAGATGGCACATGTGACACATCACCAGATAACCCAAGTAACCCCACATATAAAATACAGTGTATCCAATAGCCAAGACCAGGTAAAGATGGCACATGTGACACATCACCAGATAACCCAAGTACCCCCACATATAAAATACAGTGTATCCAATAGCCAAGACCAGGTGAAGATGGCACATGTGACACCAGCAGAAAAACCAAGTACCCCCACATATAAAATACAGTGTACCCAATAGCCAAGACCAGGTGAAGATGGCACATGTGACACCACCAGAAAAACCAAGTACCCCCACATATAAAATACAGTGTACCCAATAGCCAAGACCAGGTGAAGATAGCACATGTGACACCACCAGAAAAACCAAGTACCCCCACATATAAAATACAGTGTACCCAATAGCCAAGACCAGGTGAAGATAGCACATGTGACACCACCAGAAAAACCAAGTACCCCCACATATAAAATACAGTGTACCCAATAGCCAAGACCAGGTGAAGATGGCACATGTGACACATCACCAGATAACCCAAGTAACCCCACATATAAAATACAGTGTACCCAATAGCCAAGACCAGGTGAAGATGGCACATGTGACACATCACCAGATAACCCAAGTACCCCCACATATAAAATACAGTGTATCCAATAGCCAAGACCAGGTGAAGATGGCACATAACACATCACCAGATAACCCAAGTACCCCCACATATAGAATACAGTGTACCCAACAGCCAAGACGAGGTGAAGATGGCACATGACATATCACCAGATAACGCAAGTACCCCCACATATAAAATACAGTGTACCCAATAGCCGAGACCAGGTGAAGATGCCACATGACGCATCACCAGATAACCCAAGTACCCCCACATATAAAATACAGTGTACCCAATAGCCGAGACCAGGTGAAGATGCCACATGACACATCACCAGATAGCCCAAGTACCCCCACATATAAAATACAGTGTACCCAATAGCCAAGACCAGGTGAAGATGGCACATGACATATCACCAGATAACCCAAGTACCCCCACATATAAAATACAGTGTACCCAATAGCCGAGACCAGGTGAAGATGCCACATGACACATCACCAGATAACACAAGTACCCCCACATATAAAATACAGTGTACCCAATAGCCAAGACCAGGTGAAGATAGCACATGTGACACCACCAGAAAAACCAAGTACCCCCACATATAAAATACAGTGTACCCAATAGCCAAGACCAGGTGAAGATAGCACATGTGACACCACCAGAAAAACCAAGTACCCCCACATATAAAATACGGTGTACCCAATAGCCAAGACCAGGTGAAGATAGCACATGTGACACCACCAGAAAAACCAAGTACCCCCACATATAAAATACAGTGTACCCAATAGCCAAGACCAGGTGAAGATAGCACATGTGACACCACCAGAAAAACCAAGTACCCCCACATATAAAATACAGTGTACCCAATAGCCAAGACCAGGTGAAGATAGCACATGTGACACCACCAGAAAAACCAAGTACCCCCACATATAAAATACAGTGTACCCAATAGCCAAGACCAGGTGAAGATGGCACATGTGACACATCACCAGATAACCCAAGTAACCCCACATATAAAATACAGTGTATCCAATAGCCAAGACCAGGTGAAGATGGCACATGTGACACATCACCAGATAACCCAAGTACCCCCACATATAAAATACAGTGTACCCAATAGCCAAGACCAGGTGAAGATAGCACATGTGACACCACCAGAAAAACCAAGTACCCCCACATATAAAATACAGTGTATCCAATAGCCAAGACCAGGTGAAGATGGCACGTGTGACACCAGCAGAAAAACCAAGTACCCCCACATATAAAATACAGTGTACCCAATAGCCAAGACCAGGTGAAGATGGCACATGTGACACCACCAGAAAAACCAAGTACCCCCACATATAAAATACAGTGTATCCAATAGCCAAGACCAGGTGAAGATAGCACATGTGACACCACCAGAAAAACCAAGTACCCCCACATATAAAATACAGTGTACCCAATAGCCAAGACCAGGTGAAGATGGCACATGTGACACATCACCAGATAACCCAAGTAACCCCACATATAAAATACAGTGTATCCAATAGCCAAGACCAGGTGAAGATAGCACATGTGACACCACCAGAAAAACCAAGTACCCCCACATATAAAATACAGTGTACCCAATAGCCAAGACCAGGTGAAGATGGCACATGTGACACATCACCAGATAACCCAAGTAACCCCACATATAAAATACAGTGTATCCAATAGCCAAGACCAGGTGAAGATGGCACATGTGACACATCACCAGATAACCCAAGTACCCCCACATATAAAATACAGTGTATCCAATAGCCAAGACCAGGTGAAGATGGCACATGTGACACCAGCAGAAAAACCAAGTACCCCCACATATAAAATACAGTGTACCCAATAGCCAAGACCAGGTGAAGATGGCACGTGTGACACCAGCAGAAAAACCAAGTACCCCCACATATAAAATACAGTGTACCCAATAGCCAAGACCAGGTGAAGATGGCACATGTGACACCACCAGAAAAACCAAGTACCCCCACATATAAAATACAGTGTATCCAATAGCCAAGACCAGGTGAAGATAGCACATGTGACACCACCAGAAAAACCAAGTACCCCCACATATAAAATACAGTGTACCCAATAGCCAAGACCAGGTGAAGATGGCACATGTGACACATCACCAGATAACCCAAGTAACCCCACATATAAAATACAGTGTATCCAATAGCCAAGACCAGGTGAAGATAGCACATGTGACACCACCAGAAAAACCAAGTACCCCCACATATAAAATACAGTGTACCCAATAGCCAAGACCAGGTGAAGATGGCACATGTGACACATCACCAGATAACCCAAGTAACCCCACATATAAAATACAGTGTATCCAATAGCCAAGACCAGGTGAAGATGGCACATGTGACACATCACCAGATAACCCAAGTACCCCCACATATAAAATACAGTGTATCCAATAGCCAAGACCAGGTGAAGATGGCACATGTGACACCAGCAGAAAAACCAAGTACCCCCACATATAAAATACAGTGTACCCAATAGCCAAGACCAGGTGAAGATGGCACATGTGACACCACCAGAAAAACCAAGTACCCCCACATATAAAATACAGTGTACCCAATAGCCAAGACCGGGTGAAGATAGCACATGTGACACCACCAGAAAAACCAAGTACCCCCACATATAAAATACAGTGTACCCAATAGCCAAGACCAGGTGAAGATGGCACATGTGACACATCACCAGATAACCCAAGTACACCCACATATAAAATACAGTGTATCCAATAGCCAAGACCAGGTGAAGATGGCACATGTGACACCACCAGAAAAACCAAGTACCCCCACATATAAAATACAGTGTACCCAATAGCCAAGACCAGGTGAAGATGGCAAATGTGAAACCACCAGAAA
Organism: Ambystoma mexicanum; assembly: GCF_040938575.1. Classification (NCBI taxonomy): domain Eukaryota; kingdom Metazoa; phylum Chordata; class Amphibia; order Caudata; family Ambystomatidae; genus Ambystoma; species Ambystoma mexicanum. The sequence continues at coordinate 1,532,210,650 of NC_090922.1, forward strand.
AACCAAGTACCCCCACATATAAAATACAGTGTATCCAATAGCCAAGACCAGGTGAAGATGGCACATGTGACACATCACCAGATAACCCAAGTAACCCCACATATAAAATACAGTGTATCCAATAGCCAAGACCAGGTGAAGATGGCACATGTGACACATCACCAGATAACCCAAGTACCCCCACATATAAAATACAGTGTACCCAATAGCCAAGACCAGGTGAAGATGGCACATGTGACACATCACCAGATAACCCAAGTACCCCCACATATAAAATACAGTGTACCCAATAGCCAAGACCAGGTGAAGATGGCACATGTGACACATCACCAGATAACACAAGTACCCCCACATATAAAATACAGTGTACCCAATAGCCAAGACCAGGTGAAGATGGCACATGTGACACATCACCAGATAACACAAGTACCCCCACATATAAAATACAGTGTACCCAATAGCCAAGACCAGGTGAAGTTAGCACATGTGACACCACCAGAAAAACCAAGTACCCCCACATATAAAATACAGTGTACCCAATAGCCAAGACCAGGTGAAGATGGCACATGTGACACATCACCAGATAACCCAAGTAACTCCACATATAAAATACAGCGTACCCAATAGCCAAGACCAGGTGAAGATGGCACATGTGACACCACCAGAAAAACCAAGTACCCCCACATATAAAATACAGCGTACCCAATAGCCAAGACCAGGTGAAGATGGCACATGTGACACCACCAGAAAAACCAAGTACCCCCACATATAAAATACAGTGTATCCAATAGCCAAGACCAGGTGAAGATAGCACATGTGACACCACCAGAAAAACCAAGTACCCCCACATATAAAATACAGTGTACCCAATAGCCAAGACCAGGTGAAGATAGCACATGTGACACCACCAGAAAAACCAAGTACCCCCACATATAAAATACAGTGTATCCAATAGCCAAGACCAGGTGAAGATGGCACATGTGACACCTCACCTGATAACCCAAGTACCCCTACATATAGAATACAGTGTATGCAATAGCCGAGACCAGGTGAAGATGGCACATGTGACACCACCAGAAAAACCACGTACGCCCACATATAAAATACAGTGTATCCAATAGCCGAGACCAGGTGAAGATGGCACATTTGACACCACCAGATAACCCAAGTACCCCCACATATAAAATACAGTGTACCCAATAGCCAAGACCAGGTGAAGATGGCACATGTGACACCACCAGAAAAACCAAGTACCCCCACATATAAAATACAGTGTATCCAATAGCCAAGACCAGGTGAAGATGGCACATGTGACACATCACCTGATAACCCAAGTACCCCTACATATAGAATACAGTGTATCCAATAGCCGAGACCAGGTGAAGATGGCACATGTGACACCACCAGAAAAACCACGTACCCCCACATATAAAATACAGTGTATCCAATAGCCGAGACCAGGTGAAGATGGCACATGTGACACCACCAGATAACCCAAGTACCCCCACATATAAAATACAGTGTATCCAATAGCCGAGACCAGGTGAAGATGGCATATGTGACACATCACCAGAAAAACCAAGTACCCCTACATATAAAATACAGTGTATCCAATAGCCAAGACCAGGTGAAGATGGCACATGTGACACATCACCAGATAACCCAAGTACCCCCACATATAAAATACAGTGTATCCAATAGCCGAGACCAGGTGAAGATGGCACATGTGACACCACCAGATAACCCAAGTACCCCCACATATAAAATACAGTGTACCCAATAGCCAAGACCACGTGAAGATGGCACATGTGACACATCACCAGATAACCCAAGTACCCCCACATATAAAATACAGTGTATCCAATAGCCGAGACCAGGTGAAGATGGCACATGTGACACCACCAGATAACCCAAGTACCCCCACATATAAAATACAGTGTATCCAATAACCAAGACCAGGTGGAGATGGCACATGTGACACATCACCAGATAACCCAAGTACCCCCACATATAGAATACACTGTATCCAATAGCCAAGACCAGGTGACGATGGCACATGTGACACATCACCAGATAACCCAAGTACCCCCACATATAGATTACAGTGTACCCAATAGCCAAGACCAGGTGAAGATGGCACATGACATATCACCAGATAACCCAAGTATCCCCACATATAAAATACAGTGTACCCAATAGCCAAGACCAGGTGGAGATGGCACATGTGACACATCACCAGATAACCCAAGTCCCCCCACATATAGAATACACTGTATCCAATAGCCAAGACCAGGTGAAGATGGCACATGTGACACATCACCAGATAAACCCAAGTACCCCCACATATAAAATACAGTGTACTCAATAGACAAGACCAGGTGAAGATGGCACATGTGACACATCACCAGATAACCCAAGTACCCTCACATATAGAATACAGTGTACCCAATAGCCAAGACAAGGTGAAGATGGCACATGACATATCACCAGATAACCCAAGTACCCCCACATATAGAATACAGTGTACCCAATAGCCAAGACAAGGTGAAGATGGCACATGACATATCACCAGATAACCCAAGTACCCCCAAATATAAAATACAGTGTACCCAATAGCCGAGACCAGGTGAAGATGCCACATGACACATCACCAGATAACCCAAGTACCCCCACATATAGAATACAGTGTACCCAATAGCCGAGACCAGGTGAAGATGCCACATGACACATCACCAGATAACCCAAGTACCCCCACATATAGAATACAGTGTACCCAATAGCCAAGACAAGGTGAAGATGGCACATGACATATCACCAGATAACCCAAGTACCCCCACATATAGAATACAGTGTACCCAATAGCCAAGACAAGGTGAAGATGGCACATGACATATCACCAGATAACCCAAGTACCCCCAAATATAAAATACAGTGTACCCAATAGCTGAGACCAGGTGAAGATGCCACATGACACATCACCAGATAACCCAAGTACCCCTACATATAGAATACAGTGTACCCAATAGCCAAGACAAGGTGAAGATGGCACATGACATATCACCAGATAACCCAAGTACCCCCACATATAGAATACAGTGTACCCAATAGCCAAGACAAGGTGAAGATGGCACATGACATATCACCAGATAACCCAAGTACCCCCACATATAAAATACAGTGTACCCAATAGCCAAGACCAGGTGAAGATGGCACATGTGACACATCACCAGATAACCCAAGTACGCCCACATATAAAATACAGTGTATCCAATAGCCAAGACCAGGTGAAGATGGCACATGTGACACATCACCAGAAAAACCAAGTACCCCCACATATAGAATACAGTGTACCCAATAGCCAAGACCAGGTGAAGATGGCACATGTGACACCACCAGAAAAACCAAGTACCCCTACATATAAAATACAGTGTACCCAATAGCCGAGACCAGGTAAAGATAGCACATGTGACACATCACCAGATAACCCAAGTACCCCCACATATAAAATACAGTGTACCCAATAGCCAAGACCAGGTGCAGATGGCACATGTGACACATCACCAGATAACCCAAGTACCCCAACATATAAAATACAGTGTATCCAATAGCCAAGACCAGGTGAAGATGGCACATATGACAAAACCAGATAAACCAAGTACCCTCACATATAGAATACAGTGTACCCAATAGCCAAGACCAGGTGAAGATGGCACATGTGACACATCACCAAATAACCCAAGTACCCCCACATATAGAATACAGTGTACCCAATAGCCAAGACAAGGTGAAGATGGCACATGACATATCACCAGATAACCCAAGTACCCCCACATATAGAATACAGTGTACCCAATAGCCAAGACAAGGTGAAGATGGCACATGACATATCACCAGATAACCCAAGTACCCCCACATATAAAATACAGTGTACCCAATAGCCAAGACCAGGTGAAGATGGCACATGTGACACATCACCAGATAACCCAAGTACCCCCACATATAAAATACAGTGTACCCAATAGCCAAGACCAGGTGAAGATGGCACATGTGACACATCACCAGATAACCCAAGTACCCCAACATATAAAATACAGTGTACCCAATAGCCAAGGTTTGCAAAGGACGACTGGTCTGACAGACGTCCAGAGCGGGTCCCGCGAGGGAACCTCGTAATGAGGCGGATGGGCCTCATGACGAGTTTGGTTGTAGCCGTGCCCTTATTAATGGCACGGCTACCGCCAAACTCGCTACCGGCCCCGGCAACCGCGTATGGGCCAATACCGGCCCATTACGAGATGAATGGGCAGGTAATGGCCGGCCTCCCGACCATAGGGCAGACTGGGGTCGGGAGCATGGTTGCATCGGCACCGTTAATAACGGTGCCGGTGCAATCACGAGTTCTGCTCGCGGGTGCCGGTCTTCCTTTAGCTGAAACATTTGGACATAGGGGTCTATTAATATCGCCTTGGCAGGCTTTTGTTCTCTGCATCTGTGTGTTTTCTGATGCCACAGTCATGTTTAATGACTCTTTTCTCACCTCAGAGAGCGGTGTGTTTGCTAACTTTTACATTTTAAAAGTAAGTAAAATAACTGCTGTCCGAGGTGAGAAATTTGACAGGTTCTTGCCTTCGGAGCCCGGCTTGTGCATCACAGCCCATGCTTTTAGCTCCCAGTGGGTCCTACCTACACTGACCCCCCTGTTTTTATCTCCCAGTGGGTCCCACCTGCACAGATCTCCCTGCTTTTCGTTCTCAGTCGGTTCAACACAGCTCTCTCTGATGCCAGCTCTCAGTGGATCCTATCTGCACTGATTGCCCTGCTTTTAGCTCCCAGAGGGTTCTGCACAGATCTCCCTACTTTTAGCTTCGAGAGGGTCCTGCAGAGATCTCCCTGCTTTTGCCTCCCAGTGGGTCCCACCTGCACAGATCTCCCTGCTTTTAGCTCCCAGTGGGTCCCACCTGCACAGATCTCCCTGCTTTTAGCTCCCAGTGGGACCACCTGCACAGATCTCCCTGCTTTTAGCTCCCAGTGGGTCCCACCTGCACAGATCACCCTGCGTTTAGCTCCCAGTGGGTCCTACCTGCACAGATCTCCCTGCTTTTAGCTCCCAGTGAGTCCCACCTGCACAGATCTCCCTGCTTGTACTTCCCTGTGGGTCACACCTGCACAGATCTCCCTGCTTTTACTCCCCAGTGGGTCCCACCTGCACAGATCTCCCTGCTTTTACTTCCCAGTGGGTCCCACATGCATAGATCTCCCTGCTTTTACTTCCCTGTTGGTCCCACCTGCACAGATCCCCCTGCTTGTACTTCCATGTGGCTCCCATCTGCACAAATCTCCCTGATTGTAGTCCCCAGTGGGTCCCACCTGCACAGATCTCCCTGCTTTTACTTCCCAGTGGGTCCCAAATGCATAGATCTCCCTGATTTTACTTCCTAGTGGGTCCCACATGCACAGATCCCCCTGCTTGTACTTTCCTGTGGGTCCCAACTGCACAGATCTCCCTGTTTTTAGTCCCCAGTGGGTCCCATCGGCACACATCTCCCTGCTTTTACCTCCCATTGGGTCCCACCTGCACAGATCTCCCTGCTTTTAGTCCCCAGTGGGTCCCATCTGCACAGATCTCCCTGCTTTTAGTCCCCAGTGGGTCCTACCTGCACAGATCTCCCTGCGTTTAGTCCCCAGTGGCTCTCACCTGCACAGATCCCCCTGCTTTTAGACCCCAGTGGGTCCCACCTGCACGGATGCCCCTGCTTTTACACCCCAGTGTGTCCCACCTGAAAAGATCCCCCTGATTTTAGCTCCCAGTGGGTCCCATCTGCACAGATCTCCCTGCTTTTACTTCCCTGTGGGTCCCACCTGCACAGATCCCCCTGCTTGTACTTCCCTGTGGTTCCCACCTGCACAGATCTCCCTGCTTTTAGTCCCCACTGGGTCCCACCTGCACAGATCTCCCTGCTTATACTTCCATGTGGGTCCCACCTGCACAGATCCCCCTGATTGTACTTCCCTGTGGGTCCCACCTGCACAGATCTCCCTGCTTTTAGTCCCCAGTGGGTGCCACCTGCACAGATCTCCCTTCTTTTACTTCCCAGTGGGTCCCACATTCACAGATCTCCCTGCTTTTACTTCCTAGTGGGTCCTACATGCACAGATCCCCCTGCTTGTACTTCCCTGTGGGTCCCACCTGCACAGATCTCCCTGCTTTTAGTCCCCAGTGGGTCCCACATGCACAGATCTTCCTGCTTTTACCTCCCAGTGGTTCCCACCTGCACAGATCTCCCTGCTTTTAGTTCCCAGTGGGTCCCACCTGCACAGATCTCACTGCTTTTAGTCCCCAGTGGGTCCCACCTGCACAGATCTCCCTGCTTTTAGTTCCCAGTGTGTCCCACCTGCACAGATCTCCCTGCTTTTAGTCCCCAGTGGGTCCCACCTGCACAGATCTCCCTGCTTTTAGTCTCCAGTGGGTCCCACCTGCACAGATCTCCCTGCTTTTAGTCCCCGGTGGGTCCCACCTGCACAGATCTCCCTGCTTTTATCTCCCAGTGGGTCCCACCTGCACAGATCATCCTGCGTTTAGTCCCCTGTGGATCCCACCTGCACAGATCTCCCTGCTTTTACTTCCCAGTGGGTCCCACATGCATAGATCTCCCTGCTTTTACTTCCTAGTGGGTCCCACATGCACAGATCCCCGTGCTTGTACTTCCCTGTGGGTCCCAACTGCACAGATCTCCCTGCTTTTAGTCCCCAGTGGGTCCCACCTGCACACATCTCCCTGCTTTTACCTCCCATTGGGTCCCACCTGCACAGATCTCCCTGCTTTTAGTCCCCAGTGGGTCCCACCTGCACAGATCTCCCTGCTTTTAGTCCCCAGTGGGTCCTACCTGCACAGATCTCCCTTCTTTCAGTCCCCAGTGGGTCTCACCTGCACAGATCCCCCTGCTTTTAGACCCCAGTGGGTCCCACCTGCACGGATGCCCCTGCTTTTACACCCCAGTGGGTCCCACCTGAAAAGATCCCCCTGATTTTAGCTCCCAGTGGGTCCCATCTGCACAGATCTCCCTGCTTTTACTTCCCTGTGGGTCCCACCTGCACAGATCCCCCTGCTTGTACTTCCCTGTGGTTCCCACCTGCACAGATCTCCCTGCTTTTAGTCCCCACTGGGTCCCACCTGCACAGATCTCCCTGCTTATACTTCCCTGTGGGTCCCACCTGCACAGATCCCCCTGATTGTACTTCCCTGTGGGTCCCACCTGCACAGATCTCCCTGCTTTTAGTCCCCAGTGGGTGCCACCTGCACAGATCTCCCTTCTTTTACTTCCCAGTGGGTCCCACATTCACAGATCTCCCTGCTTTTACTTCCTAGTGGGTCCTACATGCACAGATCCCCCTGCTTGTACTTCCCTGTGGGTCCCACCTGCACAGATCTCCCTGCTTTTAGTCCCCAGTGGGTCCCACATGCACAGATCTTCCTGCTTTTACCTCCCAGTGGTTCCCACCTGCACAGATCTCCCTGCTTTTAGTTCCCAGTGGGTCCCACCTGCACAGATCTCACTGCTTTTAGTCCCCAGTGGGTCCCACCTGCACAGATCTCCCTGCTTTTAGTTCCCAGTGTGTCCCACCTGCACAGATCTCCCTGCTTTTAGTCCCCAGTGGGTCCCACCTGCACAGATCTCCCTGCTTTTAGTCTCCAGTGGGTCCCACCTGCACAGATCTCCCTGCTTTTAGTCCCCGGTGGGTCCCACCTGCACAGATCTCCCTGCTTTTATCTCCCAGTGGGTCCCACCTGCACAGATCATCCTGCGTTTAGTCCCCTGTGGATCCCACCTGCACAGATCTCCCTGCTTTTACTTCCCAGTGGGTCCCACATGCATAGATCTCCCTGCTTTTACTTCCTAGTGGGTCCCACATGCACAGATCCCCATGCTTGTACTTCCCTGTGGGTCCCAACTGCACAGATCTCCATGCTTTTAGTCCCCAGTGGGTCCCACCTGCACACATCTCCCTGCTTTTACCTCCCATTGGGTCCCACCTGCACAGATCTCCCTGCTTTTAGTCCCCAGTGGGTCCCACCTGCACAGATCTCCCTGCTTTTAGTCCCCAGTGGGTCCTACCTGCACAGATCTCCCTTCTTTCAGTCCCCAGTGGGTCTCACCTGCACAGATCCCCCTGCTTTTAGACCCCAGTGGGTCCCACCTGCACGGATGCCCCTGCTTTTACACCCCAGTGGGTCCCACCTGAACAGATGGCCCTGATTTTAGCTCCCAGTGGGTCCCATCTGCACAGATCTCCCTGCTTTTACTTCCCTGTGGGTCCCACCTGCACAGATCTCCCTGCTTTTACTTCCCTGTGGGTCCCACCTGCACAGATCCCCCTGCTTGTACTTCCCTGTGGGTCCCACCTGCACAGATCTCCCTGCTTTTAGTCCCCAGTGGGTGCCACCTGCACAGATCTCCCTTCTTTTACTTCCCAGTGGGTCCCACATTCACAGATCTCCCTGCTTTTACTTCCTAGTGGGTCCTACATGCACAGATCCCCCTGCTTGTACTTCCCTGTGGGTCCCACCTGCACAGATCTCCCTGCTTTTAGTCCCCAGTGGGTCCCACATGCACAGATCTTCCTGCTTTTACCTCCCAGTGGTTCCCACCTGCACAGATCTCCCTGCTTTTAGTTCCCTGTGGGTCCCACCTGCACAGATCTCACTGCTTTTAGTCCCCAGTGGGTCCCATCTGCACAGATCTCCCTGCTTTTAGTCCCCAGTGTGTCCCACCTGCACAGATCTCCCTGCTTTTAGTCTCCAGTGGGTCCCATCTGCACAGATCGTCCTGCTTTTAGTCCCCAGTGGGTCCCACCTGCACAGATCTCCCTGCTTTTAGTCCCCGGTGGGTCCCAGCTGCACAGATCTCCCTGCTTTTATCTCCCAGTGGGTGCCACCTGCACAGATCTTCCTGCTTTTAGTCCCCTGTGGGTCCCACCTGCACAGATCTCCCTGCTTTTATCTCCCAGTGGGTCCCACCTGCACAGATCTCCCTGCTTTTATCTCCCAGGGGGTCCCACCTGCACAGATCGTCCTGCTTTTAGTCCCCAGTGGGTCCCACCTGCACAGATCTCCCTGCTTTTATCTCCCAGTGCGTCCCACCTGCACATATCTCCCTGCTTTTAGTCCCCAGTGGGTCCAACACGCACAGATCTCCCTGCTTTTAGTCCCCGGTGGGTCCCACCTGCACAGATCTCCCTGCTTTTAGTCCCCGGTGGGTCCCACCTGCACAGATCTCCCTGCTTTTATCTCCCAGTGGGTCCCACCTGCACAGATCTCCCTGCTTTTATCTCCCAGTGGGTCCCATCTGCACAGATCACCCTGCTTTTAGTCCCTAGTGGATCCTGCACAGATCTCCCAGATTGGAGCTGTGGGTCCCACCTGCACAGATCTCCCTGTATTTAGTCCCCGGTGGGTCCCACCTGCACAGATCTCCCTGCTTTTATCTCCCAGTGGGTCCCACCTGCACAGATCGTCCTGCTTTTAGTCCACCTGTGGGTCCCACCTGCACAGATCTCCCTGCTTTTATCTCCCAGTGGGTCCCACCTGCACAGATCTCCCTGCTTTTATCTCCCAGTGGGTCCCACCTGCACAGATCGTCCTGCTTTTAGTCCCCAGTGGGTCCCACCTGCACAGATCTCCCTGCTTTTATCTCCCAGTGCGTCCCACCTGCACATATCTCCCTGCTTTTATCTCCCAGTGGGTCCCACCTGCACAGATCGCCCTGCTTTTAGTTCCCAGTGGGTCACACCTGCACAGATCCCCCTGCTTGTACTTCCCTGTGGGTCCCAACTGCACAGATCTCCCTGCTTTTAGTCCCCAGTGGGTCCCACCTGCACACATCTCCCTGCTTTTACCTCCCATTGGGTCCCACCTGCACAGATCTCCCTGCTTTTAGTCCCCAGTGGGTCCCACCTGCACAGATCTCCCTGCTTTTAGTCCCCAGTGGGTCCCACATGCATAGATCTCCCTGCTTTTACTTCCCTGTGGGTCCCACCTGCACAGATCCCCCTGCTTGTACTTCCATGTGGCTCCCATCTGCACAGATCTCCCTGCTTTTAGTCCCCAGTGGGTCCCACCTGCACAGATCTCCCTGCTTTTACTTCCCAGTGGGTCCCACATGCATAGATCTCCCTGCTTTTATTTCCTAGTGGGTCCCACATGCACAGGTCCCCCTGCTTGTACTTCCCTGTGGGTCCCAACTGCACAGATCTCCCTGCTTTTAGCCCCCGGTGGGTCCCACCTGCACAGATCTCCCTGCTTTTATCTCCCAGTGGGTCCCACCTGCACAGATCTCCCTGCTTTTATCTCCCAGTGGGTCCCATCTGCACAGATCGCCCTGCTTTTAGTCCCTAGTGGATCCTGCACAGATCTCCCAGATTAGAGCTGTGGGTCCCACCTGCACAGATCTCCCTGCTTGTACTTCCCTGTGGGTCCCACCTGCACAGATCCCCCTGCTTCTACTTCCCTGTGGGTCCCAACTGCACAGATCCCCCTGCTTGTACTTCCCAGTGGGCCCCACCTGCACATATCTCCCTGCGTTTACCTCCCATTGGGTCCCACCTGCACAGATCTCCCTGCCTTTACCTCCCAGTGGGTCCCACATGCACAGATATCCTTGCTTTTAGTCCCCGGTGGGTCCCACCTGCACAGATCTCCCTGCTTTTATCTCCCAGTGGGTCCCACCTGCACAGATCGCCCTGCTTTTAGTTCCCAGTGGGTCACACCTGCACAGATCTCCCTGCTTGTACTTCCCAGTGGGCCCCACCTGCACATACCTCCCTGCGTTTACCTCCCATTGGGTCCTACCTGCACAGATCTCCCTGCTTTTATCTCCCAGTGGGTCCCACCTGCACAGATCGCCCTGCTTTTAGTTCCCAGTGGGTCCCACCTGCACAGATCTCCCTGCTTGTACTTCCCAGTGGGCCCCACCTGCACATATCTCCCTGCATTTACCTCCCATTGGGTCCCACCTGCACAGATCTCCCTGCCTTTACCTCCCAGTTGGTCCCACATGCACAGATCGCCCTGCTTTTATCTCCCAGTGGGTCCCACCTGCACAGATCTCCCTGCTTTTATCTCCCAGTGGGTCCCACCTGCACATATCTCCCTGCTTTTACTTCCCAGTGTGTCCCACCTGCACAGATCTCCCTGCTTTTACTTCTCAGTGGGTCCCACCTTCACATATCTCCCTGCTTTTACTTACTTCCCAGTGGGTCCCACCTGCACAGATCGCCCTGCTTTTAGTTCCCAGTGGGTCACACCTGCACAGATCCCCCTGCTTGTACTTCCCTGTGGGTCCCAACTGCACAGATCTCCCTGCTTTTAGTCCCCAGTGGGTCCCACCTGCACACATCTCCCTGCTTTTACCTCCCATTGGGTCCCACCTGCACAGATCTCCCTGCTTTTAGTCCCCAGTGGGTCCCACCTGCACAGATCTCCCTGCTTTTAGTCCCCAGTGGGTCCCACATGCATAGATCTCCCTGCTTTTACTTCCCTGTGGGTCCCACCTGCACAGATCCCCCTGCTTGTACTTCCATGTGGCTCCCATCTGCACAGATCTCCCTGCTTTTAGTCCCCAGTGGGTCCCACATGCACAGATCTCCCTGCTTTTACTTCCTAGTGGGTCCCACATGCACAGGTCCCCCTGCTTGTACTTCCCTGTGGGTCCCAATTGCACAGATCTCCCTGCTTTTAGCCCCCGGTGGGTCCCACCTGCACAGATCTCCCTGCTTTTATCTCCCAGTGGGTCCCACCTGCACAGATCTCCCTGCTTTTATCTCCCAGTGGGTCCCATCTGCACAGATCGCCCTGCTTTTAGTCCCTAGTGGATCCTGCACAGATCCCCCAGATTGGAGCTGTGGGTCCCACCTGCACAGATCTCCCTGCTTGTAC